>NC_138663.1:8815606-9475606 GCF_964273445.1 Streptopelia decaocto | reverse complement strand
TGCTACTTCCTCTTCAATCCCATTTTTTTTCCTTTTTAATTAATTGGTAAAACACAGTGGTTTATAATCTCTAGTGTCTGATAGTAATGAATTCTTCCTCTGCAATTTGATCTTGTCGTATTATGTTTAAATCCTTCAGAACAGACAATAGACATGTCCTAATTGATTATTATAGAGATCTTTCCTTCTGGTATTTATATTTTCTCTTGCCAAACAGGACCCCACATTGTTGACCTGGTATCTTTCCAACACACGGTTAGTTCCTATGAGGGTAAGCAGAAGTATAAAAACACATATATCTGATAATCTCTAATAGTTTGATTTTTTAAATTCAAATGAAATGAATATTTTGGGAAAGCTTTCTTGCAGTCATATGTTTTCCTTTGCTTTGTCCCTGCTTTCTGTGAGTCTCAACTTCTCTGCTTTCTCCTTGGGAATGATTTACTAAGTCCATACTACTTAGAGACACAGAGATTTTATGTTGCTGGATTAAAAAACAATATTTTGAACAAGTATAATATAAAATATTATTTTTTCAGCCATTTGTGATTTATGTTCCTTGGTGTGTCAGATTGAAAACAAACTTTTTTTTTTTTCATATTTACTCTTTTAAACTTTAAAATTCAGAGAGAACAATTATGTTTTTGCTTCCATTCAGCAAGTCATTCTAGCTGTCTTTCACCTTTGGAACTATATTATTCTTAGTTGGTATATAAATTTCAGGCAGAATTTTTTTCTTGTAGACTAAAAAATTACATGATACATTGTAAAATATAGACCCAAATCTAATTCAAATTGTTATGGCTTTTCCCTCTCTTTAATTACCTGCAAGAGCTCTACTAAAAATGATTTATAAAGGAGTTTAATGCTGTATTTCGACAATTCTTTTCTGGAATTTGTACACTCTTGCTGTGTTATAAATTTATAGAAGGTGATCTCTCTTTAGCCTCCCTTGGAGACGACTCGCTTAGTGCTTGGTGTGTTGTTCAGTTTTTTCTTTGTTGCTTCCTAAACACAGTACTCATGATAAATAGAAGAATGATTCTGGTGGCTTTTGAAAAGTCTTGTGCCAAGTCGTGGTAAATAATTTATTACTTTTCACAAAAGTGGTGACTGCCACTATTGTGTTAACTTTTTTCAGTTTTGTACTTTTTTTTTTTTTTTTTTTTTTTTTTTTTTTTTTGTGAAGCTCAGAAATCTAGCCAGGAAAAATATTTTTATAAATTAATGTACTATTGAATCACAAACCTGCTTTCTAGAAAAGATAAAACAGAGAGTTTCAATCAAAATGAATAAACAAGTAGGCTCATATTGAAAAAGAGCATAGGAGAGTTTTTATCTGGGCAAGATGGATGACCAGTGAATCAAAAGTAGACTACAGAGTGATGTCCTCAGAAGCTGGCAATGAGTATTTGATGGGGTCCAATCCCATATGAATGATATGAAGATACAGTGCATTCTTGTATGTGAACTGTATTTTAGGAAGTGAGTTCACTCACATGGAGAACCACTGTCTACAAAAAAAAAGTTAAATTCATTAATCTCCCTGTGAATATGTAGATGTCCTGTTAATCTTTTTAGTCTTAACATAAGCCTTTTTCTCTAAGGAATGTTTTTCTCAATCATGCCTAGTGAACTGAAAGAGTCAGCAGAAATCCTAGCTCTGAGCTACAAAGCAGAGGAGAAAGGTGCTCATACTTCAATATCTTTGCCATATACCATGTAATAAACAAATGGAATTTTATGGCTTAGGAGCATGTATTTTAATAAAAAATGCAAATGGTGTATCCCAACAGTATTGCTCTTTTATAAACACAACTAGTAAATTTACAGTACGTAACCACCTCTGAATGGCATTTTTTAATCCAGATGTATTCCTAGTAATCGGCATGAGAATGAGAAAACTATTATCTAATGTAAATATAGATGTCATGATATGACTCTAATCTAATTTGTAGATTAATATAGAAGATTAATGCATCCTAGAGAAAAGGATAAAATGTTGCCAAAAAACGTTTCTACTTTCCTTTGTATGCCTGAGGTTTGATGTACTCATTTATTTGTTTTTTAATAACTGATTCATGGTATGGTGGAATTTTGGGTCTCAGATAACTCTTCTAATATTTTTTCTAACATCATGGCATTTCTGGCATGTCTGTGATAAAATAAATCTTCCTTACTTAGAGGAACCCTTTGAAAAACAATATTTGAATAGATTTTTTCTTGCTGAAGACAGCTGTCACTTTTCCTTTCCTTATCTCCTGGGTATACAGGGTTGGAAAGGTCTTCTTTTGAATTTATTTTATCATTCTACATTTGTTGCTCATATGGTAGCCATTTGCTGACTCTATGGCATACATATTATGGAAACCCCAGTGACTAGAATGTTTTGAACAGCCATGAGCCATAATTCCAAACATATTAAGAGATTAACATAATTGCACTGTTTAATTTTACAAGCTTTCCACAACAAACATAGCAACCCACTCCTATACTAAAAGAAAATGAAGTGACGACAAGGTCTACACTGTTTTCCAAGGTTAGCTGTGAAATTACTTTCTTAAACCGCATAGATTAAGATAATGGCCTTGCTGCACTTGCACACTCAAACATTCCAGTAGTACTGGTTATAACATAACCAAATTAATTATTTCTGCTCTTCACCTACAGCTCTTTTTAATAACATCATCAAGAACCCCATGAGTGGGAATTGCTACTGCCTGTTGGAAAAGCCCATAAGTACCTCAGTGGTACATGATCAGGGTTCAGGGAACTGTACCCACTCATCTCTGCAGTTTGTTAGTCCAGGCTCTGCCATTATTTTAGCTTCTGCCATATAGCCTTCTCCTACACAATGCTTGGCCAATGTTCAGAGGACCTTTTTTCTCAGGGGAATGTGGGTATGAGCTGTGTTGTGTCACTACGTTGCAGGGTCAGAGAAACAACTGTGGTCCACTACCTACCCCAAAACAGACATAACAAATGGAGAATACATATATGAAAACAGTTGTCTTTCCCGCATGTCTATTTTGTAGCTTAATTACATATAAAATGTAAAAGTATACTGAGATAGAACCCAAAAAAAACTTCTAGTAATGCATGTTTAACTGGCATTTGAGGAGAGATCTGAGGATTCTGGGGATTTGGTTTCTAGATGATCAGAGTCAGGGACCTGGTGGGAATTTGACTCCCATCTGCTTGAAAAGCCAGGTACTATGTTCATTTCCATGAAAACATGAGTGAAAAAATAAACTATGTCTGATACATGCATCTATACTACCTATGTATTTTCATCATAGTAGACTCATGTCCGCACTGTTTATATCTAAATAGATGTATGTATGTAATTTATTATTCTTCATTAATAACAGCAGAATAGTACCTTGGTATAAAGGTTGATCTCTTTGTTTCCTTTATCTTAATTTAACCTAATGTGAAATTTTTATGAGAGTAAGAGTAATCTTTGTCCTTTAAGTATGAAATATCTAAGAAAGGTTCAAAGTACCTGAATCTCATTACAAATGGAGGGAGAAAAATCTCTCAAGAATAAGTTTTCCAGTGAGATTTCTGATAATTCCTTCTTACAGTAAGGTGGGCATTGTTCCAAACAATACATTCTTTTTCTTCTTTTTCTTTTTTTTTTTCCACAAATATTTGAAGTACTTCAGCTTCTGCTAGAAACCTGAAAATACAGAGAGTTTTAAGCAAGTGCATTCCAGTGACATATGATAAGTCACAAGAGAGAAATATCTATGCTTTCCATTATCAAGTATAAAAAAAATGTGTGCATACTTCCAATAGTTTGGGGGGGTCATGAAATGTATTTACAAAAAAAAAAAAAAAAAGCTGGATTCAATCATTATACATTTTGGACTTGTTTCTGTAATGTTACCCCCAAACCACAAGAATACAATTTCTGGCATAGGAAGTTCTGGAAGCTGGGAGATATCACTGGGAGCTGGAGGACCAAAACTGCAAAGTGTCATTATATCCTTGTCCTGTCCATACTGTGTGTCTCTGACAAGTCCACTGTCTGACATGTCAGAGACAGAAGACTGGGCTAGATGGACCATCAACCTGACCCCATATGTTTGTTGTCATAAAAATCACAATCCAAAGGACTCAAGGTTTGCAGAGGAATAACTTTGTACAAAATCATCTTCTCCAAATCAATAGTAAAACTTCCATGAACTTCAGTGGAGCAGACATTCAAAACACCAAACAGTCCCCCAAATTCTTTGGGAACATTCATCTGTGAATCCAAGCACCAACAAACCTTTTTGACATATCTCTCAGCATAATATATAAATTTTTTCTCCTTTCATTGGAATTTTGCATGAACACATTCAGCTGCAATAAAGTTATCTCCTTGAAGTTATAACTGGGTTGATCTCATCCAGTAAAAGTATGCTGTTTAGCTTCAGTCATGCTTTCAAAATGTTGATGAAGGTTTCTGGCCCTAATGTGAGGGGAAGCATTCAAAAGGGAAGTGGTTTTCCAAATATGAATAAATGTTGATTAAAAAGATATGGAGAAATCCAACTAAATTCAGCTTATTTTTCTCTATGTCTTGCATTACCCATTTTTCTACTTAAAGAGAGCACTCAAATTTCAGTTTTTATTGGAGTTTATTTCATTTTTTAAGAGGATTTCTGGTAAGAAGAGAAGGAATTAGGGTATAAGAAGGAAGTAGTTACTTGTACTTTTTAGCTACTTTCTTGACAGTGTTCTGGGGCATACTTAAGTGGATTTTCATACAAACTATATCACAGGATGTTAATAGAGATTTGTTTAATCTCGAATAAAAAAATGTTTAGAAAATGAATAGCTTCATAAAGGCAGAAACAAGTTTTGAAATCAGGAAACAAAAACATTACTGTGTGATTAGGCCAAAAAGAATAACATGGTACAAATATCACTCCATTGGAAAAAGGCTCAGAGCTTCAGTTTGTTAACAATCCCTCACTCAGAAAAGGATCTAAATGTGAAGATGAGCATATGAGATATTCTGTTAAAACTAGTGGCATATGCAAAATTAGGTACAACTCTGAATCCTTTCTGGTCTATACCTATGACTTGTTTGTACGGTCATCAAATAATTACAGAAGACAATGGATATAGGGAAACTAGCTAAGAAAAAATCATAAATGGGAGAAAAAAATGTTTTCTGAAAACTACCAAATTATCCACTCAGCTTTAACAAAAGTGCCTGAATTTCCGAGTCTGTCATGGTGAACAGAGAATCTTCAGTTTTAGTCTCCAAAGAGCATTGACAGTAACTCTGGAAGCATGTTGCAGATGTTGTCTCTATAATCAACTACACTGCAGGCCCCATAAGGTCTTTAGAAGACAACTTTGTAGTCGTGTCTTCAAATATTCCTATCCTTTTTCCATATATCTAGTCACACTTATCTCATTTCGCCATGCTGTAGTCTCATGAATTGAGTTTTATGTGAAGGCTTGTCTGTGTGATTGAACGACAATCATCCTTACAAATTAACTCAATTTTTGATCTTTCCACTGCTAGAAAAAGACCTTATCTTGGAAATGGACTCCAAGTGAAGCAGCTGGCTTGAACACGCTCAGGGAAAATATTTCAGAAGAATAGAAATCATGTGTGGAAACTTTAGGAACTGCCTCTAAAGCTGACATATGTGCCCCTTATTTCCTTCTTCTACTTAATAATGTTAATGAGGCTTAGGTTGGCTGGCAGAATTAAAATTTTAAGATAGTAATCAGGAGCTAAATCACCCACTCCTTCACCATGCTACTCTCCACAGCGGTAGAGTGGTCTGTTGCAGATTCAGAAGGTGTCAAATGTACTCCTTGGATACGACATTTTTCCTTTCAATTCTGCAGCTGGTCCTTTCATGTTAGTTTTGTTCTATGCCATTTCTCCTGCTCATTCCTCACTGATGTAAACTCTGATTAACATCTGGGAAAGTTCTCCAGACCACCTCCTGGACCTACAGATACTGGTAGTAGTAATAGTAATGCTAATGAAACATTTATGTATATATTACTCCTGTCTTTAAAATACTTGGGGATCTGTGCAAAAACAAATGCCACCCAATCAAAATAAATAGAATAAAACCATAATAAATACGTGAAGTAAAATGTAAACAGCTTTGCAGGTGCTTGGACCCAAGGTCACCCAGACACATGTGTTTTAGCTCAGTGTAGACTGTAGCAAAGTCTGCACAGCCATTAACTGAGTTAATCTTATTGCAGCAGTTTCTACAATAAAGTTCAGGCTCCTGTATAAGCACGTGTTTATTTTGTACATAAGCATGGACCTAGCTATAAGTTCATTTAAGCAGCATGTGTTCAGTACACCTGCTATTCTGTTAACAAATTTGCATTTTCGTGTCTATGTCTACAAAGAGCAATAATACACTAAAGACAATCAAGACAATTATCTTTAATGTTCAGCTGAGGTGAGATTCTTTGTACTACTGTGGAAATATATGTATCTCCTGGTATTCATATGAGCCTTGATATATTGATGAACCAATAATATTGGTATAGTGGCATAATAGTGTCATACTTCTCTAAATATACAATTTCTCAGCAATTTTTGCCTTTCCTATTTATCTCTTTTAGTCTCGTACAGTCATTAACCAGTGTTTTCTCTCCTAAGATGCATAACTAATCTTATTCACTCAGTGACAGCCCAGTCCTGGCTAAAAAGCCAAAAATGCTCTTTTGCTACGTTACTTGGTGGACTTGTGTTTTCCACTACTGCTGTGGTAAGAAAATAGTCTGCACTCAGAACTCAGCAAAATCCCATGGGACTATATGTCCAAGTCTCTGCGATATTTTTTTTCAAATATCCACACTACCTAAGAGTTCTTACTTCACCGTTTGAAAGGCAATCATCTAACTCACTTCTGAAAGAAACTGTGATAAATAATCTAACAAATGTCTTTAAGTCTCCTTTCTGCCTCTGTAGTTTTGCATGGATAGTATCCACACTGGGAAAAGTGCTGTTCCGCAACTTCATGACAGCCCATTTTCATTTCAGATTGCATAGGGCTGTTTTCCTTGGCATTGGGACTGACTGAATGAATCATCCCCATCATGCACAGCAGGCCTGTCTGGGACAGGGTGGTAAGTCGCTGAAGTGTTCCTTCTTGCTTTTCTCTTCTTTCATCGAGATCTTACCATCTTTAGTCTGAGTGTGGTTTTGACAATTCATAAGTACGTCTCACATTTCCTTCATAAGCATGTAGGTGGGTGACATTTAACTCACCCTAATTTTAGCCTTTTACATGTTAGTCATTTTGCATTAACTATTCATCTGGTCTTCCTCTAGAGTCAGCACAGAGATGCTGTCAGCTTCAGCAGATTCTTTGCACCTAAAGGTGTCCAAAACAGTTATGCTGTATGTCTGTCTTCAATTCCAATATCTACTTCTTGAGTGAGTTCTTTTTGCCACTTCTTATATTTTCACTTTTTCATCACACCCAGGACTCTTGATTAATTCAATTTTAGGGTGGACTGCAGGAGCACTGAATTCTTGGAGACCTAGAGACATATTCAGGGCATAGTGAGACATACTGATAAAAAACTTACTGATAGGACTGTTGTAACTACTTCTGCCTGATTCATTTTTATGACATTTATAATGACATAGAATATAATCACATGGGATCAATTGAATTAGTCAAAGCGTCAAAGTGTTTGTATGAGTCTCACTTGACAAATTCCTCTTGGTAAGGCTGTAAATTGTTTATTTCAGGAAGATTCAGTATGGAGGCAACTGGTCAAATGAAGAGATAATTTAATGATTTTTGAAATTTCATACTGATTCTGGTTTTGACATCTTTAAAAAGAATTAATATCCTCTATTTTCATATGTTTTATAAACCTGTTTTGTAGTTAGAAAATATTTTCAAAACAGATGTTGTGACAATATCTTAAAAAGTCATGCTTGACCAACCTCATAGCCTTTTATGAAGAAATAACAAGGTGGATAGATGATGGCAGGGCGGTGGATGTATTCTACCTTGACTTCAGTAAAGCATTTGACACAGTCTCCCACAGCATTCTCATAGCTAAACTGAGGAAGTGTGTTCTGGACGATCGGGTAGTGAGGTGGACTGCAAACTGGCTGAAGGAAAGAAGACAGAGAGTTGTGGTCAATGGGGCAGAGTCTGGTTGGAGGCCAGTATCTAGTGGAGTGCCTCAAGGGTTGGTGCTGTTCAATATATTCATCAATGACTTGGATGAGGGACTAGAGTGTATTATCGGCAAGTTTGCTGATGACACCAAGCTGGGAGGAGTGGCTGACACGCCAGAAGGCTGTGCTGCCATCCAGCGAGACTTGGACAGGCTAGAGAGCTGGGCGGGGAAAAATTTAATGAAATATAACAAGGACAAATGTAGAGTATTGCATCTGGGCAGGAACAACCCCAGGTTCCGGTATAAGTTGGGGAATGATCCTTTAGAGAGCAGGGTAGGGAGGAGGGACCTGGGGATCCTGGTGGACAGCAGGATGACCATGAGCAAACACTGTGCCCTTGTGGCCAGGAAGGCCAATGGCATCCTGGGGTGTATTAGAAGCGGGGTGGTTAGTAGGTCAGAGAGGTTCTCCTTCCCCTCTATTCTGCCCTGGTGAGACCACACCTGGAATATTGTGTCCAGTTCTGGGCCCCTCAGTTCCAGAAGGACAAGGAACTGCTGGAGAGGGTCCAGCGTAGGGCAACCAAGATGATTAAGAGAGTGGAGCATTTCCCTTATGAGGAAAGACTGAGGGAGCTGGGTCTCTTTAGTTTGGAGACTGAGGGCTGACCTTATTAATGTTTATAAATATACAAAGTGTGAGTGTCACGAGGATGGAGCCAGGCTCTTCTCGGTTACAAACAATAGTAGGATAAGGGGTAATGGGTTTAAGCTGGAACACAAGAGGTTCCACTTAAACTTGAGAAGAAACTTCTTCTCAGTGAGGGTAACAGACACTGGAACAGGCTGCCCAGGAAGGTTGTGGAGTCTCCTACTCTGGAGACATTCAAAACCTACCTGGACACGTTCCTGTGTAGCCTCATCTGGGTGTTCCTGCTCTGGCAGGGAGATTGCACTGGATGATCTTTTGAGGTCCCTTCCAATCCCTGGCATTCTATGATTCTATTATTCTATGATTCTTTTTGTTTCTTATTATAAAAATGGGAACTATTCATCAAGTAGTATCAGTATTCATGAAGATTTTCCAAGGTATTGCTTCTGGGATGGGATTTATTTTGCTTGAAATGTACTGTGTGAATGTAAGTATATAGTTTAAACTGGTTATCTTCTTCTAGTGTCCAGTCAGGTGTCACCAGTCTGCTCTAGCAGATGACTGGGATAACCTGAGACAGGTGTGTGAGGTAGATGAACACTGAAGTGATTGTTTCTATGCACTAAACTTCAGGGGCATACATGCCTTGCTTATATGCGATAGCAACTCTAAAGTTAGGTAAGGTAGAAAAGGATGGTAGAAAATAAATTTGGTATACTTTTACAAGTTTTGCAGGTGCTGACTCCTTCTATTCCAGTATAGATGACAAACTACTGTCAGAATGTAAAACCATGTACAGATGCACAGAAGTATTTTCTTGCAGTATAAACTCTACATGATTTTATATATATATATATATATATTTATATATATGTATATATATTTTTTTGTAGTACTCATCTACCATCATAAGAAACTACCATCTTCATGGACAAAGTTAAGATTTAATACAAGAACCAGGCATCAGTACTGAATACGGTGCTGACCAGTTGCCTTTTATAAACCTAGTACAAGATTCATGGGAGTCACTGGACTCTCCCCATCCAAGTCAGTAAGCTTTATGCAGTGCTTGCAGGCAGCCAGCAGAAGGAACAAAACCACTGCAGTTCAGTCCTGTGACTTACTGCATTCTGAAGCAGAACTTGCCTTTGAAGAATGGGGAATACTACAGTCACAACTGGTAGAAGTGCTTTTCAAATATTTTTCTCAATTCACATTTCCAAATTTAGTTTTGAAAAGTGAAAACTGACTGCAAATTAATATTGAGAAAGAGATGGGTAAAATCATAAGAAAGTAATAGAGCTTATTTTTAAAAATTCTAAATTACATTGGAATGATGAAATTGCTGGGTGGTTCCACAACTAGCTGAATGACATTATCCCAGAGGATGTATGTAACTACTTTGAGGTTATGATGGAATAGCTAATGAAGAAACTGACATATAAATAGAAAATGTCATGCCACTAAAAATATATATATATATATATATTTTATTCCTATTTAAGCTTGTGTCTATTAGTTTATGATTCAAGAACAGAAACAGTACTGACAGAAGAATATAAACATCGAAACCTTTCTCAGTTCAGAGTTATGAGCTGGAAGGAAAGAAGCTGAGTCACAAACACAAAAAGAAATGCTGGGAATGGTGAGGTGGTAACAGGGATTCAGACTGTATATATTAAAGTTATGGTTTTAAATGTCTCTAATAAATATGGATAAAGGCTCCATCTCATACAGCCCATAAACCTCGTGCTTTGTGTGTAAGTCAGTATTATATGACATGAAAAAGTGCATTATCAATGTTTTACCCACTGAAAATGCCAAAACAGCAACTCCTCTGAAGGACTGACACAACATGATCCTCTCTCATTGGAACAGAAGTTGCAAAAGCCTCTGTCCACCTCACTAACATCTCTTTTTGGAAGGATGACATCAAATGAGACCTTTCACCATGGGCATGACTAGGTCAAAACCACTTTAATTTGGAGGAAGGTTTCTAATCTGTGGGAATGCAGACTCTCATATATTAACAAGTATTTACATTCTGTTTTGGAGTATACTTGTTTTATATTGAGCTGTAAATGCAGAACCTAAGAACTGAACAAAAGCTGCTCTTGGTTAGGCCAGTAGTTTCTCCAGTCACATGTTCTCTCAGCAGTCACTGATGGATTCTTAGGGAAGAATTTAAAGACAAAAATAGAGTACTGCTTCTAAAAAGCATTCCTTTAAATGATTCCTTTAACCTCCAGATTTATTGCTTACAAACTTCTTGTGCAGGAGGAAATGCCTTCAAATTTATCAGCCTTGATTGACTTTTCTTTCTGAACTTTTTAGCTGCCTTCTGAACACATTTTCCTTCAGGGACTTCACAATTTATAATTTTACTGACTGTCTTCTTCCTGAGAATAAAACTTTTACTCTTTGTCATTAAAGAATGTACAATCCTGCACTCTGTGCCTCTCTGTGCCTTTGGTCTCCCTGTAATGTTCAGTTTAAATTTTTCCCCTTAGCTTGGTTTTCATTCAGACAAAACCTGTATACAATGTTTTATCTTCTAGAAGATTACTTAGTTCCTGAAAAACCTGAACCACTCTTCACTATGCTACTTTCTCAGAATTATCACAATCCTTTGTCTTTCCACATTTCAGCAGGGTCATGAGCAGGGCAGTTTATTCTTTTCCACTATCATGAATGCACCGGTTCCTCACTTTCCAGCAGCCTCAGGTTTTCTCCCAGTTGCTGATGAGGGCTGATATCCTCTGCTGATGACACCTGACACATGGGAACCATCAGTGGAGTTCTTGTGGTCTCCATCAAACAGGAGCTTGCTTGGCACAAGTGTTTAACAACTTTTCTTCAAGGTCTTTTCATGCAGAGGTACAACCAAAGCTTCCCCATTGAAAGCCAGGGGTTAAATTCTTATCAATTTTGTATTTATTATCTGTTATTGATGAAATACTTACAAAAATGTAAGGGTAAGTCTCCACTGGTAAGTCCATGTTGAGATGATCTGATAAGCCTTTGCTCTACCTATTGGTTAACTGGAACATTTATCCTTAGTGAAAGCTATCATTATTACAATCTCAAGAACTATATAAACCATTATTGACTAAGGATAGTTTTACTTTGCTAAATATTTATTCTTACTATAAAGGAATTGTTTCTTATTTTTGTAATATATTTTATAGGGCTGCTTAGTGTGTAAAGTAGGACGTTTATTCATTTAATGTAGAAATAAACAGCAATACTTTTAAAGTGAAATTCACAGTTGAACCTAATCCATCTACTCTTGCAATCAGCTGTAAAAAACAGATTCACCGTGGCAAGAAAACTATCTGATCAAATGAGATTACATGCATGTGTACAAAGAAGAAAGAAAATCTGAACACGATATATAGAGACACATTTGTATGTCAGAATTTTGTGTGCTTATCTTATAACAGTATATTGGCATAAGTAGAAGATTATATATTTTACTGGAGTATTTTATTGCCTACAGAGTCTAGGAGAGCTTAGCTTCCTCTGTTCCTTTCCCCCAAAAATGTGTTCTATTACATGGAAAGAACAGTAAATATATAGATGCATTATATAATCCATGAATTTAGTACAAATTGAACAGACAGATTGCAGTTATAGTACAGATGTTCTCTTTATTGGCTAGAAGTCCAATAAAGGCAGTATTTTGAATTTTAAAGTATAAATGTGCAATTTTCATTTGGAACATATACAGAACCAGGTAAATGGGTGCACATGGAAATTACTTTTAAAAGCATTTCTATTTGCAAACTACCTATATTCAGAGCACATGCCCAGAACTCTGGTTGCTTTCCATTTCAAATTGCCTATAAAGATGGAAGTATTTCCATAATTTTAAATTGCCCACATAACATAGGAGGGATTGGAATTATGGTTGCTCCTCAAATTTATTTTTATAAGCACCTGAATTTGGAACTGATTCAAATGGAATTTTAATATGTGCTGGGTCAGGCCATACCGATTTAATTTATAAAATGTGTTTATCAAGAAAAGGTGAAATTTAAAGAAGTGTAATATATAATAAAATATGAAACTACATGGCAGAAATGCACCCACAGAACATAGCTCTGAAGTAAGTCAACATTAAAGGCAAAATGTAGGAATTTGTGGGCTACCGATGCAAAGATTACAAAAAAGCTCATGAAAGCATGTGTCATTCTCTTCAGAAACACATAAACTCATGTCAAACCTACTTTTGAGTAGCTGGCAAGCTGAAAATGATTTTTGCTGAACACACAAGACATGAGCTGATCAATCGCGTACGCAGGTGTCAGCAAATCGTAATTTGACTCATACTGTTTGAAATTGATACAGACTGAGCACATTGCTAACATTTAATCACTGCAGAGGGCCATTGATTTCAGTGCTTCGTGTACTTATGCATCACATATACACCTAAGGAACTTGCTGGATTTTTTTCAAAGTAATAGTTGACTATGTGAAAGATTCCAATTCTTTATTTCCTCGTATTTTTGAGGAAGAAAAAAGTAATATTTAACATTAAGTCATGTGTGCATTTCATATAGAACAGCATAATCACTCTGTCTGTAAAATGCAAAAGCTGAAACTAGAAATCAAGTGATCAAGTCAGTGTGCTCAGTTCATAAGGAAATATTATGAGATTACATATCAGTTAGTCCTTCTTCCAAAATGTTAATGGACTAGATTTTCAGGACTCAGATTTTCCAGTTTGTCTGAGAACTGGACCTGCCAGTAGGATGTCTCCCAGTTTTTGTGTGAACCTAAGGAAGGTGCTATGCAATAAGCAAGGAGAAAAATTACCACCCACTGAAGTGCCAACAATGCTTACTGTAACACCTGTAGGGACCTTGGAATTTTTCCAGTCACACTAAGCCCCAGCCCCCCACCGGTGAGGTTGTGAAAACAAGGCTGCTAAGCTTCAGGCTACCTGGATAAAAGTAAAATCACCAATTGTAAGGTGTTCTGGTTGTATGAGTTAATTTATAGACTAAAATAAACTTCAATGAAAAGCTCTATGAATGCTGAAAACAATATTTAAAAAGTGAAATTATTATTATAAGCTGCTGTTTTTTCTGTATGCCCAATTATTAAAAAGAATCCCTCCTATTAAAGCAAAGCAGGTATTTCAACCAATAAAACAGCACATTACACCATAGCTTAAAAAGTTGCCAAAGCAGGACAAATAACTACTTGAAAAACAGTAAAAAACCAGAAAAGAACCAATCAAGCAAGACCCAAGCAAAATGCAAACTTTTAGAAAAAAAGATCCTTTCGGGTACATGGGTGCCTAGCAAACAGTTTCCTGAAACCTTGTACTAAGATTAGGGACATGCGTGGACACAGAAAGAATTGGTGTGGTTTAGCTCCCAGCAGCTCATTAACCATGTTCTTTAGAATTTTGTCACCCTTCTGTGGTTTAAAGATGTTTTCTTTTAAAATTTACGTAGAGAGATTTTTACAGAGATGGTAATGTGTCCTGGAGATGTTTGCTATGGAGCCATAATCATAGAATCATAGGTTCAAAGGGACCTTCAAAGGTTCAATGGGCAGGGACATCTTCAATGAGATATTAAGGCAGGGAAATGTTTGGGAAGATGCTGGAGTAGCAAATAGAGATACTCAGGATAATGTAGTTTAACAAGAATATAATGAATAATTATTAAAAATAAATCATTGTGTCAATAGAGTATGATATGTGTTATCAGAGGATACAAACTCATAAGAGTGCAATTCTGATCTCTATTACTGCCCACAGTAATACTTTTTCTCAATCTCCAACACATAGTTTGTTCACTGCACCTTCCTGCACATCGGTTTGAGTGATTATCTCTGTTATAACCGAATTGTCTGGAAATAAAGAGTCAAGAATCAAGCAGAAGCCAAACTAGCTGGCAGCGAAGTAATAATGAGAGGGGAAGAGTTCAATACATGTAAAATTCATGTAATGCAAATATGCCAGGAGTTAAAATGTGTTTATCTACAGAAGTATTTATCAAAATACTTACCATTATACCTTGTGGCAGGCATGTTATGAGATAGAAGTGAAGGGCCGTTCTCCAACACACATAAAGAAATATAGTGCTTTTACAATATATGGCCACCACTCACTTATGCAGGTATGGATGTACTTGAATACAAATAAGAATGTGTTATTCAGTTTAGATTGTATCTACAAATACTTATTCCTAGTAGACAGAATGTAAAAAAATAGTATTCTCCAGTTATTTTGGAACAATTCTTGAAGAATGAAGCCAATATAAATGATTTTCTGAAATAAAGCTCCTTTAATAATAATATTAAAAACTCTGTAAACAAATTGAATGTTATTACTTTAGATTGTTTTTCTCCTTTTTAAAATTTTTGTAATTTTAGAAAGAACAAATTTAAGGACAAAACATCAAATCATCAAATGTTCTTATAATTTATATTTTGGAGAATATCAGGGCACATTCTCGTTCAAAAATGTTCAAATGGAAAGTGTACGCCAAGGGATTAATGTTGCTGGCCGGTTTACCTGAGAGAACAAATGTTTGGACAAGTTTTGCTAGTGAGTGTTGCTTTGTAAAGTATTTATTGTGATTCCATACACTTAGAGTCAAATTCTCTGAACATCCCTGTCATGCCAGACAGATTTTTAAAGGAATTCAACCTTTACTGATGCACCAAAGGAAGTGAGTAGGTTTTCAGAGGCGCTCAACATACTGTGTAGTCTCAGAGGAAGACACTCTGTACACAGCTGAGCTGAGTGTCTCCTGCAAACTCATTGATTTATAACTGTTCTGGTTTCTCTGTGAACCGTTTCAAGGAAGAGAAAAACTTGAGGGGGCAAAGTGGAAGAGGAGAGAGGTAAAACTATTGCTTTTGGATGCAGTGTCACTGGTGACACAGTATGTTCTGTTTGGAGAAAACTGCGGGAGATTACTCTGCTTCCCTTCAAACATTTTGAATATATTTTAAATGTAAAAACAGATCTCTACTTCTGACATTTTCCTCTCTCCGGTAAAATAAATGTTATTTGATTTGGCACATTGGTCTTCTTACTTGTAAATGTCTCTATCCTGTTTAGATACTAGTAGACAGTTTATGTTTCAGTAAAAGGCTTTTTGCAGAAAAAAAAAAAAAAAAAAAAAGAAAAAAAAATGAAAAATGTGGTAGAATAAAGTGAAAAAATAAGTATAACATAATAAAATATTAAGTTTTATGCTTTCATTACTGATTGTCAGTGGCTGATCATCAACTCCAACCCTTGGTCCAACTCCAGTCCATTGACTAGATCATGGTACTTAGTGCCATGTCCAATCCTAGTTTAAAAACCTTCAGGGACGATGAGTCCACCACCTCCCTGGGCAGCCATTCCAATGCCTGACCACTCTCTCTGGAAAGAATTTCTTTCTAATATCCAGCCTAAATTTCCCCTGGCAGAGTTTAAGCCCGTGCCCCCTTGTCCTATTGCTGACTGCCTGGGAGAAGAGACCAATCCCCACCTGGCTATAACTTCCCTTCAGGTAGTTATAGAGAGTGTTACCTTGTCATAGGCAACCCATGCTCTTTCTTCAAGAACTATGTCTGGAAATTGGAAATACTGAGTCTTTTCTACTTCCAACGCTGACAGGATTTGTACAAACCCATCACCTCAGCCATGTAACACAACAGCCCTGGCTTTTCATGGCCGTTTATGCCTCCCCAGATTTTGTATGTGTGAATAATTCCTCTGAAACCGCCATGTTCACTATGAGCAGATGACTTTTACTGCACAAAATTAAGCATGTATGACTGTGGCGGCAAGATCCTGAGACTGGATGTGATGTTTTTATTTTTTATTTAAATTGTTTGAAGTTTCAGCAATATTGAAGGGATAGACATTGTCATGTATTTTCTGTCATTCTGAACTGCTGTGAAATTTAAAATTACAGTTGAAAATATATTTGCGAGAGAGACATTGAGGAAAAAAAATCTCTTCACAATATACACAATCCAAATGAGCTGGAAAGTTACAAAGTAATTGAAAACCAAAACAAAACCTGGGTTGTTTTTTATGGAAAGCATTATGTATTCCAAGCCTGTAACAGTGGAACTCTCAGAAAAGGCATTTTAATCCTGCAAACTACTAACACTTAACTTTACTCATTTAAGTATTCTTTGAGTGAGCTGTGTTACTGAAGTGGACAATTCTAGCAGTGTGTTCAGACTGCTTGTATTAAGAAAGTGAGCCATGATCAAAATTTAGGCATAAAAAATACAATCCAGGGTGCCAGCTATCCCAGGGGTGCCTACATTTACTTTTTCATGTCATTTGTAGTCCAATGAGTGTGCACTGTCTCCACCACTCTCCAGGGGCTGGTAATTCATTTCTCTGCACACAGAGATGGAGTTTGCAGCAAAACCAAATGTATGAAGCAAAATCCATAGAAAAAGGAGAAATTGATCTTACCCCCATCTGGTATAAAGTAGATTTGTTTAAGATTTAGAAGTGAAATAACAGACTAATTATTTGGTATATTCACTCATGTAAGCTAGAAGTCAAGCAACTGCCAAAGGCACTGTTGGGTGTGGAGTTCAAACAGGTTCAACTGATATTAGAGCAGTTTTGAGGCATGAAAGAAGTTAACAGTAAAGGATTGCATGAGCTTTGGGAGACTCAAAACCCGATCACACTTGCATTTTTGTGGGGGAAGGAAAAATAGTTCACTGTAGTTTAGGTCAGTCCATTTTTTATTTCATTTTACATCTTTATTTTTACAATTTCATGATTTATTTTTCCAGGTGTTTGCAAAATTCCTGCTTTAAATGCAGCCGATATAGAAGCCAATGGCAGCTTTTCAAAGAAGGCATTGACATAAGGCCTTGACACTAAGATATTATTTTGTATAGTCACAGAAAAAATGCAAAAAGTTTTATCTCCATGTGTTTTTTCACAGGATGGTTTCCCATAATTCTGATTGTTGAAAGTGTATGACACACAGAGATCGCACATTTCTCATTTAAAGATAAACTGAAATAAGGCCCCTAAAACTGGATAGCTTTGGTCCATCTCTACAGATCTGTCCTCGATAGTAGAGTATCCAAATCACAGTCCATTATATCTCATTGACCTGGTCAAAAAAAGTTTGCTATGCCCAGAAGGGATTTTCTATGGGGCTTCTTGATATTCAGAAAGTACCTTCTTAACATTATTTTTCTTTGTTATAAGGGAATGATCAGCTTTTCTGATTTGACAGGTCCCTCTCTTCTCATTAAGAAAAGCCTTTGGAGAGACAGTTCCTAGTAATGTGCATCAGTATTTCTGGGCTTGACACAAAACCCGTGGTTTGAAATAACATGTGTGAAGGCAAAATAGTTGCTTTCTTCATTTTCCTTGAATCCTGAGAAGGCAGGATTGTCAGAAATATCTGATTATCTTGGATGGCATCAGACCTTTACAGATTTATTTTTGTTTTGAGACAGATTTATTTTTGTTTTGAGACCATGATCCAGCACTGTGCCCTTGTGGCCAGGAAGACCAATGGTACCTGGGGTGTATTAGAAGGGGGGTGGTTAGTAGGTCGAGAGAGGTTCTCCTTCCCCTCTACTCTGCCCTGGTGAGACCACACCTGGAATATTGTGTCCAGTTCTGGGCCCCTCAGTTCCAGAAGGACAGGGAACTGCTGGAGAGAGTCCAGCATAGGGCAAGCAAGATGATTAAGGGAGTGGAGCATCTCCCTTATGAGGAAAGACTGAGGGAGCTGGGTCTCTTTAGTTTGGAGGAGACTGAGGGGTGACCTTATTAATGTTTATAAATATACAAAGGGTGAGTGTCACGAGGATGGAGCCAGGCTCTTCTCAGTGACAACCAATGATAGGACAAGGGGTAATGGGTTCAAACTGGAACACAAGAGGTTCCACTTAAACTTGAGAAGAAACTTCTTCTCAGTGAGGTTGACAGACACTGGCCCAGGCTGCCCAGGGGAGCTGCGGAGTCTCCTACTCTGGAGGCATTCAGGACCTGCCTGGATGCCTTCCTGTGTAACCACATCTAGATGTTCCTGCTCTGGCAGGTCAATTGGACTAGATGACTTCTGAGGTCACTTCCAATCCCTAACATTCTGTGATTCTGTGATTCTGTAATAATATGTGTCCCCCATCCTTTTTTTCATGCTTAAAAAAAGAAAAAAGTAACAGAAATTTAAGTCAGAATCCACAGCCTATGCACCATTTTCCTGTAGAGTTTACATATTCACAATTATTTTTAGATCCTTGTAAAATCTGTACTATCAGTTTCTTTTCTTGTTCTATTTCTTATAAAAGCTTATGTTTTTGGGAAACAGTTTTCAGTGGCCAGGAGGCATTTAGTGGAGAACTATATTAAATAAGTTTGAAAAGAGAACGTTGTTTTCTCTCTTAAACTTTGAGAAATGCAATACTGGCACCCTAGTTCCCTTTGACATGCTAGGTTCAATTTTGAGTCACTATAAATGAGATTCTGACAGGCCAGAAATGTACAGGACATCAATATTATCCCGAGACATCTAGTCAGTTGACTATAGTTTGCAGATTAGTATAAGCAAGAGTACAGACATGTTTTTAAGTTTCTGGTAACACATGTTGTTAGTAATTTAGAACTAGAGGTGCATAACTATTTAGTGATGTCTGGTTAATTATCTGTTCTGAGTATTCCATATGTTTGCTTTTTGCCCTAACAATTCAACATTGTTCCAATTAGAAAATATACATTTAAAAAAATTATGTATGAACAATTCTCTTTATCCTAAAATACACGAGCCATGATTTAATAGATTACACTGAGAAACACAGATTTTTGAAACACTAGATGAAAGATAGAATTACTTTTTTTAAAAAAATATTGATGTGGAACAAACCATATTTAGCTGCGGGATTAGTTACTTTTTTTTTTCAGTAATGTATCAAAATAAAATCAAGTGAAAAAATGTTAATTTTCTTATTTCTTACTTGGACCTGCAAAAGTCTATATATAAATGCAACTCCAGCACACTCTAATGCTACAGGAGAACAAGGTATACCTTTTCTGTAAATTTGCAAAATATTTTGCCACTAAATCACATTTTAGTTTGGAGGAAGGGTTTTACTCAGTTTTATCCATGGCTAAATTAAATATCTGAGAGCTGAGCTCATATTCTTCTTCTAAGAAAGGATTATTGAAATTGCTTAAGGAGCAAGATTCAGGCTGTGTAAATTCACTTGAAGTCATCCAGACCTGCAGTTACTTTTTCCCAGGCAAGTGCCCAAACCACTCAGCAGAGCCCATGTCCTCTCTAACCCTTTGCTGAAACTGGACCACTGCAGCAACTGCCATAGACACAGGGGTCCTGGGGCGAGAGCTATCATGAGCCTTTTCTACTGCTTAATGGTTAGACCTCTTGACTAAGAAGATCAGACCTCATATGGGTTCCTGCTCCTGATACTGGTTTTACACCCAAGAGTATATTGTCAAGGGCCCAAAAAAAATATTAAGGAAAGGACTCCAGGCCTGCCCCTTCGGCAGTGTATTCCTCTCTCTGTTTTTCCTTTTAAACAACATGAAGTCAGAATTGAAGAATTTCCACAGAACTTCTTTTATTTTGAGGGAGCAGTGCTTTTTGACAGAAAACTGTTCCATTAGAGGGTTGTGTTGCTACCATCTGTAGTGAAGAGTAAGTTGTTATATCAACAAAGAGATACAATCAGGAATAGAATAGAAAAGACCTAGCAGACTATGTGGCCCTGATATTACAGTATGGTCTTAACTTTTTCATGTGTGTAAGCATTACTGAATTCAGAGTGCTTCAGGAAATACCTGATTGAAGGAATCCAGGACTAAGATCCTGTCTCACAGATGCTACAGAATGACTTGTTAAAAAAAAAAAAAATAAAAAAAAAAAAAAAGGAGAAAAAGAGTTAAACTGCACACACTGTAACCTCGGTTTCAAGTCTATCTGTATCTTGTTAGAGTTAAAAAATAAGCAAAAACATGCAGAGAACAGCTGATGGCCAATGAAGTTTTAAAGACTGATATGCTCTGCAATCTGTTCCTGGAAATACAACATTTGGATACACATTTCACTCCTCAGTCTGGCTACAGACACTGGTGAAAGGCATGTGCATGAAATTAAGTAACTTAGAAAATGAAAAGAGCTCCTTTGCAGAAGTAAGTATACTCAGATGTATAGAATACTTCCTTGTAAGGGAGGCCTAAAAACTTCACTTTCATATCAACTGGAGGCTGAAATAATCAAAAGAACCTAAAGGAATTAGGCATAAAAGCGGTATTGAATTCCAAATGAAGGCTGAATGCTGTTTCCCTTAAGTTCTTGGAAAATACTGGGCTTTATTTCCAATTGTTCTGTTGCAACACAACTTATTTAATGCATGGAGATCATCCAATAGGAAAATCAGTTGTTCTCATGTCACCTAACAAGAAGCAATAGTAGGTAATTCTGAAAATGTGTTCCAAAGACAGTTTGAAGCCCAAACAAAAGATAATAATGAACATATTCTAATAAAAAAAGGTAGAATTTCAATCTCATAGAAATAGTTTCTAATGGAATATTTTACAAGATATATTCAAAGGAAGTTTGAAATCCTGGAGCTACAGAAAACGATGGCAAAAATCCCATTGGCTTTAGTAAGCCTATAATTTCAGTGCAAGATTTTTAAACCTGAGGCCAAGTTAGTGAGAAAACTTAACTCTTGTGATCACAGTTCTCTTTTCAAGTGGTTAATTGCGAAATGAGAACATCTTCTTCAGACATATAGTATATGCTATATATTTCAATAATATATGTAGAACACATGGACAGGTAACCTTTCCATTATAAAAAAAAATTTAATCAGAATTCATAGTAAATTGAGCTGAAACTTTTTCATTGAGACTGAAGGAAATGAAGATCAGCTATGTGTTTGTATTTCTATATTTACTATGTTTGGCTCAGAGGGGATGTTTTTATGAGCTTCACAGCCTATCCAAAACCAGAAAATACTGAACATCTCTCCAAGAAGTTTGTCACAACATTTTCCATACAATTTCAGAAGAACAGAGTAATTTGATCTTTAAAAAGTTACTAGAATTCTTGTAGGAAATAATTCTGACCAGATCCTCTGCTGTTATAAATTAACTTATCTGCATTGATTTCATTGGCTTTTTACCTCTTTACATCAGGACTCTCCCAAATCTCTTTTTAAACTTTCCTTAATTGGTACAGGATTTGCCTTCTCCTCATAGGCTCATGAGCCCAAGAACCTGAAAGATTATATTTAATGTTAAAAAAATACAGAGCAGTTCATGATGCAACTTCCCTGTAAAATTTCTAGTTTTGAAAGGAAAATTGTAAATAACATTTTCATCTGCTTGGCTATAAGGTGTTTGTTTCTATTATCATGACACTAGGAAAAGACTCAGATAAAGACTTCTTATTAAAACAAATGTTTTCAGTAATTAACCATAAACAAATTGTGATCTGAATAATCTGAATAATTATTGGAAGCTATTTTGTCAGTTAGCAAAAGAACACAAAATAGCCATCAAGCAATCACTAAGGTTATGCTTGTGTTGACACTTGCTGTACAGCTTTACTTCTGCAGAAAATAAAGAAATATACAAAAGAGAACATTTACAAGTTTCACCTAAATATGGTCTGATATTAAAAAAAGCCTTATACATGGCATAGCAAAAAACACCTGGGTTCATAGCAACATTGTGTGGAAATTCTCGTAAAGAGGACAGAACCACAACAATGACTTCTGCTGAGTTCTAACCTTTCATATTACCATTGGTTCATCAAGAACTTCTGGGAGATAATTATATTTGTTAACTGGGAGTTCACATTTTTAATACATGCAAAATGCTTTTCTCATCAAGCTTTGAAGCACACAGTGGTGGAGTTTTAATTCAAAACTATATAAAATGCTCTTCTAGTTATAACTGCATTTTTATTTTACAAGTTGTTATGGGTTATTTTTAGTATTTGTTTCACAATTAATTAATTAATGCTCTTCTATAACAGTTTTATCTTGTTTTCCAAACAATAACAAAACAGGTTGTAGGCTTCCACGTGTGGCTATGCAGAGCACCAAGGATCATGAATCATGTCTCATCTGACGGACTTCTGAACTACAGGTAGTCTTACACAGGCTGAGTTTATGATCAAAGGAAAGAGGCTAATTTAATTAGATCTAAGTTACAGATGCTGAAAGTTCCTGTTTACTTCCTCCTTGCACCAAATCTTGTATAAGCAGTGCTTATACTTCTCTTTGTTTATAATGGAATTTAACACAAAAGTGAACCTAGTTGTGAAACATGACTTCTAAGGAGGGAATTGGTTTGTTCAACCTCAAGAAAACTAGTCTAAACAAGTAATGGAATGTAGTACAGAATCTTAGAGTTACACAGAAGAAGGAAGAGAGACAATGAAAAGAAGTTGCAAAGCAGAAATCTTTAGGTGTCAGGATGTTATTATTTTACTTTATTTTTAATCAAGAAGGTATTCAAACACTAGAAAAATGGCCCAGGATGCTGTGCAGAGTCTGTACTTTGAGGCATTCAACACATAACTGGACCAGCTGCCAAGCACCTGTTTTAACTAGACCTTCTCTGCACAAAGGATTGGATCAGATTAACTCTGGAGGTTCCTTCTGGCCTAACATGACTCCACGATTCAGACTCATCTCTGTATTCTAGGATAAGAGGAATTCATTTGCTATACCAGAACAAGAACTTAGATGTGGGTGGTTGGTTTTGTTTTGTTGTTGTTCCTCTTCTCTAAAACATATTCTTTGGATAGTTATTCTTTTAAACTTAGCTTGCTATATGGAAATAAATGTTTAACTCTGTTTCCATTCAGAACATTCTTCTTTAATTTACCGGTTTGGGGAGTAATATGCTGACTTCCAGCTTTCTATAAGAAAGTTTCTTTGCAATACTGCTTTCAAGCAAGTGTCTGGAAGAAAAGGTGTTTTATAACCACTGGAAAATGTACAGTAATACGTTTCAGGTTTGTGATAAGAATAGCTTGTTCATTAAAGAGAATCAAGGTTAAATCCTTCAGGAAATGCTGTGGAGCTGTATATTTTTAAAATATCCCTTAATAAAACCACATAAATGTTTCTATATTTCACAAAATATTTATTGCATGCCATTAACTGAAAACAATGCCATCAAAGCTGTGGGAAAGAGGTATATGAGAATCCTAACAGTGTTATGAAATTATTTTGCTTGCAAAGTTTCCATTTCCAAATCTACCATAACATAACAAATTGTGAGAGCAAATCCATCAACTGTGAATCAGTGGTTTAAAATCTTGCTTTTCACTCTGGAGTTAAGCTAGTTAAAGAGCAGGAGTAAAAGGATATGAATAACTCCAGTTGTTTAAAATTCTTGTCACACACATCTATGCATTATCAGTTATATGATACAGTCAAGTGTTTGCTTTTGGCTTTTCTCATTTTAGCTTGGAAAATATGTGAAAATATTTCACAGGACTAAAAATTAAAACCAAGCTAAACATCTGGAACATTAATATTACCATAGAACTCTGATAAGTGGCATTAATTACTGAAAGGACCATTAAAAAATCCTACATTTTTCAAATTGTTAGCAGTAGTGTTTGTTCTTCAGAAAACATTGTGTTTCATGATATGATTTACCGTCTCTTAAGGCTCTAGTCCCAGAATCAGTGTACTATACAAGAATGTTAATATGCATCTATTTATTTGTCACTCTTGCCTTTATAATGGTAAAAAAAATAAAAATAAAAATAAAAATAAAAATAAAAATAAAAATAAAAATAAAAATAAAAATAAAAATAAAAATAAAAATAAAAATAAAGGTAATTTTAAGAAACACATAGCAGAAGGCAAAAAACAGTACTCCAAATGTTGTCCCAAAATTTCCAAACTAATTGGTGTTTTGAAACTTTTCTGTGTATAAAATTCAGATTTGAATATATATGTCAAGGTTCAATGAAATATTTGATGGTTCTTATAGTGGTTCTCTTCTTGATGGTCCAGAAGTTCAAGTAACTTAAAGAAATTAGTAATACTCTGACAACGTTTTTCATGTCAACTGAATCTTGTCCTTTTTTGTAGGAAGGCATTAGCATTTGGTTTTGAAAAGACAGATTAGTGTTTGATGTTGAAGCTACTAGTTTTGATGAATAAATTAACCAACAATTATGATAATCCTAATTGGAATTTATAAAATGAAATTATGGAAATCCAGAAATGCAAGTACACAATAAATCATGTAACTTAATGAATTCTGTGACTGTCCGATGTAATAATGTAGCTTAATCCTTTGGTTGCTGTGCTGTTCTCTGTGAATTTTCACTTGACGGAGGCAGTGAACATTTCAGTCTTACCTCTAACATCCAGTCTTTGTTCACTTTCTGTGTGAGACATTCCTGAGTTCTGCCCAACCTTTCTAACTTGCTTTTTCTTGTTTCTCAAACTCACTCTGAACCTCTGCCTTCCTGATTTTATTCTTGTACGTTTTGTCACTCCTTTGTGCCCTTCCTGAGCAGTGAATCTTTAGTTCCATTTTCTTTCTAATTTTCTAGTGGTTAAAAGCTCAGTTGACCTATATAACCATACTGGTCATTAACATACTTGTAACTTCTCTGTAGTGTTGCAACAAGACAGTCTAGGGCTGGAGGAACTAAAACCAGTAATCAGTGTCAGCTGTAAGATTTTGGGGCTTTGATGTTTTTTGGTTTACAGTAGTCTCCAGGGAAATATTGACTGGGTTGGATCTCCTGATTATACAGCCCTGTTCATTTGCTCCTGATGTTTAATTTCTGTTTGCAAAATAAATGGCACAGAGTCCTATTATATCATGTCTAAGGAAACTGGCAATGGGGAATCTTCATGGAAAGCTTTGTGAGAAAAGTAGGGGCAAAAGATCTGCAGTGCATTGCTTATCACCTCCTGAGACCTTTAAAAATAGTTTCATTGTCAATCAGTCTACAAAGAAGGGCATGATGGTCAAATTTCTGGCCTCACAGAGATTGTCCTTCTGAGATCCAGCAGTGGCAGAAAAAGTACAACATTGCCATCTACATTCGAACACAGTCACTCATGAAATACAGTTGTCTTTATCCAGTCTATAGTTCAATGCCTTCATCTCTCCCACTGCATCAGAGTTCCCTTGATGATATTTTTCTATAGCTGGGCCATCTTTGCATACTGGAAAGACTTCAAATGGTGCAATATCATGCCCTTCAAGATTTACATTTGAAATAGTTTAAGATTAAAGGAAACCCATTTAACTAACTATGTAACTGAAGACAAGAGATTTTGAGCACAGCAGGCAGCGTGGGAGGGTAAAAGACTGCAGAGGAGTAAGTGATATTGGGAACTTCTCTGTGCTTTTCATATCTCCACTTAGCAGAAGAATAGCTGATGCGGAGGAAAAAAGAAAACATGTGGTATATTGGATGCTTTCCAGACAAATGAAGAAAAAGTCTAAAAGAGATCGACTGGAATTAGTGGAAACATATCGAGTCTAAAGTTCTAAAATAATATGATTCTGATTAGGAAACATATGTTTGAGGATTTCATCTTTAAGAGAGCGAGAGAAATACAGTTTGAAACCCACTGGCCCAGACTCCTCTTAGATGGTTATTTATACCTGCATATAATTAAAATAAAACACTGCTGTCAACTCCAATGGGCCACATTGATAATTACATCCTGCTGACCAGGCTGTCTGTTGGTCTGCGAAAAGCATTCACAGACCCTAAATTCTGATCCTCATGGTGTTTAAAGCCTTCTCCGGATAGGTTATTCCAGATAGTAATTACTGAGCCTTGCCTCCCTAGCTCACAAACCTTAACATCTTTACTTGGACAAATGGTATGGATCTTAATTAAATAAACTCAAGCTAACAGATCTTTAAATGAAGTTGACCTATGCCCCAGTCACTGGCAATATGGCTCAGAAAGTAACTGGTTATTCATTCAGCCTGGAATCAAACCCACTCAGAATTTTTGTCAAATAAAAAATATTTACAAATATCATCTCAGTTTTGCATCTGGGTTTATATCAGGGAAACCTACCTGTTTTTTGTGAATACAGTATTTATCATATGACACATGAGATCTCTCTTGAAATCCTTATGCCTATAGAATGTAAAAGAAAACACAATTTCAAAGGCATCAGCAACTGAATAAGATAAAGTCTTGGAATAAAATACTGCATCTAACAAAAAAAGAGAATCTGTCTCAACCTCAAAGATGCATGCTTTTGAGAATGAAAGAAAGGCAAGGGGGGTTTTTTGGGTTGGGTTTTGATGGTTTGGTTAGGTTTGTTTTGGTTTTTGACATTTTATTTCTTTTTTCCTAAATTGTATTTAGATACTAAATTATATTTTAAACACAACTATCAAAACAGTGTTCTTTTCAAGTCAGATCATTTTTTTCTTCAACACATTTTTTTAAGATATTTTGAAAGGAATACTTTTGAAAGGAAATTTTTTTTGTTGTTTTCTTTTACCAAGTGTTACACTAATTTCCTCAGCAATTTACTCAATGTGCTTAAAACCTCAGCAGTTCAGACACTGGTTATTCTATTGATACTGTTCACTTGCATTACTTGTACACTGATTCAATACATCCTGCTTCATTTCTAAGAACATCAATTTGAAGGAAAACATAAGTAGATATTGCTCTTTGTCACCTCAGGTTTACAAGAATTAGACAGTATTCAACCCCAAATATTTTCATCGTGGTGTAGGTAGAATTAGTAATTATTTACAAATTGAAACCTAGCAGCTGACATAAGACTACTTCATTCAGTATGGAGCTGGTTAACAGGTTCAAAGGCAGGCATGGATGTATGTGTTTATATTTATGTGTGCATGTATGAACCTGTGTATCTCAGAGCATGAAGTATTCTATTATGTAGCCAAAGTGCATTATGTCAGTGAGAAGATATTGCTGCCAATTACTTTGTTCAATGTTAGAGAACATTGTTCTTATTTTACACCATCACTAAGAAAGTCTTGAAACCGTGAGCTCAGAAACAGAAGTCAAAGAAACAATATGCTATATGTGTTACTGGAATTCCGGTAAAACATTGCTTTAAACTCTCAGGGTCTGACAATATTGATTTAAAGCAACAGGCTGTGCAATGTCATGTCATATATCATTTGCACTTTGTGTAAGATGATAGAGAGTGTGGATATGTATGTGTGTGCATCTTCTGTAGTTTATAAATCAGATTAAGTTCAGAAAAGCAAGCAGTAATTTCTGATGCCTGGCTTAAATTTAAAAATATCCAACAGTGAACACATTCCTGGTGAAAATATCAGTGAGTTATTAAACTATAAATTTAATCTTAAAAATCTATACTTCTAGTAATGAATTCCAGCTTGTTGTGAGGTTTTTGTACTGTTCATAGAATTCTGAACAGCAAAATGAACACTTGGAAGTACTGGGTCTTGCTGACAATGGAAAACAGAGGTGATAAATATGAATCATGGTACAATGAAATAAAGTAAAGTAAACTAAGATTTTTTTTCTATAAAAACATTATGGAGCCCTCTTATAACAGAACCAGTTCACAGCATATAATCACATTTTAACAGCTGTTGGTAAATTAGGTAAAAGCTCTGATAGAAAATTTGTTAATTATATGATTAAAGCCTCACAGGCAGCCTAAACCAGTCAGAAATTGAGAGAATCACTAATATGAGCAAATGATCCTATAATTAGTGTTTTTATAACAATAGCAAATAGTTGTCCCAAGCCTCAAGCCTGACTGTCATGACCTCTCAAATATCATGGAGAGTGGCTTGGGAACTACATCAGCCAATTCCCACAGGTCTCTAGGGTTCATCTTGTCATGTCCCATGGACTTAGATATGTTAAGGTTCCTCAAGTGATCACAAACCTGATCCTCAGAGTGGGAGAGACTTTACTCCCCCAGTCCCTGTCTTGTAGTTCATTTTCCACTTGAGAAGTGTAAGAAGAGAGCTTACCAGTGAAGACTAGGCAAAGAAGTTGTTGAGTACCTCAGCCTTCTCCTTGTCCATTGTTACAAGTTTGCCAGTCTTGCTCATGGGGCAGGGTATGCTTTCTTTGTCCTTCCCTTTCCAGTTGACATACCTGTAGAAGCCCTTCTTGTTATTCTCTGCATCCCTTGCCAAGTTATTTTTAGGCAAGTTTCAGCAAGACCTACACCTCAGTTTGTTTTATTGTTTGAAGATTTAGACAGTGAAGACATATTTTGTAGGTTCAAATCCTTTAAGTCAGATTTAAATCTAAGCTAACTAATCTAATGTCAGAGAGCTCTGTGTGCTGAGTTACTTACTATGAAGGGAAAGTGTTTTATTTTCTTTTTGCATGGACGATATACTGCTTAAGTAATCCTCATCTTCTCCTAAGGGTTTATTTTTTGGCTATAGGCACTTCTTCATTCAAAGTTTTGGCTTTTCTGAATTCAGTTTTCAGGTGCTTATTTTGTTCTCTTCATTGTGTGGGAAGTTAATGTGACTATTGCAGAGGCTACAAATTCCATTTGGTGGTTACACACATAAAAATATGTCACCTGTAGTATTTAAGCACCCTTAGTATATTCTAATATCTGAGATCCTCTAGCTTGTGAAAACCTAATATGGTCTCTAGGAAACATTAAAACCAGGTTATATTTTATACCTCCCTTCTCCAGTGGCATTACAACCTTAACCTGGTCTCTAATGTCTCCTTCTGTTTGGGGCTGACAAGCATCATCTCCTCATTTGAGGATCTGGGTCTTATTCAGATTTTTTCTTTCAAAGCAGAGCCTCAGAAAAGTGAGTTTCTAGGATTCTAAGACACCCCAATCCCTTCCTTCCCCCCACCCAGCCACGTGTTTCTTGGAGTGTTTTTCATTTGTTTGTTTGTTTGTTTGTTTTTTCCTGAAATGACTTTCTTCTTTCACACTACCTACAGGAATCTGAATCCATTGCACATACTCTCTAGGAGAGTACTTGACATGACCCAGATACCGCGAGGCTGATGTCTTTCTTTACTGTGGAAACAGTTGTATTTTGCATGGAATATTAAATATTAATTAGGTCAGAACAAGATTAAAAAAATACTTTTTTTTTTTTTAACAGTTGCAGAACTCACCTGAAGAAAAATAGATCTGTGTTCTTTTTCTAATGAATAATTCCGTGTTTTATATTAGCTAGTCCACAGAGCAAGGGTGAGAAGTAAACTAGCTCAATGTCTTGGGCCCAGTTAATATTCAATTATTGTATGCAAAGTGGAGCAGTTTCAACTAAAAAAAAAAAAAAGTGGGGCAAGTCATGTTCAAATTCCTTATAGCTAAAAACCAAGTTAGACTTAGACTTTCTGCTTCCCACATAAGTGTCCTAATCCCTGAACTATGCCTTAACAGCAGATCCTAGGAAGGCAATATCTTCATCAATATTTTGTGCAGAATCTCACATTGTATGTATGTTGAAGAACACTGGGTAGATTCAACCCTACTGGGCAAGATGTCTTGTTCTACAATCTTGAACATGGAAGAGATAAGAGGACAGATGGAGTTGAGGCAAATTCTTATGGAGAACTGTAGATGGTTGTAAAATGTCATGTTAAAAAGAAGGAAACAAGACTACAGTACTTACAAATTTAGGAGCAGTTGAAAAGGTTGTCCATGAAGACTTCAATTTTGATTTTTGCATCTGCAGATGCAGACCTATAAATCCCTTTGTGAATATAGCCAAGAACTCTGTTTCAAGGAGAACTGATCAGAGAAAGTATCTAAACCACTTAACAAAATGGTTGGGAAGCTCCCAAATCACATATCTGCTTTCAGAAACATCGTTCTTAATGTGCCGTGCTTTCTTAGGACATTTTTGCAACACCAGGAATTAAAGTCAGATTTTCTGAATATGAGTCTAGTGTATTAAGCATAACAGCAGCCTGTTCTCAGGGCCTGGAGCTCACAAATGCAGGTATAAATCATCAGTAACTGCTGGAAAGATGCCAGTACAAACCAAAGCTCAGTGTGAGACAGAAGAGATTCAGGCAGTAACATTTCTTATTTCTTCCTCCTTTTCTGCTTTTTAACTCTATAATTTTAATCCCCTTTGAAGTTATACAAAAATAATTGTCTTAAATGTAATCTTTGGAAAAAAAAAAAGTGTGTTTTTTGTTATTTGTTTGTTTGTTTGTTTGTTTTCTGGCACCTCAGTGCTTTATTATTTCACTGTAATTCTCTAGATAAGAAAATTTAATTTTTTTATTATTAACACCAGAGCTAATTGCAAAAATGTTTAAAACACCTTTACCTTCCAAGAAGAAATGTCAAAGCTTTCTCCTTCACTTCTGGTACTGCCTATATTACATTGCTCCATCTATTCCTGGTGACATGACTTGGAGAAGCCCCTGTGTGTTATGTGTGTTATGATTACCTAGCATGACACTATGTCCTGTTTCTCTGTTCTGCAAGTTTTCATCCAGAAATTCTTACATTTTGCCTGCTATATCAGGTTAATTGGATTAATCACCTTATTAAAGATTGTGATTCGCAGGATAAAGTTCTTTCTCTCTGACAAAGAAGAAATATATTATTTTATTCTTATTCTTAAAAGTACAGATTTTTTTTAACACAAATTTAAGAAAATCTGTGGGAGCTGGCCTTATTCTCCATGCAAATAAAAATATGGAAGGTGGTGTAGTTGAAATTTTCCGTACTAAGAAAGGGAGATTAGTGAAAATATAAAGTAAGCTCAAAGGGTGGGCTTTTGTTATTATTACTTAAAGGGGAAAACTAAGAGAGTAAATTGAAATATTAGGTAACAATGAGCAAACAGGGACTTGGGCAGGGTTGCTTCACTCTCAGAGAAATAAACATATGGAATAAGTTACTAGTGAAGGTAACTGAAGTACAGTCTCATAGAGATAAAGGGACACCTAAATCTGTTTCTGTTAGGGAAGATTGAAGAATAGGGTGAAAAAAGCAAGTAGGGTGGATTACGCTAAACTATGCCAAGACAGGCATGTCAGCACATATGTACCTTTTCTCTCTCTGCAGTTCTGCTGTTTATTTGCTTTCTTGCATTATCAGCTCATAAAATCAGACCCATACGGTCACTTTAACTCTTTCACATGTATTAATTTCTTCTGTGCTATTCAATCACCAGTGCATCAGCGAATTCTGCCTGGAGCATTCAGACACTTAGAACTGGTGCAATGATGTGTTCTCAGTATGCAAAAGTTGTGAAGCAAGTGATAGACAACTAAAGTGAGTTTCTTCTCACCTATGTACAGTATAAGCATCTCCTGCTGAACAGATGCTCTCTTTCCAGTAGCTGGACAGAAAAAAGGCATATTTTAGCAAACAGTATGAACTATTTCAGTAGGATGAGATAAACTGGGCTTTTGTATAGGTTTGTTATAATGTCTCCATTTAGTTTTGAGAAAAATAATTTCTCTGCTTAACACTCCATTGGGTTGTGTAGATGTAATCTGCAGTAGAAATGAAATCTGTTCACAAGAAAGAATGCCTGATATCCAAGTCCTCTGGTGGGAATGTGCTTCAGTTACCCATAGAGACCACTTTCTCCCACATTTTTTTTCTTATGTTCTGCATCTTCTAACCTTCAGAATAGATTCAAGAGCAGACAGATTCAAAAGAGCTGTAAGCAGCTGAATTTTTCCTTCTCATCTACTGAAGGGCCCAGGCTCGACAGACAATGCAGGTGGGATACCAAGATTCATATAACTTTCAAAACTTTTTTGCACACTGGTGAGTGTTACCGTTTTCTACTTTAAAGTGTCAAGAATTTATGGCTCAGCTCTGCTTCAACCCTGTAGTTTATGGTTTTCAAAATTCAGAAGACAATTCAGAGCATATGGCTCTCTCATGTTTCTTTCTCTTGAAGCAGTTAGACTTCAAACAAAACACTTAAATGTCCAAAAGAGAGTGATTACAGCCAACTACGTAGGTCACACAGCTAGAATATGGGACATACAAACATAGGACTAGCAGTAGAAAATGAGATATACTTGCTCTCAAGTAATCTACAAAACATTCATCTGTATCTGTAGATATAAATGGTTTCAAAAAGAAAATTGTCTCTTAGCCGTTTACCATATCATTTTTCTATCTGAGTTGGTTACCTTATCCCCAGGGCTGCACAAATTACAGATTATGAATCCTTCAACATTATCTAGTTTGCAACATTTAAGAGTCTTCTCTTGGGATGTGTTTGAAGTCCTTAGTGTAAATCAGATAGATTAGGAAACTGAGACTTTGTCTTCCAGATTTCAAGTGGTGGTCCTACACACTGGACTGCTGAATTACAGAAAAAGGAATAAATTAATCCATCTTGAACATGTGTCTTGTCCAAACCTTTTCTCTATTTTGCATTCAGCTGAATGTTCTTGGATTTAAAAACTTAGACATATCTATGGCTTTTTGTAACTGACAAATGGAGTTTCGGCAGATTAAATACCAATTTGAAACATAGTCCATAGTTTTTTGGAACAAACTCAATCTTGTAACATCTGTGATGGGATAAATTATGTTAATGGAATGCTGTGTGTGAAGTTGTTAATTGAGCATCATGAGAAACTGTGTATGATCCAAAACTTAATTTAATTAAGAAACTTATCACTGCCCTGTTTCTACTGCTGTTTTTTCCTGCAGAAAATAATATTTGAGCAAAAATGTTTTACATTAAAAATATGATGGAAAATTAGCAGTCTATTTATAATAGAATGAAGTATATAACTTCACAAGTTATATCCACTATTGCAATTGTTAACTTCCAATTAACTGTATTACTTTGCCACACCTAAAGAACTTGAAATGACTCTTTCAAATGTCGTAGAAATCATTGCAATAGAATGGATGTATTTCCAATAGATTTGTGACAGGAGATGTCCAAATATCTTTCACCTCAAAATCGTGCTGGATCATACATGTAGTTTTGCTACCTTCTTTAGAGGCCTAGTTTAATTTAATATGTGCCACTGCATTCTTGGATTGCTTGGAGAAACTAATGAATGGCATAAAATAATTATGTTCTGTCATTTCTCTTTCTCTTACCATAATCTGAGTTACACAATCACCGCTATGCTCTTACTAAGAATCTTGGCTGCATTCCACCCCAAGTTCTTATTTAAAAACTTCATCTCTAGAACTACAAAGAATCATAATCAGTTTCTATCCAAGTGCTGAAATTAATTTTGTGGAAATCCATCTCTGTATGTTACAATGCTGGCTATTGAAGCAATCTTGAAAGCAGACACCATGTGAGGGGGAAGGAAGGAGGGGAGCAGGGGGAAAAGAAAAAAGAAAAAAAAAAATTGGCTCCAGCTCACAGAAATCAAGCTGTGTTCTGTGACGCTCTTAAAAAAAGAGGGTGGTCTCTTCCCTACCAGAAGTCACGCAACAGCAGCGGATGCCCTCTCCAAGATGCTGCCTGTGCAGTTCTCTATTTCCTTACCTCAGAGAAGTGAAATGATGCCTCTGTTGAGAGGATAAATAAGTGAAAGGGTTTCTGTTCACAACATCTCTTGAGGCTACCACAGACTTAGATATCTACTGAGATGTCTCAGTGATTTTACTGTCAAACTTCTGTACCTTGTTCAGTCAATGGATAGTTCTGAAAAGTAGTAAATTAGGCACATACAGTAGGTTTTAAAACTCTTTCACTTCTTTAAGGTGGTATCTCAAGGCTCTGGATAGTGTACAACTTTTTAGGCACCTGTGTCTGTCTTAGCAACCACAGTGGCCCTTCTGAATATCTTGAATATGTAGTAGTGGTGGTTTAGAAGACATAAGTAGAGATTTGACCTGCTCTCAGTATTTCCTTACATCATTATATTAGAAAACCTTCTGGAAGTGCATCTGTTCAAGATTTCTTACCATTTCAAAGGTATTTTGGGTAACACAGCTCTGGGTAACATAGTGATTCTGGTTAATCCATGACTTCTACATCTACAGAAGAAACGGGGAATATTAAAGAGCAAAAGATGCTGGTCAATATTCACCACTGAGCAAGTCAGTGGTGCCTCAGTCAACTGAGGGTTAACATTAACTGAGATACTCAGAATAAATCTAGAAAAAAACTTTCTTTTTACATTATTGTTGGATGAAAACACTGATGCTGTGCAGATGGTGCTGGCAAGAAAAAGGGAGGGACAGTCGTGGGAGCTTGTTGTTTAATTTAAGGCCAAATTTTTACCTGCATGATTGGTGCAGTACACACGGTAGTATGCATGTGGCTCTGCACACTGCTCTGCTTATTTATCCAAGTGGTGTTGACGCTACAAGTCTGTGTTTGGCAAAAACTCATGGTCAAATGTCAATCTTTCTATGAACACATGCACATAGAGATGAAAAAATGGATTTGGCTTATTAGCTTATTGATTTGGAATATAGGGGGTTCAGGACAGAAGGGCCTTGCATTAGTAAATGCTACAAAGGTCAGAATTCTTGAACTGTTTATTTTCATAATTAAAATGAGCAACGGATACAAGGTGAAAAAAATTGTCACTCATAGCCAAGATTTCAGGCAGAGAGAAAACATTTAGTATCAGAGATGTTACAGTTTACCTCAGAAATAGAATGATCAAACTTTAATACAAAAGTGAGCACGTATTGTCAAATATTTCATTCCTCATGAAACTGTGCCAGGTACTAACACTGTCTGCTGACATCAGACTGACACACTCCAGTAGTAATAAATGGGGCACTGTATGTCTAAGCTCCCTAGCTGAGATACGACATTAACTCTTGACCCTCAAATGAAAAGAAAACTCAGTATCTCCTGTTACTATTATAAATGTTGACTTTACTATTCATTATTAAAGAACACATTTCGGTCTCATTCCACACTGCATCACACTATGTATGAATCTATAACAGTTTTCATTTGTACTGTTTCTTTTCACTTTGTCTGCATCTGATAAGCCAGAAACCTTGGGGACTGAACCAAAACACAAGCATTACTGAAGAAACAGGCCTGGGAGATTTTCTGCTTCATCTCATGACACCATGCTTGTGTAATGTTATAGAGTAATGCACCCTTTATTGTACAGTATATGAAAATATGAATACAATTGAATTACCTTTTTATATTCCATATACACAGTATAAAAAAAACTTGCATTCAAGTAATGCATTGTACTGATATGTCTTAGTGACTCTTTTGGGCCACTTCATAATCAGGATGAGCTATTGTAGTTCTCAGTTATGAACTCTTAGCTCAAATCACAGAAAATTAGGTTTTTCTGATCCAGTGACTCCTATCTCACTCTCTAATACCAGCAAAAAATATGGTCATTAGATAAAACAGTCAAAAGATTCCATACTTCTTTCAAAAGTACCCACTTCGAAATTTGGAAAAAAAAAAAAAAGTTGAAATGAGATCAGACTCTGTTACCTTATTGCAGAGCATTAATAGTTTAATCTGTGAATCGCAGAATGATAGGAATTACTTGTGGAAGGTCTGTTTGTTTGTCTTCCTAGTCTGAATACTAAGCACCAAAGTTGACTAGCTTCTTATGAGTGGAATGGATGTGAAAACTTGGAATTGGAAGGGTATATTTCAACAGCCAACTTGAATGTCAGCTTTTCAGTTTAGCTTTACATATTTATGAAAGACTTTATCCTGGATGGCCAGAACTGTCTGGCTGCTGAATTATGATTTCTGTCCTTAGTGGCACTGCAGAGAAAGAGGCTAGTATAGCTACAGGATTAGTCATATATTTAAATTAAACCCAAGGTTTCATTGGCTCTTAACTGTTGCCATCTAATCTCTGATGAGAACTGAATACAATGTAGTTTCTACAGAACAGATCCTTTAATGACCATTGTTGTATTTCTCAGCTGAGGTCAGACTTTCAATACTTTGATCATCTTGTCCCTGTTGCAGGTGACGGTCCAGAATAGCCTATGGAACTTGGAGATCAATTTTTATTCTGTCACCTAAGAGAAGTGTTTCAAACTCCCAGGCTGAACTGTGTGAAATGTTTTGCCAGGGAAATACACTTATTTTGCTGTGATACACTTATCCTGGTACCACAAAAAGCATACCAGTCCTTGTGTACTAATCAGGATGGAAACTAAAGCAGTTATGGGAAATATCACCACTCCATGTGCAGAGAAGTTATACTGGTTCACCTGCAGAATAATGACACTAATCTATATTACATGCAGCAGTTCTGCAGTCAGAGATGAGACCCTGTATACAGGCAACACCTGGTGTCTAAAACCTCACTTTCACAACCTTGAGGCTGAAACTTGTTCTACCATCATAAACTGTGGTATGGAGGGATTGATCTAGTTCTCATCCTATGGAGCAAGATGTTCCCAAGAAAGTTACAGCTCCATTGTGTAAATCAGCTTAACTAAGTATTCATAGATAGTGAGACTCAGTTCCAGACTAAGATACCTACATTTAAGTGCTTACATGCACACTAGATTGCAAAGAATAGTTGCTGAAGTATTAGTACCTAGTGTCATTTTAGATACTGTGTAATAAACCACATGGTCTTCAGCTGTTGCTCTGGCAGCTTCTTTATAAGCCCAAAGTCATGTCTTCCACCCCCTGCAGATGTCTTGGATTCCCAAAGCTGTCTCAAATGTCACTACAGGCCTACCCTTAGAAGGCTAAGTCTCACTCTGAGCACATATGAGTGTGAAAGCCTGAAAGGAGCTCTCAGCACCTCCTCCCATGTGAACTGGACTCAATAGAACCTTAGAGTCTGCTAACACAGCTGAAGGTGATGGTGGAATTCCCAGAACATCTAAACACTGATGGGGGAGCAACAGAATCAATGCCCCATGGGAATCAACACTCAAGTCACCTAGAGTATATGTGTTCAGTTCACAATTTTCAAACAAACTTCATCTATCGTTCTGTGCAAAGTGACCTTAGTTTTTGCCTGGTTTATGTTCTTAGTAATTTAAGTAGGCATTTAGAGGGTGATTAATTAACACTACATAAAATTAAGGTGAAAAAGGAACATTCACTCCCCATGAATTTGTGAACTGTCCTACTGTTTTTTAATCACAATGCCTTGTGCATTATACCCAGTTTAAGACACCATAAAAAAGACCATTCTGAAAGAACTTGACAGATTAACATGCAACATGTCTAAATGTGACCTTTTCTACACTACACATTAGCTTATTTTCTTTTCTTCTGTGTAAAAGGAAATAGACAATTTCTCCTTGTCCTTTATGCTCATTTGTAATATAAATTGAGGCATGCAAACCACAGCAGGCAACAATGACATTCGAGACAAAATATATAAATGCATCCAAGCCGAAGTAAGCTGACAATGAGGAAATTATCTTGGAGAGGTAAATCCTCAGATTTGAACATCCTTACATACAGAATTGTTGTGCAATTAGCAGAGATACTCTAGGCATTTTATGTATTTTCTCTTTCCTGTGCATGTTTGAAAAAGTGACATATGCAAACAGAAAACTATCAATGACACTGAGCCAGATTGCTGCTCTCCTAATCAGGAATTAGTCCCACTAATGTCAAAAGGCTAATGGATGTCTTCAACAGCAGTAAAGAGTTCACAGCCTTGCCCACAGAAATAGTCTCCTAAATCAGAGCATGTTCTTATCTTCTGAGTAGCCATTGACTCTTGGGCTGTTCCTGTCCATCAGCTGGGAGCTCTCTGGGTCTGCAGTTAGTCCTTACAATTACAATTCTCAGGAGTATTTCTCCTGCTGTCATCAAATCTGTCATAGATTACTCTTCTGTCCTTTATATGGCCACGGAGCTGGTAATCCCTCTTATGCTGACTGCAGAGACATGGGTGAAGATTGCTTCAACATGAGGCAGAACAGCTCAGCAGAATACTGCTCTGCTGAAGTATTGAACACCAAAGTAATGTTAAAGTATTCCCTGATGGGGTTTTGCTTGCCAGTGCAACAAGACCACAGCCTGGATGATAACTACTGAATACCTTCTTCTCCAGCATGACCATTGAGAGTAAAATTGTGGTAACTTGAACCTGTCATACATCGTGGAAGAAAGGGTGCTCGTTTTCAGATTATTGTATCTTTGCATGAACTCTACCAATTTAAAATGTCATCCTTCAGAGGTATGTCCTCTACAGAAAGCTTTCAATGTGTAATTTCACTTTTGCAAGTTACAGTTAGGGAGTTTGTGAACCTGGGTCATTTTATTTTGCTGAGTACAGCTAAAAATCTTAACAAACTATTGGAGTGTTTCTGCAGTCTTGCTCAAGTATTTTGTATTTCTTACAGCAAAGCTCAGTGAATCATATAAAAACAGATTGTTTTGCTTTGCTTTGGAAGAACACACTTCTTAGTGAATGATGTGTGCATAAAATATGTTGGAAACCAACATGTTATTCTGCAATGGGACTCTGTTTCTGATGGGAGCTTCTAAGGGCTGTACTAATACTGATAATAAATAACAGTAACAACCCCAGTATACAAGCTTAGCAACACTGCTGGTTTTAGAGGCACACAAATATCTTGAGGGAGATGAAGTACCTTCATGTATATTCATTTTTTTTTCCTCTATCCTGTTCTTGTGAGTTAATAACAATGACTCTTTCAATTAGGAATTTGACTTGAGTTCATCAATTCATGTCACAATACAATATCTTCACAATGACGAAGACCAAATAAACATCAGATATTGGCTGATTTGTAACTGTTAATACAGAGATGAAGAGTCAGCATGCCCTTCATTCCAACTTGAAGGGTCTTATATATAAAAATCGAAATAAAAGAAGTATGTTCATTTTTTTTTCTTCTGAAGGAGTTTCTTGTTCTAATAGCCAAAACAATAACCAGTTTAAATTCATTTTATGTAAAGTCCATCCACAGTAGCCAAATAAATTTGATATAACAGACTCTACAACGATTAATAAACTTTTAATATTTCTTTAGGTTTTGTTGCGTATCACACTGTTACAGTGAGGATTTGTTCTAATGAAATCTAGTTCCCCTGCCATTGTTGATTTTCTTTATACTAAACCCATTTGAATTCTGATTTTGCAAATCCTGTTCACATCAGTAATGCCTAGATCTGAATGGTTTCCATATGAGGAAAGAGCAAATACATTAAGATTCTGAAGCATGGGAAAAAGATGACTGATAGGGGGAAATGACAGAGGGCTTTAAGTCTTAAACTATATGCAGAATGTGAACAGAGAGTGAATATTCACTCCATTTCGTAGTAGAAAAACCAGCAGACATATAATGAAAGCATTAAGGAGTAAGTTCTACACCACAGTGGAGTATTTTTTTCCACACAATATATAATTCTTTTGTAGACCTCATGGCCACAGGATTTCATGGAAGTCAAAAATATACATGAATGTAAAAAGGAACAAATTAATGGAGGGTAAATCAACTGGTGTTATTAAACTTGACTTGCCAGAAAGAAATTCTGGATCAGGAAGTTCTGAAACCACTGATTACTGGAAAATTTGCCAGACAAAGACATTTTTGTACTTGCTTTTGTTTCTTTCCTCTTTGCCTACATGTCTGCTACTGCCCAGTATCAGAAATAGGATGGTTGGTATCGAGTACCTTGGTCTGATAGGTCTTCTCCCATAGCTTGCAAGTCATCACATTCATCAACCTTAGATATCTACAGTACTGAATTCCTATGTGTGAGTCATCCTCACAGTCATATAGGAGCAACAGACATGCCTAGAATACAGATGTTTGGACTGGTTCAGGCATCTATATTGGGTAGGAGTGAATTGAACTGTAAAAATATATATTTCTACCTATAAATACTAAAGAAAATACCAACATCTATCTCAAGTGAGGGCATCTATTCCATAGATAAGGTCAGATATGTATGAGTCTTATTACTGTAGCCTTTTGCAGATGACAATAAAGATTTTTCCTCCTACCTCTTATATTTGTGCCTTATTTTACATTCAATCCAGTAGAATAAGTTACTACAGAAAAACAAAGAAAAAGGATCTGTATCACCATATTTTTCTTCACCAAAAGAATCATGAAGGATGGTTCCTAATCTGGCTCAATTTTTATAAAACATTTGCACACAGGCTTCAGTCCTGTTGAAATTATTAGAATTAAGAATGTGTTTAAGATCTTGGCCAAACTGAGACCAGAGTGAAATATGGTAGAATGAAAGCCACCAAGATGTCTGAGACATTGAAATATAGTTCAGTTCCATTAATAGCAAGTCTCTGTTTCTAGTGGAGCTGATCTGACAAAGAGAAGCAAAATTACTCCAGTATATAAAAAGGCTTTCCATTGTGCTGTTAAATTCTGATATAAATTATTAAATCCCACTGAGACTTTTTAGATCAAAGGAACTTTGTACTTTCATTATGTAGCCACTTCTACAGAGAAAAGAAATTGCCAAATATCCTGCAAGGCGATCTGAAAATATGATCTTTTAGAGCAATTCTGACTTTCTTGCTTTCTCATTTATTTTTTTGTGCTGCATCCAAAAACTCTTCTGATATGCCACATCCAGCTACAGAGCTAATGTATAACACAGAAACCTACCGTGTGCTTCAGGTGTTGCCCATGCAATTGCAGATCACTGTTTTGGAGTTAAATGAGGGGGTACAATGACACACTAATAGCTTTGCCATGCACTTTTCAAACTACATTGTTACTCTTTCCAATTACAAATTTAACCTTTTCCACATTTTATTCTAAAAAGATATGCTGCAGTTTTAAAGACACAGTTGTGGATACATACTACAATCTCGCGAATTCCAGGAAAAAAAAATGATCTGCATTTTTAAGTTCTCAGCCATCCAGGCACCATTTTTTTTTTTTTCTGGAGGAAAGAAATATCACTCATTTGGGACATTGTGTCTGAATTAGCAACATTACAACTGCAATTATGGTGAAATTTTGTTACACATTTTGCTTAGTAATAAGTTCAGGAGGTGGACCTCAGAAAGTCTTATGACAGTAAGTCCATGTTTTACCACATTTAGCCCTTCAAGAAGTAATTTGGCATGCGATGTCCAATTAGGTCCATCACAGCCATACCTAGGGTCCTATTAGGCCATATAAAGCTAAATGCTGTGCCATTTACACACCTGTATGTGCATGTAATACAAATTGTCAAATCAGTGTAACACTTGATTTTGCCTATTAGACACAATTAAGTGTTCACTCTGGGGATGGTGTTTGGTGACATTTTCAGTATGTGTCTATGTCATTCTATATTCACAGAAGTTCTGTCTATTCCAAAAAGGTCTGTTACTGTGAACAAAGAGAAATACAGAAGAGAACCCTTTCTTCCCTTTTGAACTTGTGCTTTGCCTTTAAAAATATTACTGTTTTACACATCAGAGAAAGATAGTATATACCGGGCTGGGGGGGGCGGGGAGGACACGGACAGCTCTCTAAAAAACTTTCTAAAAAACCTCTCTAAAACCGTGAATAGGGACACTCAATGGAATTTTGACTTATAGTCTAATTTTCTCCAGTTAACATTTACCAGAAAACACAAAATAGGTCTTTAAATGCGTAAACAAAGCTTGTGTCTCCCTTTTTCTTAGGAAGCACTAACCATTAAATTGCATGGTCACATCTTGTTTCTTTTTTTCTAACTCACTCTTGAGCACAGTAAATCTTGTATCTGCTTCCCAATTGGAGAGGTAGGAGGTTCCTCTACCTTCCCTCATTAACCCTCCTCACATAAATTCTGGTTGTCATCCACTCTCCTGGGAACAAGGAAAAATGGGTCTGATGCCATCTGTCTGAGGAAGGAAAGGAAACCAGTTTCCTGACTTCCTGTGCAAGCGGTCTAAGTACTACCTTATTATATTAAAAGCCACCTCTGCAATTACTTACTCATCCTATGTCCTCACATTAAGGCTCTTCTCAGATGGATTTTGTAAGAGTCATCATCTTTCTATGCATTAGATGCTCTTTAATGGCCCATATGTAGTCAGTCAAAGGCTCAGATGGGGAAGCAGCTTTTTGCATTGTCTTGATTAGGTTTAGGTAGAAAGTAAACACTGAAGCACCAGTTCAGTTCCCTAGTTAATCCAAGCTGTCCTGATGTGAGATGCCCTAAAGCTGCTGGACATACACATGTATCTACCAAAAAAAGTTGTACCCTTTCAGAATGGAAGAAAAAAGCATACAGGATACCCAGTCTTGAGAAAGGCCCCAGACACATACATTAAAAAAACTGAAATAATCTCTGAATTTCTCAGGGTAGTGCTGTTTCCAACTGAACCTGATGCAAAACAGACCCCAGAAGTCAAGCAGATATTCACCACAAAATTTTGAGATTTGAAGGCATCTCCGTGAAGTTTATTTGTATTGCAGCTTTCAGCTTTTGTGCTTCAGCTTCATTTAAGTCCTAACTCAAGTATCATCTAAGAGTCAATATAAGATAAATTCCTTTTGGGATCTGACCTTTATATACCAAGTGAAGCACTACATTTGCCTTGCATTGCACAGCTGCAGTACTTGAAGAACACACTAAGGAAGGAACTGTCTGTCAGGACCAAGAGTACCAATCTACATGTTTGTACAGTGGTGATAGTTCACTGGAAATGGATGAAGTCAAGATTCTGCCAAAAATTTATTCTTTTTGCTCTAGTTACCCCGAACATAGATTCACAGATCCAGAAGGTTATGAAGGGCCAAGGGAAAAACTTAAACATAAGTTCCTTTATATTCTTCTACACTCCATAAACTCTAAACTTGCCTGATGATATCTGACACATCTGAATCTTTCTTACTATACAGAGGGTCTGTTCTCTCAATACTATGTAAAATTACTCATCTTGTTAACCATGTGAATCTGTAATGTCTGATAATCATTCTTGTTTATCTCTATGCCTTCATCTAAACAATACTTCCAAAAGTCAATTCTTACATTTATTCAAAGCACTGAACACCCAAAACATCAAATTTCTAAACTGGGAATGCTGTCATTTCTGATATCAGCAACAAAGGTTGGTTTGCAAACCTAACTGGAGTTTTGATTTGCTTCAGTGCCATACAATACTTTGGCTTTTAAAGCATAAAATTGCTCTTTTAGTACATCTAATTAAACTTCTAAGACTACTTGGCAAGCTTAAATTTCACTTGTTGCAATCAGCAGCGTGGTGATTATTTATGATTTCATGAAGATTGCTTCCATCTGTACTTCAGAGCAATTAGGGAGTTTATTCATAATGCATTAATTTTAAAGACATGTACATAAAACAGGATTCTGTGGTCTAACTTTATGTGTTACAACTTAATGACACTTAAGAATACCTGACAATTAACCATGTTTAAACAAACTAACAATTTATATAAACGGAATAAAATTTAGCAGCCAGCACTAGAATTTAACCTCATGACTCTTAGTTTTGTGTTTTGTTTTGCAACATATAAACAGAACACTGCCTTTTTCAAGGCTGTTACATCTTACCTTTTGTGATATGCATTTAAGACAGTCTCTAAGTATTAGAAAGGAGAATGCAGGGAAAGGGTAAGAAAGAAGTGTAGATGATCTCACTTCTCCCTGTCCAAGAATTCTTGCAACTTCTCAAGACTCCCAATACTGGAAACAAGTGGCAGGAAGAGTTGAGGAATATCGATCTAGTCTAGTCTGGTATTTCCAGTGTTATTTGATGAGTAACACCAATTGTGATGCAAAGATAAGCCATACTTACAGTAAACACAGTTACTGCAGTTAAATGCTGGTAAAATTATAGGTAAAGGGCAATGCAGAAGAAAAAGTGAGAAATATTGGTCAAGATTAAATAAGCAATTTTTATCATATGGTCATGGCTTAAAAAACAAACAAACAAGCAAACTTGAGGTTCACATTGGAACTGGAATAGTATTTGAAATATCATCTCACCTTTAATACAATTTCTCTGTAGTGATCTTGGGGAAAATCAGATGGAGTGTGAAATTTAAAGATTGAGCATGTCAGTCAACCTTCAAGTGAGTTGCACAAGAGCTGAATGTCAGTTATTATTAGACATTGTGCTTATGGCGCATGTCAGGATCTTACTCTATCATACTGAACACATAGATATCCAGAAATTTCTGTTTATGTGTTACATACTAACATGATTTGTGCTGTGTTCTATTCATCCTGAATTTCTTCAATATGGGTGAAACATGTCATTGGTTTCTATAGTTTGGACTAACAACACAAATGAAGTTCTTATGACCTATTTATCTTATACAACACAATACCATGCATGTCAAAATATTTAAACATAATCAGACATAGGCCCTTACCCAAATTGAAATAATTACTAAAGTTTTGGAAAGTACTAATGCTTTACCTCTCCAAAGCTCCAAATCAGTCCAAATCTTTATCAGAACTCATCCCATCATATATATCTTTGAGTTTAATGTAACACAGACCGGAATAATGAATTTTTTTGCTGGTATAAATCAATAGTCCTACAGGCTGAACATGGTCTCAAAGCACATCTTATGAAAACTCAGCAAAATTACTATATGTCCAAGCACACGTTTTACACCAAGTAGCTGTCCCTGTGCATGAAAAAAAGTTGCTTGGCCACAGTTTCTTGCTATGAAGTTATGTTGTAGTAATTACTGTAGATGAAAAATGCAATTATTATTAAATATAAATACAGGTTTTTTGGCACTTCAGTATTACAAGATGGTGGTAAATGTGGAGAAAATAAGACTGATATAAACAAACTCAGGAGCTAAAAGAATTTACTACAGAGATGAGCTCCAATACTTAAATATGCACAGCTTGTACAGATCATTGTAAAATAAATTGAGCTTACTTTCTAACAGTTGGAAATAATTAAGATGGCACAAAACAAATTATTTTATGTCGTATTATGAGATAATCCTTAAGAATTCCTGTATTAATTTGCAAAGACTTTAGATGAAGAACAGTAACTACTCTCTGAGTTTGTAGTATATCACCTAAGAAATTCTCCCTGATTTTTTTTTAAACTGACCTTGATTCTACAGTTAATGATATACTGCAGAGAACAACTCCTCATTGGTAGAAACCAATACAGATGATGTATCTCAGTACAGTATCTCTTTTTTGTTTTTTTCAGTCCTTCTAGTCAAAGAGAGCAGTCTCTCTGCCTGGCTCCTACTCCAGTGGTCCCTTGAGTGTTGCAGGTTCAAACGTGTTTCCATACAACCATAGTTACATGTTAGCAACAGCACATGTGTATACAACCCCGGTGATACAACATAGAATGGCAGTCACTGTTTGGCACTGCCTAAAGTCAAGGGGTCAAGGCACAATTTTTTTTTTGCATGTAATTTCTTGACTGCCACAGTTGTATATTTTCTCTGGCTGCTACATAACCTGGACATACTGATTTAATGACTTTTCCTAAGAGCAAAAGCCACTGTTATATTCAGAAAAATGACTATATATTTAAAGTTTCCTTACATCAATATTATGACAGTACCCACATTGTTTTATAGACCCATGCTGACAAGCCATTAACTTTGTTTACATTAGAGCATGGCTTAAGTTGGAATTTGGAGTTGGATTTCAAATACCCCAATATCCACAGATGTTAAGAGAGGGCTCTTTGGCTTAACTTATTGAGGAATAGTACAATATTTGGAACTGGAGCTAAGTGTGATTTTGAATTTATGCCAATCTTGAGGTGTTTTGCATCAGAAGCTTAAAATGTGGTTCTTCCAGAACAGGGGTGCCCTATTCAAAGGATGCTATGTTTTTAAGTCAAAATGACATTGCAGAGTGGGCAAATACTTGCTGAACAGTAGGAATTCTTATGGTATCATACCTCATTTTTCAGCCTTTTCTACATATTTTGAAGAAAAACAATTTCTTTGACTTCAGTAAACTTTCTCTTGATACCCCATATTGTGACAAGAGTTAAGGGCTCTATGGGACATTTGGCTTGAGTTTCTGGTCTTGTCACAGATGTTCCTTTGAGACATTGTCAAGCTACATCATGATGTCTAGTCTCACGGTGGAAGAAGAATAATTCTATTATATCTTCCTACGGTTTGGTGGAGATAGACATTTGCATGGTATAGTGATCCTTCCCTGCAGAAACAAGTACTGCAGAACAAGACTCTTAACATTAACATGCACGCCTATACTGTAAAATTGGGCAAGGTAACAGGTAAATCTTTATGTTCAAGGCTTACTAGCTCAGCCTAATGTCACATGCAGGCAGCTAGTCACCTTTCAGACACAAGTCTGATTGTTCTGCCCAGGCTTAAGATGGGCAGAGTAAGCTTTGACATGTTTTAAAGGAGCACCAGGAATGACATAAGTACAATGCCATTTCTCTTTACAGTGATTCAATCAAGTAGCATAATTAAAAAAACAAAAAACAAAACAAAACAAACAAACAAAAAAAAAACAAACCAACAAACAAAATGCCTCCCCAAACCATATATGAGTGGTATGTTATAATTTTTTTTTCTGTTCTTGAAAAAAGTGTCACTCAATGACAACTGTCAAGCATGTGTTCACATCAGGAACACCACTTTTCTTTCATAGAGAAAATAAACAGTGATGATTTGTATTTCTCACTTTGAAAAGCAGGTCCATCTCATATCCAATGGCTACACTTCAAAGACATCCCACATGAACCTTTTTTCGTGTGGCGACATGTGTGGTATGATAGAGATGACTAGGCCAGTTCCTAAGAAGTGGGACACAGTGTGTTAAAATGTACTCTGTGAACAGAGATTTATGGAAGATCTGAAGACTTATAAAGTAAACAACCTATATTTCACAAATATATACAATGTACAGACTATTTACCAAGAAACTTGAAACGGCTGTCTTGGAAAAGTTCCAGTTTGTCAAGTAATATGTTTATCATGTTTTTAAAAAGACCCAATATACATGGCACTGATAAAAGTGGAATAAATATGTGGTGGGTTTTTGTGGGTTTTTTGTTTTTCTTTTTGTTTTTGTTTTGTTTTCAGGAGGAGCAGGATGGTAACAGGAAATGCACTTTATAAAGCAATTAACAAACACTACTTTAACTGGAAAGTTGTTCCAAACAACTTAGGGGGGGGGGGAAAGCAATCTAATTTGGAAATGTGCCTGCAATCCACACATGCATAAATCTATTTTAAAACAGGCCTGCATAATGGACAACAATGTAATACAGACTCCCCAAAGTAATCTCTAAATTATCTAGCCCAGGTCATAGCAACAGACATTAACCTGTGTTGAGGGACAGGGGTACCAGGGCTAGGCTGCTTCCTCTAACCATTCCAGAGCTCTAGGCAAGACAGAACTCATCTGCACAATTTTTCCATTTCCCATTAAAAAATTAGATTAAAAAGTCACATGATGGTAACAATACTGAGTCTATACTCTGTGTGTGAGTACTGACAGATCCCCTGATTTTTCTTTACTGCTCTCCATGATTAAAGTTTAACTTGGATTTTTTTTTTTTAATCAGATAATAAAATCATCCCAGATGTGGACCTTCTGCTCAGTTCACATACATAGATTTGTTAAAATAACTTCTTGTTTTCTGCACCCAATCAACAATAAGAAAAAGGGGAAAAGGCATAGAGGAGGGAAAAAGTGGAAAAGGAAATGGTAGTTGGAGGAAATAAGGGAAATTTTTAATATATCAGAATACTCCTTTACAAGGTTGTCTCAATGAAATAACATCAAACCAAGATAAGAAAATATTTTGCTTGGAAAAGGAAGAAAATTGAAGGAAAAGGCTTTAAAAATAACTTAAACATGGAAGATATTTTAAATGAAAGTAAAAATACACCTCCCACCTCAAAAAACAATTGCAAAATATTGACCTAAAATTTCAAAATTTCCTTACTCGTAATGACACAATTTTCAGACAATGCCTGTTTTGGGAACATCTTAACTACTTTTCCTTCTCTTCTCCCTTTTCTTGACTTGCAGGGTGAATATTTTTCTAGCTTTGATACCTTTTGATAGACACTGAATTTAGGCTCCTGGTCTAATTCAGGGGTCTCTAACAAATTTAAATAATTTGAAAGAGAACTTACTTCACTTTGTTACAATACTCTAAAACATAAATGTGATTTAAGTTAGGTGTGCAGACACTTTGGATAATAAAAAGAAGAAAACAGGCACTGTAAAACTGTTACTTATTCTAACAGAGCTGGTTCTAAGCTGACTTGCTCACATATGAACCTCTACATCAATTTAGGTGAGGTGAAAACAAGTCTTAAAGGTAAAGCTCCCTGTTTCTTAATCACTTCTGATTATCAGCCTCTTGAGTATAACACCATGTGTTGCTAATTGGCTAATGTAATCAGCCCTGTGCAATAGCACTGATTCACAGTAGCTGAGGATCTGACTCATTCTCCTTCACTTACATTAAATATCTCCATGCCCCAGGTCTTTTGAATAACTCTAAGTATGACATAATTTTATTTCTCTGAAACAGCTGAAGTTCCTTTTCTGCTTGGAATGCTAACCCTTTGAATACTTTACTGTTGGGTTTGGGATTATGGACAACGCAGAGGGATCATTTACGACTTTAATAGTTCATCCTAATCCTTGCCCAGGGAGAGCTGATACTTCCAATGCTAACTCACTGAATTTGCATTTGCATGTCATATAGTCTTTAGTTAACCCTTGGCAGGAAACTCCTAAATTAGTGGGGAAACAGTATTTACAACTGGGTCCACTTAAGTGATATTTCTGTCTCTAACAGCTTCCAAGTGAACACCTCAAGAAAGCTTGTGTTCCTATTTTCATGCTATCAAATCAACAAACATTACTTGTGTCAGATGGTAATTTTTTAAATATTGCACCCTAAAAACTAAGTGATCAGACAGCTTTATCAATGATACAGAGGGCAAAATTAGGACTAAGGTTTCCATAAACATCAGGTGCATCAATGTATTCTTAAACTATTATTTTTCTTTTTCTTCAAGACTTTAGTTTTAACTGTACAGTAGTAAGAAAGACAGACTTCATGGAACAAAGAGTTAAGAAAGCAGCATATTCCTCTTTTCATAACGCTATAGTACTCCAAATCATAATAAATTCCATCTGGAATTTTGGAAAAATATAACACCACTAAAACTCAAAATAGCCAGATAGAAAGAGTGGACTATGGGGTGTTAGTGAAAACACAGCTTAACAGTTGGGGACCAGGTTTGATGTCTGATACGATTTGTGACATTTATGGTTCTACACAGTAGCTCTTGTTCAGCACTGCACAATGAAACACACCTGGATGTCTGACAGCAGGATATGTCCTCAGGCGTGCAAAACAAGACACCCATTTCCCCAAATGTTTGCATTTCTCCCTGACAGTGCATTTTTCAGAAAAAGTACTCTGATACACAGTCACTTTCATAGAAAATTCAGTTTTCCCCTCCAGAAAGTGCACATTCCTGAAAGTGGAAGTTGACATGGTTAAAGTATGAGATAGACTATTTGCAAATGTCCATCTGTTAAGGAACAAGTGACAGAATATTGCTTTTTCAAAGTAACACCTACTCGATAATTGCCTCATTTAAAAACATATATAAATATATAAGTTCATTGTTTTTTTGTTTTTTTGTTTTTTGTTTTTTTTTTTTACAGTAGGGATTCACAAGTATATTACACTTGTGTGCTGTTATATACATTACAGGATTAAGTACTTAGCGTGCCTTGTATATGTTAACAGTATATGAAGTGAAAAAATCCACTGTTTCAAGAAGTGAGAAATACATCTTGTTTCCAGTTGTTAAGAGTGGAAAACTGTCAATAATTTAAGTCTTTCAACCAAATGGCAGACTTTTTTTTTTTTTTTTTTTTTTTTTTTTACATTTCTTCCTCTGGCTTAACTTGCTATTCAGTTTGGTGATTTTATTGCTTAATTTATGTTTTCATTAATTACACAGTAATGTAGTTAGCATGGGCCAGATTCAACAGAGATGTAAAACGGTGTAATCAGTAGCATTATAGCAGCTTGTATTTGGCTGCTTGTGATCATACTAAAGGTTGCCCTCAGAGAAGGTTGAAGCAAGCTTGCTAGCCAAAATACATATTTTTCTAGGACTGATGCTAGAAAAATAAGGAAACTCTAGTCTGGAAATATTTTTATTTCTGCATATGTTTGGCATGTCTTTCCTTCTACCTTCTCTCTCCTTACAAACTATCATTGCATATTATCTTAGAACAAAACACTAAGACAGTTCAAGCATATTTCAATATGTAATACGTAGCCATTGGAAAAAAAAAAGTGGATGAGCAAGCATTTTCTTTTGCTATATCCTCAGTGTCTCTTTCTTCTCTAAATGCATGTTTTCAAGAAATAATTCATGACCATATTCTATTAATAATTATCCAGTGCAAACTCCATTGGCTTCAAGGGGGCACACTCAACAGAAAGCAAGATTTAGTTCATGAAATATCAGAATACGATAAGCAAAGTAACATGTGTATATAGAAGACATTTTTCCTCTCTCTACTGAAAATCCTTTTTTTTAAAAAAAGGTGTGCTCTTTAGCATGTAAAAGTATGGCTATATAGAAAAACGAATTGTGAGTTTTACACAAGACAAACCTTTCTCTGTAGAAACTTTGATTCTTATCTTGACTTTTCACAGAATCACAGAATGGTTGGGGTTGGAAGGGACCTCTAGAGATCATCTAGTCCAACCCACCTGTTAAAGCAATTTCACCAGAGCAGATCACACAGGAATGTGTCCAGGTGGGTTTTGAATGTCTCCAGAGAAGGAGACTCCACAACCTCTCTAGGCAGCCTGGTCCAGTGTCGGTCACCCTCAAAGTACAAAAAAAAAATAAATCTCCTCATGTTTAGATGGAACCTCCTAAGTTTCAGTGTGTGCCCATTGTCCCTCATCCTATTGTTGGGCACCACTGAAAAGGGTCTGGTCCATCCTCTTGACACCCACCCTTGAGATATTTATAAACATTGATAAGATCCACTCTCAGCCTTCTCTTCTGCTTCTCTTCCAACAATCTCAGGTCACATTGACGGAGTTAAAATCTAAACTTAACTTTTAAGTCTGAAGATATTTGGTTTAATTTTCATCTTTTGTCTCTGTCTCTTTTTCCCAGGAGTATCAGAACCACTAAAGCTGTTTTGAAGGAAAGCATGCCATTTGTAGCAGCCTGAGGACCAGATTTTCAGCCAAGAGAAAGTCACACAAATCCTCTGTTAATAGAGACACATGCATTCATATGGGCTGAATAGTTGGTCCTTCTCTGAGAACTTGAAGACAACCTGGTGAGATATCGTGTGAGAGAGTTCTGCCATGGCTGGTCGAAGGCTACGCATATGTCAAACACATTGGGTTAATACGTGCCCTTACAGTTGTCTTCACTGAAATAGCTCCCACCAGTTTTAATGCAAACTGTGTGTTAGATCTGGATATTGCACTGCTGCCAGGAAACACAAAAGAAAAGGGTCAGACTGCAGTATTGTGTGGTATAAATCCCGCAGTCATTTTAAATCTCTCAGCATTGTTTCCATCTATCTGTTGAAGACAGCATTCTTAATCTCAAATATTTCTGGATAATAGAAAATGGGCAGCTTTTGGTCCCTTAAAACCATCACACACATGAATGTTTCTGATAGTAGAATGACAGAATTTAAGATAAAGATAACAAGTTAATATAATTATTTTACAGAAGAACCACAACTACCAGAAAAAAAAAAAAAAAAAGAAAATATGCATATGTGGGGTAATTGAACAGTGCAGAATTTCATTCAACATTTTGAAATAAAATTCAAGAAGAAATAACATACCAAAACTGGTTTCTCATAAGGGAGAAATTATAAATTATTAGTTATTTGTTTTTAGAATTCTCCTGAGGGAAGCACACAGTTGATTTTTTTTCTTTAAAAGTGTCTCACTAGAAAGGGTGCAATGAATTTGAATGGTCATGAATCTCAGGAAAAATGATGCATGATTTAAAAAGCAGAAATAAAATTTATTTTTCCGTTTGGTTTGTGAGTACATTAGTTTTACCTCATTTGCTATGGGAAACAAAAATGGAGGTGACACAGAAAAGTAGTGACCCAAACAAAACACGCTAATACTGGCAACTGAGAGAAAATAATAAAATTAATTGAAAGGAAACATGGAGAAAGATTTGTAGAAAAAGACAGCTGTTTTGAAGGAAGAGGTTATACAATAAATGAATCTGTTATGTGACCACAAAGGTTCCTTGTAAATGTGGAAAAAAAAAAAAAATAGAAAAAATCATAGAGTTTGTTCTGATATCAGGAGATGTGATCACTAATTAAAAGGCATTGCAATAAACTGTAGAGCTGTTCTGGTACTCTTACAAAGGGAAAAGACTAGGAGAATGAACAAATGAATGGGTGGATGAATAAATAAATGGATGGATGGCTTTAAAATTCTGTATTGACTCAGAGGGAAAGGAAAACATGGAGGCTCAAGAGTTAGTCCAAGACTTGGAAAAATACATGGTAATACTTTTAAGCCAATAGTATTTGTTCACTGTTTACAGGAAACTTTCTGGCAAAATTTACAATAGCATTCAGCTTTCTTTCTGTAACTAACTGACTGCTCTTCCCTTTACCTTTTCCACCTCCTCATGCCATCTCATTTCAGGGGAAGGTTAGAATAGATGAGCTTTGAAGGTCCCTCCCAACTGAAATGATTAATTGATTCTGTGCTTCTATGAAGATGGTGTGGGATAAAGGGAATGGAGTCATTCTTCATAAACACCTTCTCCTTCCCACACCTTAGCTGCAATGAATCCAGACTGGATTTGGGTGAAATGCTAACACAAAGAACCTAATTCTTAGCTTGTGTAAGTTGGCAAAAGCCCATTGACATCAGTGAAGCCATACCGATTTAAACCAGCTGAGTATCTGACAACGGGTTTAGTTTATGTCGCTTAAGTTGTGCTTTGTTTAATCACTATGTGTGATACATGGATATGTCTTAGATGGACTGTTTGTAGCTAGATGAGGAGATAACCATCTGGTAACCATGAGAGTGAAAAGTCAGGTTCTTGAGGAGCTGTACTTTCAAGGCACCCTCACTTCTGTTGCATGTCAATTTCCTTTAAAATCCTTTTCTACTTCACATATACAGATAAATTAAAAAAAAGGATTAAAACCTGTGTCTGCATTTATTAGATTCTTGTGTCATTTGGGATATTTTCTGACTGTATCCAAATAGTTTTCCCAACTACCTTGGCTGATTTCTGCAGCAGAAGAGCCACGTTTTTCTAATCCAAGAATTTGTTAGTGCATGTTTACTGTTGAACTAATTTACTGTCATTCTGGAAATATTTTTCCCCTCTTGAGATGCCTACCTCAACCTGGAGAAAGAATCAGTGATTTGCTAATGGTACAGCACATAAAATTCTTTTTGTTGATCTTTACTTTGTAAGATGTATTACAGCTGTAGCTTTTGCCATAGCTGTATTATTTAATGCAAAATGAATTATACCCATATAAATGTATGTTATTCATTTTAATGAGGACCATGAGTTTTACATGGGGATTAAAAATGTTTTTGCTGTAAGTCAACATTTAGAGTTCTTCAAAGAACTGTACAAATATATATTCAAAATGCACAGATAAATATGATTAGAGTCATCCTCCAGGCAAGTTGTATAGAGCCTGGGCTGGTAAAGATATCAAACAACTCAAAGTTAGACACTACATCACTCGACATCCAGGTGTTTGTCCCCAGGAAGCAGATCACAGTGCCCTGAATTTGATACCAACTTTGTGCGTACAAAGCATGGGAGTGTCTTGTTAGGACAAACCAGTACCTACAAAATAAGAGAAAAGATGCCAAGGAATATCCAAAAATCAATCACAAGTGTGGACCTGAATGCCCTCCTTCCATCCAGTCTGTGATGGGAGTCAGCTAGGGTGGAGATGTTTGTATTGACTTGAGAAAGTTTTTGGGAAAAAAAAAAAAAAATAAAAACGGAATCACGCCCACCTCTTTTAAATGATGCCATGCCAGCATGTTCATAACAGCTGTATGTTCAGACAACTCTCCAACAAAAGGCAGGACATTATGCTTTCACACTTTCTTTCACCCCTAAAGATTCCAACTTACATCTGAGTTCAATTTCCTGCTCTGTTAGCTGTTTATGTAGTTACATTAAACAGTGATTGGAATAAAATAAAATAAATTAAAAAAAAAAAATCATACAGAAGGGTTTAGAAACTAGGTCGTCACCATGCCCAGGCTGCTGTAATAAGTCACTTACATTTTGCCTGGGCTTGTCTTTGGCCTCTGAATTGCACACTGAGCCAATTGGAAAACAATGGTTAACCCCTTCCAAAACAGCTAATCTGTCTTTGTGAGTAAGACAGTCTTCTGGAAAGGAGTTTTGAATCCCTAATGAGAAAACAGACTTGGAACCCAGGTTTCTTGTTTGCTAGGGAGCAAACTAACCCTTGTGCATGGAGCAACACCACCTCCTCGGAAGTGCTTTAAAAGAAGGATCCATCCTGTTGAATGGAAGACAACATGATGCTTCAGGCTCTGATTTCTGTATTCCATTTAACAACTGCTTAATGTAAGATTCTTAAACAGGGACCAAGGCAGGAAACAAAATAAAATTTTTCATTTTCCACTGAAAGACTAAACTTCTCTTAGTGTTTTGCTTGCTAATCTCATAAATCTTTCATTCCTTTGCTTAATAGCATAATTTTAAAAGAAGGGATGCGGGAGTGTCTGTCTGTTCCCAGCTCAGCCCAGAGTTAAGGAACGTCTCTAGGATGGAGAATTTCTGAATTTGGACCCTTTCAGACTGAACAGGAAATGAAACCCAGCCCTGCAAATTCTGCAGACTGTGCTCTAACCATTAAGGTATGGTATAAACACTGACTGATACCTTTCTGGTAGTCACATTTTAAAAGAAAGTGGTGGCAAGAAGAAAATTTTACCAGGATCCTAACACCAATGGATCATCTCAGAAAACATATTTGAAGGAATGTCTATGCTTATGAATCACAATTAATGAACAACTACACTCAGTCCTGCCAAAATAAACAAATAGGAAAAAGCATTTTAAATTTATAGCAATATAAAGAAGACACCTTGGAAGGAAGAGCCAGTAAGTATTTTGTCATTTGTCCCTAGTTAACTTAATAATCACGTCTTTCAGAGCCCAAATTCCATTTCAGAGTGCTAATTTGTTCTCCAGAACCCCTTTTTCCTTTTTCTACATTCAAAGTCTGATTTATTTTTACCCCTTTTTCCTTTTGCCTGAAGAAAGCAGAAAAATGTTTCACTTCAGTGATGCAGGTGATTGCATGAGGCTCAGGCTAACAGCAAAGTAAGACCAGAGAAGCAATTTATATAAAAATGCATAAGAGTTAAACAGTGAAGGAACCATCTGATACACCTGTGATTTCTGGGTGCAAAACCAATACTGGCCTGATTTTCTTAATACTTCAGGGAGATAAACTTAGTATTTTAAAAAATGTAGCTGGCTACTTACCTGCCTGTGTCTACAGGCACCATTTTTTAAAATTCTGGCATCCCTGTCTAAACTGATGAATCACATTTATCACTGGAAAAAACATTTTGCTGTCATATTGGAAGCTTTGCAAGTAATATTTTTCCTTTCCAGCCTTTAAAAGATCACATGTACCTGTTGTTAGGGAAACTAAAAGAATCACAGACTCACACAACTGCTTGAGGTTGGAAGGGAGTTCTGGAGATCACCTTGTCCAATCCCTTGCTTAAAGCAGGTTACTCAGTCCTGTGTCTAGTCATGATTCAAATATATCCAAGGATAGAGACTTCACAGTTTCTCTGAGCATTTTGTTCCAGTGTTTTTCTTTGATTTAAATGGAATTTCCTGTATTTCAGTTTGCATCCATGGCCTCTTGTCTGCTCACTGGACACCACTGGGAAGAGTCTGGCTCCCTCTTCTTTTCAACCCCCTTTCCCCCATCAAATATTTATAGATACTGATAAGATCCCCCTGAGCCTTCTTTTCTCCAAGCTGAACATTCCCAGCTCTCTCAGCCTCCAGTACCTTAATCCTCTTCACAGCCCTTTGCTGGAATGGCTTCAGTAAGTCCCTGTCTGTCCTGTGCTGGGAAGCACCAAACAGAATCCAGGACCCCAGATGCGTCTTGTCAGTGGTGAGAAACCGTGAAGGATCACCTACCTCGATCTTCTGGCAATGCTTTGCCTCATGCAGCCCAGCCATTGGCTTTTGCCACAAGGGCACAGTACTGGCACATGGTCAACTTGTTGTCCATCAGGAACTCAGGTCCTTTTCTGTAAAGCTACTTTCCAGCTGGTCAGCCCCAGCCTGTGCTGATGCCTGGGGTTATTCCTGCCCAGGGGCAGATGAGAGCCAGTCCTTGGGAAGCTGGTCGTTGAATATCAGAGGACTTTAATGGCTGAAGACAATAAAGTCTTAATGTTCTGGCTTACAGAGGAGGAGATTATACAGCAGACTGTGTGAAAAAGTGGTTTTACTTTAGAGAAATGAACAAATGATTGTAACTAGACAACTAATCATCCAGTTACCGCAACACAATGTTAAGATCCTAGTGAGTGAAAGACTGGAGTATAAGACTAACAGGAGAGGTTGTCTGATCCTTCATTCAAATGTCTTTTTGGAAAATGCTAATTTCTTGTAGAGGAATTATCCAAAATCTTCAACTACACTTAATAAATAACTGACACTTGGCAGGTTCGACTGCACATGCTGCTGTTATCATAAGTTTATTTTAAGACTGGTAAATTCACAGATGTTCAAGGCAGTTTGTCCTTTTAATCCAGCTCATTTAAACTCCCTATTCTCCAGTGACTCATTAACATTCAAAATCCTATCTACCCTTTTTTTATGTGGGGTTAATGAGTTCCATGCTACGTATTCCTCTGGATTTTTAAATGGTTTTATTGTTGTTTTTTGTATTTTTTAAAGATAGATAATAGCATATAGTAAATTCATTATCCATTCTGGAATCCATAAACCTTAATAAACTCCTTTAACACAAAGACATAGCTGTGTGGCGTGTCTTAGAGTTAGTTTAGTTAAGACTCAGATTTTAGAAATCAGATCCAGTTATCAATCATTTCAAATGATTTCTCCCCACCCCTTTATTATCAACACAAACCATTTGGAAATCTCAACACTGAAATGCTTTGTTATGAATTTTTCCATTAATCCAACTTCCCTCTGCACACACATATAATACTGGGACTTGACAGCTGGCCTGTTGGCACCAATTGCTTAGACTCCTTGAGGGGAAAATAAACCTTTTAAAGAACCCTTGGATTTTACAAATAGGTTTTAAAAACAAAAGATCTGTCAAATTCTGAGTCTAAGAGCTTTGCCAATAGAACTTTCAACATTCAACTTCAGTATCCTCTGTTTTACATCTGCATAGCTAAGAGAAAGTATGGGAGATCTGTTGATAATTACATGTCACCTTGTTACTTTCAGGATAGTGTCTGTTCTTGAGTCAGGTTACCATTGAGAGTCTGAATTCGTTATGTTCAAGGTGTAATATTTTTATTCATTCCTGAACCTAGATGTTAAGGCGATTCATACTACATTATTTATAAAGACTAGAGGTTCTGTTCAATTGTTTGTACCTAGGCACCTTGTACAGTCTGAGACTCTAGACGTCATCCAAGACAGGACACAGGTTTTGTACTCCTGGAAAGGCATCTGGAAATCAGAAGGGATACCTCAGGGCTTTTCAGTGACATTAGGTTCTAGAGTGCACTACTAAACCAAGTCTGAATTCAAGGCCAGCTTAGTCCATTTCCATGCAGGTGGTTGTGCTCTCAAAAATCAGATCTTGCTCCAGTATATAGCTCTGAGTACTCCAGTCTTTCAGTGATAAGATGCTGACATTCTGTTTTCCATCTCCTCCCAACAAAAATGTTCCGAGTAGAGACAATTTGTGATTCAAAAAAACATTTGTTCAGTGGATGCAGCCAAAGCAAAATCATTTCTTCCCTTATCTGCAGTGAAAACTATGTGTCACCAGTTTATGCCTGACTTCTAATACCCTTTTCCATTTTATCACAAAACAGTACATCATAAGATCTCTCCCTGATCTAAACTCACAATTAGATTATTTTTAATAATTTAGTGGTAAGTGCTATTTTAGCTATACTGCTTCTTTCAACAACAAAGATATAATTACCATTTTCATACAAGAGCACTAGGTTAGGTCACAAGTAATGGTGTAGGAATCCTTTCTGGAACTGACTTCTCAGCTGGTGTAACATGACCCACGACAAGTTTAAAACATGTGAGAAGCTGGCAACTATTGCAAAGGAGGATACCACTTAGCAAAAAGGTGTGGTGAATTCTATCCCCAAGAGGATTGCCTGAAAAGTTCATCCAAAAGCTTACATCAATGTATGTGTAACTAAGGAGATCCTTGTAAACAAGTCATAAAGCAGGCACAAAGTCAACCTAAGTGAAAAGATAATCTCAAAGAATGAATGAGATTATTGAACAGAAAGTGGGGCATGGGTAGTATAAAATTCTGATAAAGAGCTGTTGATGTGGGAACACTGCAAGAATCAACATTAATGAAAAGTCTGGAGGAAGACTGTCTTTACTCACAAATGAATAAAATCATGGTATATTTAAACATCAGAGGGATACTCGTAAGTATGAAGTGGAAAGAAGGCAATAACTGGAAGAAGTTTTTCTTTTTGTGATAACACATTATTTAAATGTCAGTCTAAAGGATTTCCTTGTAACTCTGTTTGTACATATCTGCTTTATATCCTTCTCGAACAAAATCAGTGGACAAATATTTTAATGGGTGTAAAGTTAGCTTAGAGAAAATGAATCCAATGAGGACAGGCCAATTCAGATTACCAAGGATACTGCCTCATAGCAGATTGCTATTATGATATACACTACGAAAAACAGGATCACAAGAAGACTTTCTGCTTAGCAATGGTAAGGACATAAAGCAGCCAAAAACTAGCTATGATGGTGAACCACAGTCCGTATTGTTACAAAAGTCACAGACAGCCTAGATTAACCTAAACTCTAAAACCACATGTAATTTATTCGCAGAGTCATAACAAGTCCACCCTATGAGCCTTGACTTTAATAAAGCAGGGAATGCCTTTTCCCTCAGCTTTCACACTGCGTGCACACATACAAAACCTGCTGTGATGTGGCTGTTGCTGGGAGCAGAAGGCTACAGCTCTGGAGCAGCCACGTCAGTATGCACCAGTAGCCCTGCTTCTTAGGAAGAGTTGCAGCGACTGTAAATCTCCTCCAAGCTGCCTCGTGTCGTTCTGCTGTTGATGGCTTTTGCAGATACACTAACAAAAATTATTTGCTGGCGTATAGTCTAGAGCTCCACAGACCTCTCAAAACATTTATTTTTTTCTACCAACAGAGAACTTGGACTTATATGACCTCTAGAAATGGTGCTTTTCCTCTCTCAGTTTGGCTGGGGCATAATAGATCTCTAATTGCTTAGTCGGTACTTATTCCTTTAGATTTTTTTGCCATAGTCTACAATTATTTTGATTCCATTTGGTTGTGTTTTATAACCTACAAAAAATAACAATCTTTTTTGCTACTATATATGTCCTCATAACTTTCAAACAGGTACAAGCAAACAACTCACCTATTAAGTACATCATGCACAATCCAATAAAATGAATAATGCTCTCAAGATTTTTGCAGTTAATCAAGTACAAATGTTGGCTTCAAAAGTTTGTCCGCCAGTAAGAATGATTTCAATTATAGTCTATTTTATGAGTTTTACTCCAATTGAGCTCTATAGCATCACAAGAGATTTAAATGTTATAATCCCAGTAGATTTTGTAGAAGTTTTGTTCAAATTGCTCATCAGAGAAGTATTCTTGAATTATCATCTGCTATGCTCTTGAACTAATAAAACAGCCGTCAATGTAATTCAAGAAGAACTGATGACCAAAATAAAAATAAAATCTCAATGTAATTTACAAGTATTTGTAAATTGATACGGACTATGGTAGATCTTCAACAATACAAATGAACCCTGCTCATCTCAATGAATGCAATTTTAGTTTCATTTTGTTCTAGATAGCAATATCAACATAAACAATTGAGATTCTTTGTGTTATGTTTCAGAATTATTGGTATAAAGCTGAACTATAAAATATAGGAAGACATCACCTAAAAATACACTGAGATACATAGATTGTTTTCTGCATTATTCTGCTCCTATAAAAGAGTGGAAAATTCTGTTGGATTTCCAAGTTAGGTGGTACAGCATGTACATATCAGAACTGGTATGATATCAGAGAATGAGTCTGCTTTTTTTGTGTACTTATTCTCTGTTGAATCCATTTCAAAGACTCCAAATTAACCAAAGCAGTTTTGGTCTACCAGAGTGATGGTCTGATGAGTGTGGGCCTTCACCCTTATGAAACTTGGTATGTTAAAAAAATATGTATAAACACAACTCATAGGAAAATCAAGGAAGCAAATATATAGTTACAATATACTGGACAGATGAGGACAAACCTTTGAAAATAAATTATTTCAAAAGGTTTTATTTTCCAGACATATGCTAAGCTGCCCTTGGGACAGGAAGTCTTACAATATGATCTATCCTATTTTAACCTCTGTCTTACAATATGATCTATTCTATTTTAACCTCCCCCACTTGAGGATTTAGAGTAGGCTGTCCCCTCCTTAGCAATAATGTCTGTAATCCAGAAGACAGCCATCCCATGGGGAGATAATTTTGACACCGTGACATAAAGCACGCTTCGTGTTCAGTGACCCTTCAGGGCTGTTGCAGTGTGCTCCCTGCCTCACCTTTCTATAGCTCTCCTCCCTTTTGGCTGCCGTTGTCATTCCCAGCCCCTTGCTGGAACAGCTTGTCAAGGGATTTCCTGTGGTACAGAGGAACAGGTCATTCTGAAGGTCAAGCACAGCCCTGAATGCTCTCATTTGCTGTGATGGAAACCACTGGGCCAAAATCAGCATTTTCTTAAAACTCTTATGCAGTTACAACCTTCTTGTGAAGAAGTCAGGAGACCTTTTAGCAATTAAATTTAATAGATTAAAATTTCCAGGCGACAGTCTTTGCTTGCAAATCCAAGTCTGGGTGCACTAAGTAGTCATTTCTTTGTCTGCATCATCTGATTCATTCAATCTAGAGTAAGAGAGAAGGAGAAATATGTCTCAAGCCTTGGATAAAAGACTGGGAATGGTGACCCTGAACTTCAGTATCTATCTGTGTCAAGCTCTATCAAAAGCATAAGAACAGCTTCACTGGTTCATACGGAAGGCTCACCTCCTTTTTTCCCATTTTCAGCAGTATATTTTGAGAGTCTGAGGGGCCAGGAGTGGAATGATAAGCAAGGATTTGGGGGTATGCTATGTCCAGTCTTTACAAAGCCGTAACCTCCTTCACTTTCATTGACTACAAGCACGGATCCAGGCTTGGCACAGTCCACATTTTGGAATCTGATCCTTGCCTATATTCCCTACATCAGCGGCAAGTTTAAGAGGGGTGACTGAGCTATTGTTCTTCTTTTAATCTAGACAATTATTGGCTGGACTGTGTGTGCTGGATCCATCCCTCCTCTGAGGTCCTTCTTCGATCTCTTCTTGAAGTGCTCAGTACAGACTTTGCTGGAGGCTCTAACATCACTTTCTCTGCTATGAAGTGTAGTAAGCCATATAAACAACTTGAACATAATTTGTCTGCCGACTGATTAAGCCTATAATTTCTTCTGTGATTGCTTTCACAGCAAGTCTCATTCCAATGGGAATAATTTATAAAACTGACATGCAAATTATTTAAATAGAATAATAGAAAGAAAGGAGTGTCCAGTCAGAGGAAGATGGATTCCAGCCCCTGCTGCTCTGTGAAAGGGCTGGCCACCGGTATTCACACTAAACACCTGTGATGAAGCAGAGATCAAAGATTCTGGGTACACCCAAAGTGTCCCTGCTGCAGTGTGGCATGGTCAGCACCTGCAGAGAGGTGTCCTCCCTCCCCTGAATTTTCCTAAACTCCTCTGAATTAAGAAAAATGTGTGAGAAAGTCTGTCAGGTTTCATCACCAGTGGGCTGATGCACTTTTAAACAGACAAAACCAAGGAACAATGTTTGCAAGCAGATGCCTAGGGAAGAGTAAGCAGAGAATCAAAAATATAGGATACTTTCCTCATTATATTGTTCCATCTTCCAGCTCTTTTCAGCATGAGGAATTTCCAAATCCTGGTGTGGTTTGTTGGTTTGGTAACCCCCAACAGATGCCTCTTCTAGGTACTTGCCTGATCTTTGATTGAATCCACATAGTATGCTTGTGCACACAACATCCTTTTGGCAAGAAATTTCACAGAATTGCTACTCACTGTCAGAGATCCATCTCCCTTCGTTTCTTTAAATCTCTAGCTTCATTTAATATGCCCTCATTCCTGTACTGGAAGACAGCGAACAACCAAGCCATCATCACCCTGTCCGTATTATTCGTGATTTTATGTAACTTTTGTACTGTATCTCCTCTTGGTTATTTTATCTCTCTATTCAGATATTTGGTGTTAAGCAGCCACTGGAGAAATTTTCTCCATATGTTTCACAGAGAACCTGGGTTGTCACAATTGTGAGTGCTGATATGAGAGCCAGTTTGCTAAGACCTCTGCATCGTAATTTAATTGTTATTTTGAACGTCTGCTCAAGCGAACTTCTTGATTATCATGTTTCTGAAATTTATGTGGAATTAAAGAATGTTTGTTTATTCTCAAGGTTTCATATACCAAAAGAACTTTGCAACTTTAATTTGCATGCTTGTAACATAACATCCCAATCTCTGAATTTAGGATTATTGACAGACAACAGGTCAGCAGGTGCAAGTGAGCTGTGGCCTTTTCCAGACTCATGTGGGATTACTCCGTTCACAGTTATCATCATTCAGTTGCTCACCTTTTCCCTACTTAAATCAAATGTTACACGTAAATGCTAAATATTCCATATAGCTACTTTGGGGATGGTAATATAACTGTAAGTAGTGTTTATTTAATCTCCCTCTTTGGAATTCAGTGTCAAAGCAGCAATACAGAAGGACAACAGAGAGCAAATAACTGTGTGATAACAATTTCCTAAATCAACCGAAGGGCTGAAGGTACAAGATCCTAATTTGGAAGGGAAGGGAAATGATCGTCTACTTCATTCTCTAAGACAAGAATGTTGCAGAGCCTGCTGGGAAAAAATAGGTTGATACAAGCTGGTATTTGCAAAGGTCTCATCACAGAAAAGTAAAGAACATCAGCTGACATAGCTTATCACGCGTGTATGACACAATGAATAGACAGCACAAAATTTAATAATCACACTTCAGAGGCCTGAAGTTCAAAACAAGTGGATATGAGACAAGTTGAGGTCTCCCCTTAAAAGGTAGCACAATGATTAGAGAAATTGCAGTGAGAGAGAAAACACGGTGTTTATGCCTCCTTTATTTTGAGGTGATGGACATACCCTTTCAACCTACGTCTACAGTAGTGGATGTGACAAAGCCAAGGCATGCACCCAAGAACTGTCACACAACAACTTACACAACCAAGTCACTTCCAGGAGCAGTTGAACTGTTGGTCCAGGCCAAGTAATGGCCTTGTAAACAATACCCAGATATGGTTCAGGAGCTGGCATAGGCAAATAGACCATATTGTTGTGGCTACCCTGCTGTGGTGGGGAAGAGGTTTTAGCTGACATGTCATATGCCAGTTAATCCTAGGATCACAGAATGGTTTGTGGCTTATTTTGCTTACTACTAAATATGCAACCACAAAAGTTGGGAGTAATGCACTTAAGCTCCAGAGAGAGGTAAAATTTCAGACAACATACTGCTTGTATTTCTAATATGTTTCCTGTTGCCTAGATCTTCCAATCAACTAGGTTTGCGCAGGGGACTGGCTGGCTTACGTTTCTGAAGCTTATCATAATCTTCGCCTTTTTTCTTGCTCTTGCAAAGAAAACTTTGGCACCTAGCACAGCAATCTGGATTCCATTCTGAGAGTAAATCTAAGCTCTTTTTGGATCTAGCCTTATTGTAACACCAAAGAGGAAGAGAAACAGGGAGTCTACCATGGTACAGTAGGGAAAACAAACAGATTAAAGAGCAGAATATGTTTTTCTTACTTTATATACCTCCAATGTTGATTTTTGTTACATAAGCTCAAGCTCAGGAAAGCCAAAAAATTGAAGCTCAAAAAAAAAAAGAGGCATCAAAATAGCAGCCATGCTAGACCTCAGTTAAACATGTGATGTTCAGTGATGCTTTTTGAAGAATCAGGAAAAAAATCAAAATATGTAAATTTTCCTCTACCTTGGGTGGCAAAGGTAAGAAGAGATGTTGAGATGTGGGGGAAATGCTTCCATAGTATCTTTAATCTCAGCTAAAGGAATTTTGGTTTTGGCTTAAAATATATTTCCAAATATAAATACAAAAGAGATGAACTAGCTTTGACTTTTACAGGGGAGGAGATTTGAGTTTAGGTCATTCTTTTCCTGTCATGGGAATAGCCTGTGTGAGTTTAGACTGCCAAAGTCTATTTAGATACATTTATTTTGGGGAAAAATATATCTGAAATATCTGTTTGCTATGTTGAGGTCATTAACTCCTGTGAGTTTTTTTATTTTTCAGGATTTAATAGAATCCAGTTAATTGGGACACTTTTGGTAATGGATGAACTTCATTAAATTTAAGACATTTATCTGCTTGACAATTTAGTTCATTGTATGATGAAACATATGCTTCGTATTCTCAAAAAATGTGTATTTGATCATCAGAAAAACAGTGTCACTTTAATTATGGAACTAAATACCAGTTGATTTAACAGTTCCAGCCTCAAAGATATTCTATACTGGCTTATAGATGAAAAAAAGAAAGTTCTTCTACCATCAGATACATATTTACTTCAATGGATTTCAGATAACAAACAGTTTGAATGTATCAGGAAACAATAATGACAAATATTAAGGACTACAAATCAGTCTATATTATAAAGAGGAACTGTGAATTTAAATTTAAGTCTGTGGTTTTCACTGAGGGAGATACAAAAACAGAAGAAAAGGAAACAAGTGACGTTTTGAATTTCACAGTTTTGCTCTCTAAGCCAGTAAGTATTGGATAAAGTATCTTGAGGAAACTAACTCTTGAATCCTGGTTTGTGTAATCAAATGGAAAAAAATAAATGTGGGAGAAATGTTGTTACACTGTGGACAGTGTGGCTAAGCTAGGAAAAAGCTTCTTTCACAGAAGGAATGACAGAGAGGAGGTGGGAAGATTTAATTTTTTTAAGACGAAGACTTTCTCTGCCTTCTCTTTAGATGATGAAAAACATATTTTATATGTTATCCAGAACCAATATTTTATTTATAATGCCCCCCCTAACTTCTACAAACATCAAAAGAGTTTATCTGGGGAGGTGTAGCTGTATGATGAGAGTTATCTTTTCTACTGGAATTGACAGTTTGTGGCTATCAATCAAGTGGTTCATAGAGGAGATACTTCTGGAGAGCAGAGAAGGTTCAGCAGCATAGCTCCAGCCAGAGAGAAATGGATGATTAATGCTCTGAGTTTTGGAAAAAATTAAAGTGGAATGAAGACCTGAACCAGACTTTGGTGTACAATCAGTCCTTTCTGAACTGCAGAGAGAAGCCAGCAGTCTACATGCCCCAATTATAATCTAAGATTTAGAAACCCAATGTTTGACTGTAAAGCAGAAATCTGGAAGAATTCTCATCTCTGAAATTCAATATATGAGCACACTTGTGCAAGTTCTGCATCCTATTACACATCATTTATTTGAATTAATGTATGTCCTATTAGAAGTGGGTAGAAGAAATATTCTGACAGTTTTATTGTTTTCGGGATTATATTAAAGGTTTAGCCAAGTGCTACTGGCTGTATATTTCCCTTTCAGATAATTTAAATGGTAGATTTGTTTTGACACATTATCTCTTGGAAAGGTCCCCTTTTACCTATGCCAGGTATATGAATTGTGTAGTGAGCACTACTAATCCAACACAAGCTGATGTGCACCACGTCAGAAAAAAATCTGTCTATGCAATAATGAATTAATGCACTAAAATGTCATGACTTAGCCAGAGAACCCCTCTCACATTAACCAAAGTCTGGATAGGGTGACTGCATTAGTGTTTTTAATTATGATTCACTGGAACTTGCATTATTTCATCTTTGTGTGTTCTTTACAGATCAATTTGATATTCCAAGGACCTATGATTATTCTTACCATAATGGTTCTTCCTTGGTGGGATAATCTAAGGTTTATGTATTGCTGTTGGGTTTGGCATGATTCTTTAGTTTAAGGATTCTAGCTAGAGCTATTATTTCAACTTTTCTGTTCTCCTTGCAGTCATTTATATATTGTACCTCACACTTGGACAAATACAGAAAAGTATTAAGCCCACATGTACATTTTGCTGGTGGTGATTTTTTTTTACATATTTCTGCTCATAGTGTAAAATAATTTGCATGTTAACTACTGATATCTTTATCACAAAAATGAGGAAACTCAGATTTGCTCAGGTAACAGAATTTGGAACATCTCCAACTGTTATTAGCTCTGGTTCTTCGGATTGTCCTGCTATACTTACCTGCTTTTTATGAGGCTATATTTTTAAAAATTGTGCTCTATTCTAGGAATCATTTGGAGAGATGTGTGACTAAAACTCTTGTGCTGATTTCCATTTCGTCTTCCTGAAGTAAATGTTTAGTTTCATACTAACTTTAAGGAAGTTGGGATTTCACTGTATGGAGCTCATACATAGGTAGGAGAATCACAAAACCTCATACATGAGCATAATCTTTGTCTTATGTTGCCAAACTGTATGAAGGGAATGAGTTGTATTGGTCAAACTATGTAAGGACACTGTTTCATCAGACTTCATCTCAGTGCCTTGTTCAAATTAATTGTTTAAAACTTAGTAGAGAGGTATTTGCATGTTTAGAGGTATTTATCCTACAATGCTGAAATGTGAACAACTGCTGAATAGAGATGATTACCCCTTTCTGTTGACTATGGTGAATATGTACATAAACAGCACACATACAGCATCTAAATTTTAAGTAGATAAAATTGGATAACATGAAAATATATGGTTCTTAAAAGGGAGTTTTTTCAGGAAAAAAATAGGATATCAGGTCTTACAGAGCTTTATACAGAGCTTTATGCACCTTCAGTAAGTAATTACACTTGCAAAGGTACAAGTTTGTTCTTCTGCTGCTTCTGGAGAGCTCTGGCAGAAGCTCTTTGAAAGGTAGTATATTAAAGGTAGTATATTACGAAAGGAAGTAATTGTGATATACAAAAGTTTTGTAGTATGATGACTTTTATGTTTATAATATTCCATTGCCACCACAAACTACAACTTCACTGTATTAAATGCTCTACAGGCAAAAGTGAAGAGACAATCCCTGACCCTCAGGCTTGCAGGATGCATCTGGGTCATCTGAATGATCTGTTCTGTCACTAGCCTGCTCTTTCTTCCTTTTTTTCAGTTCACTCTGAGATGTGGATAAAGAAAGCTCTGCAGGACACATAAATTGTTCTGGAAGTCTATTGTCAGCTGCTCTTTAACACAGTATCACGCCAAAATATTCTGTAGCACTGAATTAAAATGCTGGCTTCTTCTACTAGGCGAGGAATGTAAAGCCATTTACATGAAAGAAGAAACAGTGTTTTAGTCACTTATCATGCCCATTGATCATCTCAGTGCATTTGTGGCCATCACAAACCCTTAATGTATCACATGACTGAACCTGTTGTGAGATAAAAGATGACTGTATCATGTTATCACAATGGCTGTACTTTGAAACATGTGTCATGTGAAGTTTCTAGACAGTTGTTTCTCAGACAACATAAAAAATGTTCTAATGTCGTAGAGCATCATGTTTAAAATATGTTTGGAAATCAGGTGAGGTTCATGGAAAATGGGAAGAAACATGAAGGTCCTTGTCTGAAAGCAAACAAGGAGTGAAAAATATCCATTGGATGGGCACAGAGTTAACATTTAGGTAATGAAAGAGAAAGAAATGTGGAAACCTGGAAAAGACCTTCAAACTGAAGACAAGCAGCTTCTGTTAGACTTGGTACAAAACGTAGAGCCAGAGACAGGGTGAAAGGGAAATGTTACATGGTAAAAGCACAGGAATGATGTGCAGTGCTCTGAGTGGGTCTGAGCGCAGCAAGTTGCATGTCTGGAGGCCAAAGGAAAGGATGTTGTAATAATCAAAACATCCAGCCCTTCATCTTCTGGGAATTCAAGCTGAGTAAGGGAGTAGGAAAAACCTATTTTAATTTCAATATAGAGAGAACTGGCAAGTTTAAGACAACACTTTGTCTAAATTTTGGATTCGTTGCTTGAAAGGTCAGTAGGGCCATTGTGCTGGACTGGTGCAAATTGGCTTAAATCCACTGAGTCTAAACCTGACCTAAACACTGCATACAGGCTTGGTTCATCTGAAACTGTCTCCTACCTAACAGCAGAAAAGACAGGAGCCAGAAAAATGTTGATCAGCAGAAATTCAAAACACAGTAAGAAAGCCCTAAGGGTTTACAAAAACAGTGGTTCAGCTCTTCATTCATCTGCCAGTCTCTGCTTTACTTTACCTTGGCTTTATGTTAAGCTCCTTCACTCTGCTTTAATGCTGCACACAGACCTGCTACATTCTCTTGATTGCTAAGGTTTTCCTGAGCACAGCCCTTGAGGGCTGGGAGAAGCTGCTGAGTGAGAGCTTAATTGTAAGGCAGAATTACAAGGAAGCTTGCCATTATGTTATAGACTCAACACTGTAACTTCATAAGTTTAATGAGACTGAAGCAAATATAATACAGAAATATGCATTCCTGTCTCTGTGCTGCTTTGAAGGAACTTCAGAAGAGGTATCTGAAGGAAAGGGTAAAGACAACAGCCATATTTTAAAGAGGTGAGGCTTAACTTTTGAACAATGCCGCAGTGTTCCCAGTAAGCACTAAGTTATGCGGAGTTTTTGTGAGTAAATCCCCAGTCATCTGCACTTCCATTAAACCAGTCTTAAGATACACCTGAAGCTTCTAGCAGATGTCAACTGCAAAAGGAAGCATTTGCTAGACAAACTTTTGAGGTGGTAGAGGGAATGTTTAAATGTATCTTCTAAGTACAAGTTTACAGGGTGGAGATTCTTATCTTGTAGGAGGGGGGACAGAGGTGCAGAAAAGAGGTACCTTAAAAAATTGACTTGTTTGGTGACCTGATTTCTTTAGGAATTAACACTTTTATCAAGAAAATCATAGGAAAATAATCTACTTTCATGTCATTAAAAAATCCCCATCTGTTCTGACACATTTCATCATATTCAGACTTGTTTCCTATATTGCAGAAGTTAACCCTCTTGCCTATGCAGTTTAATCCACACTTTCCTTTTCTCTGCTCTTTTCCTCCCACACTTGATGCTTCTCTTGCATTTCCTTCTATTGATGAATTACTGTCAGTGAAATTTCATTCATGTTTTTCTGAAATCTTATGTGTTTTTCTAAAATCTTTAATCACTGAAATGAGGAAATTAAAATTATTTTAAAATAGAAATACAAAAAGTCATAACAGCAGCTTGTCTAGGCAGAACCTAGACCTGGATCTGGTAGATCATGGATCTGACCATACGTATTGAAATTAGAACACGTACCAGATACCAAGAAAGGATACTATTTTCTGGAATAAAATCAAAGTGTGGTTCTTTCTCACAAGAAATAAGAGATGTTGGAAATAATCCTCTTCAACACTGGGAAGAAAGTAAGGAATAGTAAGTAGACTCTAGCCTGTATGCCTTTCTGAAGGATGAGAGAAATTCGCGCTCAAACAATTGCACCGTCTGCTGCAAAGAAATAACTTGAATCTAGTTCTTATGAACAACGGGTGCTTCCTCTAGCCACTAGCATCCTGGTAACATGGATTCAAGAATGTCTGTTTCTGGTTTTGACCAAAAATTGTGTACTGCATATTAAAAGATTTTCCTAATGAATGTTTTATCAAAACCAGCATGCTCCTTTGAAAAGTGTTAACAAATTGAAACTTCCTGATGAAAACATCCCACCAAAAAATTCCTGAACTAGCTCTACTTTTCATTTTAGCTAGATTTGGATCCGGTCCTCAATTACTAGAAAACTCTTCCTTCCTCTGTGGAGTTAACTAACAGAAGTGCTTTCAGTGAACAAAGACAGAGGAGTCATTAGGGTTTTTTCACAGAAAGGTCTGAGGTGGATATAAAGAAAAATCTTGTGCAGGCAGGTGAGGCTGAAATAATGACTGTCATATAAATAAGCATATTGGGAATCAAATGTGATTTTCAGGTAACTTAATTAAAAAAGCAAGCTTGTGAATTGGGACTATGCTAATATTTTTTGAATGAATGAGACTCACTTTAAAAGTTTAATCATTGTTTTAATTTTACACATGAGATCACTTGAGGTCCTGTTTCTTTTAAAGAAAGACTGATGTAATTTAAGGAAATAAAATCATCTCAAGTTCATGAGTCTAGAAGTTTTTGAATCAAACCACGAGGCATGAAATGGTAAAGAAATCTTATTCTGAGAAGTCATTGAATGTATAAGACTTACTCTTTTCTCTTTTGAAGAATATGGGGAAAATCTAAATTAAGAAATTAAGCACCTGCTAGTACATAACTGTGCTTAATTTTTTACAATCCTGCTGTTAAATACGAATCTAAAATCCAAGTCTTGGAGCTTGTTCTATACTGCAAACAGTTATCAGCAAGTGATGCAAAACCTCAGGAGGAGGAATGGAGAAAAATGTAAAGTAAACCCACAGAAAATTTAAGCACAGGAATTTCTGATACCACTTGCACTGCACCTTCTTCCCTTCAGAAAAGGTTTTTCAACCCACAGAAAGAGACATCCTCATGCGATATAGTTCAGGAAATTATTATGGACTGGCTCTTTCATGTATTCTTTGCAAGGTCTAAATAGGACCCTTGTTGTCTAAACACAAAATTGGTGGTAATAGTGCCAACATCTGTGTTTTATGTGATTAGTATCAGAGTATAGATCAGTACTCTGACAGCGCTGGAATTGGGCACTGAAGCTGAAATAATCAAAACTAATTTTTGACATCTGCAAGGGTAAATGGGCACAACAGAGGAGCTCCTTTTTACCCAAAGCAAGAAACAAAGTGTTCCAGGGTGCAGTTCATCTGGTCGATATGACACAGCTTGCTGGAGTGAGCTGATCTTTCTCCCCAGCACTGGCAACTAGCTCAGGTGAGACTGTCTACACCAGGGGTGTCAAACCCACTTTCACCGGGGTCCACATCAGCCTTGTGATTGCCTTCAAAGGGCCGAATGCAATTTTAGGACTGTGTAAATGCAGGAGTAGTTACATAGGCCTACACTGTCGCTTTCTACAGGAGGAATGCCACCCCTAAAGTCTGCCTAAGTCTTGTGCTTGTACCCAGTTCCTCTTACACATATGATCTGTGGTCTATTCATTTGATTACTTTTCAGCTCATTAAGCAAGGAAACCAATGAGGCTTTCCCAGGTCCCTGGGTAGTACACATGATAATCCTGTGCCACCTTCACTTGTTTGGTGGGAACTGGATGTGCATCACTTCCCTGCAAGCCAAGCAGGGTAATGGTGGGACTTTTTGCTTTTTGTATTACTATTACTAATACTACTAATAATTTGTTTGCGTGAGGTTTGTCATATTGGAGTATCCCAGAGAACTGGAAAAATGTGAATGCTATGCCACTGTTTTAAAATGTAAATGCTATGCCGCTATTTTAAAAGGATAAGTGGGACAATCTGGTAATTTTATACCTAACAGTTTGACATTGACACAGGGTAAAATAATAAAATGGGTGATACAAGGCTTTACCACTCAAAATCTAAAGTAGGGTAATTTAATTAAAGTCAGTCAACATGGGTTAATAAAAACAAATCTTGTCAAACTATCTTTCTATGAGATTACACATTCCTGTTGATAAAGGTAAATGATGCAATATACTTAAACATTCTAAGGTATTTGACTGTTATCACAGAGCATTCTATTAAAAGGGTACATCATAAAATCAACATATGACATATTATGAAGATTAAAACTTTTCTAACTGTTAAGTCTCCAGATACACTCACTATTTGGGAATTATCAAGTGGATGTGTTTCTATTTTTTCTGGGGTTTATTTGGGGGTTCAGACTACATTGTTATCCAATATTTTTAGCAACAGTCTTGAAAAAACTCAGTTCCTAAATATTGTCAGATCTTAAATCATGAGTGAGAAGAAAATGGAGAGTAGAGAAGAAAACTGCTTAATATGTTCTTTAATATCAACAACATAATTTTATACACCTTATAATAAAAATGCAATCAATTAATTTAGAGTATGTAAGTGTTACTTGGGATGCAGTGACTGTGCAAATGGAGAGCTGTCACTATGTATATGAAGCTGATCATAATCCCAGTTTGATTCATGCTTATCAAAAAAGAATACGACGATCTAGGTGCTCCAGCTCAGGCAGGGGGATTGGACTGGATGATCTTTCAGGGTCCCTTCCAATCCCTAACATTCTGTGATTCTATGTGAAAAACAAGCAAAGTTAGTGGGAATCTTGCATTACCTCTATATTTGGTATGTTTACGTCTCTGGGGATATCGTGTCTTGTTAGAGTTCGTCTGCTCTAAGAGGCAGGTCTAAACAACTAGAAAGAGTTCAGAAAAAAGCCAGAAGTGTAACTGAAAGTTTGAGAAATACAAGTGACAGAATAAAACAACTAAAGGGACTTGGCTTGCCTGAGGAAAAAATAAATAAATAATAATTTAAAAAAAAGGATAAATTGTCTACAGTCTGAAACACCAACAAAAAGCACACAACGTGGTAAACATTTTATGTTTTGTTTTATAGGGGTTTTTGAGGTTATTTTCTTTTTTTCTTTTTTTTTTTCTTTTTTTTTTTTTTCCGTAGACAAAATTATGTATGTATGTATGAGCTGGATATTGAGGGAACAAAGACTTGTGCTTACTGCTACTATGTAGGAGTGAGAGAAATTTACTGATACAGTCTAGCTAGAGTAATAATAATATTCTCCATCAGTAAAACATGCTTAATTAAAAGTATATATTTATGTAATGATATGGTTTGTGGGGATAAAGAGTTCAATGTATCTATAATGTTAATACAAGGTAACTGTATGATATTGCTTACTACAGAAGGACTTATGCTGGAGACCAACATATGTTGCAGTAGATTTCAACATATTTATGAAAAACAATAACATTCATGTTGATGGTCATAATTTATTCACTAACTGTATGGTTAAATTGAATTATGGTGAACTAAGTGCTATCCCAAAGATGCATCAGACTGTACTGCGAAAAAAGCATGTTCACAAAAGTTCCCATTACAAATAATAGAGTTTTGGCTGTTATACTGAATGCAAGACTGGGCTTGTAGCAAATGCATTTAGTACTTTCATGAAAGAAGTACTAAATAACAAGAAGTCAAAAGGGAATCTTATCATTCTCCCCCTGTGAAAGTTAGGAATGTTTCAAATTGAAAACATGTAAAAATTCAAAAGCTGTTTGCTTTGACTGGTAGAGCATGTTCTCAATCCTTGACTGCTGGCATGTAAAGGAAAAGAAATGGGTAAATAACAGAAAGGTAGCAGAGCTTCAGGAAAGCAAAAGAAAACAAAAGAAAACAAAACACAACAACAATCAAACAAACCAACAACAAACAAACAACCAAAAACCAAAACAACACAAACCGAAACAAAACACCAATAACAGAATAAGGGAAAAAACATAAATTTTGAAGCTCAATATTTTATTTCTGTTGTTGCTGTTCCTGTTTCCTTTATCTCTTTGACCCCTGAGGCTACACATGCAGTTACAGAAAGGAGCAGTAGATTGAGGAATGTCTTAAAGCAGATAATTGACTTGACAAGATACTGACCCACACCTTATTCTGGGAAGTCCAGACATATGACTGGACAGAAGGCAGAGAAATCTTCAGAACAGAAATTATTGCTGCGCCAGCTAGGGAAGAGGTAAGGTTAGGCTACCCAAACACATTGATTCACAGCATCTCTCTGGCACCATTTTTCAGGAGAGTCATCCAGGTTTTAAAGTTGGCTCCCTCTGGTAAACATTCAGTGAGGTGATGGTACCAGTTCTGGTGCCTGCTTTACTGCAGGAGGGAGTGGATTTTCTGAGTTTTCTTGCTCCCAGATGGTGTAAACTGTGAAGCTTATTCCCAGTAGGCAAATAGGAGCTGTCACCTACAGTGCAAACATCAGTGTAAAGAACCCCTGACGTGCAGCATCCAACACAAAACAGATACTGTCAAGATCATCTCTGTATAGACAAGCAAGAAGGAAAAGCAAACACATTCTGCTTATACTCATTTGCACGTTATGTTGCCATAAGCTTTCCTCAAATATTATGTAGATGGAAAAGCAGACCTCATGCTGCTTTAAATCAGTAGTTGTGCTGTGGTGGCAGGAGAAAACAGTTAAGGGATTCAGTTTTCTTCCAAGAAAAATCATACTTTTCAAATCCCTCTGAATCAGAGCCAAAGAAATATTCCTTATCTGGCTGCAATAAGCTTTCTTTCAAGCAGGGATATATGATCGACACATTATGCTCAGACAAGTTCTACGCTGCCAGGAGGTGGAGTGGGGGGATTAATCAATGGAATATGGGTGTCTAAGAGACCCTGAGGGACTCAGGCACCCACCTTCTCCTGCATTTGGAAGGAATATGGGCTCTTGAAGCCTCACAACCTAGGAGTTCCCTGAAATTTCTCTTGATAAACAGTAGTTCATATTTTTATTAAAGAAACCACAGACGAACTTTGCACCTGGGAATTCTACCACACACATCCTGAGCTGAAAATTATTGAGCAGGATTTAGGGTGTTTGAATTTATGCATTACTGCAAAATTGCTGCTATACAACAACATCACTGTCTTAACATCTAGTTATTTTACTTGCATTGGAAAAAAAAATGAAGATAATTTAAAAAAAGAGTCAGAGAAAATACTTGATTTGATTTTACTAAATAAAACCTTTGCATTCAATACATGACAGCATAAATCAACACGCAGATTTGTGATAAGGCTGAATTTAGAACTCCTTTTTGCTTGTTTTAAATTGGCTCCCAAAGTAAAGAGGTAGCTAAACCAACTAGTTTGTCTCTAGTGCATTCTCTCCTGAAATGAAATCTGCTCATTTTTCAATGTCTTGGGAAACTTGTCTTTTGAACAGGACAGATTACATCTTAAATAAGTACTCTTAAAAACTACAAATAGAATTTTATGCAGCATCTTCATGAGACTCCAGACTGGCACAGGTGAACACCACTATTCCCTCCACCATTCCTCATATAGAACCATTTCTTCCACTTGTGCCATTGCATCCATTTACTCTATGTGTCAGCTTTCAATCCCCTGTCGTCTGCTTGCCCAAATGATAGATTAACAATATCCTGGAAGTAGACACTGAAGTGGCCTCAATATAAAGACAGTTTAGGTCAAATAATCTTTATTATTTCATGAACAACTTCTCCATGGTAGCTATTCTGCTCCAGAAGCTGCTGATCCCAGAGTCACTACAGAAGAGAATGATTTGCACTTAGCCCAAGTTAAAAACCCTTACGAGGCATGAGCTGGTCATGTGTGGAGGAACTTCAGCTCACCCAAAACACATTAAGGACAGGTGAAGATGCTTTGTGGCTCTGGATGGAACTGTCCCTCTGCTATGGTCAGCACTAACATGAATATAATTAAGCCCAGCTTTACTTCAGTGACTCTTCCCAAAACATGAGGATGCCTGCACAGGGTTTCCCACAGTTCAGTTATGTCTTGCTGTGATTTTATGCCTGATGTCTTCTCTAAAATGATATTATCCAGGTTTTCTATTATCTTGACATTGTAGCCACCCATTAATAACAGAGATTCCATTGTATCAGAAAGATTTTTGTTGTTTAACACAGAAACAATTAATTCCCCCGATGCCTGTTCAAAGCTATCCTTTCTTTACAGGGAGTTGAGTCCACATGTCTAATGGGATCCTAGCTGGGATGCATAAAGTATTTTGGTATTGATGTCTTGCAGCTTCTCCTCTGAAAGATCACCCACTTTGCAGAGCCTAATTTAGTACAGAGGAAAAGAGAGAGCAAGAGAGTGAGAGGAACATGCCCAGGACTCTGCACTGCTCAGGTAAGACAAGCCCAAAACTCTCACGCCAGACCTGGCTTCAATGCATATTTAATCATTTTATACAAAGTGTGAAAGATAGCACAGGAAGGATTTACAGGGCTTCCAGCCCAGAAAATTCTGGCACTGTCCTGGAATGTGGTAAACATGGGGCACTGAAGGACTTTGAAGTCAGATCTCCCATCTCCCAGAGGCGTGCTTCAATTACAAGGCTCCAGAGGAACTGTAAATCTCCTTTTCCTCACCCTGGTCATTCTGAAGGAAATGGGGAGAGAAAAAAAAAGTCTAAATGTGCTCCGAGTCTGTGCTTCACCACAACCAGAGAACAAGGTTCATGTTATTCTGCCTCTCTTATGAATCCTGATGGGACTTCACTGAGAGGCAAAAAGCCTCATCGTTCAGGTGCTGAAGAAATGCGCTCAGCAAAAATATTTAGGGAGGCTAAAGACATTACTGATGGGAGCTGAAGTACCTAGATGTGACATGTAAAGTTTGGGATTCTGGTAGCAGTTTTGTCATTTGGAGGAAACAGCCTTCCATACAATCACTGGACGGGAAATATTAACAAACTATAGTCAAATCTGCATCCCTCTCTTTGGGGCATATTCAGGTAATTTAAATGCTGCTGATTTTCTATTCATTCCTCAAAAAGTACCGGTTGAAATTCTTCGTGCTGATTAATTTGTGAACCGAGGAAGGCCTCTCTACAAAATGGGAACCTTCCTAAAAATTTTCGTCATTAGTTTTCATGTCTGAATGCATTTTAAAGCATATAATATTAGATTTTGGATGCCATACTCAGCTTTCTGTTGTCATGTTCTGTATTTCAGTTTTGAGTTGTTATTTGCTATGCTGATTTTTAAAATAAAGTAACTTTTTGGAAAATTGTAATTTTAAACATGGGGAAAAGAGATTCAAATTTGCATTGAAAGCTTTTTTTCTAAACTCAACAGCTGACTATGAGAATGCAAGGGGATATAATAGGTATTTTCATACTCTCTTTTTTTTTTTAATGATATCCTTGTTACACTCTGAAGTTCAACTCCTTTGGAAATTAAATATAAATTAACAAAAAATGTATATTTCTTCTGATCATTCATAAATAAAAAGACAGAACTTCTGTTTTTTGCTCCCAGTAGGAAAAAATTACAATTATGTCATGTCTAAAATCTATTCAAGTAAGTTTGGTACAAATGTAATGAACTGAAAACATGCAGAAAAGAATATATCCCTGGCATCTGAATGTGGAGGATAGTCTCAAAAAAATGACTGATAAAACAATTCTGCTTCAGATCTTTAAGAAAAAATACACAAGTTTTCTATTAAACAGTTCTGCTAAGTTACTTTCCATTATAATTTTAACCTTTTCCGTATGGCTGAAGAGGAAAACAACTAGGAATAGAGAAATAGAGAGTGACAGAAGTCATGCACCTTTTGTCTACCTGTCAAGCTCTTGAAGAACTGGCTACAGGGAATTTATTAGGAAAAAAGCCTAAATTTCTCTTATTAAAAATTAAAAAAAGCAAAGATCTTGCTGAGCAACTTTAAAGTTCCCTGTGGTATATTAAATGCACTTGCTGTTTGTCATCTAACAATGCACATTATATTTGTTTATAACTGGGAACTGGGACAGACTGGAAGCGAAAATTCTCACTTGAAAATGCAAGATGGTTACGCACCATCCTGTTACCCCCGAACAGCCTTAATGGGTAGGGGAAGGAAGGTTTCACTATAAGAAAGACCTTGAGGTGCTGGAGTGAGTTCAGAGAAGAGCAATGAAGCTGGTGAAGGGTCTGGAGCACAAGTCTGATGAGGAGCAGCTAAGTGACCTGGGGTTGTTTAGGCTTGAGAAAAGGAGTCTGAAGGGAGACCTTATCCATCTCTACAACTTGGGAGAAGAAACCAGGACCATTCTGAGGTGCTTCCATGTTTTCGAACACATCAATAGCCTTCGTGGCTTTGCTGCCACATGAATCTCCATCCTTTGCCCCCATGAAGCTGGCAGACCAAAAGACCTTGCTAGCACACTGTCCCTCAAACCTTGACACGCTGCCCTCAGGCTTATCTCTAGAGAGCCTGGTTTTATCCCTTTACCCCTTCAAATCTAGTTTAAAGCTCTTTCAATAAGTCCAGTTAACTCCTGTGCCAAGATCCTTTTTCCCCTTTTAGACAGGTACAACTGATCTGTTGTCAGCAGGCCAGGCATCATGCAAACCAAAACTCTTACAGTGATACCATGCTTGGAGCGGTTATTGATCTGCTGCCTCTTCCTGTTTCTTCCCTCATCATTGCCTGCAGCTGGAAGGACAGAAGAAAACACTATATGTGCTCCTGATCACCTGACCAATCATCCCAGGGCCCTGAAGTCCCTCTTGATTGCCTTTGGACTATTTGTTGCAACTTCATCACTGCCTACCTGAAAAATCAATAATGGATAATAACCTGAGAGCTGTACCAGAATAGTAAGAATCAGGTACGTATCAGTTTCCTATTCAATGTAACAGAATCACACAGAATAGATGAAGGCAAAGAGTCTAATACATGTGAAAGATCAAATTCAACCTATCTTGAAATAACATAAGATAACCAAGGACTTCTCTTTTATTTTAACTGTTGTCATGTCAACCAGTTCTAATTGTAGAAAAATAAGTCAGAAAAAGTTATGCTTGAATGTATATACAAAACCCTGCAATTTGTACTCAACTTGATCAGTTAAGGAGAAAAATAGTGAAGTTTTGCCTAAATAAGACAAGTAGAATCATGTCCTTGGACTTGCACATTTAAATTGAAAACACATGCATTGACAATGAGAATGATGAAAAAATAAAATATAAGCAGCAAGTACTGCTGTCTTGGGAGTACTCATTGGACAAAATCTACTATATCACTGTCAGACACAAAGACATCATCAAATACTTTAATTTTTCACTTTGAAGCATAACTTAATATTTTACCCATGTTGATTTGAATCTCCAACTTGAAAATGTGTTTGTGTTTTTCACAGTCTTGTTTAACACCACTAAGGAGAACTCATCTTTAGCAGCAAATAAAATGTAACCCTGCCAAAGTCCAGGTGGGAAGCACCTCCAAAAACTGAGCAATTTGGCTTTGCATTCAAACATTGTAAGAGGTCAACCTATAGCTCTAAGAAATGGAAAGATGCCAGGTGGAGGCCAGAGCTTTCAAGCCTGTTATTGAACCTTGACAAATGACTTAATAACAACACAATGTACACAATATACATAGGTCTAGAATAATATTTTCCTCACTTGTTCATGTGTGTTACAGCTCTATACAAAAGTTACAGTAAAGGTTAGAAAATGATGATCACTCCTCAGCAGCTGCTCATAGTGTATCTGCTTAGATCAGACCATGAATAGCAGAATGATTCCTAAATTAAAGCACCATGATGTGAGTCCTTTAATGCTCAATAAAAATGTCTCAAAGAGTCTCAGTTTTCCTGTATGTCTTCCCTGTGTCACAAACTGCTCTTCCCACTTTCCATATGGGTTTGTAAGGTGGAGAGTAGGGACCACCAGCTCTGCTCTCTGTCTGCAGCATGTGAATCCTCTCCTGCTGATTGGAACAACAGCAAAACGAGCTCCTCTGCTTAGATTCATTACCCCTCCCTGCAGCATGTGGGGATCAAAGATCTCTGTTGTGAAAATTAGCCTTCAATATTGGAGGTGTGGGGCAAGTGTTGTGGAAAAATTATCAAACTTTATCATGGGCATTGCTGAACCTATTCAGCCACTGTTTCTTCTGTCAGGTCTCCTTATAGCCTAAGTTAATCATTCTGCATTTCACCTATTTAACAAGCAAGCACAAAAAAATAGAACCTTGTGTGTTACTAAATATAGTAAAAGTTCCATCTACAGTTTCAATGAGCTACAAGAACATATAATTTCAGTCTAAGCTTTTTAGACAACATCACATGCATCTTGGCAAACTGGAGTTTAAAAGTTTAAATCCTGTTTCCATTTTGTTACAAAAAATAAATGTTTGATGCATGCATTCACTGATTTATATAATTACAGGAGTTTTTCATAAATGGTTACTAATTTTTATTCTAAGGCTAGAGGTGTACAAACACAGAGAAATTAGGCATTCTGTTCTGTATTCTGAATATAAATACATGAATATTTGTGTGTGTGCACATACAGATATTTGTGTTATACATTGACATACACACATGTATGCACAGTAAAAATCGCTTGAAGAGAGAACCATTTTGAGACTGTGGAAGTTGTCCTCAAGCTGTTCTGCCTAATCTAAAGAGTGGATCCTACATACTCATTTCAACATGTGGAATAAACTAAATGAGGTGAATGGTGACACACAGTAACTGTCACTTCTATATCAAACAAAATGTGTATAGCCAAGTATCTCTAGCCATCAGATATTTCCACATCTAGGAAAATCCTGATCCAACTGTAAAAAGTAATCTGAAGGAATATGATGGATGGATAATGACTTGAACTATTTAAAACTGCACTGAAAATCTTTTGAAGGATTTACTTGTAAGTAACAGTGGAAAATATCTGTTTCACTAGACTTATTTTCAGACTGCCAATTTAGAAGTGCGGTCCCCTTGGGATCTTCATCCAGATGGGAGGCTTGAGGTAGCTCAACCAAGATGTGGATTACCCTTCCATGCATTTCTTTCATTTATTGAAGGAATGTAGAGCTACTACACACTGCACCAGCTGCTTCATCTAAGCAGTGAAATTTGGATGCAATGGATTTGGCCTTAGGAAACAAGAAGTCATTTTCACCTCAGATATAAATCCAGTCTTTGCACTGAGTCAATTAAGCATTTGATGTTCGGCACTTCCAAATGAAGAACTGAGCATTATACCTTACCAGTAACAGCAATACATTGCAAGATAATTATGTGTTTTGTGAATACCAGAATGCTCAATTAAGTTAAAAGCCTTCAGCTTAAGCAAGGTTATTTCCTTGATTTCTTTCCAAATTTAATTTTCAGACTGTGACAGTAACTACTTCACCATTTGCTGGATGATTTCCTAGGAGTGGTAGAGTACATAATAAGTCAGATACAGTAATTTCAATAATGCAAAGAGTGAGGCAGAACAGCCCTATCCCAAGTTGTCTTGGAAATGTACATGAAATAGGGTTTAATCATTATCATGAGCGCAAGAATTTATTAATTTAGCTAGAATTTATTAACTTAACCATTGGTCTCCAAATTTTGGAATCTAATAAGTACTGTACAACTGCACAAAGGGGTTCTAATAATTTTCCTGTTTGTAAACAAAGAGATTTTCAAGCTATATTATGGCATTGTTTTTAGCAAATCAGTTTTACTGCAGTTATATACTGCTTCAACTGAAAAAAAAAAAAAAAAAAAAAAAGAAAAGAAAAAAAAATCCCTTAAAAGACAGAAAAGACAGCTTAGACATTTGATTTTTTTTTTAATTTTTTTTTTTCAGACTTTAAGCCCATGCAAACTTGAATTCACCACTTGGTAATTCACTGAATTTTAAGAGATATAAGTGAGATTTCAAAAGTACTTAATGTGTAACTCCAGTAAATGTCTTGCAAAAATTATAACATTTTTGATGAATCTGATGAATTTCTTAAAATCCATTCCTTCATTCTTAAAGAAACAATGATTAAAGTGGAAGAAGTTCCCTAGAGTCACATTTATTTCAGAAGTGTATTTCTCATACATTTCCACTGCTTCTTGTGCCCTTGTCTATGTATGAATCTGAAATGGGTGAAAACATCAAATCACTGAGGTTCTTTCAGTGTGCTCAGTGACAAAGTCTTATATTCCTTTACCTTTTCTAGTAGTTGAACCCAACTCTTTATTTTGCTTCCAGTCATACCAGTCTCAGGTCACTGAGGGTTCATTCTCTGCAAAACAGACAAAATGATGGCTATAGTGGGGTACCATATAGGTACATATATAAATACAAACTATTTTGAGAGCCTGAGGTGCTGGAATTCATTCCAGTGCAATGTTTTAAAAGCTTTCTGCCAAATATTTTTCTTCTCTCCACTTCACATACAATCACCTACAGCCGTGGGCTGGATGGGCAATACCAAGATCTTAGGTATCAACACAACCACCATTAAAAATTCAAGTTTATTCCAGTAGTGTGCTGTAGTGCTGCATAATTGAAATAACCAGTGTGCATTAAAGAAGACAATGAAGCATTTTTCCTACCAGAAAAGGGACCTTAGATTGACAAATCGCTGCACAAGCCATATGAAGCATTTCTGTTCATTGTGAACTTCAATTATACTCTAAAAATCAAATTTTCCTATCCACAGACAGAAGTCCTTTCATTCACAGACTGTATGAGGGTAAGAACCAGCCCAGCACAGCCTTGAGAGTTTGGAGGGACAAAACCAGGTAGATGCTTTGATTGAATCTCTAGGCTAAAACATGGTTGTTATGTACATTCAGGCTCACAACTTGTCCTTATTGCAAGCAAAGAGAAGGGCTAAAGAGCTTAATTACTGAAAGTATCCCGTGCTTTTCCACAGCCTCTCTGAAGAACAGTCAAAAGAATGGACAAGTTACACCAAAAACTGACAAGAGTCAACGAAAGGTGAGATTTACTACAACACAAGGAATTGTATTGCTAGCGTCCTATAAAGATAGAAATTTATAATGCCAGTAAAAACAATAAGCTTTAAGAATATATCTATATTACACCAACTACAGTGAGAGCAACATGACCAAAATAATCAGCTCAGGTCTTTGCAAAGGTCTACTTTTACAAACACGTAACTCAGGTTGTAGTGATTTGCCTTGTTTCTCAAACATACCTTGCAACATAAAGTAGTATGAAATTAACAGTTCAATAGTTAGAATAATGGAGAGTAGGTTTCAAAAAATAAATAAACCAGCCATTTTTACACATTTTAACTGGGGAAAACATTTCAATTTTTTTCCTGGCAGTTTGATTTTCCCATTTGTTTTTGAATATATGTAAATAAGGCTATACCTCAGAACAAAGAGGTTGTTTTGAGCTGTGAAAACAGCATAATGTGCAAGCTTCTCTTTGATATTGAGTAGCTCACTCAGCAAGCAGTTCAGTTTGTCCAAAATTCAACTTTAACAGCAGCCTGATCAAATTCACATGTAATGAACCTGTCCCCTGGGTATACTACTGACTGCTGAGGGATTGATCAGGAAAGCAAACTTCTCACCTATTTTGTCACCAACATACTCTTTTCTATCTATTCAACTGTTTCTCAACACTAGTGTGTGGAGCTGCCCCTAGAACATCAGAAAGAAGTGAAGTCAAAACAATGTTCTTTACATTTTTTTACTAGGCTTCTGCTTTTGAAAACAGATTGGAACTTGGCCAATCAGACGCAAAGCAAGCTTAAAGAAACCAAACAATACCTATGGCTCTAGTAGCATGATCTAAATATGTTCCAGGGTTCACAGTCTACAGCTGTTGGCAAATAGTAAATATCATAAATAAATATGTTTTATAAGAGATATCTCTTTATTTAAAACTTGATTCTTGTATAAATAAAGTATTTCAGGAAAATAACGTCAAATTGTTAACAGTGATATGAAGCAGTCTCCACATGTCATTTATTCCTACTTCCATGCAAAAAATGTTGAAAGAGCTAAAACATTCTTGGCTTGTAAAGAAGAAACCATATTGGATCTTTCAGCTATTTCCTTTGGGAGAACATTAAAGTCAACCCTGAAACATCAACAGGACATCTAAGGAAAAGAAATGGTAAGAAAGAAATCACAAAAACAAATGATGATAGTTGTGGAGGTCTTGAAAGTTAGATAAACATTTCATGATTTAGCTGACTTAAAGACATTAGCCTCAATGTTGCCTGTAGCAGTACTATACTGCAGCCGTCCTTTGTACAAATGGTATCAGGCTATCTATTTCACTCTCTCCCAATTAAAAAGTTCATGTTTCTTTTCCACTAATACTTGCTGATAATAAGAAAAAGGGAATATTAGAAACAGCTTTTGAAGGTAACTTCAAAGTTCTCTTTTTGGCTAATAACACAAAATTTTTCTCCCATCACTTTACCCAACCCCACCCCTCTTGTCAGCTCTTAAACATATTTTGCAACTATTCTTCTACTTGTTGGTCATTAGATTTTCTCCTTTCCAGCTGCTATCATTCCTCTTGCCTATTAACTAGGGACTCTTCTTCCAGATTATAACTGTTTCAAATCTTATTTTCTGTCAGTTAGTCCTAGTCATGGTCATGGTCCTTCTGTTCATCCAATAGCTCATGTTAGAAAATAGAAATATCCTATTTCCCTGAACTGACAACTATCTAGGGAAGATACAGTTCTAAATGAAGATAAAAAGCTGTATTTCTGATTACATTTTTCAGCTGCGAAAGAATGTCAAGCTTTTTTCATGCTTGGCTTAACAATAGAAAGACACTAGATTTTTTCTTTATATACTGTTATACTGGGCAGATATGCTAGAAAAAGGTTGCTTGCTTGGTTGGTTGGTTGGTTATGGGTTTTTTTAATCAACCCTTAATTGCTGTGTCTCCAGAAAAAGGCAAGTTTGAAAACATTTGATTTAACTGTGCAACAGAAAAAGTGTTAAGTCAGATTGCTTTGCTCATGGGAAAGGAAAGGTTGTGCAGAAGTGGGTGGAGTTGAGTAAGAAACCTGAGTGAGAGGGGAAGCAGGCTTTCTCAAAGAGGGAGAGGCAGTTCATACCAGACCTGGGAGGGACAAACGTCAGCAATAGCTAGTATATGAAGCCTTCTGAACCCAGTTATAGCTTTTTGGAAGATTTGCATAGCCAAAGTAGGCAGGTAAGCCATAGCTGCTCTCCAGAAGTTTAACTAAGCTACTTGGCTAGGCCCTAAGCTAGAGAACATGCTTTAACTCCAGTCAGAGTATCTCTGGGGCAAATGCAGTACATTAAAAAGATTCCCGATTACTCTTGTTTCTGTTGGTCTCAGAAGGAATAGATATTTATTTTCCAGAATATTTTAAAAGACAAATTCACTAATACCTGGAGTAAGAACTACAATGATCCTGGAGCATCAGTCTGTGCTGGCCCCAAACTGTTACCTCAGATATCTTTTTTTTTTTTTTTTTTTTTTTTTTTTGTGGGCTAGTTGAAATCTAATAACTTTCAGACGTGCAAAACAACCATCTTCCCAGGACCATCATCAGCAATGTATTCCACCCTAGCTAGCCAAACATAGCCTACACACCTCCGTCTATCTGTACTTTTCCTTTCTCTTGAGCAACATTTGTCATGTAATATGAGGAAACCAGCTTGGTTTTTAAGGCTAGATCCAACCTCGTTGAAGTAAACACAAGACTTTCCAATAACCTCAGCAGAATTTGGATATGGCCTTCACCTTCCTCTGTCTTTGAAATATAGAAGATGATTTTGAAAAAAAACTTTGTGGCTTTGCATATCTTTCCTGCATCTAAGTCTAGTGTCTTATAAGTTGTTTACACAGAGCTGGGTGGCTTACTGCTTCTCTTTCCATCTTTTCTTCTTGTTGTTCTTTTACTAGCATATTAAATCCTTTAAACAGTGGCTTAGTGTCCTTAATTTGTTTCCCATTTCTGACCTGAACTTTTAAAAACCAGATGTCAGTCTTGAAACACACCTTTGTGGAATTTATAACTTATCTCAACAGTATTGCACTTCTTCTGTTACTGGAGAGAACAGCTGAATGACCAGGTCTGTACCTGCCACAGACAGACTGTTCTTTGCGAAAAATAATAATTAAAAAAAAATCTATCTTTCATGCTTTTGTTGAAATGGTACTAAAAAACTCCTGAAGTGTCTGAGGCTAGCATCCATGGCAACACAATATTTGCAGGCTTGAATCATAAGAAATCTGTAAATGTCTATGCGAGTTCACAAGTGTTCAATTCCTTCAAGCAGGAAAGTCATAAGAAACACGCTTTAATAGATATGAAACCAATAAAAGTGCATGATTATGGATTTTCCTAACTTGATATTTCTGTTATTACTCTGAACGAGAAAATATTGCCTTTTCTCCCACTTCCCCCCAAACCACTCTGGATATAATAGTTCAAAATATATTCATTCCACTTTTAAATATGTGAGACAGAAAGAATATTGCAACATTTGTTTATTCTTCTGACAGCTGTTCCATGATGAGCCCATTTCAGGTTTGCATTCCTCCTCTCTCCTCCTAGGTACACCTATCTGGCCCCTGTTGGAACACATATCCGACCTCCATTAGCATTCTTGTCTGATACAATATCTGATCACTGTTTCTCAACTGAAGATTTTTGAACAAGTCAGGCCTAGTAGAACATGTTTTCAGATTGCCTTGAGGAGGAGGAACCTGCATACTCCTCTTCATCACGTTACTAATATTTCTCAGCCATCCGTTCCCTACCTTTCTGCACTTGATCAGTCCCTCTTTAGCTTTGGTTACCACCTCTTTAGGAACCCTCAGCTTTAGACACAGTAAGAATCTCCTTTCAACATCAGGGAACAAGATGAGATTCATTCCATAAAATATGTCTCCAACATTTCTGCTGCATGGTGACCTGTTTCATTCTTCAGTAGCAGGACATAAATAGAGTTTAGGTTTCCTCCTTGTTCTTATTTCACTAATTTATTTGGAGAAATGTGGAGAAACACAATTTTCTAAACTATAGTAAATAGTATGGGCTTCATAATGATGTCCTTTTTTTCATTTGGATTCACAAGTATGCTGAAACCAGATAAGTTTCTAACTAAAGTAATGAACCAGTATTGCCTGATATGGAGACCTAAAGGATTACTGACGTGCAGTGCCCAATCAATCAATTCAACCTTCGCCCTCAGTAAGTGTAAAGTTGATTGTGCATGGCTTGTCTTATGATCATGTGCCTAAACCCCAAAACACATGTTTTCCAGTATTGAACAAAAATGTTTCTGTAATCTCCTATTTTAATAATTTTGGGGCCAGAGTTCTCTCTGTTTTTACTGATTATATTGCAAGAAGCAATGATCTTATTTATAATAGTGACTCCAGAGCAGTGATATTACTAGAGTCCCTATTTTATAGAATCATAACATAGTTTGGGTTGGAAAGTACCTTCAAAGCTCATCTCATCCAATCCCCCTGCCATGAGCAGGGATATCTTCATCCAGATCAGGTCGCTCAGAGCCCTGTCCACCCTGGCCTGGGATGTTTTCAGGGATGCTCTCTGAACAACCTGGGCCAGTATTTTACCACCCTCATTGTAAAAAAAAAAAAAATTCTTCCTCATGTCTAGCCTGTAATAAAATAAAACAACACTCTCTTAATATAATAGATTAGAAAAAGAGTAAAACATGCTTCAAAACAGCAGTTCACCAAATGTTAAATCAATGGGTTGTCAACTTTTTTTTTTCCATGAATCATCATACATTCTTATCATCATCTGCTCCCTGAATTGAAAATATTATTTTAAAACCTCCTAAACACTATTCTGATCATGAGCTCCAGACCACAGAAGAGCACAGTTCAGAAAGTGCTATGCATCAGTGTTTGAACTTTGTGATAAACTGGCTCTGCTGAATTTTTAAGAGGATTTCACTTTTCTCCTACATTTCTCATAATGTCTGTTTTTTGAAGATCATCAGTTCGTGAATGAAAGGGGAAAATACTACTTCCCCACTGTTAACAAATTATATGGTTTTGTGGTTTTAAACTCTGTTACTAAGGTATTTCATAATCTCTTCCCACCATACAGAAAATTAATCTTTCTTATCTGTTCTGTCAAGACGTTCCTCATGGAAGAATTTAGATATATAATTGTTAGATATATAATTGTTAGAGACAAAAAAAAAAGAAAGTGCCTGATACTCCTCTGGTTTTCCTAAGGACTGACCCAAAGATACTACAATTTTCATGTCAAAATCTCTTTTGTGTGCAAAATTAGGGACTGTGTTATATCAAAGACATGTTCGCTGTTTGCCAAAAGCAATAGAAGCCCAGTATTGTTTAAAACACAGAAACAAAGCAGAAGCCCTGAAGTGGGATAATTGACACTTTCAGCTGGGAGGTACAGCACTGAGGCGCTTCTAACCTTTGTAGGAGCTGGTAGTGCTTAACATATTGATTTATTAATCACTTATCCCCTAAAAATCATCCCCAAGAAAGAATTTTCAAGTAGTTTTGAGGTGAAGGATCAGATTCAGACTTCAAGCACATGGAAATAACTTTTTCTATATGTTACCCAACAAAACAAACTAAGTGATCTCAAGCACTTCTGAAAATGGGACTTGAGTACCCGTATTTCTCTCTTAAATATTATTTAGAGCCTAAATACATGAAGATCTTTTAGGACTTGTGCTCACATGCATTAACTTCTTTTGTTTTTATGTCCCAGACTGCAGTTCTTCTGGAGATTGTGGCTAGAGCAAACTACAATAACTTCTATTCCTGTAAAGTAAATTTAGCTAAATGCAAAACAAACTCACTTTTTCTGAGCAAACTTCAGATTTATTCAGTCAGGTTGTTCACTGTTCACCTAAAGAAAGACTTCTCTAAAGTGGTTTGATTATTTTTCCCCCAGCTGTACCAGTTGCTTTAATAGGCATTACATTTTCCTACATATTTGGTCAATGTATTGGGTAGAGCAACTGTGAAGAGCAGAGATGACCATGAGTTTATATACATAAGATGTGTTTTCTAAGAAATGTTTCTAAGAAATGTAATGTCAAGGTTCTTCATCCGTGTCAAAAGGACATCAACCATTCTACATTCTGTAGGGTGTTTGATGTATCTCTAACAAGGGAAAGCAGTGTATGAGAATAGGGTATTATTATTATTATGAATTCAGAACTAGTAGCACATCCATATTATAGATATGGAGGAGAAAATACTGTATAGAAATACAAAGAACAGAAATAGAAAAAAAATATTCTAAAAATGGGACTCAGTTGGACTTCTTTATAGTAGACATATTACAGTACATGCCCTAATAGACAGATTTCTTGGCTAAATTGGACCTATAACCAGTTATGAACTCATTCTGCTGTTTGACATTTGCACTTGAATTTAACAAAGCTCCATACAAAATTCTTGCCAACAAATCAACACAAGATCAAAATCAAATTTTTCATTTCTCTCAATGTTATTGTTAGAATCTTAACATGCAACTGTTTGAATTATTTTTTTATAGATATATACACTATTTTATATCATGTAGGAAAATAAATTCTGTGGTGGAAGTCCAGGTCTTGGGTGTGTTTGGTACTTAGTTTATCTACATTGAAGGTCTTCTCAAGGGCTGTGTCTGATTGATAATCTGCCGCCCATAATGAACTGAACATGAGGCAGATCTTCCTCCCAGCACACATTCTCCTCTTTCAACATGTGCTTGCTCTGGGACAGTTATTTGGCATGAGTAAGTCAGCTGAAATGAAAGAATAACTTGCAAAAATTTTGAAGCCTCAGCTTAATGCTTTTTGCTAGCAACAACATGTGAAGATGACAAAACCAGTTAAAACTAGGTAGAACATCAAGCATTTTAGAAGAACTGCAATTTGAACCTCAATGTTTGTCACAAAGATGTTGGTCCATATTAGTCTTTATGCATTGATCAGGTAAATCCAGAGTAAACTAATAAAAGTGATGTGGTTGGAAGGTTTGGGAGAAGGTTCTTAATTAAACAAATTTGATTAAAACAATGCAATCAACAGAATTATTTTAACATTTGTTAAAGTTATATTTGCAGAAAAAGATGAGTATCACATGCTGTCCAAGAAAATCTCTCTGATGGTAATGAGAGAAAAAAAGAGTTGAAAAGATGTAGCTTTATATCTATTACTATATATACATATATATGCAGCCCAATAATAGAGAGTAGCTAAAACTAAAGAAAAGCAAAACTGAAGTTTTACAAGAAGCAAGGGTTCAAAATATCTGTCTGTTTAGCTCAATCAAGAATATCAACGTTTTTTGTACATGTCATATCTTTCAAATTTCTTTGGAGAAACCAAATCTTTGATTCACTTTAATTTTGGCTTCTTTTGTTGGGTGTGGACACCCAAGGGCAGGATCTAGCACAACACTTATGGCACACCACAGTTATTTATTAGCTAGTGCATATGGGTGTGGGCTGGGACAAGTATGTTGTGAGGAAAAGCTATGGCTTGCCCTGGGATAGATTAAGATATATGGCAAGATATAGGCTAAGATATATTCACACACAGATGTATGGTCACCTGATGAGTGCCTACTGGCCACATTGCCATCAGTGCAGACAAATTAAGTTCTCCTCTTCCTTGAAACAAACTGATCCTCAGAATTGCTGATTCACTGTTGATCTGAATCTTCCTTTTTCCCCTCAGATTTTATACCTTTTCCTGCTGGTATTTTGCTTCTGAATAATTACTTATTATTAACAAAGCAATCTCACTTCTTTGTTTCCACCTTCTCATCATGCCCAACTTATTGTCCTATGTGGTCTCACACATATTAATGGCAACAGCTGCTGCTCGGTGTTGACTGTGCCTAGATCATGAGCTGAACATCCCGAAAGCACTTACATAACTGGTTATGTAAGTCTAATAACACAGAACAATGGAAAAATTCTATCTGCAGTTGACCAGGACATTACATTCCCTCCAACATATGTAATTGTTACCTGGTTTTTGATTTCTGAATTTCATATTTAGAGATAAATCACATGCCAGCCACACACCCCATGCTCTACATTGATGTCATAGTGATCTCCTTGAGAAGAGGTACTGTCTTGGGTTTCAGACTTTATTGCAATTATAGTCTATCACAGCAACCTGTGCCTGCTGGCAACACTAAGTAGCTCATCAGGAGTTAAGGATTCCTGGGCTCAGCTGTCCTTGATTGCAGATGTGTTGCACAGCTGTTTAGAGCAATAACTCGTTACCTGCCAACTATTAGGACACTCTTTTTTTCAGCTACCAAATTCCAGAGACAGAGGCAAGAGTTTTAGGTACTTCAATCTGAATATCTGTGTTACAAAGTAAAGTCTTTCTTACAAAATTACATTTATATAGTAAAACAAACTTGCCTGTCCAAGGAGGATGGTGAATCTTTATCAACAGCATGATGACACTAATCCACTGTTGAGTCCGCTATTTTTAAGTTTTAAGTCTTCTTTTAAACACAAAGTCTGAAAGACCCAAAGCTGGATTTCATCCTATAAATTAACTCCTTAGTGTCAGTGAGGGTTTGTGCATTTTATGAAGTTTTGACATGGCAGATAAGGGAAGAGTCTCTGTGGAATGGATACAGATTATTTTTTTTCTTTCTCCTGTTCTTTCCATTAGCACTGGAATGCCTCAAAAATGAGAATGAAAGATCCACTAACTGTCAACAACTATTTAAAGACTCATTCTGCATGGATCATTTGTAGAGCCATTAGAGAGCAGGTCTGTCACTTAACTCCACATTGAGAGGGCAGCCTAACATGTCTCCTACTAGTTTGCTCCCTTAAGTGTTCACTTGGGATTGTTTAAAAAGCATTTCCATACAGTGTGACTGGATCTGATAGGAAAAAAACCTAAATGTAGAATGCCAGGAAGAAAAGTAATAATCGTCTCAGATTTTTCCTCCAGTACTTCTGAAGAGGTAGTATAAGACCCTCACCTAAAAGTTAGGCTCCACGAGCCCATTTCTTCCTTTCCATTCACATTCTAGTTTTCCCTGCTAATGCTACTATGCTACTATGAAGCATGTGTCCTCTAAGAAGTGACAGTAAATATACTACCTTTTTTTTTAATCCTTTTTTTTTTTTTTGGCTTGTTTTCTTTCAACAGGTCACCTAAGGGGGTTTAGTTATCCCCTCATAAACTACCAGAAATTTTTCTCAAACTACACTTTTTGTTTGGTTCAGAACAGTGGCTTATCTGCATTATTATTTACAGTTGCATTTATTGTTTTTTGTTTATAGATGGTTACAATCAGAAAGTTATCAAACACTGGGCTACTAAATGCAGCTGCAATGAAGCAATGAAAGGCAGAAGTGGCACCTGTACAGTTTTCTTCCTTTTTTTTACAGATTTCTCCATAAAGAGACCTTATTGCAGCCTTTCAATACTTAAATGGGGCTTATAAGAAAGATGGGGGACAGACTTAGCAGGGCCTGTTGCAATAAGGCAGTGGGTAATGCCTTTAAACTAAAATAAGATAGATTCAGACTAGATATAAGGGAGAAATTTTTTACAGTGAGGGTGGTGAAACACTGAAATAAGTTGTCCAGAGAGGTGGTGAATGCCCCATCCATGGAGATATCCCAGACCAGGCTGGACGGGGCTCTGAGTAACCTGATCTGGGTGAAGATGTCCCTGCTCATGGCAGGGTTTGGACTAGATGAGCTTTGAAGGTCCCTTCCAGCCCAAACTATGCTATGATTCTATGATTCTACACTTACTAAGCATTTATTATTTTTGTAAAGGCCTTTTGTTCAAGGCCAGAAAGGTTGCTTTTTGTTGTTGCTTTTTTTTCCCTTCTTGATGCTCCTATGTTAGTGCCATCTAGGTTGTCTCTATTCTATTTAACCCACCCTCACCATACACATAAATCAAATTAACTTATACCTTTATACTTTTCTTTGCAACAAGCATATTTTAGTGCCAGCTATGGAAGTACGTTTCTTTGCTAGTTTATTTGTTTGTTTCTTGTAAAATACATTTTTATAAAGATTATTTCTGTGATGTGGAATGTCATACAAGTCCCCACAAATGATCATTCAAAATGTCCCATTAAGTTGGAAAAGTTTTGACACTCGTGCAAAACTTAGTTTCACCAAACCAAGCCCTAAAACTATGTTAATTGTTATTCATAAGTTTAGCATCTGCTTCCATAGACATCTATTTTTCCCTTATATTATTGAGAATACTTTTTAGGAAGATCTGGAAGGTTTGTTTAAATGAACATTCTATGAGTAAACTGCATTCTATGAGTTAAATGCATTAGCATTAGCATCCCTTTCTCTGAATGCCTTCTTGTTTCATAAGAACGAAAGTTCTACTCTCCATACACAGCAGAGGTACATTAGCTACTGATACGATAGTTTTCTATTTGAGCACAAGAAATGAAAGGTTTTCAGAGAATGTCTTGATAACTCTACAATCTTGTTTTCAATTTAAACCTGTAGACATAGTTTGCCACCTTGTGGCAAATGTGTTTTTAAAAACTACAATGAATAGACCTGTTGTCATAAATCCTGTCTTATTAAAATAATTTTCCTAAAACTAAGTCCATAGTTCAAAACAATAGTTTTTAAAACATGGACCTATTTTTATAGGAACTAAAGCACACAAAAAACATATTCTTTTTTTTTTTTTAAATAATCTCTCAGTTTAAATAGTTGAAGTATACTGCTGATATCTGCAGACAAGAAAACAAAACACTTAACCATTGTTCACACCAGCCTTGAAAGTCATATAACTTATGTAGGTTGTTGGCAGCTAAGTAACTAAAGGCAAAATCTTTCATGCATACAGGTGCAGTCTTATTAAGGGAAAAGCTTTTTTCTTAACATCAGTGATTATGGTTATGCTAGTAGCAAAGACCAAGTTATTACAAGTAGCTGATGTTTCAGTTTGGTGGTGAAACCACAAATAAACATTGGAAAATTGGATTGGGTCAACCAGAAATAAAAAATAACATAGAATTATTTTCTGGTTTTTCCAGTCATTTTATCTAGAATGAACAGCTTGAGTAGACTTACATGTATTCAACTAGGGTGCTAGAAACAAAGGTGCAAACACCTTTATACTTAATTTGGAGCTACAGCTACAAATATCCTGAGTGTCTAACTTTTAGACAGTAGAACATATATCCTCTTTCTGGGCCATTCACTAGTCAAATACTTTATAGGAGGGACTATAAGCAAGTGTAGGAGACATAAGATTCATTGACAGTTGTGAACTGGGAGGACAGGAGCTCTGAACCTCAGTCCACTATATCCCAGAGAAGTCTTCCACAGCGTGAGCATGTCTATCTAAGAACAACTGCCACCCCTACAATGCTTGATGAATTATTCTACAGAAACCTCCTTTCCCCCCATGTTTTTATTATCATATTCCTGTTGTCTCAAACTCTGCGGTTATTTGAAGACTTTTAAGTCACTTGAAATGTTTTTCTCTTTATTAGCTGCTAACTGGGGAGAAAAAACTATTTGCAATGGAGTCAGGCAGTTTCCTAGTTTATGACAATACCAGGATTTAATAACTCAGATTTAATAACTCCAGCTTCAAGCTGTCTTATCTTTATTTTTTTGCCAAATGTAGATTCAGTTTTGCCTACAATTTTCTTTTGGCCCATAGTTGCCATCCAGGGAATCTTTTTTGTTGTATATGTCTTTCACTGCTTTGGTAGAGGCTCTGAGACGTAAGGTAGATGTGAAAGAGAAACTGACATGGTTTAGGCTGATTAGTAGTTTCTACACAAGAGAATAACCAACTCTTTTTCACATAGATATTGTCAAAAAAAAAAAAAGAGCAGTACTTAATTGGAAAAGGATTTTCTCATCTGCAAAAGTTGTGTTTTCCATCAAGTTTTTAATATTAAGCCATAAAGGACAGCAGAAAATCTGTCCAAAAAGTAAAGAGCAATTCAAGTAGTAATTTCGAAGTGGCAGACACTTCTATAACAGATCTTTGAGTGTTTCTGTAGCATAAAATGTGCTAGCTCATTTTGGGATGTCATAAAACATGGTTCTCTGGATGACTTTTTCTCCACGTACTTAGAAAAACTTCCATCTCTGTTTTGAGTGAGAGATGAAATCAGACCACACAGTTGTTTCTCAAAGGCATAGGTCTCTATAGACTACCTCTTATGAGCAGAATATCTTTCTTTCCTCCTTCCCCTTCCTGTCTGGATATATATATCATTTGGATTGCTTATTTTTTGCTTGTACTTTGAAGTTATATTGACAAGTTCTCTTTCATACCACTTTATGAGCTGATATAGTCATACCAAGACTGAGTGTCCTCTTCCACCTGTGGTTTTGTTCCTTGAGAAAGCAGATACAAACCCTGCTCTCTGCTCCATTCAAGGAACAATTCATGCATTTCCTAAATGAGGATAAACTAGGTGGCTTTAACCAGCCTAATGCCTCGATATCTATACGCCAGGCTAGTTTCCTTGGTAAGGTTACAGAAGCCTTAAGATGGTTTCCACTTGCTGCAACTATTTTGAAAATCAGGAATAAGAAATGGACATATTAACTCGAGCTTTGTCATTTTCTAGGTTCAACATATGATAAATATTCTACTATTTAGCAGTAAAGAGACTGAAAATCTGCCTGGAGTAGATTGATTCTATTCCTCCCTTTGTTTACCAGGAATCATTTTGTCCCTTTGTGTTTCTAATGCATGGCACTCTAGAAGACGATGAAATAACTGAGCTCTATCATAAAAACACAAAGGTTCAGGCTCAAGAGCTTTCTGATGCCTAAATTAAATAAGTTTAATCTATCTGCAGTTCAGTCATAGCCTGCTAAGCTACTCTGTTCTTCTTCTATGTAAGTATATACTTGTATCAAGAGACTCAGGATCACTAAACAATTATTTATTTTTGAGCCTTCAGCATATTAAAAAAAATCAGCATAAAATAAGGATGGTAAATATTCTAGCATATAGTAGATTGTAATGACCCTTTCTACACTACACATCTGAACTTCTAAACAATTCAGAAGTAAACCAAGTTTTTACGAAGACTAAAGCTGTAACGTCTTGTAAATCTGAGATGCAGGGGAGAAACGCCACTTGACACAGTGAATCTTCAGTAAAATTATGGGAACCTTGTGAGTTAAAAATGCAGTACCTAATATTTTTTTCTTCCTATCTAAACTACTAGCCTTTGGGCTAGGATGAAAGTTATGTAGCTCTTACTCACCGTGAACAGATGACTCAGTCACTAGAGGCAACTGCCCAATTAGGAGGAAAGTGCTCTTAATAACAATGGAATAAGGAACAGCTGCAGATAGCATAACTGTATAAATCAGATGGTATAACTGATATTTTTCCCTTCATGATCTAACATAAGAGTGTAAACTAGATTTGGGGGAATAATACATAAAGTAGGTAAGGGTTGCATGAATTTGTATCATTGAGCCTATAATGCAGAAATCTCTAAACAGAACTGTGTTAATTTTATGAGGAGGTTGTTTGAGGTTTGTTTGGTTTTAATTCTAATTAAAAAAAAAAAAAATGAAAACATCATTTTATTAGCAAGCATTGACTGAGAATTTTATCCAAAGGCTTAGGCTCAACTCTTCTATTATTTTTGTTAAACAATCACTGTCTACATTCTAGAAATTCCTCTGAATTTTTCCCTTAAGCTAAATGAGAAGTATTTGAAAACTTTAATTTTTATTTGAGCAAGATTTTTTTTTTCTAGATAATCTTAACTCAAAACTCTGCCCACTTTTAAGCATAAAATTTAGACTACGATCTAGATAAATACACATAGGTGGGCATTTTATCTCTATAACAAATCAAACCAAAAACCTCAGGTATGAACACCTTTGGGGAGCTCAGGTTCATGTTTGAATCCAAATGCTGTGGTTTAGGCTCCGTTCAACAGAAACACATGCAGTAATCGGAAATTGGAGGTTTCATCTGGTGCTGCTTGGAAGGAAGCTTTGAGGGCTGTAACATAATTTTTTCCTGTGTCAGGGAATAATGGATGTTAAAAGACATCCCACCAGGTCTACATGTTTTCCTTTGTACACTGAATACAACTAAGTTTTCATGGGTTCCTGCAGGATTTTGTGGGTTTGCTTATTACAGATTATCATAATTTTTTTTGGAACCCTTGGAGTAAAATCAACAGTGTCAGGTATGTAAAGAAAACTGCCTTATCTGACATCTGGATGTGGGGTTTTTAACTTGACTTACTATGGCAACAAGGCTTATGAGGCTTTTGCAGTCAGTGTGCCTGTCCATGTGTATTCCTAATTTTGCACTTCCTTCCTCCTCCCAGTGAAACCAATACTTTAGTAAAGGAATTCATCAGGGGAGTAGAAGTATCAAAGATAATTAAGCTTCTACCTGGTTTGTGAAAGTGGATGACCAGCTACAGAAAGAGAACCTATGTGCTATGTCTAATGGCAGAAAAAAGATGTTTGCGATCGTGCCTCTGCCGCATGGGAGGAGTTTTTTATCAGGTCCCAGACACAGGAAAAGTTTCTAATGGAGTATGTGCTTTCTTAGACTCTGAAGTCAGTCAGGCATGAAGCAGAAATATATGAAGCACAAGACTTCCTTATTTCCGGTGCTTGTGGAACTCCTCGTTTAAATAATTGCTCCCCGTGACTGTATACAAATAGCTGCTATAAAGAGAATGCTTCTGGTACAGTTTTGTTTGTTTGTGGTTTTTTGTTTGTTTTGTTTTGTTTTTAATAAAAGAACAGAAGAAACATCAGTTGTGCAAGAGATTTCCCTTTGTGAATTAACCTGACAACTGCAGGGTCAGTTACCACTTATCCTCCCATACACTGACTTGGAACAGCAGCTGTCTGTTATGTTCTTCCTGCCTGGAAGGCATAAGAGTATGTGATAGGTACATCATTTTAATTAGCATTCTTGCATGGACTTACACACAAGTAATGTTGGATTTAGTGCATGATGAAGCAGCTTGAAAACTGTCAGAAGGAAGGCAGCTGGATGAGGTTGTTGTTTTGATCTCTTGTGTACCTTGAATCCACCAGGACAAGGTCTGACTTCCTTGTAATGAGCATTGCTGGTGTGTCTTAAGTATGGCTCGTTGCTTTTCAGTCTCATTTCCTAAAAGTCTTGGCTGAGTAAAATACCTCATTATGCACTGACAAGGAAAAATAACCATGCTTATTTCTTAAATTTCTGAAGCAAGTTCCATGGGAGATGTATGTTCTCAAAAATGCCTGAGCAATACTTTGGCTCTTCAACACTGTTATGATACCACGACATCTTAGAGTTTAACCCAGAGGTAAATGCAGCAAGATATTCTTGCTGAAAGATTATTTGTGGTACTTTTTTTTTTTATTTCCAGCGTGGTTTTTTTTTTTTCATTGTGAATACCAGAAGTTTGTGCAAGATAATTTAAAAAATAATTGAAGTTTTTTATATTCACAAAACTTAAGGGCATCTCAGAAGCATGGGTTGTAGTTAACTGTCTATAGAGAATTTTTCATATCAATAAACTTTGGGGTACCTGTGAAAGAAAGCAACCAAAGTAGTATCATAAAACTTGGCTGCAATGTGCGATAGTGGAAGAAAGATTTTCCTCAGAGAAGTTTCTTCTGTAACAGTCTTCCCGTCTTCTGTCTCTCATAATGTGATTTATTCTCTTTTCTGTAATATTGTGTAATTTGTTGAAGGGTTTTTGTTGTTGTTTTTTGTTTTGTTTTTCAAATACATGTGCTTTTATAAGGGAACCAGGTATAGAAGAGAATATTTTACTGTTGCAGACACTTCCATCAGAACAATTTACCTCATTCCTGGAAGAGACAGAATTTTCCTCAGTCTCTCTTTCACAGTTGTAACTGTTTTACCATCTCTTTCTTTGTCCTTGGCACTTACAACTTAAAAACCCCTAGCCCCAGCCTTTTCTGGAAAGGTAAGTCTGACTGTGATCATAATTTCAGAAAAGCTACTCTGGATGAAAAATTATGAACACAATAGTCTAGGAAGAATAATTAGTTGTTTTTTTGTTTTTGTATTTGTTTTTGGTTTTGTTTTTTTTTTTTAAAAAAGGAGGAAAATTAAAATAAAAAAGAGAAGACTCTTGGTTTAGTTATAACATTAAGAGTTTCATCCTGAGATATCTAAATCAATAATCCCCAGTAAGACATTAGCATCTTTCACTGTGAAAGCACTTTCCAAAACATGTTTTTCCACACTCCTTAAGACACAGTCCTTTACCCTTATTAGTAAATAATATTCTCCTTTAAAAATATAGATTTTTCTCCTTTACTATTTCATTCCTGCAGTATAACAAACAAAAGACACAATTTTCCATTGTCTGAATGGTGGGAATTATTTTAAAGAACACTAACAGGATTTTTCTGAAAGCATATATTATTATTCTGCTACTGGTGCTTTTAGTCCCATTATCATCAAGACAAATCATTTTTATTCAACTCTATTTATACATGTGGTAGACCAAGAGAAAATGTTTTTAAAAAGGCTAAATGAGGTGTTACTTAAATGTGGTTTTCAGCTTTAAGTGATTTATTATCTATAAACTGAAAGATTTCATTCCAGAAGGCCTTAGGACGCTGCACTCTTCCTCCTCATTGTGAGCTGGTTTTGAGCTAAGATTACAGCAGGTGAAAGTTCTAATGTCTGTTCAACAGACCTTATGAAATAATTACATCCAGGAACCATTTGGCTCTCATTGGATCCAAGACTGAAGGAGCAAAATCTTTTGAAGGAAATAATCCCTCTCCAAAGCAATACCCCACATCCACACACAAATAACCTACAGGCAAGTTCTTTCTCTCCTCAAAATACACTTAGTAAGCATAGAAACCTAACTTCATGGACCTACCACTTCTTTTTTAAATCCCATGATGTTTTCATTTCATAGAGAATTAATAATTAATAGTGTGTCTTAGTCTTCTTCTGCCTTCCAGTGTTTTTTTATCTTCTACATTTTGTAGCTCTGAATTTTTGTGTAGTTTCAGTTCTCTGACTATTTTTATTTCTTCTTGTCTCCAGCTATTCCTTCCAGCAGTTTTAAGGATCTCCTGTATGATAAAGAATCACCATCATTAGTCTGAATAGTAGTTTCAGAAGAGGAAGAAGGTAAATGCACTGTTTTATGCGCATGGTTCCTGCTTTCTTTTGTTTGTTATACATTATGTAGACAATGCTCATCAGAAATTCATTCTACCACAGAAAATTCCCTTATAAATCAGATCCAGGAAATTCTGTCTAAATCTTCTTAATAGACCAGGCATCAGAGAGTTGGCTCAGAGCTTCACTTCTTTTCTCCCTCAAAATACATTTTTCTGTTTCTTTCCTGAGGCCTTTGCTTCATTTTCTGTGACTAGAGATGTTGCCTAAGTGTGAAAGGAAAAGGAAACTGTCAGCAACTCAGACTGGGTATATAATTGGCAGCAGAATATTACATTTCTCAAGTCCAAAATCTCTTTTTTTCCACCATACATGGCAACTGTAGACCTTCTGTCATCAAGACTTGTCTCTGGAATGGCATCCTTGGGAAGGCCTTAAGGGTGAGCAACTGCTGAGATTTTGTTTGATTATCAGTTAATGAATTCATGAGAAGCTGTGGGAGTTGAGCATACAGTTACTTATGGAAATTCTAATGAGTATCTGAATCTTCAGGTGCCAAATCTAGTCCAATGCACCCTGCTGGTTCCTAACAAACCTTGAAGTATGAGCACTGTCAGCACCCTCTAAAATTACTTGTAGGCTGACATGGGAAAGTCACGCTAATGTTCTTGGATGTATTCTTGTGAATGTCAAGAAAAGAATACAGGAAGAACTTTCTCTCATTGATTATTAACTCATTAGAGGTAAATTGAAAAATTACCAGAAAAAAAAAAAAGAGGAAGAGAAGCTGAAATTTCAAGGTGCAGATTTGTTTGCCAAAATTCCACAGTCATCACTATGACTCATCTTACGTAATCATTACTTTAATTGCCTGTGTTTCTGAGATGCCTCTAGTCTGTAGCTTCCTCAGATGGTTTTAATTACAGATACCAAAGAATAATTATGGTGAAAGTAGTGCAAAAGCACAGTTTACAGTGACCCTTGAGATGTAGGTCTAGCCAGTACAGAAAGAAGCTAAAACCAGTCCATTTATATCCTACCATCAAGAAGATGGGTAGCAGATGTTGAAAAATATAAATATATACTTCAAGGAGACCAAGGGTGGTGTCCTTCCATCATAAAACACATTAGTATTGCTGTGGCTGATTGTCTCATCATCTGCTATGAATATTTTCATCATTGTAACCTCCTAATATGGTCTTCTGCTTCTTATGGAAGTTTGACTCTAGTGTTTTGAGAGATGAGGCAATCTCCCATGCCACAGAGACAGCTGTAGCTATACTAATAAAGTATTTTCAGTCTTACCAACTTATGGAAGTTTATATATATATCTAGCCTGTTTGACCAGTATATTCCTCCATCATCATGCTGGAATCTTTTGAGTTAAAGAGAAAAGTTTTCTCTTTACTTCATAGGTCACCCTCCGTTTTCTAATGTTTCATTCCTCAAGCAGAGACACATAGTGCAATTAATGAGGACAGGAAGGGCAGAGACCAAAAGCCTGGGTTTACTTTCCTTTCCTCCTATGATTTCTCCTGCTTTCATGGTCACATTTTGTATGTCTCAGTCCCTTCTATGTTTAGCAGGGTCCCCTCAAGATACAAACCTGAACAATTCTGTGAGTTTCTAAGATACTACAATAATAGAAGTCGTTTTCGCATTGTTTTTCTGTGGCCACTACCTAGAAGGTTTTTTTGGGTTATTTTTGATAGTTTGAGACTGTGTTGGTACCTCTCCCTCACCACCTTGATAATTTGGAAAGCATCAGAGTTTTCAGACTTAATAAAGAGTAATGTTTGTCAGGAAAGGGTCTTCCTCTTCAGTGTTTGGAAACATGTCCTCCCTCTCCCAATGCTCAGGTTGCATGAGGTGAATATCCTGTGAATTTAAATATCCTTTATAACATCTTCAGGAGAAGATACTGTCAGGAAACTCAGTCACTCAGAATAAACTTGTTAATTTTGGAAAAAAAAGAAATATTTTCCCAAAAAAAGTTTATCTAAGCATTCCAGTTAAAGTACTTTTCCATTTTAAAAAGTCTCATATATTGTATGCTCCAGACACTCAAACCTTCCTCAGATAAAGTTTATTGTGTGCTATAGGAAAATACTTTGTGGAAGTCCTTTGCAAGTACATCTGTAGTGTATGATGGCTATTTCCATTAAATCATGAAGAAAAGGAACTGGAAGATCTAAAATGAAGGAATGTCAAAGACTGGTAGTAGTGCAATAAGGCTGGCCAGAAATGTTCATGGTTCGCTAAGATGATTAAATAGTGGTTAGGGACTACTTCAGTAGGAGTACCTGACTGCTTAGTATTCATTACACATAGTATTTTCCTAAAACAAATGTAGAGGATATCGTTACTGAGAAGGTAACTATTAAATCATTGCTGTAGTTAGCAAGACTTGGGAACATTGCAAATAATGTTCAACTGGATGTTAAAGCAAAGACATTATTAAAATAAATGGTTCTACTGTTGTGTTTGGAATTAAAAACATGCCACAACAGCTACTGAAAGAAGAAAAAAAAAAACAGTAGAAATTGAAGTAAAAAGAAATTACTAAAGAAAGTACGAATTTACTGAGACCTCAGATGCAGTTGACCACCATTTTATTTTTCTTTCTCCTTGATGGCATTACTTATTTGAAATAGTTTCATGCCACATTATAATCCAAATTCTAACTCTCTCTTCTGCTACTTATGTACTTAACTGCATCCTATTTTGTGAGAGGAAAAGGCCACAGATTCTGTCCTTTCTTGTTGAATATTTCCCAATTAAATTAACCTTTAGTTGTTACAGAGTTGGGACATTAAATTTAAAGATACATTCTTTTTAAAACTATCAACCTAAAGGATTCCCATATTGGAGCCCTCCAGAGGAATAAAGCACTATAAAGTAAGAAAGTCATCTACCTCACATCTTTGATATTTTATCTTTGATATTTTTTTAATGTGAGAATCTAAATAACAAAGATACTTCATGAAGAGTTTGAGGAAACAAGAAGGAAATGTTGAATCTAGAAGAGAGATCACACAAGTCTAACAGGGGACTAATTCTTATAACTTATAACTAACCTTATAGCTCAAGAAATCACAATCAAGCCTCCCTGTCTTGAATGCCAAAACTAATGTATGAGCCTTATCTAATCTTATTTCTTTTAGAAGCACCAGAACCATATTATTTTTTTAAGGGATGTTTTTACCAGTCTCTAATCCCATTATCCAAAAGTTGTCACAAAGGTTGCTCCATTCCTTGCTCCTTCATGTTATACTTCAGCCAGCACGTGTCCTTATGCAAAGCATTTATAGAAAAGGAGTTTAAAGCCACTCTCAAAGCTACAGAAGGCACAGGGTCTAGCAACTGATGTCATCACTTTCAAATTAGTGCTCTGAAGGTGTGAAGAATCTTACCTTGATGGTCCAGTCAAAATCATATCAGTGAGCCCAAATTCTTGTCTGTGCCCTATTGACACCTCTACTACTTGGATCTCTCCCAGGCATGGACTGTCTGTACAAAACTGAGTATTGTCAATCACTGAGTACATACTTATCACTACATGATGTTGTAGTATTGTAAAAAGTTCAAATTCCCTGGAAAAGGCATGTCTTCATGGCATGTTACTGTGCCATGAAGTAGTTTTCAGTCTCAAAGGCAGAATAGTTTATTCACATCAATATCTTTGATTTCCTTCCAAATGTCATCACCAGAGGCTACCATCCCTATGTCTGACTCCTGGTATGATGATGGCTAAAGTTTAGATGAAAGTGGGTCTATGTGAAAGGAATGTTCTTGATTATGTGCATCTATGTGACAGCAAAAGCACTTACAGTGATAGAAATGAAGCTGTACTAACAATAATAGCACATACATCAACCACAGTAAGATGGTGTTGAGAGCTTTTTTAAAAAAAACTTCTTTTTCTCCTTGTAAAAATATCTTTTAAAAAATCTAAGCACTCAGAAGCTCAAGAGTAGGACAGCACCCTGACATCCAGTGTGCAGGAGAGCAGGGTATTGATGGACACATGAATAAATAGCCAGGGGCTCTCATAGGTCCCAGCTAACTTGTAAACACATGTGGGCTCCACATGTTCACTTCTGATCTGTAGCTGCCTTCAGTTTCTAAATGGGCTAGGCAAGCATTTTACTAGTTCTAGGGACTCTGTTTTTTTTTTATCAGACCTCAGATATTTGCTAAGGAGAGTCAGCCAACTGACCCTTCAGCAAATGTGCTGCTCTAAATGTTGCTGAGAAGGTCCCACATCCTGTGAATGGCCTAAGTCTTTAAAAACTGCAAGTTAATTTTTATCAAACTATGTAAATACAAGATCTCATTTTAACAGGCCCCAGTTACAGGAAAAAAAAAAAAAAGTGTTTAATATTTTGCTTGAACGGACAAATCAACTGGCTAGAGAAAGGAGCACCAGGGACAAAGTTTCTGTTCTTACCCAGGACAGCACCCACAAATAGCTGTTCAGAGAGCAGACTGAAAGCTGGCAGGGGTGCTGGGAGACCTGCTGCTGTGGCTTGTCCTGGGCAAGACAAGGCAAAAGCCAAAATGGGATTCGTGCTGAAGTACAGCAGTAAACTTCTCCCAGGAGAATGACAGATTCAAAAGGCAACTTTTGTTTGTTTGTTTGTTTTTTGTTTTTTTTTGACTGGGGAAAACGTGCATCCCCAAATTTTCATTATACAGTAAACAAAACTTTGATTGTGCTGTTTTAATCCTGCTGAAAATCTTTGTTTTGCTTCTGAACTTTAGGACAGCATAAAAGATTAGCTAGCAAAATGTTGAACAGTATAATTAAAGTTTAGGAGGATAAGATAGATCTATATTTTTAAAGTCGCAAAATAATTTGCCATTTGGTGTTTTTTGGCTTGATTGGTTTTTTTATACTTTTTTTCCACAATGTATTCAGTTTTGAGTTTATCAGATAATGTTTTTCACAAACATTACCAAAGGATTCCTGCAATCTTCTATTCAGAAACATATAGAAAGAGCCAAGGAGTTCTAAGAAAACAGATAAGTCCTTCATTTGATCCAGAATTGTGGCTATTCTTAAAACACACAGACACATGCAAACTTCTGAAATAATTTATACTGTAAAGAGTTTTTTTTTAAATGCAATCCTAATGGCAGAAGATTGGAAAGGGGAGAAGTTCATAACTTGGTTTTATAAATGCTCATAATTTCGATACACTGAAGCTGCGCTTTCAGAGAGTTCAGATATGTTATCATTGATTTGAGGAACAGCCAAGGACTTTACTCCAGAGATACCGGCATAATCAACATTCTGTTCTGGCCTTTCAAGCCAAAGTATTTCTACACATTCTTTTCCTCAGCCTTCCCTTCTGCTTAGAACATTATGCCTGTCTCCACATACCAATTCTTAAAATCTGACAGATGTTGAAGTAAGTTATAAATGGTTCTAAAAGATTAAGGCAGCTACTTCCTGATACACTTAAGGTGTATCCCTGAAGAGTTGTGAGGTACTTCCACTGAGTACAAAATATCCCTGGCTCCTTTCATCATTATATCTGATTATTGTCCATATTTTCCCAGAATGCATTGCAGAAGTTTCAGATGTCTGAACCAGAAGTACAAGCTCTGAGACGTATCACAGACTACGACAAATTTTTAAGTTGTCTGGGATACAGTATATTTCCCTTTACCATGAGCAGCCAATACCATGTCCCTTAAATACAGAGTAGTCTTTTTCGACAGACATATATTTGAAACATCTTAAGAAATTATCTGATGGTCTTAATAGTGTTTGTGGATATTTATTTTTACCAGTGAAAGCATATGCCTCTCAAAGTTGATATAGGAGTTTATAACTCCGTCATTTGTATTTTTTTTTAATTTATTTTTTATCACTATATTTCTGAGCTCCATTAATTTGAAGGAGGCAACCAATGAGAAAGACAACAGCAGGGACTTCTAAGGTCCTAATTTTTGCGTTTATTACGATTTTTTCAGAGATTCATTTGATGTCCAGTGGTTGGTCTCTCTCCTTCTCCTCATTCTTTCTCTTTTTTTCTTTTCATAAAACAACAAAAAAACACCAAACCAAACAAATGAAAAAAAAATTTGAGTTAAAAGTCAGGATTTCAGAGATTGCTCACACAGATTTAGAACATGAAAACTGGTTTTATGTAGAGGTGAAATACTAAAGCTAGCAAAACTCGTCTCAAGGCTAAGTTGCATAATGAGGATCACCTGCCACCCAGTAAATTCTGGTTATTTTTGTTATAAACTCGAACAGAAAGTCAGGCTGTTTTCTCCAGGTGTGCAACCTTGCTACCATCTAGTGGTTTAAATACATATTGCACTTTTCTTTCCACGCCGGTATTGAGATACTACAATTATCTGCATCTGCCCCCCAAAAAATTGTTGAAATCCGATATTAATCAGCAAAGACACAACGGGTAAAAGAATTATAGAAAGTTACTAAGAATGGAGACTAAAAAGGGGTTCTTTTTAGATTAGTAGGAAGGTATAGTTTCTTTACAATACGGATTTATTTTATAATTGTATTGCAGGTTTTTAGGGCTGTACTCATTTCCAAAAAGAAGTCTTGGAAGCATTTTATGTTGACTCTTTCTAACATTGTAGTACCAGCCTAGCAGATCTCACTCTTTGTCTTCAGAGATAGACATAGTGACTTACTCTGATACAGAGAAATTATACTTAATGGCAAAAAATACTGGATATTGCACCTGAAGACAGTTATTGCCTAGAGATTATTTGCTGCATCCTGAGTTTAACAGCTAGATGTAATCAGTAGAATAAAAATAAAGGAATCAACCCAGGACATGATGATATTGTACTGGACAGCAACAAAACATAAAAGTAAACTGCTTAATCACTGCTCAGAGCTGTCTACATCCCTGTTGCTTCTGAAAGTTGAACTCATAGTCCCCTGCGTGGATAAATGGATCTATTTTTTATTCCATGGTGGGGAGTAACTTTTCTTGTGGCTTCTTACTAGCAGCTACAATGCTGATTCTGCCATCTAGTGACAGACATAAAAAGGAAGAGTAGAAGTTGTATTCAGGAATGGTGAATGGCTTGGAGCTTCTGGTAACTCTAGGAAGAGAGCCCAGTAATTAAATGAATCTGTTTCATCTGCTGAATTAATCTATGCATATTTAAAACTGAACATAGCAAGTACTTAGATATTTTGGACATATTACTATGTATGAGGATGATCTGTGACGTGGAAAACTTTATTCACTCTCTTTTTTTATGCAAATCAAATATTGTTTTTGTAATATCTCAAGACCATGAGCATGATCAGAGCCCTACTGTAGCTTTCCTCGGTGAAGGATTAGCAGCTTTTTAAAGCAGTTTCCCTGAGCAAGACAGAAGAAAGTTTGGCTATGGTTAAAGCTATTTCTAGTTTTACCGGCAAGGAAATCAAGGTACATAATATTTTATGGGATGTTGCTGATTCAACTCGGCATAGAGAACAATACTGGTAATTTCCACAACCTCGTCCTCACCACAGGCTCATACACTACTGTCTAGCTTCTTTCAGAAGTGCTTTCTTGTATTGGCAAAGGCACTTTAGGGTAATTTCTTATTATTCAATGTAATCTGGATGACAAAATATTTATTTCTAAACTGTTTCTTCTGTATTTTGGGATCCCTGAAAACTACAGGTATTAGTGGTTATTTTCTTATGTGTTCCAGACCTTGAAGAAATTACTTCTAACCCTAATCTTAGGGAAAAGTCTAGCCTAAACGTGACAGGTAATTTGAAGTTAAAACTATAAGTAAAATAAATAGTACATTAAGAAATACCACAGGAATAGATGGGGGAGAATCAGCTGCAAACCAATAAAATACATAGGAAGAGGAGTGTTCCTGGAAAGTTCCTGGAATTACAGCCTTTCCCTTCCCAAGTTTTAAACATTTGACCTTATCTAAGTTTTGCTTTCAGCTCACAATAACAGAATGGGCTAAAAATTATAACTAAAATGGAAACACAAAAGTGAGATCAATCACAACTGTAATTCCTGGCAGGCCAAGATGCACAACCTGCACATGTTCAGTCTTGCTACAGCCTCTTCTGTTGTTGAGCCAGTACCTGAGGCGATGTCCAGTGTATGAAGTCATAAAACAAGAGACTTTGTGGAGCTGTACTTTTGCCAGGGAATGTATCACATAGCACAATTCAGAGCATAATGTTTTTGGACTAGAAAGAACACACCACAGCTGCAGGCTCAGGACTTCTCATGCCTCACAACTCCAACATGTTCAGCATGTTTCCATGAACTGAGGGCAGCTGGTATCTAGCGAGACAATGGACATAACCATTAGCTTCATCTAGAAGCTGATGAGATTGCAGGACTAGCTCTAAGCTGGAGAGTTTCAGGCCTACTAATGTCTGAAGCATGCATTATAAATGAATACATTTTTAAAGAAGCAATCCTCCAAATTAAAAATATCAAGGCAGTTTGGCAGTCCATTTTGTGGAACGTGCTTTGAAGTTGAACAGATTGCCACTGCAGATCCAGCAACCTCAATGAACTCTTGATTTTTCTGTAAAAGTCTTCACATTCCAGTAGCCAAGAGTCAGGCTGCAGTAGAAGGGCACAGACAACTCACATGTGCATAAGCCAGGCTGGCACAGGTCAATAAATGAACAACACTGAATTTGGTGGAGAAGTTGGTGTAATAATGACAGAAAATTGTGCTGGTGGGGATCTCCATATTAATCTGTGCCTTTGCCGTCTGACAGGATCAACTTCAACTTTGTCATCTGTTACAGATATTTGTGTTGACTTTCACAGAAGCTTCCATAACAAAGAATTTGTAGCCTTCATCAAAGACTTCTGGTGTTTCCCATTGCAAGGCTTTCCTGTAATCTAATTTCAGCCAATATGTCAGTATTAACAGAGAAAGGAGATCCTTCCTTTTCTTTTTTTTCCCTGCATACTTTTTCATGTTTGAATATATGTAGGTCACCCTGTGATTTTCTGTTTGTTGACTAAATCACCCCAATTAAGTATGTGACTTCTGTAGGAAAAACAAAAATCCATTCCCTTCTTTGTCTAATCAAAGTCTAAAAGCATACTGGGATGTGCAGGTCTGATTACTCCTAATTCTGGAGTGGAACTGTTGCCATAGATTTTTACAAATACAAAATTCTAGCTTCCGTATTTCTTGTGAAGCCAGATATACCTGTGTTGTGAACCTTGTTAACAGCATTCTGCAGAGCTTTATGAGTTACTTCTTCCAAAAGCTACCACAATAACCCAAAACATAGTAAATCACTTTAATGTTGGAAAGATATATATATATATATGTTTGTATATTAATTATGAGAAATTGAGAAATTCTGATATAAACACTAGTGAACATGAATATACATGATTTTTAACTTTACATCTCAATAATCATTTATTATTAGGGGATTGCACATCAGATGGTATAAAATGAACTACTTAAACTCATCTGCAAATTTGACTAAATTGCATTTATCTCAGTTCTCAATTTCCTATGTTAAATTCAAACTTCTAAGAGAATGACAATATTTTGTGCACAGGTTGTAGGAGTTTAGGAGCTATATCAGCTCTGAAAATGGTATAGTTTTGTTCTGCCTCTGCAGTGGGTTCCAAGTGTGGCTTTCGTGTTCAAACATACAAAAAAATCCTCTTATAACACCCAGTAGACAAATCCATCCTTCTAGCATGTTAGTTTAATCTCAGTGCTTAGAGTAATAAGCTGCCCTAAAAAAATCATGAAATGCTATACCAGCCTGAATTTATAGAAGTATTCAGTTCAGATCTGATCGCAGCTCTGATGACAGGATCCTCACCCACCATACGAACTTACATGCTGCATTCCCCCAAATCCTTCATCTTGCAGTTCTGACTTGTGTGTTTCATGCTCATATATGCAAAGCAGTGTCTTCAAAACAGGCCGTATGGCCTTCCTGAGCCCACCCCATGACACTATGCCTCTGTAAAAGTGAAATCCCCTCCCTGAATCTCAGCAGAAAATGATGCACTGCCTGTCCTTGGACACCGCTTTCCCAGGCCAGGTTGAGTCTGTAACTCTGTGCTACCTCCTGGGTAGTGCTATTGCACCAGTGCACTGCTCTTCTTCCTTCAGATTGTTCCAACTGTTCCTGCTGCTTCAATACAATGTGGTTTTTGAACAAAACCACTGACAGATGGTGTTTCTTTTATTAATCCTCCATTGTAGTTTTCTTTTAATTATAGCAGCACATCATGGTTCCAGGCTTGTACAGAATCTTACTAAAATGATAAAGTTGTCTGTCTTTCACTGACAGCTTGTCTCTTGGAGAGTTATTTTTTTAGAGTCTTACCTAAATTATGGGGATGGAGAAAAAGCAAAGCAGGCTTTCTCCCTCCGAATTGTATAAGTGTCACTGGAGTAATATGATGATTATAGGCTGAATAAAAAAAATCAGGTCTTTCAGTTCTTGCTTATACTTTTCACAGATATGAAATTTCCACAGATCTTCAGAGCACCCTTCAAATTTTTCTCAAGCAAGGTTTGCAAGATGCATAGATTTATCACCTCCAAACAGAGTCAAGGATTAGAGCAAAAGTTTTGAATACCTTAGTGTTAAAATAGGATGTGTAAGCATATACTTGTCTGTATTCAAAATCAAACATTTCTAAGGAGCAATGGTGTTTTACTCTTGTCAAGAGCATAAAGCACTAAGATTAAGAGGAAAGTCTGAAGGTTATTTAGGCATAAAACTGAAAGTGAGGAGGGCTGAGCTTTTAAATATCTTTTATACATATGTCTGTTCAGCTGAAGAAAACATCATGTCAGTCCAGAAAAACTACAGGAAGGAGCAGTCTCTTTTAAAATTCATGAAGTGTCAGGATCATTTATATTGGGCAAATATTAATTTTCTTTAATTTGTAATTTCTATTATATTCTTCTCTTTCAGTAAGACAACTGATGTAGTCAAGCAGGCAAAAGCACCTGGGTTAAAATGGCACGGTTTCCTGTTAACATTTGTTCAATGAGAACACAATAATCTTCAGCAAAGGTTTTTCCTTTTATAATATATTCTCCTGTCATGTATCTCTGAAATTTAAAGTGATATTTTACCAAGAGAAAACACAACTTAAAAGATCTGTGGGAAGGGACTAGACCTTTTGTCTAATTTTGATTAACAGGTGGGAGAGAGATGAAGGATCATTAGCAGGTGGGAAATAGATGGTTGATAAGTTTAGATTGAGTCAAAATTACACATAATAATTGTCTTTTGCACATTTCCAATAGTAAGACAGCCTTTCTCTGTTCAAAGATGTTCTATTAATGAAAGATTACAGACACATGGTATAAAGACTGATAGATTAAAAGACACAAACAAATAAAGAATATCTGATACTGAAAAAACAAAAAAGTAATTTGCATTACAGGATCTGGCATTCTACTACTTTGTCAACTGGCCACCATCATTCTTTGTATTTTTGTTCTATGAGTTGTCCACTGTCCACTCTTTTTTGTCCAAAAAAACACTAATATACACCAAAGAGCAGTTACCTTGGAAGCTGGTGGTGTCTTTTCAAAGGGAGGCACCTGGGATCTTGACAGGTTTAATTAATTTCTGTTTAGGTTGTGCAGATCAATAAATCTCTGCACAGATGAGCAAAATTTATTAAGATTAATAGAGTAAACAATTAGGACAATCGTTTGCCAAAATTTCAAAGTGCACAGTTAGAGAAGCCTAGTGTGGTGTTTGCCAAATACCATTGTTTTAATAACAACTCCTAGTCCTCTCCAAACAAACAGATTCATGGTAACAATGTGGAGATGCAGGGCTTCCCACCACTCCCAAAGTGGATCTTTGTGGTACTGGTTTGAGCCCACTGCTGTTGCATCCATATGGCCCATGGAAAAACTGGATGCAGGAAAAAAAACCCAAAACACATTTATCAGATCTTTCTGCTCCCTGTTTAGTTTTATCATATTCCAGAGTGGAGATAAGTATCAGGAAATAGAAAATAAATAAATAAACTGTGAAATAAAACAAAACAATATTTTCGGAGAGATAGCTTTCTGAGATGTACAGCTGTTACTTGAAGCAGAAGAAAAGGTCATAAGCCAGAGAAGGTGGTGTGAGCCCATTGAAGCTACTGGGGCTACGCCAATCTATGTCAGAGGAGAAACTGTTTTGGGCACTGTCAAGTAGCACACTGTGACAAGCAGGCATCAGGAACAAGAAAAGTATCAAAACTTATCTGTGTTTGCTTTCTTTTGTCATGTCTCTGCCATTTTGCTTTGCTCAACGCTCACTCATTGTCTGCATTGAACGTATTTTGTTACTTTTTCATCTGAAACCATATGAGTGACAGCAGAATAAAACCTGAAAATTGTATCATAATCCGCTTTCTCATTTAGACCTTCATGCTCAAAAAGTTTGTGGTTCTGTGTTCAAGAGAAAGATAACATTTTCCATTATGACTTTTAGAAGAGAGCTGCAGTAACAGCAGATGCCAAAGTCAATATTAATGGTTTTTTGCTCTTCTGATAACATCCTTTTATTATGCTCTATGGATGTTACATCTCATGTATCTTTACAAAATCTATAGCATGACTTATCTGTCCTAGAAAATATGTTTTGCAAGTACAGCAGGATTCTTCCAACAAAGGTTATAGATGTAGGAAAAAACATGTTTGTTTGGTTTTTTAAGCAATAATCACACGTCCCTGTTTTGTTTTCTTTCTTATTTTCAATACTCATCTCACAGCTGCCATGATAAATAAGGAGAATTTGCAGAAGTCAGACAGAGTAGTTGACTTGTCCAAAGTGAAACAAATTCCAAATGCCGTGTCCATTTTAGAAGTCTGGAATAGTTACATCTAGATTCTAGAGTAAGACCTGATAGCCCAATTAAGCTGTGGCTTTTTCCAACCCCAAGTATTCTGTGATTCTGTGATGATGTACCTTAGAGTGACTCAGCTGTATTTCTAGTGATTGAGTTGAATGGAAGATCTAATCTCAAGCCTTTTTCTTGAGTTGCCTTCATGTTTCTTTTCCATCTCCATTTTTAACTACATACTAAAAAAGAAAATCTCACATTAAAAAAAAAAAAAAATTCTTTCACAAAAAGAAATAGAAATGATGGAGTCACTTTAGCACCAAAATCAAAGGGTTGCTAACAATGGGCAATCAATAAGAAGGATTTGATGCCTAGAGCCCTTCAATCTACCTAAGCATTTTCAATTCCTGTCACCTGATTGGAAGCAAGACTGTAGACTGAGAAAACAGTTCAGCCTTTCTTCTCAAATACTTTGGAAACTTTAAAAAAAATGTTTCTAAATTTTCAACTTAGAAGGTAACACGTTGTGGCTGTGTCATCCTCAGATCTGCACATCCACTTTAAGTTAAAAAGCATTCACTTTTAGTTCAATGGTACTTTTTATGGAGATACGTGCTTGATAATACAAGAAGCAAATAAGCCAGTTACTCTTGTTATTCTCGGGACAAACCATTTTTGTTATGACCTTACAGCTTTCTATGGCTGCTGATGATAGAAATTCTTAAGAAAAATCTCAAACCTCAAAGCAGTAGCACCTGAATCTAAGACTCTACCTGGATACCAAAGGTCCCACTAGAGCCACCGCGAGTCTGGGACTCAATCCAGCTATCTAAACACTGTCATTTTGTTTCTGAGTGTTTCATTTTATCGCCAGGGGAGATAAATTGTTGTGCTTTAAGAGTTTCTTGTTGGTTGCTCATTTTATACTATCTGTTGTTGCTAACAATAAAGTGACTCCTTCCTTTTCCTTTTCCTGTCCCTCTCCCACTCCCACTCCCCTTTTCCCTTTCTTTTTACTTTTTTGTCTTCTTTCAGAAAATGAGACTCTGCTCTACGTCCTTCACCATACCTGCCAGGCCTGTAAGGAATTTTTTAAAATCTAAGAGTATCTCAAATGTTAAGTCTTTGCAACTAAACTGGGTCCCATATATCATTGCAAAAGAGAACAGCTCTCCCACAGGTCCAGTGCCATGTTTACCAGCTGTGTGCTGACATCTCAAATACAGTTGTTCTGGCAGGCTCCAGTTAATGAAGTTAATGGCTAGAACAAAATTAACTAGGAGATCTTAGACATCTAGCTTATATAGACAGCTACATGTAGGTGTCTAAATCTGAAATGAATCCCACACAAAGTGACAAATTAGTCATTGGTAAATGACAAGTTTATCATCATATGTAATGTATGATTTCTATGAAAAGTTAGAATAACACTTCATAATTCATTAAGTCAAGTCACTTTTTATGGAAAGAGAGTGTCACTCAACCTAACTAAAAACATGGTGGATGTGGAGATGGAAAGAAACATTTTAAAGGAATAACTGACACTTCCCATAATTTCCATTTTATATCTCAGTGCCTAAATCCAGAAAATAGAGAGAACAAAAATAAGTTGCTACACTCATATTTATTAAAGACCATTATGTTGTTATATCAACTTTCTAAAGATAAAATAATGAAGAAAAAATCTGGATGGGAGCTGTGAAGAAAGGAGTGTGAAAAAGAAACAGAAAAACTATTATTAATAGTACTACTTGAAGAGGTGGGGAAAAAAAGAGGAAGATAGGGAAAGGAAGTGAGGCAGACATTTATCCAGGTCTGTCTGCAGAGAGATGGACTGTACTAATCATCTAACCATTGATAGTAGTTCATACATCCATGCCTTGTTCATACACATCAGTAATAAGAATAAGCAACAGATATTAAAGTGTATAAAGACTGAGAGGATCCAAGATCACTGATCTGGCAATGTGGAGGTGCTGAGCAACATGTTCGATGGCTTTGGATAATGATCTTTGTCTCATGGGACTCATTAGCTGAGAATTACAGTTAGATGGCTGAAAACTAATCAGCAAATGCACAATGATCCAATGAAGATCAGCAGAACCCTATAATGTAAATGTGGCACCCTGAGCAGCTCCTTGGGACTATCCAAGGAGAAAGGTGAGGCCATTGTCCCCAGTGGGAAGTCCACCAAGAGCCAAGGACAGTCCCTTCCACAGTACCTCACAGACTGGAGAGGTTCCTGTCCACACAGGCAGGGGCCTCATTATAGGATACCAGAGGAAACAGAATTGGGGAAGATTTTAAAGGACTTATGGTAATGTGTGAGACATTATAGAAGCTTGGGTGAGGACCACAAGTAGAAAAGAGAGAAGTCAAGGTGGATTTGGAAGGAACAAGCAGGAAAAAAGTGGGAAGGAAAGAGAATAAAACAAGCTGGTCAGGTGTAAATGTCTTTTGTTGGTACACTTGTCAGACTGAGCCCTGCATTTCACAATCCTGATCTGCCTTGTCTCCTCATTACATCCTTTTGCTAATTACCTTCTGTGTGGGTGTCCTCTCTATTCTGAGTGAGTGTTGTGTGAAAGCTCGTGAACTTCATGTTGAACTAGCCAGCAAGTAGGATAAAAAGTACCAGCTACTGGATAAAATATAACAATTACTGGATAAAATATAACAATTACTGGAGTGCAGCTGCAAATCTCTGGAGCTCATATGTCTGGGTAAGAGCAAATGGGGAGATCAGGACATCTGAGGACTGGCCACCAGGTAGGGTAACAATCTAAAGCTCACTACTGGAGTGATTAGTATTTTGTGTGTGTGTGTATATATATATATATATATTTTTTTTTTTTTTTCCTACTCTCAGATTTCCATCTTGATCAGCCAGAAAACAGGAACAGGATCAAGCCATGCACAGTGCTCCTGTTTGTGTCAGTGCTGTATGCATTGGTGTGGGTGCTGGCAATGCACTACTGTTGGTGCTGATCTGTGGCCAGCTGTGCACGTGTGTATCCGTGCATGTGTGCATGTGTCTTCTAAATACATATTCAGCCTTGCTACTGGCTGAACCTTGAGACACAAAGACACAGAACCCTCATAGCCATCAGGGTACTGCTTTCAGCTGCATTGAACAAGAAATATGGTCACCCTTATGGAGCAATACAGGACAAACTTTCATCCGAGATCTACACAACTGATAATTTGCCACTAAAAATGTGTTATTTTGTTATAGATTTTCACACTTTAAGGGAGAGAGCTTCCAGTTTATTATTTGAAGGCAGTGGTGCTTAACTTATATTTTAATAATGGTCCTATATGGCTTTCTGAAAAAAAAAAAAGAAGTCTGAAGCCAGTATTTCAATTAAGCTGGGTTTGGAATATACAGAAAAAAAGTACTGTTATTGCTTGGAAGCCTACCACTTTGTCTTTATTCTTAATATGAATATATCAAAACAATAATAATTTTCTTAGCTTCATATAAAAACATAGTATGCTGCTACTTATAAATAAGACAACAAAAGTAGGATCTGATATAATTCACATTGATTCTTTAATATAATGGTATTGCATTTTTGGGAGTAAGGATACACATGTCAGTCTTGGGAGAAAGAAGCGGTATTTGCTGGCACTGCTATAGTAGCTCACAGTTTTTCAACATGTCTGAGGAAATGGTGCTCTGCAGGAAACACTGTGGAGCTAAGTAATTGTGGAAACCCACAACAAAAGCATGTCTGTAGTGTTAGTATCAGAAAGGAATCTTTTCCCCTCACAGGAATTATTTATTGTTCTGTTGCAGTTGGCTTTCTCAGGTAATATGTCAGGATTCAGACAAGTTGGAAAGTACACGGGTAATTTATGATACAAAAAGTATTGCAGCTTGGAAGGTCAAAGCCATATAAATTGCCAAAACATAGGAACAGTGTTGAAGAAATTGCCATTCACTCCTTTGTGCTAAAAAAACCCAGCCAAACAAACAAAAAAATCCACACCCAAACAACAACAAACAGACAAAAAAAAACAACGAGGAAAAAAAACAAGAAAGCAAACAAACAAAAAAACCCAAAACATGATGCTTAAAGGCTCTATGTCGTGGCACCAAATCCACGGTTATTTCAAATAACCACATCACACAGATCTCCTCACAAATAGACCTATCCTACCTTAAAAAAAATTACATATTCTTTTTCTCCTTTAATATGTAATGGAACTAAGTTCAATAAATTCATTGTATTATAATAAAAAAAGGTTATGTTTAGAATTCATCTGTCAAAAATTTACCCTTGACTTGTTTGCTCTTTGTCGTGGTTTAACCTGAGCTAACAATCCAACCACGACAGCTGCTTACTCACCTCCTTCCCCACCCCCTCTCCAAATCAGGGAGAGAATTGAAAGGGAAGTGAGAAACTTGAATTGAGATAAACACAGTTAATAAAATAACAAAATAATAATACGCTACTTGTAAATATATATAAAAAATAGAAACAGAATATAAAATAAGATATACTCAATATAATTCCTCATGAACTCCGTCCACAATAAGCAGCCCATCTCAGGAAGCAGCACATGGTCCTGAACAACTGATCAAAAAGAGAGGAAAAAGGGAAGGAAAAAAAAAAACACAAAGCAGAAATGCCCAGAGGCCTCTGCAAAATGGCAAAAATCTGAACTAAATATCCCAAACTGAACTCCTCCAGCTCCCACAAAAAGAGTGAGGAAAGTGAAGAAGCAAGGGACTGAAAGATCCTGACTCTTCTTAAATATAAAGCATGGTGATAATGGGATGGAATACTCATTGATCAGTCTGGATGTCAGTCAAGCTCTGCCTCATCCACGCCCACCTTCCTCGATGCCTCACACCTGTGGGCAGAGCTCAGAATGTCCTTGACTCTTAGACCAAAGCAATTGAAAACATTAACTCTGTCCCTGGGTGTTTTCTCTTGTTCTCAAACTAAGTCCAAATAATGACTGTGCCAGCTATAAAAAATAAAGATTTCTAACTGCATGCAGAAAATTAACTCATTAACTCATTTTCAGTCAAACCAGCACACTCTTGTTCCAGCATTGCCCACTAATATGCATGAATATTTTTCCATGTTTTGATGGTTGTTCATGTTTCTTCAACTACTATAACTTCTTTTAACTTTTTTTTTTTTTTTAATTGCAAAACCAAGAGCTCTTTGGGCCTTGGGTCTGCACAGGTCTGCTCAGCCATTACAGCCAATGACCGAAAAACTCTTCCCCATCTCCAAGAAAATAAAGTATAAACCAGTTCATCTCTTAAATATTTTAAGCTAGTTAGCGTGCAATGATTCTGTTCTCAGCCTCTCAGTCCTTCATTGCATCTGTCCTAATAAAAGTGCAAAAGGCAACACAGTTCTACAGAATTGTAAGGTATTAAATTGAGCTGTACCAGCCCAGTGATGTAAAACTTTGATAGGAAGGGACTGATTGTTTCTGAAACTTAAATCTGTTGTGATTCCAGTAATATCCTTAATTTAATTTAGTGCAATGAGAACTTTCTTGCTTTTGGTCCATACCCAGTATTTCAAGATACATGCTGGTAGAGAGCTGGTTTGGATGGGAGTCTTAAGAAAGTCAGTTTCGGGCATTGGCGAGGCTGAATTCCTGATAAATGCAGGCAACTGTCTTCAAAATGGTGCAGTTATAGTCCAGCCAACATCAGGAGTTTCTGTAGATGCAGTTTTCTGTGTTCATTTAAATGGAATTGATGCCCTGGAAGCCTCATTTTGCCCCATATACAGTAGCTAAATGCGTTATTGAACAAGATTGAAAACTCAAAACAGCAATGACAGATCTATTCTACTTATTAGGTCAGTTGTCACTCTTTGGTAGTTTTCCCATTTTCTAATTATCTTCAGGATACAAAGTAACTAAGGTGAAAGACAGTAATTTGTCTTCAGTATGTGTTATGGAGCTGAAATTTTTCACAATCATTTTGACATAGATTTGCTTGCACATTGCATTGATAGTTATATTCTTCTTTCTTTATTAGGACCAAGAACCTGCAGGTTTGCCTTTGGCAGCTTCACGTTTCCACGGGGACTGAGGTGCTATCTTCATCTTCAGCCTTTAATGGTGTTGTCTGTTTTCTTTATTTTGGGAATAATAGCTTCCAAAGTGATTTTGGAATCAAGCAGACAGGCAATCAGCCTGCTGTCGGCTATCAAACAGCAAGCATCCTGTATGTGCTAACATAGACTATGTGATAAAATGGGACTTCTTGGGTTTTAATAGTTCTGCCACATAATTGTACTGATAAATCTATAAAACTCTAGTTTATAACAAGTTGTATTTTTGGCCTTCTGGAAGGCGGTTTTGAAATCCATCAATTTGCTGGCAAGACCCAAAGTTCAAAGGGGTCTGTACAGGTAACTGTACTATAGAGAAGTTACCAATGCAACCTATACGTTGTGGTGCAGATATAACATTAGCTACAGTGCTGCTCCCTCAAGCAAGGGGAATTGCCTTTGTCAAACACCTTTCAAATTCAAAGCTGAAGAAGTATGGATAAGTGTTGTGACTGCTGGCTTGCACTCTAAGGCAAACACTTTCCATTAACATTTTTTACAGATAATGATAGACTGATGTTTGCGGTACAAACTCTTTTTCACCCCCTTCTGAGAAAAATGCAGGCAATGCTTAGAAAAGTGAGAAAGGGAGAATACGAATATTATGAAATTACCTAACACAAGCTGCTTTGCCTGAATACTATGGCATAGTCACTATATTGAGAACCATACTTTATATCCCTATTCAGAGAATTCAATACCAACTGAAATGAAATTGGGCTGCAGCTGTCATGGCAACTTTAACTCAGGGTTCTGTGCTGTATGTCATTATAACTGCTATATGGGATTTTCTTCTGTTTGTTATTTTCCTCCTTGGATGTTTCATTTCTATCCTTTATCTGCTTGCATGAAGCAGTATGGGGATATATTACAAACTAATGAATGTTATCGGCATTAACAATGAATCCTTATCTAGAAACCCAACTCAATTGAATTATCAATGTAGTGAGTCTGTAAGTAAATGCTAGAGATACCGCTGGTATATTAATGATGGCAGATCTCCCTTGCTTTGCCTCCCCTCAAATACAATTTCACTATCTCTACACAGAGCTAAGTTTGTTCAGGGACCCAGCTCTCTCTTACCAGGAGTTGTACCGCAGCTCTCCACTAATCAAAGCTGGGCTGACCTGTGGTTTGGCAAGACACACTTCAACAGGGAAGAAGGAGCACTTGTGCAAAGTGCCAAAAAATCTGCCAATATATGTGAATGTATACTTTTTTTAATTAGCATTTGACGGTATATTTGTTATGACTGGGCACTGGCCATGGGTACTGTTTGCTCAGTACAGAAGAGCAACTGAGTCCTCTTTAGGATTATTAGAAATGTAAAATCAGCATTTAACTTTTGTTCAGTGACTTTTTTTTTTTAATATATGTCATTTCACTATTTCTGCCATAAAGTTTTCAGACTAATCAACAATGACATGAAATAATAAGTAATAAGAAATTATTTTAAAATATTCACTTCTACTTGAATTTTCTTTACAGTGTTATCCAGAGGCAATGTAGGCCCACTGATGAATGGGGTGGGTGCCCTGGTGGCAGAAGATACAGAGAAGGCAGAATTACTGAATGCCTTCTTTGTCTCTGTCTACTCTGCCAGAGGCTGTCCTGGGGAGCCCTGTACCCCTGAGACCCTGGATGAAGCCAGGTCAATGGAGGAGTTTGCTTTAGTCGATGAGGACTGGGTTAGGGAGCAATTAAATAGTCTGGACATTCATAAATCCATGGGTCCAGATGGGATGCATCCGCGGGTGCTGAGGGAGCTGGCTGAAGTCATTGCTGGACCGCTCTCCATCATCTTTGCCAAGTCTTGGGAAACAGGAGAGGTGCCCGAGGATTGGAGGAAAGCAAATGTCACTCCAGTCTTCAAAAAGGGCAAGAAGGAGGACCCGGGTAATTATAGACCGGTCAGCCTCACCTCTGTCCCTGGGAAAGTAATGGAACAGCTTGTCCTTGGTGCCATCTCAAGGCATATCAAGGATAAGAGGGTTATTAGGGGCAGTCAGCATGGCTTTACCAAGGGTAGGTCATGCTTGACCAACCTCATAGCCTTTTATGAGAATGTAACAAGGTGGATGGATGATGGCAGAGCGGTGGATGTGGTCTACCTTGACTTCAGTAAAGCCTTTGACACAGTCTCCCACAGCATCCTCACAGCTAAGTTGAGGAGGTGTGGTCTAGACAATAGAGTAGTGAGGTGGGTTGCAAACTGGCTTAAGGAGAGAAGCCAGAGAGTGGTAGTCAATGGTGCGGAGTCTAGTTGGAGGCCAGTATCTAGTGGAGTGCCTCAGGGGTCAGTGCTGGGGCCAATATTATTCAATATATTCATTAACGACTTGGACGAGGGAATTGAGTGTACTATCAGCAAGTTTGCTGATGACACTAAGCTGGGAGGAGTGGCTGACACGCCGGAGGGCTGTGCTGCCATCCAGCGGGACCTGGACAGGCTGGAGAGTTGGGCGGGGAATAACCTAATGAAATTTAACAAGGGCAAGTGTAGAGTCCTGCACCTGGGCAGGAACAACCCCAGGTTCCAGTATAGGTTGGGAGATTACATATTAGAGAGCAGTGTAGGGGAAAGGGACCTGGGGGTCCTGGTGGACAACAGGATGACCATGAGCCAGCACTGTGCCCTTGTGGCCAGGAAGGCCAATGGCATCCTGGGGTGTATTAGAAGGGGGGTGGTTAGTAGATCGAGAGAGGTCCTCCTTCCCCTCTACTCCACCCTGGTGAGACCACATCTGGAATATTGTGTCCAGTTCTGGGCCCCTCAGTTCAAGAAAGACAGGGAACTGCTGGAGAGGGTCCAGCGCAGGGCAACGAAGATGATTAAGGGAGTGGAGCACCTCCCTTATGAAGAAAGGCTGAGGGAGCTGGGTCTCTTTAGTTTGAGGAAAAGGAGACTGAGGGGTGACCTTATTAATGTTTATAAATATATAAAGGGTGAGTGCCATGAGGATGGAGCCAGGCTCTTCTCGGTGGCAAACAATGATAGGACAAGGGGTAATGGGATCAAGCTGGAACACAAGAGGTTCCACTTAAATTTGAGAAGAAACTTCTTCTCAGTGAGGGTGACAGAACACTGGAACAGGCTGCCCAGGGAGGTTGTGGAGTCTCCTTCTCTGGAGACATTCAAAACCCGCCTGGACATGTTCCTGTGCGACCTCACCTAGGTGTTCCTGCTCCAGCAAGGGGATTGGACTAGATGATCTTTTGAGGTCCCTTCCAATCCCAAACATACTGTGATACTGTGATCCACCTTGTCCAATTATTAAATATTTTAGATTATAAAGTTCTAAGGAAAAAAAATTGTGTTTAAATTAAAAAAAAATAACCATGACTTATCTGTCTGGAGATGGTTATAGAAACACAGATTAACATCGCTCCCTTGAAAAAAAATCTTACAAATTCAATCTAAATTTGATGGAGAATGATTTCCATTTCATAAGACTTTTTAAATAATCATGTAGAATTTTACAGTACAAGTATTTAAAATTCCAGATAGATTCAAAATTCTCCCCTCAAATCCCTACCTTGCATGTGCACACACACATACACACACACACACACACACACACACACTCACTCACACCTGGTTTCTTATACAGGACCATTTTACACAACTGAATAGGATTACTTCAACTTTTAATTCACTGTTATAAAACCAGTACTGCTCTTTCTTCACTCTTCTCTGAGTCTGGGGACTTTCTCAAGTCTTCCATCCCACTCATCCCTATGCCAGCTTCTCACTGTCATTTTTATCTTTTTTTTTCCTTTTTTTTTCTTGGTAACTGGCAGCGTGCTACATGGATAATTAACAGAAATGCTGATTTTAGACTCTCCTTGATATAATAAGGGGGTTGCAGCCTAAAGTGTTTTTTTCTGTAAGTTCTGTGGTTATTCAGGCTGTCAGATGTGCTCCAGATCTACAACTCCCAGATATCAGTTCCTCAAACACTGTTTCTAAAGAAAAGGCTCTTGTTTATCCCATGAAATCCAGTTTCTGTTGGGGTAGAAAGGTGCAGCTCTGCGTCTCTGCTGGAAAGCAGTCACCTTCCTTTTGTTCTGATAATTTTACATGCTTGGCAGTAGCTTCACAGCCTGATAAGAGCACACTGTACAAGTATGAAGAAAAGTGTAAACTATAGCTGGTCATTGGTTATGTGATTGAACTTGGTCTGCTTTTCTATTTTGTACTTCTTATATATTAGTCATCCTTTTAAAAGAATTAAATAATTCATTAATTAATAAAGAGCAACATTCTCTGTAGTGCCTTTCTTCAGGTGAACACAGCAGAAACACAGACGCATGCTGGAGATGTGCCATTCTTTGAACTTCTTTTTAAATGTCCATGTTTCCTTCTGCCCAGGCCAAATATTGCACATGAAGGTGGATGATGAAAGAAGGTACAGATACCCCAGTTCTTCACTTTCTCATCTTTCTTCACCTTGGACCTAGAGGGGACCTAAAAACTATTTGAGAAAAGTGTTGGCCTATCTGAACATGCAGCTCATCCCAAAGAGTTTTGAATTAGACTGTCTCTGAATTTCTTCTGAATGATGCTGTTACTGAAAAATGTCACCCAATATTTTGGCATTTTGGAATAATGCCAAAGGTTCAGGAACAGTAGCAATGGCGCACAAGAAAGAATTCAGAGCTACCTTTTGAAATAGTAAAAATGTGGCAAAGGTTTAAAACAAGGTATTTCTGCTGTAATAATTCTCAACTCCTCAAGGGGGAGCTTGTGTGAAAGCTACAGGCCAGATTTTCAGTGGGAAACACATTTCATCTGCATTATCTATGTTTAGTACAACATTCAAACTCACATAGTTCTTAATAGCTTAAAACCTTCCGTTTGGCATAGCAAAATGAGCATCCTGTTTGTATAACATGTGAGCAACATGTAGCAAGCTTCTAAATCACAGCAGTTTCTTATTTTTTAATCCAATGTCCCAAGATTTAGCAAGAAAATAATAATTTGTGTGGTATTGAAAAAGCAGTTGTGAGGTTACTTCATTGTCAACCATCGACTTTGAATTATGTTGAATTATGTGCATTATGTTTCCAAATAAGGTAGACTGAAAATATTTCTGGTTTTAATATGCCAAAAAGATAATTAAAAACATGGAAAATACTGCTATTTATCTTGGTAACATCACGTAAGTGGTTTATACAAGTATTTGGATTTTTGTTTATGAGGAACAATCTCAAGCATGTATTCACTGATTATATGGGTTTTTTTTTTCATTCAATCACATTTACAAAATACCCATAACCTCCTTTCATATAGACAGATAACCAAATCTTTCACTTAAAACGATTATTAAAAATCATTATTTTAGTATGACAGAATAAATACTTGAGAAATGTTTGCTTGTTGTCCCAGTTTGTCAGCATGCGATGTCCAAGAGGACTGACTCCCAAAGCAAAAGCTCTTTGTCTGAAAGTTTGAAGACAACAAATTTTATTTGGTTCAGCACTTCTCCATGGAAATGTCATTGTCCTCTAACCCTGTTCTCAGCAAACTACTGAACAGATTTGCTGAAACTTTCTAGAGAAATTCAGCCTGAGACAGACACCTGGTGTTTAAATTGCAAGCTGTCCGGTTAAAATTTAGACAGGTAATGTGTCTGAAAATAGAATATTAAAGTAGAAAACATAAGGCAATTTGATAAACAGTGTTACCAGTACTGACTGTAATCTGCAAATAGTTAGACATCTGGAACTCAAAAATATATCGTATAGTTCTTTAGGTTTGCATGACTAATAAAATCCATGCCTTCAAATGGCAGATCTCAGCATTAGCTTTTAGTCGTTAAATCAGATAGGGACAGAGTAAAGAGCTGGATCACTGTTGTCTGGCTGCCATTCACTAGCAAATCTGAAGAATTTTCTGGCATTTTTCTGAGATGTCAATGGTTCCAGAATTTAGGTCATTTTGAACATACAGATGTTGGCATGTACAGAAAATACATTAATTTTCCCTAATTGTTTGTTTGTTTGTTTTCCCATGTACGAAATTTTTATGGCAGACACAGAGCTACCTTGAAGAATTATGAATGGAGAACAAACTGCGAAATGTAAAGTTGTTGTCAAAACTGCAGATGTTTGAGAACTTATACATTGGAAAGTACATGACAAAGAAAATTTTTACTGTGGGAAGAATGGAGAACTCATGATCTCATATGTATCAAAATGTAAATTGGTGCCAGTTCTTTGTTATTCAAACCAAACACTGAGCTGATATGTAGGATGTGCAATACAAAGTAAGACTTTTAGAGATCTATAACTTTAATTTTTTAAAAATATTTTTCTTTAAATCAAGACAAAGAATCATTCATATAATTAAAAAAAAATACAAAGGGTTTGAGAGCTCACTGAAATCCATAGAAGCTACTGAATACATCATGTACAGAAAAATAAGACCAGGTTGACTTAGGTAGTCAAGCTGAGATTTCTCATATACCACTTTTTCAGTACCTCAGCCTTAATTTAAAAGCCTTATGCCCCCTAATTTAAAATGAGTTTTGCTTCATAACAATACTGAGGTTTAAAAGGGCCCAATACATATTCAAAAACTGGAATGAAGCTTACAGTAGTAAGGTAAGGCTTTGCCTGATTAGAAAAGAAAAAGGAACAACAATGACAAAAAAAACACCACCACCACCACTAACAAAAGCCTGAATCCCTTTGTAAAACTGATTAATTCCAAGAATTGCACCCTAGAAAATATATTTTCTGTTCTAAAGGTGACTGCAATAATTTTCTTGGTTTTCCGTCTTTTTCTTTCTCTTTTTTCCATGTCTTTTTAAATTTGTCTGTAGACTAAATATATTTTTATTCATACAGTATACGGGAGTTTGTTGTAAGGTCTAGAATCCAAAATCTGTATAGCAGATAGGTGTTTGATGTAAATTTGTATATACTTGGCCTAAACATTCAATATGAGTTTGGATTTGCTGAATTCTCTTGGCATAGATATTAATTTTGACAGAGAACAGAAAGTCTTAATGCTTTTCACTGATGAACACTTTTCAATGAGAATTAATCGAGATATCAAAACATACCTGAAGCCACTAACATACCTTTGGATAACTCACCCAAAGAAGAATTTTTGACACACAATAATCTACTTCAAAGCCTGTGGAAATTAATAGAAAGCCTTTTCTGACTTAATTTGAATTGTGATCCAACATCAACATAAATCAATGGGCCGGCTCACGCAAGTAAATGCTACAGGATCCAACTTTGTAGGAGTATTTATCGTTTATTATAAACACAGTGTAATTAGATCTACTTTAGATGTCTTACAAGAAGAATGAAGGAGGAAAATAATGATTTTTAAGTCTTTTACCAGGACCAAAACTGTAGAAGCAACAATATCTTATACTATAGAACAACAGAAAATTCAAAACTTAATTACATCCTATCCAAATACAACCCAATTTCTATTAAGAAACACTTGTTTCCAATGAATAGACAAATGGCTATAAAATAATTATTACTTATTTCTACTTTCTTAAAATCACAGTTGTTAGGAATAGGTGCATTAACTTTGCCTTTATCTGAATTCTTTTGTCCTTACTGTTATCCTATTACTCTAGCTTCACAGGTCATTTTTATTTTAAGTATGAATCTACAGTCAGGTATCATAGAATCATAGAACAGTTTGGGTCAGAAGGGAGCTTCAAAGCTCATCCAGTCCAACCCCTGCCATCTTCACCCAGATCAGGTTGCTCAGAGCCCTGTCCAGCCTGGCCTGGGATGTCTCCAGGGATGGTTCATCCACCACCTCTCTGGGCAACCAGGGCCAATGTTTTACCACCCTCATTGTAAAAAATTTCTTCCTCGTGTCTAACCTGAATCTACCCTCCTTTAGTTTATAACTAGATGTGTACTAGTTAGGGCCAGGGAACATCCCTAGTTATAGGTCTAAAACATTAAAATGGTCTCTGTCATGGTACTGGTCTGGGACAGACAGCACAATTGGCCACAGTTTGGAAGTTAGCACAGATCAGGGCTGACTCCCAGTAGGTGGTTTGCAAGCATCCAGTATGATCTGGAGGCTGAGCATTTAAAAGCACGGGGACAGGCTACCTGATGGCATCTGGCCACAGGAGCAGAGAATGGCTTCAGGCAGATTTCATTTACTAGTGCAGACTCAGCTAACCTGTTGTCAAGCGATATATGATCATACCTGGTTCTAGGTAAGAAATGCAGGACTTGGATAAGACATCATGGAGGAACCAGTTGTCATGTGGAACTCTCAAGAGGTTTGATGGGAGAGAAAAGAGAGTGGGGGGAAACTTCCTCTTGAGTCATTTAAGATTTGTTTCTGCTTACCCACCAAATGCAGATACACACCATGTTTTGCAGCAAAGCATGCGGTTTAAGCAGTTGTTTTTTAAGCAGTTGTTTTAAGCACAAAAGGATCCAAATCTGTCAGTAAAGTTGATAATTTCCTGTAGAAGGCATGCACTGAGCTTGCTTTGCATCTGGAGCCTGTCAGGCTTCACAAGAAAGTTGTGTGTTATATTTGACCTACAAAATAGTGATTGATCTTCATCACTGAAATCTCAAGGGACAGTTTTGTGAAATATGACAGCATGAAAGTCAGTAGTCCAACTTTTCTTTAAAAAGCAATTATTCCACTAGACAAGTCTCTGATCTCAGTCACACAGTTGGAAATCCGGAACACCAGATATCTTGCTGATCAACATCAGCTGCATTATTCTAGTTTATCAAGGAGTAATGGGATGATGATTGCCACTAGAAGAGACTACACAATGTCCTGATACAAGGAATAAAGAAACAGAAAAGCATAAGGGTTGTTTGTAGATTGCACTACATTAAACTTAGCAAATTAATCACTATAGTCTGGATTAAGTCTGTGTCATTCTGTCTGACAGCAGTTGTGAAAAATGCACGACTTCATCCAGAATATCTTCCTCAGAAAAGGTGACGATTAATGACTATAAATTGTGATAACCTAAAGTGGCAAACACAGAAATTCATAGAGTTGAAAGCTTCCTCTTTGTTCCATAGTAACATTTGACAAAACTCAGTGTTTCATTTGACAGAAACGGCTGTTTCAGCACCTGAAATTGAGCATTTCTTTATCCGCAGGAGTAGTTCTCAGGGCAAATCGTGTCTTGCCTGTTGTCCTGTATCACAGCAGGAAGGATACAAAGTCCAAACTTCCCAACCCTGTGGGTGTTTCCAGAACCTAAACTCAGTCCTAAACTCATATGCTATGTATAAAGTCCTTTTCTGTCACATATTTGGATACTGATTAAGCCATTTTGTTAAAGACAGGTTGATGTCTCGCATGTTGAGCTGACCTCTGATCTTCCTTCTTAAATGCTTGTGGACTGCAGAATTTTAAATGATTCAGCACTAAGGACCTGGATTCACATTTATTTTCACCCTCCTTTTCTTTTTCTTATTCAGAAATCTTAAGGTGGTTTGACTACATAATGTTTCATTTCCCATTTTTTTCAGTGGGAAAAAACAAAAAATCAAAAGTGAAGCTTAAGAGTTACTGATAGGGTTAGACTGTAAGACAGAAATTGCCACATTGTGAAAAGTCCTTTTCATGTGTTTCAAGAAAGCAAGCTAATCTCCCTTTTATATAGCAAGGCAGAATATTGTTTACATATTAGATTTTTAACTTATTTATCCACTAACACTCTTAATAATGGATGAACTATCAGGTTATGAAATATTAATTCATAAAATAAGGATTTCTAGAGTCTGAAAGATTCACTTTTGATCTAGGTCTCCAGATATATTTCAGATTTCTTTTTTTCCATTTTTAAATCTGGTCCCATAATGACGAAGTACATCAACTTTTTGTTTCCATAACTTCTTTCATTTGTTAAAGCATGGGAATCATCTAAGGTAAACATGGTTTCATTACATATTGAGGATATAATGTTTTCTGAATAAGAAAAGCATAGCCTTCTAGTAGTGCTGAGGACTATGTCAAAGGCATTGTTTCAAGCTGATAAAACCAGGTTGCTTCCCTCTGGCATTTAGTGTCATACTATGCACAGAATATGTTCTTAAAATTGTTGAACTTCTTAATGCTGAACCCCAAAACCTTACCTGCATAATGGTGATTTTTCTGTTGTTTTGTTTGTTTGTGTTTTGGTTTGGTTTGGTTTGTTGTTTTGTTTTCCTTCTCCAGTTGTTCTTGAATGCTTGAGTGCAATTAGACAGGATATGACCCTATTCTAAGAAAAAAAAATCTGTCCTTTAAATTGATCAAGGTAATTGATCAAAAGTATCTCAGGGAACTGGATATTTGTGCAAAATTTTGATTGCAAAATCAAAAATCAAAATCAAAAATTTTAATTGCAATTTATGGGAAATGGAGTTAAAATATAAAAGTTTGGCTAGAGTGCTGACATGAACTTGGACTTACAAAGGGTTAAGCATTGCTATGGTGTCAATGACAGTGGCTGGCTTACTTAGTATCATTATTGTTATTCACATGAGAATTTTGGTATGTTACATGCTAAACAGAATGAGTACAGGATTGACACAGTTAATACCCTGAGCAATAAACACCTGAGCCACCCCATAGGACACACTGTAGAAACCCATTCAACACTCGTGTGTTTGCATTTTTTTTTTAGGTGTTCAAGAGGTATGTATTAAACTTTCAAACAAATTAGTGGCACCTACAAAATTACATAATAGTCTTACAGTTTTAAGCTTTCTACCTAGATACTAAGAGTTTGATGTAGAAAGTTTCGGACTTGGATCTCTTCCACCCCAAGACACTCCACTAACCAACACGTAAGAGACAAGGCTGAAAGATTAGTTTCTGAAGTGGGACAACTCTGCTGAAAATCTTGCCATGTTTGAACATGAGAAATCAAAACAGAGGAGCTGAATTCAGAACGTTCTCTGTAGGGAGATCTGAATGTTAAGATACTATTCATAAACTCTGTGTTAAAGCATCACCAGACAAAATGTGTAAAGCTTACAAATGGTTGTACTGAGCACTGGATTCCCTTTCCTAGGGCGTGATATAACCACTTGGACTCAAGAGCCTATATCCCACCTAAGCTACATATTATGGTCATAAATGTCTGTCTGGATCTCAACCCTAACCCGAGAATATAATGTGATTAGCTTGAGCCTGTGGTGCCTTGAGTTGTCTGCCAGATCCTTCTCCTTTTCCATTCCAAACACGAATGACACATGCATACATTCTGTGGTTTGGCAGCAATTTCAGACTGAATGTGAGCCAGGCATATAAACTGTGCATAAGATACCTCCATATGCCACTGGTTACCTGGCTTATTGCCACCTAGACTCCAGCCTCAAAGTTATTGACGTGTTTTTGTAGGAGCGAATGTGTCCTGACTTAGTGCAGGTGTGGTGCTCACCAATGTAAATCCTAAACTGTGATCTTAGTCTGATCACAATTAGCAACAAAACTTCTATTGTGTCAAAGAGATCAAAGCTATCCGTACAACACCAAGGAGTTGTATTGGGTTTGCATTGCAAGGTTTTGATAGGGAAGGAATTACAGATGTGGCTTCTGTGAGAAGCTGTTAGAAGCTTTCCCCGTGTCCAACAGAGCCAATCCCAGACAGCTCCAAGATGGACCTACTGTTGGCCAAGGGTGAGCCGGTCAGCAGCAGTGGTAGCACCTCTGGGATAAAATATTTAAGAGGGTGAAAAACAAAACCCAAGCCTGCTGTGGAGTACCAGCCAGTGGAGAGGAATGAGAATATGTGAGAGAAACAACTGTTCAGGCACCATGGCCAGTGAAGGAGGAAGAGATGCTCCAGGCACCAGAGCAGAGATTGTCCTGCAGCCTGGGATGCAGTCTGTGGAGGTCCACAGTGGAGCAGATCTCCACCTGCAGTTCATGGAGGTCCACAGCGGAGCAAAGATCCACCTGCAGCCTGGGGGAAGACCCCACAATGGGGCAGGTAGATCCACCTGAAGGAGGCTATGACTCTATGGGAAGCAGGCTCTTGGCAGGACCTATGACCCTGTGGAGAGAGAAGTGCACACTGGAGGAGGTTTTCTGGCAGGACTTGTGACCCCATGGAGGGGACCCATGCTGAAGCAGTTCATCGGAAGGACTCATGTTGGAGAAGTTAATGGAGTGCTGTCTGCCATGGGAAGGACCCCACACTAGAGCAGGGGAAGAGAGTGAGGAGTGCTACACCTGAGGAGGAAGCAGCAGCAGAGACAACATGTGATGAACTGACCACAACCCCAATTCCCCATCCCAAGTGCCACTTGTTGAACAGGAGGAGGTAGAGAAAATTGGGACTGAAGTGGAACCCAGAAAGAAGGGAGGAAGAGGTGTTTTAAGATTTGGTTTTATTTCTCTGATTTGATTGGCAATGGATTAAACTAATTTCCCCAAACTGAGGCTTTTTTCCCCATGATGTTGGTTGCTGAGGGATCTCTGTGCCCTAACTCAACCCACAAGTGCTTTGTTACACTTTCTGTCCTCTGTCCAGATGAGGAGAAGAAGTGACAGAGCAGCTTCGGTGGGCACCTGCATCCAGCCAGGATCAACTCACCACAGGCCTTAGATAAGAACAGTTCAGGTTTTGAATTGTTGCTGTATCATTTGTAGTGAAGTGACTCAAGGCCGATGGGCATAAATTAGATTTTTAATTGTGTGATGCATTCTGTAAGGTGTCTTAAAAATGCAGGATAAATTCTTCCTTTTCTTAAAGCATCCCAAACACTCATCGCTGTTTTTATGTATTTTATAAATGTTGAATGTACAAAGTAACAAACAGGAAGAAAACTAGAAAAGGTGAGGTCGTACAGAATTTCTTTACCTTTTAGTGAACTCTGTTTCATCAGCTTCAGCTATACAGCTGTCCTCAGGCTTAATTCAATGCAGAGAGTGAAGTAATATTGCTAGATGGCTGCAAACCTCAGGGAAATCCTCTATTAAGAGAATGGTGGCCCTTAAGGGAATATCAGGCTTTATTGTTTCTCTGTTTCCTTGAACACTGTGTTCCTGAACTCTGAAGCAGCATTAGCATCCAGGATTGTACTACCCAAACCAGGATTGGCTAGATAACTTGATTATTCTTTATAGATACATATTATAATATTCGGTTTAATTTCCATTTTAAGAGAATTATTTTTATGCTTCAAAAATAGTCCAATGGGAAAGGATAAACTGAATCTTGAAGGAGAAGACTCAGATTTAAGATTTCTGAAATCAATATTGACAGTGATGCCCAAGTCCATAGGAGATCCATGTTCAAGAGCCTGTCTAACCTACTTCAGAGGACATTAATGCAAAGTTTTCTACCTAAACTGGAAATTCAGACAAAAAATAATGTATATTTCCATTTTCCACATCCCAGGCTAATACAATTTGAAATACAAGGACTTCTAAGGTCTTCACAACAATCTGTTGAAAAACAGGTTTTATGTTTTATCTTTAAAAGTATTTCAGCTACTCCTTTTTTTTTTTTTTTTTAAACTACAGATATATTTTTTTATATGCTAACTTTGTACACCACTTAGGTTCCTTATGAATTTCAGATCACCCAGATATTTCTTTAGCATGGATTACTTTATAATGTAATACAAGGTGCATAAATGCATTGTTTATTACTAGACCTAGACCAAAAAACAGATTTTACTGTTAGGGTCAAATACCAGGATCTCCACGATTTCAGCTCACAGCTGTGCAATTTGAAATCCAATGAAGTATTCATCAGATTGGGAACATATCAGTATAACCCTGAAACTCAAACTCAAAAGGATACAACCTGGTGTGAACAGTTTATTTGAAAAAAAAAAAAAAAAAAAAAATCAGGAAACATCCCCCGCCCCCCAAAACTCTTAAGTATACATCATACTCTCAAGTTTGTATGCATTATTATTTTTCAGGTGTCCATGGATGAACTTTCTGAGATGCCCTATGAATAGAACTGTAACTCTGATAGAAATAAACCTGAAGGTCTGAGTGTCAGAAACAAAAAAGAAGCAACTATTTCCACCTGGGTCAACCTTACCCTGCACAATACAGCAAGCAGTCATTTTACTTCCTTCCAGAAAAATGCATCAAGTAGAAAGTAGCCTGTGGACTTAAGATTGGAGGAAGAGGCAAAGAAAAAAAAAATTGCTTCAATTTATTCGTCTTTTTTTTTCCAACAAAAAGAGAAAAGAAAAGAAAAAGTAAAGTGTGGCTCAGAGTGAAATTTTCAAAGACACATCAAGGAGATGGAAATCTCATCCAAATTGCACCCAGAAAGCTTTTTTCACTCAAAATGCAAATAGGTCTTTATTTTGACACCCAGTTCACCAAGGTCATGAATCTGTCCATGCATGGTAGGGCATGCTTATTTAAAGGATCATTAACACATTTTATTTATTTATTTTAGCTGAAATTGTGTCCCACCTTATTTTCTCTGCATATTCTCAACAATAAATGACTTATAACCAAATACATCAATTTTTTACTATATATTTACTGTAAAATCGTGTTTATGGAAATAATGTCTTCACACATTCAACATATAAAGGAGAGTTGATATCTTACAGAGAAGAAGGTCAAGAGCATAGGCTGTCTGGCGGGCTGCCTTCGAGCAAGACAATCAATTAAGTAAGGTTAGTTTAAATTTTACCCCCTTTTCAAAGGCTTATCAACTAAAGAATGAGCCTTGTTATTTATATTCTAGGCAGTGGCAGGAAGGAGCAGAGCAGCATTGCCTGAGGGAAATTTCAGGAACCTCAGCCCTGGAAGAAACCTTCATGGACCTCTCTTGCCCTCTGTCTTTCATTTCTGCAACCCTCTTTATTGAAGAATGTTTTAGTGCAGTTTTGTGAAGCTTGTCCATGCCAAGGATAAAAAAGAAAAACTGTCTCTTCAACCCTCTGTCCATCTGTCATGTCCCTCAGGACATCAACAAGTTTTAATATCCCTTCCTAGATCCCCAGGGCTCCCTCAACCCTGTCCATAGCTCAAGACTCCATCCCAGCCCCCCTGGAGCCATCAGTCCCTGTCCAAGCAAGATCCCAGCCCTGCCACAGCCTTGCCCAGCCAAGCTACGCAAAGCCAGGCCTAACTGCATGATGAAGTCCCATCCCTGTCCCCACGGGGTGCCCCATGCCCAAGAATGGGACTCCCTGGCTTCGTCCCTGCCACGCCATCCTCTGGAGTCCCACCCACTCCTGGCCCAGCCACCTGCCAGCACCCACAGTACCCTGACAGTACCCATGAAAAGGCCTAGTGTTGATTTAAAAATAGAAATGTGACATCTAGAAGATAATATTTTTGTTTTACAGGTGTCAAAACACAGACAGTTATTATTGGTTCTGCTAAGAAACATGGCTTTACAGTCTATTTTGAAAATAAAAAGACCAAAAAGGTGCCTCCACTACTTAAACTTTTGTCTTCCTTCGATGTTACTCCTGGCGGTCTAGCATTTTACTTCTAGAGCATTCCCTTATGAAGATCACAGTATCACAGTATCACAGTATGTTTGGGATTGGAAGGGACCTCAAAAGATCATCTAGTCCAATCCCCCTGCTGGAGCAGGAACACCTAGGTGAGGTCGCACAGGAACATGTCCAGGTGGGTTTTGAATGTCTCCAGAGAAGGAGACTCCACAACTTCCCTGGGCAGCCTGTTCCAGTGCTCTGTCACCCTCACTGAGAAGAAGTTTCTTCTCAAATTTAAGTGGAACCTCTTGTGTTCCAGCTTGATCCCATTACCCCTTGTCCTATCATTGTTTGCCACCGAGAAGAGCCTGGCTCCATCCTCACGGCACTCACCCTTTATATATTTATAAACATTAATAAGGTCCCCCCTTAGTCTCCTCTTCTCCAAACTAAAGAGACCCAGCTCCCTCAGCCTTTCTTCATAAGGGAGGTGCTCCACTCCCTTAATCATCTTGGTTGCCCTATGCTGGACCCTCTCCAGCAGTTCCCTGTCCTTCTTGAACTGAGGGGTCCAGAACTGGACACAATATTCCAGATGTGGTCTCACCAGGGTGGAGTAGAGGGGAAGGAGGACCTCTCTCGATCTACTAACCACCCCCCTTCTAATACACCCCAGGATGCCATTGGCCTTCCTGGCCACAAGGGCACAGTGCTGGCTCATGGTCATCCTGTTGTCCACCAGGACCCCCAGGTCCCTTTCCCCTACACTGCTCTCTAATATGTAATTTCCCAACCTCTACTGGAACCTGGGGTTGTTCCTGCCCAGATGCAGGACTCTACACTTGCCCTTGTTAAATTTCATTAGGTTATTCCCCGCCCAACTCTCCAGCCTGTCCAGGTCCCGCTGGATGGCAGCACAGCCCTCCGGCGTGTCAGCCACTCCTCCCAGCAAAAGTAGATAAAAGTAGATGCTTCCATATAAACATATGCTTCCATATAAACATATTGTTGCTGGAGTTGAAGCTTTGATTTATGGTTTGGTTTATATTTCCATTTCTAAGTGGGAATTTTCTCAAGCTTTCTTCTAGTGTTTGACTTATAAGGCAGTTTTCCTACATTTTTGCCCCGACTTGTATTATGTGGTCCATCACTGTAGTGTTTCAGAAGCAACACAAGCAATAACCACCTTCCCTGCATGTTCTGAATGGTCATCCCCAAGTTTGAAGGGCATTCAGGAACTCGACGAAGCTAAACTTTTTGATTAGAAAATTTTAGAATGAGCATCATTGTTAAAATCAGCTTCCACTGGGGACCGAGCCGCAGGCTGGCTTTAAGGTTTCCTGCAATAAAATGCACAATGAACTCATTGTCCTGGCTGCCAAACACCAATGTGAGGCCCTTGACAGCACGATGATATCAAACCTCCAAATAAAAAGCAATTCTCCTAGCAGATTGTAGCTTCAAGCAATGTACATAGCTTGATACAGTCATTAGTTTTTATGCAGTTTTAGAGCAAACGTTTTACTAGGAACCTAATTTTCTTCTGACAGAAGAGACTATTAGGCACCCCAAGCATGACAAGTGTCAAGAGCTCCTTCCAACTGAAACATGCTGGTGACAGAAGGTGATTTGCCGTCAAAGCTACATATGTATACTTTGTTTGTGGACTTTGAGCACTAATAAAAAAAAAAAAAAAATTATTATCTTAGCTTATCTTTAATGATCTCCTCTACTGTTTATGCTTGATATTAGTCTTAAAATGTTGCAAAAGGGGCTTCTGTAAAGGCTATATTCAAAGGATGCTTTGATTTTTGAATAGGTATCAGCCTTGAGTTTTGCATTATGCAAGGACAGCTGGTAGAGCATGTGGGCTGTGAAATAAGCGGGAGGCTTGATAAAATCCATTCTAAAAGAGAAAACAAGGTTAGAAGCAATGAGCTGTGACTGACTAGAGCTGTGGGAGCTTAGAAACCTTCCCCTCAAATGCAAATGCTTAAGGTTACTTACATGAATTTTCTGTTGAAAGACATTGTGTTCTGCGACAACATGAAATGAGGGAAGATGAAGCTCAGTCCTATCCTTTGCTGTTTCAAAGTGCCCGGCATTTATTCGTAAAGAAACTTCTCAATTTGCAAAAGTAACTGAATTTCTACGGGAGGGGCAGATACTGTACTGAACATCAAATAAACTGTATTCTGCTCTTCTAATTTTGAGGTATTTTCATACAGATAAAATTGTTTTTCTTAAAGTAGACTGCGGCAGAATGCAACCCCCCTCTCTCCCCCAGTTTGGAAGGAGTAGGCACATCTCCCTCTTTCCCTGCTACTTGAGGCTAACAGCTTCTTTTGTGTGGCCCAGAGCACACTAGCCAGGCCCATTAGGAGAAGGGAGTGCCGAGCCGCTGGGCACCCACAGGCAGTGTGGGGGATGTTTTGGAGGCTTCAGGGGCACCCACAGTCAGTGTGGGGGTGCAGAGAAGCTTCTAGATTGCCTCCAGTCAGGTCTGATCAGATAAAAAACGGGATTCTCGTCAGCAACTCCGCCCATTGTGCGGGTCCCTCGGAGCACGAGCTTGGCCACTGCCACCGGGAGCCATGGGCCCCCCCTGCTCCCCAGGATGGAGACTCCGCTTGCCCTGCCGCCACGTGTGTAAGTAAAACTTCTCGCAGGATTGCGAGTATATTTATACTTTTCGTGCACATTTGCACATGTATTTTCCGTGCACATTTGCACGTGTACTTTAAATTAATCCTCGCACAGTTGCGAGTGGCCGCTGAGAACCCCTCGCACAATTGTGAGTGTATTTTCCTCCCGTGCTTCCACATAAGCACGTGTAGGATTCCGTGCATGCTTGCACGTGTAAGTAAATTAACCCTCGCAGGATTGCGAGTGTATTATAAATTTACCCTCGCGGAATCGCGAGTGTACACTTTCCATACTCACTAGGAGTGCGTGTATCTCTTTTAAAAAAATAATCCTGCACCGTGTTTGGCAAGTGTGTGCTTCTCCAGGACCCAGGGACGGCTCCGGCATTGTTTTGGTGCAGCCACGTGCATGCACACTGTGGACCGCCTGTTGTATTAGTTGCTGCCCCTTCAAATTATTTCCTCAACTGATATCCGAACCTGTTTTAAGTCACTTGTGGAGTGCTAAAACACTGTTTCTCACTGGTTTAATAAAAGTTGTTTTGGACTCTGTTGTCCCTTAAATTAACCTCGGGGTGCCTCCATGTAATATTTCGTGACATAGACAACATAATTCTCAGACACAGAAACCTCATGGATGGCTCCAGGGCTTGAATTCTGGTCCTTTGGGATATTGAGCTTCAACAGTGTTGCCTCAGAAGAGGCATTTTAGCACTGCACAATACACAGGAGTTTCTGTTTCCTGTATCAGTCCCAGAAGACAAAATTAGATCAGATGACTATTTCTCCAAAGGAGGCTCTTCCCTCTGTAGTCTATTCAGTCATTAAAATGACCTAAACATCAAACATTTTTTTCTAGAGTTTTTCTCGAAAATCCTTTTGCTCTTCCTATTTTTATAACTATTTCTCCCTGTGCTTTATGAGATCTCTGAAACCTATCAAAAATTTCTCATTTAAATTTACTGAGGATGACTAAGGAAAACAGGGGATTGCCTTAGTCACTATTTTAATGAAGTATGTCATAGAGCCATAGTGTACAAAAACTTCAACATGTAAAACAAACAAAAAAAACCCAAAGTCCCAACACCACATTTATTAAGAATTAGAAGGCAAAGATGGATTTAATGCAAATGCAGTCAAACGTAACAACTTTAAATATTTTGTCAGTAATCTGACAGCAGACTGAGAGACTTGACTTCTCTTTCTTCTGGAGATTGCATTGATAACCTCAGCCTGCTCTAGCAGTGCTGGTATTAGCTAGATAGAACATCATTGTCCTCATTAAAAAATTACAATACAAACAGACAAGCTAACTGCACAAGAAATCAGGTGGAAGGGACAAAAATATAATGCACCTGAAATGAAAATCAACCCTGGCAGATTGTTGGAATGACAACATAAAATATCAAACAAAATTATCTTAATTAACCTTCACGCAATAGTAAAAAGCAGGATAATTTCATGTGTTAAATAGCAGTTTACATTACATTTACTAAGCTCTAACGTTTGGTGAGTGATCATTTACATGAACAATTTTACAGAATCCAGAAGCTTCTTGGCATTCGTAATAAATTTTATTTTGCAAGTCATTGAATTAGTTTCAAAGTTACTTCTGAAGTCATGTTGTTAATAATTTATCTTTCAGTATGAGGTATACGATAATTCCTTGTTCATAGCAAGATTTAATTAATGGGAAAATACGCTGAAGTTCCTTTGATTTACTTGGGACACTTCTGGGGAACGTTAAGAATACTTCTTTGCAGAATCTGCAGAAATGTGAAAATGGTCAAGATGAATAGACACAGTATAGTCACAAAAAAGGAACTTACAATACAGACGCCAAAGATGTGTATGAGCAAATGTTAAACAGTACACAGGGACAGGAGGAGGTCAAAAGCTGCAAGGATGAAGTACTGAATACGGGTATATATGGAAAGCTGTTGCTTTCAGCTTCTATCTCAACTATACACTGAACTTGGTTTGATACAGGAGCTGCTGCTTCACACAGTGAGATGTGGTATGATTGGTGAGGTAATCAATACCATTTTGTCTCAGAAAATAATATCTTCTGACTTTTGCTGAGTTTCTGTCAGAACGTTTAATCTCTACACTGCAAAAGAAAAGGCATTATCTCATAAACCTCTGAATATATATGAACTACAAAAAAGTTGTTTAAAAAGTGATTATACTCTACATTAATGCTTTAAGGAAATATTGTGGCAAGATACATTTTTATTGAGATTGATTAATCCCTACCACAGCAGAACCAAAGTGGTAGATAGTGACAGTATTAAAAACTAAAATAAATCAGTTCTCCAGGGAAATATTTCATGTTTGAAAGACAAAAGCAAATTCTAAGTATTTTCCCACTTTCTGTCCAAGAAATAGAAAGACATGAACTAGGTAGATTAGACTTGATTAGATTACTTGATGTTGGAATATGCAAAGGACATTGGGAAAATATAAGTACATAAAATTTGATAGTGTTATTTTGTACTTAGAATAAAAGCTTGTCTATAAAACATCTTCTCTCAATCTGTGCAGTTTAATGGGAAGAAAATATTTGTTAAAAATTCTTACAGTACAGTAATGTGTATTTAAAGAAGACCTGGAATTTCACTGAACAGTTTTAGCTCAATTTCACAGTATGGAAAAAACTAAATTTTTCTCTTAAATGCAGTTCACGTTTAATTCAATAGGGTCTGTAGGTACATTCCCAAAAGAAAATTCTGACAATTGGAATGATTGTCTATCTGTCAATGTCTTTTTAAGTACTAGGCAGTTGCAGGTTAGGTGGTAACTGCTACAAGGATTTTGTGTATTCAGTTAGAAAAAAATTCAAAATAACTGTTTGAAAGAAAATAATCTGCACAGTGTAAAATAACATGAAAAATTAACAGTGTGAGAATTTTAGCCTATGGAACACTACACCTGAATATTCACAGTGTAAGCTATACATTTGATAATAACTTTTGATTTGTTAAAATTCCAAGAGAAATTACACTGATGCAAGCACATTGCTGCTGCGTTGCTCTTGTCCATAAAATTCATTGAAACACATATGTTGTTGATCTGATGGTGATCTAATGACTACAGTTTAGGTGAGAAACATCTTCAGAAACCTGAAGAATAGTTTCTTCATCACTGAACAGAAATTCAGAATTTTCCTTCAGAGCCTAACCTATCTTTTGCTGTAAGTATCTGAAAAAAATATGTCCAAACAAGTACTTGATTTTTTTTTCTATCAACAAGTTTCTTTTTAATTTTATAATCTTGGGAGCTTAATGCTTATGTCTACAGTTCCAAAAGTCAAACTTTACATATAGGATTGTCTACATTATTCAGACTCTTCCTATTGAAAAGAATGTACCACAGATTTAAACAGTTAAATAATCAGAAGAGCATATAATCCCAGCCTGCTTGGATACTGATACGTTTTTCTCCTCTGTAGTCAAAGCAGCTGTTTTAGAAAGTGCCAGATTTTCATGAATGGTAAGGTATAATTTATTGACATGTTCTGTGTTAAGAACAATTCTAATTTTTTTTTATACTCAAGTCTATTAGCTACGTTTTGCTAAATATATATAATGCTTCTCCATTTTTAAGAAAGTTATAAAAAAAAATATAACAATTCTATGGTGTCTGTTAAAAATAGACATGAACAATAACCACAAAAAAACCCCACCCAATGCCAAGCTATCCATCCACATCTGTACATAAGAGTTTTCAAAACGTGTTTAGGATGTCATTGATAAACGTGTTCCTCTACCGCCCAAAAAGGGACATATTTTTAACACCATCAGTTTGTGATTCCCTCATTATTTTTCATAGACATTGAAGACATAGCTGACTACCTGAGGTCAATTAATAAAATAGCACATATTTGTCAAATAGAGTAAAGCTTCACTTTTATCCCCACACATGATGTGGAGACATAAACATAATACAACCTGTTTGGAAAGAAGTTCTAACACCAACAGATCAGTTTCACATGATCTATGGAAAGTGGGGAGAATGTCTTCCTTTGTTTATAAATGTATTTTAACAATTGTAAAAGACACTGCTTCAGGAATCAGTAGATAGTTAAAACGCAAATCTGATTTGTGGCTAGTATCATGCAAGAAAGCTAGAAACTGCAGCTACAGAAAAACATGACTGGCATAATGGAGTGCTTTAAAGCGGTCTTGGAGTCGTCATTATTGTATCACTTGACAACAGAAAGGAACTAACAACAAGGAGTGCTGTCTTGTTTTGATCTTTTTTTAGATTCCTTTCTTTCTGCCCCTTTTTCACTTTCAATAGCCTTTTGATAGAAAGGTGTTTCCATAGGCCATGAGCTATTCAGTGTGTACAGCTTGTGCAACGGAGTTTGTACCAAGCAACGGTTCACAATAAAAATTATTTACCCTTGCTATGACTCCACTACTCCTTGGTATACGTGACTCTTTCTAGTCCTTCATATTCATGTAGGCACTCTGTTCACAGTGTCAGCCAACAGCTCAGTAATAATGGAAAAGACTGAGCTTTACTGCATACATATCTGGGGGTCAGTGTTTCAACCTTTGGCTCTAGAGAAAAGCCATATATAAAAATATCCTGGTTATGCTCCTAAATCTATGAACTCTCACACGGGACCGACCTTAAAATCACAGCCCATTGTGAACTGACTATTTGCATTCACTTGTCCCTTTGTCATGCTGGTCTGTTGATTGTCCTGCACTGCCATAACAGTGAGGAAAGAGACAATATTGTAGGCACCCAAGAGTTTAATGCTTTCTTAGGACAAAAGCAATTTGCTGCTCCAACAGTGAACTCTACTAAAATTCCACCAATTTTAAAGTTATTTTCTGGGTGGTGGGAATAATTTAAAGTCTCAAACTGAGTGATTCAGGTCACAGGCATTTCTTTCCTTCCACTCATCAAATGGAGTTTTGGTTCACATGCACGTTCCCTTTCTGCAGTAACAGTTCAGTGAGCAGAGACAAATGTTTTACATTTTGCAAGTTATACAGTTTTGTATATTATTTAAAGTACTTGCTTCCCTGTGAAGACATTCTAAGCAAAGTAATGATTGAAAGATCATTTAGGATAAGCATAAAGAAATTATTTAGAGGTTATATCTTTTCTTTGTTGTAAAGAGTGAGAGAGTATGAACTAGTGTGGAGATTTTCAGTCTTGCAAGGGTGACATGTAAGAATGTATTTTTCTTTCCCAATCTAAACTTAAAAAATTGCAGAAGACAGGAGAGGTCAGTGATTGCAGCTCCTGGCTTTTCCTTGGCCCTGTTGAATACATGCTCTATAGTACATTGTTGATTCTTAATTTAGAGTTTACAGCCCAGAACCACAACAACAGATCTGTGTTTTTTTCTTGACTTAGTCTGCTACCCTGGGCACATCCTTTGTATGGTGCCTCTCTGTCCTTGTGCTGAAGGACGAGAAGTATATGCTTGGGTAAATATTAATGGCGTATAGCAGTTAATCTAAACAATGCTTTAAAATTCTTCAGAAGAAATGGTGTATTCACCACACCACACCATTTTCCTGTAAGAAGTATCATCTCTTCTTGATGGTCAAATTGACATGGTACTGTTCACTTGCACTGGCTGGACTACTCAGTTTTTAAGGAAAACCAGTGCATTTTGCACACTTGCAGGAACAGAGCATTATCACTGCTTTACAAAACCCGGTAGCTTCTCCCAAGCAGTACTCCCTGTTTCATTGTATCCTCCTGGGGACTGTGGGGAAGGTGGCATGAGGAGCTGCTGTATAGCTCTGTCCCAAACCACTCAGTGGGGTGAGGGAAGAGTTAACTTTTAAAGACTCTGTGCGGTAACTAGAAGTAATGACAATTACTTGAGAGGCTCAATTAAATCACAAATTTACTAAAATCTCGGTGGAATTACAGTGAATAGCAGCTTGGCAAAAAATTATAACTGTCATAAAACTTAACAAGACTTAAAGAATAAAACCCACAACAATATTACCCTTACGTGCCCAGAATAAAGTTAGAAAGAAAGAAAGAGAGAGAAAAGAGAGATAGATTAAGATACTGGAAGAAAAGATTTCATCACTGCAATGGTACGTCTATCCAGCTACAATCTCTGTAGTTATCTTGGTGGTGATCATTTCTGTAGTTATCAAGGTGGTGAGTGTCCTGAGACTTCACTGATGCCACACCAGTGTCACAAGTGAGAAGTTTCTTATACTTTAGTCCATCTGCATGTGAGATACTAGAGGGCAGCTCATCTCTTCCCTCTTCTCAGCCCTCATGCTAATCAAGGAGATTGTTCCAGCAATGAGTCGGTGGTCCTAGAAATGAGTCAGTGGTCCCAGAAGTGCCCAGAAGTGAGTCATATGGTCTTCTAGTGTAGCTGATGATTCATTATTTCCCTTAGTTGGTCAGTGATAGCTGAATGACCCTGCCTTTGTTCAAACCCAATTAATGAGGCTTCAAGGAAGAGATAAGCCCTGCCTCCACACCACCTATCTCTTCTTCCCTGCCAGAAGCTGTAAAAAAACAGCTGTTTAAGGCATAGCAAGATACATTCTATGTCCATCACAGGCTCAGTTGAGAGGTGTCAATGTGCTGCAGGCAACATGTTGCACAACAGAGCCGGGGCTGGGGACTCAGTACTCCATACAAGGTGAGGAGCCACACAGGTCCTTGTCCCTGGGCAGGGAGTGGGCTCCCAGGTTCTGCCAGTCTCTGAGCTGGGTTCCCATGGCTTTCCTGCACATAGACAGGAACTGTGCTCTCCCGCTGGTTCTGGGGCTCCAGCTAACCTGCACAAAGTCAGTCTTGGCATCTTATTGGTATATTGCAATTGGTAGTAAAATCCACGTAACCTCAAGCTATGTACACAGACTTTCACAAATGATGTTAAGCACCTCGTTTTAATTTTAGTATCTTTATTTGATTCAATGAGATTTTTCATAAGTTTGATTAAGAGTCCCCTCCTCCTCCTCCAAGTGACAGCTTTTATTAATACGTAATTTCAAAGTAATTCACGTGTTAAATGATGGATATATTAGAAGAGGTAAGAACAGTAAAGAGCAAGCTTCTTTATGATTTCTGAAATATTTAGCAGTGACCTTCCAGGCAATCTAATTTCACTGATAAACTATTTCATCAATAACTCTTAGAGGTTTAAAGATAAATCCATAGTGTAGATAAATCCTGTGTAAGAGGGAATAGAGTTACAGATGGATTTAAAGTGCATTTTAAAACTAGTTGTCTTTGTTCACTTTGGTATAGGAGTGAAAAAATACCAATCTCAGGAATGTATATACTTGATTTAAAAGACAGCTATATAATTCAGATCAAATCAATTTAAATTTGTTGAGCTTCTGTCTCTCTTTTAATTAAAAATATTAATAGACTTCATAGGCTGATGAACATTGGCAAATCACTCATTCAAGTTTTTACCATTAATAGCAATATCTTTCATTCACAAATTATAATAAAATGTGCCTAGGGATCATGAGACCAACTGTGTTGCTAGAGGGAAGGATCCTATACTGTCTGCATGGATGCCAATCGCTGGAAATGTCCCTTTCCCTTCCCCAGAATGTGCTTTCTGAGGCAAGGGATGTTAATGAAGGAGCAGAGATAGTCTTATTGCCATGGATCAGCCCCACCTCAGGAGTCTAAAACCAAAGCTGACAGATACACTGATGCAGAGGAAAAATGAAAACTTCAGGAATTTAATAGGCTAATCCAGAATAGCAAAGTACTGTTCAGGTTTGCCCTCAGGACAAGGAACACTTCAGATTGTGCACAAGTTAACTCTATTGGAAAGTACGTTAGTAATTTCAAGTACCAGAAGTAATTTTAATTCAAATATCACTAAATACACAGATAAACAAAACTTCAGATTTAGCCCATCAGTTCCACATGAATACTGAGTTAAACTTTCTCAGTGTCCTTTTAAACCTTTACCTCCATTTCTATGCAGTTCTGCAGCATTTTTTCTTTCCTTTTCAGAACTGACCCTTTACATTTAAATTGGGAAAGACATTTAATACACTACTCTACACTGTGACAATGTGATGTGGAGAAAGTGATGAGAATGCCATGGGACATTGGCTTTTATTAGAGAAAAACAGCAGCCTCAAAGCCTGGATATGTTTTTCTGATGTACCAACTCAGAAAAGTATGCTCACTCCAGCTTAGGCTTTCTCTAAGCAATTGAGATAGATCACACAAATAGAAAAAAGATGTTAGGCTCGGTTTCATTTGTTTTGCTGCTTCTACTCTTTTCAACTCCGTATCGCCTATAGGGAAGAGATAAAAACTTCAGGGAAGCTGTGATCTCTGGTGTTACAACTTCTAACTCCATAGGGTTTAATTTTGCTGTAGTACATATTTAGCTCATACTTTTGAAATATTTGAGGTATATTTTAATGCAGATCTTTTGCTGTTGTGGTTTACTCAGGAAACCGATGTGTTCATCTGGCTCTCCGACAAATACTGCTGACCATTTTCAGGTAAGAAGAGTAGATTCAAGAGGCAAGGAAGACTAAACACCATGAAATAATGGTTCAAATATGATCCAACTTGGTTCAATACCTCCTACCCTAATTCCATGTCATTTTAAACAAAACAAAATGAAAATGTCTATTCTGCCCACTAAACAATAGCATAAATGGTATAAGGGCTTTATAATAGGAAAGGATCATCATCCCATGACCATTCTTGTGGACCTTGTGCATCCAAGGATGTAGTGATCTGCAGACACTCACTCTGTGGACATCTAAGAACATGTATTGACATGCATTGATTTAAATGAAAAATCATAATGGGTGCAGATTTCAGAAGTGGGTTTGAGGATGTCCATAGAAGAAATAGTCATCAGCCTTTGAAAAGTTTCATGTCTACTCTCTCCTGTGTGAAAGCAGATTCTGACGTATACCTTTCAAAAGAGCTTACTAAAATACAAAAGACATTTCCCTTGTTCTTGGAGTATTGAGATTTTCCTGTTACCTGAAATCAATATTTTGAAAACCAGCTTCTTGCTAGCAAAGCTCCATTTTGTATTTCTTCTGGCCTTTAGAAGCAAGTTACAAACATGTAACTGTTTGTTGTCATAAGGCAATAGGGACATGACATACCTTTTAATTCTAATTTTCATTAAGATTTACAGTAAACAGTGTAGAGGGGAATCTTTAGTGCTAATTCTATGACTGATTTTATAGGCTATACAGTCACAGGAATAATAACTAACTTAAATACACATACGAGTTATGGTCAGTAACAATTTTTATTAATTACAATTAAACCAATTGAAATCAATAATTTAAATAAGTAAGTTAATCACGTGTGATCAGGTTCTGCCAGCATTCTTCACATGGATTTCTGTCTTTTCTGTCAGGAAGCCCTGGTACTATCGGACCAACTACAGTTATTCACTGCTTAATCTTACCCTGGATGGTAAAAAACAAGATAATATTTACTCATTTCTGATACACAAATGCAGACACCTTTGTATTGTAATGCAGGTTTTTAGAAATAATCACTGCTACCTCTTACTAGGAAACCTGAGATGCAACAGGTTAAATAGTAGGAAAGCTTGGGAGACTCCCTAGCTGAAGAGAAATGTGTCTGTTTCATTGTATAAATTTGTAAAAAGTGATTGTAGAAGAAAGAATAGTGAGAAGAGCTGAAAAGATTCAGGTCTTTTCTTAAATACTAAGGAGTTACTGAGCTCAAGTTAAAAAAAAAAAAAAAGTGTATTAGAGCAAGTCAATTATTTCCCTCTCTGCTGCCTGCATGTTGAAAACCAGGCTTCATCTCCTCCTTGGGTATGAGGAATGGGACAAGAGCTCAGCCCCAGGGTCCTCTGATAGGAGACAACATATTCACAAGCAAAATTTCTAAATGTTTAGATATTAGTTCTTGGTTTTCAAGGTCAAAATATTTTTGTTTAACATAGGGTCACTTTGCAAGTGCAGTGCCTGAACAGATCCCAGCACTGCAGAACTTGTAAAGTGTTTCTACTTCAAAGGACTATGGACTCCAGGGAACCTAGAGATGTCTTTCACAGGTGATGCATATTGTGAAGAATAGTATATTAATAGAAAATATTGCTTCCACTTGAGCCACTTAACATCATTACAAACACACTGTGATTGTTAGGTATACTGCTTAAAGCCAAAAAAATATCACCTAAATCAGCCTCTTTTCATTACATTTCTGCTGGTTCACAGACAGTTGAAAAATTTTTTCATACCTTGCGAAGAAATTATTTGTAGCAGAGTTCTGAAATAGCTTAGAAATAAAATACTGAAGTGCCTAGGAACTATCAAAACAGAGTTAATTAAAATGAAGTTCAGTGAACAAAAAATTTAATTTTGTAAAAAAAAAAAAGAAAAAATTAAAATTGCAAAATCTCTCTTTCCATATGGTTCAACATATCCTGTATCCAGACTTGCTCAAAATGTGTCAAGAATTACTATTGTGGGCATATTATACAACTTGGCTGTTATGTGTTTAACCTTAGGAGAAGACAGGAAGACTCTCTGGGGATGAAAAGTGAACAAGATCTTCACATTCTTTTGAGATGCATCAACCAGAAGTCACAAGACATCTGAGAATATTCACACACACATACCCAGCCTCAAAGTTAATACTTTGAAAAGTCCAATGGCTGTGAGTTAGAAAACACCACAATGAGGACTGACTTCTGGCCTTTGATTCCACAGGGAGACAGGAACCCCTTTTGTAGCATTTCAGGATCCTCACTGTGCTGAACCACAAAAAATTACAATTTACCCCAGTATGTGCAATAAAGGTACACTCAGCTCTGGCAGCATCTTGTTCGAGGTTCTCACCAGCAGAGAGAGTTAAACATAGTACAACATTTCACAGAAGTGTAGCGCAGTTCTTCTTAAACTTCTAACATGCTGTCCGCTCAAATGATGAACTTTCCACGCCTACCCCAAAATCCACTGACAGGAATTCTTGTTGAGAGATATTTGTACCACCTCCTCAATCCTGTCCTTGTCTTCAGACTTGATGGAAAGTAGCTAGACTTGTCTGCTTCGTTCTGTCGCCCAGCATCTGCACTCACTCTCTCCAAGGAGTCTGAGATGCCCTAATTAAATGTGCCTTCATGATAATTTTACCAAAGCTTCACAGTTTCTCAGTTGCAATCTCCATTGTGTCTGCAATGCAGCACTAGTAAACCTGATATTACTAGGGTTCTGTCCAAGCTGCAGCTCTCTGGGTCTTCTTAGGAGCTGGCCACATAAATAGGTATCAAATTTTTCAAACACAGATTGTAACCTGAAATATGCTGAGCTCCAGACTGCTGCATTAGCAGCTCTTTGCAGAGGAACCAGCTAATTTAAAACTTGGTCGGATTTAATGGCATTGCAGTTACTTCTGTGAAATTCTCGAGTTATGGATAACCAGCTTTGGTAAGCTTTTCCTATGACTGGAATATAAGCATACTTTGACATGACAGTATTCTGCCACTTTCTGTTCCACATAATCCCGCCTAATCCAATTTTTAATCTTCAATCATCATGCAAATGTATAGTGACAAATTTGATCAATTAGTCTTGCTACTGGGACAATAAAAAGACAATCACCTTAATTTTTTTTTTCTATATTATATATCTAATAATAGTATATATATAATAATTAGAATATAAAGAATACTGTATATTTATTTGTAAACAGATAGACTCATGTTTGTCTTCTAACACTGCAACAACCCTGCCCTCAGACCCAAGTGAATGAAGAACATGCAATCCATCCTTTCCACTGCATCCAGCTCAGAGCTACCTATATAAGTCATGGTTTCTGCACTACTTTAGCTGTGTCTTTTTGTGGGGAAACAAAATGAGCACAAACTAATTTCAATTTTTAAACCAAGGGGCTAAACATAAACTGAATGTACAGTGTGTAGTCTGGTATAGTGAGGACTGACGTTTCAGATTCCTTGCATTCTCTTATTACTTTCCTGCCACACTAAGGTATATTGTCTTAAATTTAGTGCTTGCTTTAATATGTCAAATTAAGACATTCTGGGCAGATTATATATCAAGAAAAGGTGTGTGTTTAAATAGGTGTGACAAGTGTATAAAAGGCTTGATGAAGTATTTGTGTGTACCAGATTAATGACCTCTCTTTTCAATCAAATTGAGCTCTGAAATTTGACCCATTGACTTTAACTGTCGACTCCTGAAGAAAGCACATCAGTAACTTATTTAGCCTATTCTGCAGACAAATGTGTGGAGAAGGAACTCATAAATAAAGTTATATTGCAGTATTCACAGATCTGTTGCCATGCCACCAGTACTAAAGCAATTTTGCTATCCAACCAATGACTGTTATAGGAAAATTTTACTCTGAAACTGGTGTACTTGAATAAAAAGTTATTTTTAACAGCTCAGAGCATGGATTTTCTACTAATTTACCAATTAAAATATTAATTATCCAAGTCTTTGAGGATATTTTATTTAATAGTAAAATTTCATAGTATGCCATCCCCAGAGAACTTTGAAAATTATTGCTAAAATCCTAGTACTAATTTATAGAAAATTCACTCACTATTCTAATATTCTATTTTGCATATTCTGTTGTGTGTGTCAGTATTACATATGAATACAATTATGTTCTTTTTCTTTAGGTGATTGCCATATGTAAGCTGTTACCTTTTAATACTGACATGCAATTATGTCTCTTTTCTGCTTTACAGGAGCTATCCTACAGAGCTGTTCTCTGTGGTTTAGAGCTTCTTTATGCCTTTGACTTCATCCATTATTCTTCCGTCCAGCAGAGTTTGCTCTGAATGGTAACTAGCAAAAGCAAAGACTGGGAAAATCATATTTTATGAAACCAGCTGAAATTATCTGCCCATTTGAAACAGTAAACTGGTTAAATTATTGATCAATATTATTTGTAAACCACACATGACTTGAAAGTTGTATGAGCAGCCACCAGGAACCCTGAAGATGGTATACTTGGCTAAGAGTTTGGCAGCAGTTGATTGGTTGTACTTAGGCCTGAAGACTTAATTAAGAAACAAAAATTTGCATTCTCTGGATAGTTTAAATTTCCAGTGAAACTCTTTTTTTTTTTTTTTTTCTCTTGTGCATTTTGTTCCCATCCTCATCTTTGGACAAAAATGTTCATTTATACTTCAATTTCTTTAACATACAGTCTTCTTTTTCTGAGAATTTTGACTATTTAAAGAGGTACCAAGGGGATATATTATCTCAGCAAGCCACTGTTTCTAAACCATTACATGTGCTGTAGTACCTCTCAGTTCTATGTATATTATATTCCATTCCATGTTGATGCCTATTATGATAATGACTAAGTGATTATTAAATATTACGACACTTCATTTCTCTAAGAAGTGCCTAAATATAAAGTTTCTGAAAGAGATATCTCTTGAGAACAACCTGTAATAGCTACACCTGACAATATCCTATGACATGTCAATGAAATTTTATGCTATACAAAACAATTATCCAAGAAACATGCAATTAAAACACATTTTTTTTGCAGAGGCAATCTAAAATATTGTAAACGCAATGTTCACTAGTAGTAGAAAACATACATATGGCTTGCTAGTTGCCTCAGACATGGGCTGTTTCTATTGTCAGGTGTGCAGAATTTTATTTCTGGGTCTTTTGTTTCCACCTGCCATTTCAATATCTGTACAAGAGCTGAAAGTATTAAGGCACCTACTTACCTGCTGGGTGTTTTTTTAGTATTAAAAATTCTTGAAAAGCAGCCTTGTTTCCTTTCATTACTCTTCTGTAAATGTGTTTGATGTTATCCACTAGGCAGGCATAGTTTTCTGTGTCTATTTAGAATATAAACTGATGAGATTTGTTGTTACTTTATATAATTCTTGTATATTTTGAAAGTTTGAAAATTTAATCAGTTGAGAAATTACCTATTTGGTTCCTTAGACTGGGATTTCAACTAATGTTATCCAGTGTGGCACTAAATAGATGAAAAACAGCTGTGCAGATCTTTTTCACTTTTTTTCATCAAGTAGAATATGGGAAGAGAAAGAAAGAGAAGATAATTTAAACAGAGAAAGATGACTGTAAATGTGATGTTCTATATTTAAGTAGTTATCATTATTACTAAACCTACAGTTTGAATATGTAACATGACCTAAATACACCTCTGGAATGTACTTTTAAGAGAGTTTATAGAAAACAGTTGTAACATTATTATATTAATACAATACTTGAAGTTTAAGTTTTTTATTAGTCATTAAAATATGTAACTTACTTGAACAAGGATACTCTCATTACCCACTTTATTCTTATATAGACTAGAAATGTTTACCTTATGTACTTAAAAAGGAGGATAGAATATTGTACTGAGTAACTATGCTACTTTATACTTTTCTTTGGATGCAATTGTATGAGGGTAGAGGTGCTTATTCAACAGCTGGTAGAAATTATTTACTTTTATGTAATGACATGAGTTCAAGAAAGGCAAATAAACAATAAAAGCATAACTATATGAACATGTATCTCTGGAGTGGCAGTGAAGAGCAGCACAGGAAAGTAAAATTATTGTATAATTGGAACGGTGCTAACAAAATTGTTTCTTTAAGATACTCAACTTGCTCTTTCTCAACTTGATATAATGCAGATCTTGCTGCTTTCAGGCAAGATCCAGGGTTATTTTCCTGAAACAGCTTGAGAAATGGATGCAATGTTTTATCTTACATTTCCTGCAAAATAAAAATGTATTCAGCAATACTGAAGTGTACTTTCCAACATGAAGTATATTCCATTTTATAATTCAGAACATTTCACTTGGAAAACACAGATGAAACAGCTTTTTATTTTATTTTAAACATGAAAAATAAACTTCCTTTTAAGTTTGAATCAAAATGTATTTCTGCTAATTTTGAATTGACATATCCCTGTCCTTGTCTCCACTGAAATAAAATATCTAAACAACAGCATCATCCGTCCAGCACTACAAGTCTGCTGCCAGTGAAACTGTCAGGTTTCATTACCACCACAAAGACAGTTCTCATGATACATGTTCTGGCTGAAAGCTGAACCAGAACTTGAGTAATATATTTCCCTCAGCGCCCCCTGTCATTTGCTACTCATTTAATCCTTCTGTCTTCCTCATTCTGCTCATTCCATTTTCCTAATTCCATTTCCTCTTTCCTGTTACCATTTCCATCCTTTCCCTGCAGGTTTCTTGCATTGTTCATTTAAACATGTTGTTTTGCATTTGGCACATATGGTAATGCCCAGTCTAAAACTTACTGGATGTGAAAAACCCTCAAAGAGCTCCAGATTAGGACTCTCTGAAAGAACAGTACTAAAACAGTTCTTGGATAAATTATTATCACAACAGTCTTTAGAAGAGAGAGCTTCAAAAATTAACTCAGCTTCCAAAATTTACTACGCCTTAGCTTCAGCCCTTTAGCTGTACCCAAGTCAGTGAAGAAAGTTAACCAAAGAGAATATTTTCTTGTTGGCATCCTTTTGACTGCTTCTAAAAGTTCACCAGATTTATTTATTTTAATCTTTTGGTTTGTATTTATTCATTTTAAACACTTCAAACTGTAACTTATTTTATTGCAGAATCATTAACAATTTACCATTACTAGATTACAGCTGCAGACAACCCCATGCATTTCTCCTTAACCTGGGAGATGAATTTAAGAACAAGCATAATTTCAAATGCTCAAAAAGTGAAAGCAGAAATAAAATGTTATCCCCTCTTGTCCCACAGATAATCTCTGACTTATATGTCACCAGAAACGTGAAGAATACAGATATCTGACCTACACTGCTTTCTTACCATGTCCTGCCATTGATGAGTTACCATGTTGCAACTCTCTGTTTTTTCATTTGTTTTGGTTTTTGGTTGGTTGGTTGGGTGGGGCTTGGGGGTTTTGTTTGTTTTATTTTATTTGTTTGTTTGTTGGTGTTTGTTTTTTTTTGTTTGGTTTTGGTTTTGTTTAGTTTTGAGGGTTTTTTATGTTTCTGTGGTGGGGGGGTTGGGGTTTTTTGGAGCTTTTTGTTTGTTTTGGGGGGGTTTTGGTGCTTGTTTGTTTGTTTGTTTGTTTTCTGTACATTGTAAAGACTTCTTGTGATCTTTCTGTAAAATCCTGGAGGTGCTGCCTATCTCTGTCTCAGCAGTATTACTTCTTATTTCAGTTTTGCCTTGCTCATTTTACCTTGGTCTGCCCTGTGAAATTTCTCAATGTTCTTTCAACTATTTAACTATGAATATCCTCTAAAGTGTGAGACACGACTGCCAGAGGTGTTGTGTCACCAGCAGCTGAGCTGAGGCTTGGGGAGGTGGCAGAGAACTGGGACCCAAGCAGATCAGATACTGCAGAGGGTGCAGGAAACTAGAAACATAACCACAGCTTAGAAAAAAGCACATCAGGAATAGAGAAAATAAATGAAAGATATTGTTAAGGAATGGGAAGTAGTGACAAGCTTTATTCACACTCTTTTTTTTTTTTTTCTCAAGTCGTTCTCTATAATTCTACACTTGTATTAATTCACTGATTATAAAGATTGGTTTACCCAGAACTTAGGAAGCCAGGCCATGCTGAGTTTCTCCAACTAAATGACATTAATAAGAAAATTAGCCTGTACACTCCATCACAAACCTCTCAGTTCAGTTCTACATCAGTTACAATATTTGTGTAGGTCCTAGTAAAATGGAAGTGAGATCTGTTTGTTTCTGAGAATCACAATACACTAAATGCACAATACAATCAAATTTATTTTTTTGTGAAAGTATAAAAATCTGAAACTGTTAAAAAGAATATCTGTATTAGAGGTTTGACAGTAGATATTTTAGCAGCACTTCCTCTCTTAATACGATGATCATACAGCTACTTTCAATGATAAAACACAGCTTGAAAGTGTCATTATAGAAAGAGTAATTAATTTTATCACTTTATTCTTAATCAATTTAGATTATCTAATTAAGTGATGCGGAAAAGGAAACTTAATATTTCTGGCACAGTTAAGTCAAACATTCAGAATTTGCTTTATAAACTCAGATAACTTAGATCATGTCTAGCACATCGGTCTTTGATTTTGGAGTGTAAATATATTTCACTAACTCTTCAAAACTCTGTACAAACCATCACATCAGAAGCTCTGCAGCAAGCTGAAGTTTTAACATCATTTTCTCTGCTGACTCTGTCATTTCTCCTAAGGGTTTTTTTTTTTCTTTTTCTATGACAAGAAAATAAACCTTACAGGAAAGAACTAAATGTGAGGAAGAATAGAATTTCATGTTGTAACACAATAAATATTATCAGTTTGTTTTTTTTTTTTTTCTTTTATATTTGGCTGATCATCTGCATGCATCAATTATAATTGAAGTAACACTATTTTGGGACACAACACTTGACAGTGCTTGCCTTCAAATGCAGTTTTCTCTTGGATAGAAGTTCACAGTCATACTGAATAATGCACAAACTTATTCAAAATAATGGGCAGATTCCTGGAAAGGTTGTGTTAGATCTGTTAATTTTTTTGGTTTATCATCCTGTGTATTTGCTGTGTATCTGCCATCTGCCAAATGTTAGAGATCACTGCATTTTAGTAATGCATGAGATTTCATTTCTCTGTAGTTCACATTAGCCTACTGTTTTTTTCAAAATTATTAGAATTTCTTAAAAATGAAAAGCACTATATCTCTATATTCATCTGATGAAGACTCCTGAGTCTAGTTGTCTCCACCATTGTATTACATCTCTGTTTAAAACTCATTTATTCTCAATTGCCTTCATAGAAGATTTCTAGCATAGTTTACTGAAAATGACAGCTGATAATCCGTGATATCTGATATCTCACAACCCATGCTATCTCCTAGTTTTATAGTCTCTTGTCATGAGGGAGGAGTGTTCTCTAAACCCAACATTTAACATGTGTGGTCTGCAGGCTTATAGTTCCCCTGACTCAACTACTGTTCCAGTACATGGCCCACTATTTCAATTCTCACTTCATAAGGACAAATGCTTGCTAAATTTTACTAGTCCTGTGTGGGTTTAAATGTAGTGGAACAGATGCAATTCTGTTGTACTGGCGCAGTCACTGGTCATGGCCATGAGGATTACTTCTGCATATCTTGTTTCTATAAGTGATTCATCACTGGAGTGGACTACACAACAGGATACTCAAATCTGGAAGGTCTGACGGAGAGCAAAAGGCAATCTGTTTCAGTAACGTGAAAGTTAAAAGAACAGATACAAGGATATCCAAATGGAGGACCAAATGAATAACGTTTTGGTTTTGTGGGGTTGGCTTGTTTGTTTGTTTGTTTTCTTTTCCAAAATACTTTAATCTAAATAAAAAATATGGTTTTAAAATAAAAAAATTCTAAGTCTGAAGCAGGAGCTCATTTATCTTACTATTAGAAATGGATCAACTTCATTTGTAGAGTCCAGGGAGCAGTTAAAGTGATGCTTAGCAAACATTTATTTTCTTTTAACTTTATCCTTCCCCCTGAGTGAAAAAAGTTCATCTGTATTCCTGGTGATATGATACACTCCCATCACAAGAAGGTTGCATTGACTCAGTCAGTTTGTCAAGTCTGGCCTGAAAGCACAGGGGTTCCTGGTCAGCTTTTTGTCTCTGTGAGACAAAGCATTGCATGGCACTGAGCAGAAATGTAATTTTTCAATGAACAGTTTAGATATTTCATAGGCTTATTATCCTCTAAATTCTCTCAATTAGTGAAAACATTGATATATCCCTTTTATTACATACATATTTACAGTTTATTTATCAAACTGAATGTATCTGTTATATCAAGTCAGAAATGCAACATCTGAAATGAATGTTAATACCCGATGTGATATTTCAACATCAAACAAAAGTCCCAAATACTCATCTACTTTGTGTATCCCAAGAAATGACAGGAGCCTTTTTGTCTTCAAACAACTGCTTTTTTTTTGTGTTCTAAGGAATTTAGTTTCATTGTTATTTTTCTAATTTCTGACACATCATTTGTTCCCTCTAAACTGCTCTTTCAAACCTGCCTCTGAAGTAGTGAAAATTCTTCATTTCAAAAATGAGAGAGCATTATAATCAATTTTTGTTATCTATGTATTGTTCTGTATCAAAACCATAAGCCTGCTTTTGTGATCTCATTGAAACTTTATTTATCATAGCTTTGCAGTAACAGATGGGAAAGCTGGAAGTGACAAGAGCATGCAATCGTAATCCCTTGTGCTTGAGATGGGACAGAGAAAAGATCTTTTGTTTTCAAATTAGAAAATGATAAAAAACATATAGAATTCTAATCTGTCTAAAACATTTAGATGTTGTTGCGTGCTGCCAGGATTGTTGACAACTGTTTTTGTGAAATGCAATTTAATGTATAAGCAATGTGACACTTCTGGCATTTTGTAGCATGGCTGAGAAGATAATAAAAGGACTGCTTGAATTTTTCCACCCATCCTATAATAGAATAAGCAGCATTTTTGTATGTTGTTTCGTTGATGTAGGCATTGCTTCCACTCAAAATTTCAATAACAGAAACAATTCAGGTCAGATCAGTGATGAAGATCTATAGAGCAGATTTGGGGTATTAATCACATTATCTGTTCTGCCTCTACACCAAGCTATCAGGACCCAACTCGCTAGTTCTGAACTGTAGGGAAATTAAAAAAAAAAAAAAAAAAAAGCAGCAACTGTGTGTTTTCTTAGTGTAAACATTTTTATTTTCTACTTTATTTCTTCTCTCCTACAACAGATATAGAGCATACACATCCTCTTCTCTCTCTTCTCTTTTTATCTTCTCTTCTCTTCTCTTCTCTTCTCTTCTCTTCTCTTCTCTTCTCTTCTCTTCTCTTCTCTTCTCTTCTCTTCTTTCTCTTCTCTTCTCTTCTCTTCTCTTCTCTTCTCTTCTCTTCTCTTCTCTTCTCTTCTCTTCTCTTCTCTTCTCTTCTCTTCTCTTCTCTTCTCTTCTCTTCTCTTCTCTTCCCTTCCCTTCCCTTCCCTTCCCTTCCCTTCCCTTCCCTTCCCTTCCCTTCCCTTCCCTTCCCTTCCCTTCCCTTCCCTTCCCTTCCCTTCATCTTGCTTTTAAAATTCCTGCTTTGGTACATTGGATTTAATCCCATGGATCCACTTGCTCATGAGATGTGTTTCTGGTTAGAAGTACAGAGGCAGGGAACAAATACTCTTGCTGCTTAACAGATCTTTCATCTAAGAAACTGTATCAACAAGCGACTCATATTTTTGTACATAACTAAGTACTTGGTCATGGGAAATAAGGTCTACATTTGTAACACTCATCTCATACCTCCTTCTACAAAGTATTGAGTCTTTGCATCACCTGTGTGTCTACAATGCAAGTGTAAAGAGGGGTTAAAGAGAGAATACTATGCGAGCTGAGGTCAATGCATATCCTCTGTGTGTGTGGTAATCTGAGAGCAGAACCAATTTTGAAATCTGAACATAGGGATAGAAACCTGTCAAAAGGGCAAACAACAGAAAAGGAGAGGTTAAGGCAGTCAAGTTCACACTCTGTGAAACACTCTTTTTTCTGGAAGAAGTCACATTCCTTTCAGAGCAACATTACACATTACATGCCCTTCTGTGAGCACCTACAAATGAAAAATAAAAGAAAACAAACTCAAAACAAACAAATAATAAAAACAAAAAACAATAAAAACAGAACAGTAAAATAGCACAGAAGCATTATGTCTTTATTTTTTTTTTTTTTTAATAAAGGGGATGTCATCTGTATCTATTCAGTAAGAAGTTATTTCCTACCCAAAATGAAGACCCCGTGTTAGTATGACAATTCATTAAATACTGTATATATGTAGTAGTCATTTACTTATAATAAACATAGTTTTCATATTATGACACACATATGTATGTATATGTGTGTGCATTTACAGACTAGGCTGTAAACAATGTCTAGTTATAGTATCCATTGCACATCACAAATCATACTATTGATATAGTATCCTATGCAGTTCCAAGTCACGCAAGAAATTGGCACTCACAAGGAAGGTTATTACTCACAGGGAGTAAACTTTACATTAGCTAGGTTCTTTGCTTGTGAATGGCTGGATTTTTCCCAAAGTCTTCTCCATTTTGATTTGCTGTCAGGGCTGTGCCCAGGAGAGTCCTCCTCCTGCAGCAGGTCCTGCTGGCTTCTGTGACAGAGAGTGATCCCCCGGCACAGGGCCTGAGGAGCTTTCTGACAGAAAGAACATGTTCAGTACTTGGTAGACATTGTTTTCTCCTTCCTCACCATCCACTTGCTTTCAGACCTGAGCTGATTCTCTGTTTTTTAATAGTCCCTTGCTCTGTTGCTTCCCTTAAATTCTAGACAGATCATCTCATTGGAATTCTTTTATTTATTCTGAAAGATCTTGGAAGAAACTTAAAATCCACTTTATTGTGTCTATACTCTTCATACCAAGATGTCCCCTGGCATCCGATGCCAACCTTTCACAAATTGACTTGGTTACCATATTTTTGTTGCTCCCCATGGTCCACAAATAAAGAAGAGTAGATTCACAGGTGTAGAAGTAAACAGGTATTTTCTTCCCATAGTGCAGACAAACATAATGGTTTTCTCTATAATGACATATCAAAAAATTACATTCTCCTTTTCCAAGTAAATTTAATGCCAAGAAGAAATTATGTGATAGTTGACACCATAGTTCAAAAGAGTTTCCCCCAGGACATCTAAAAACTATGACAAGACAACAGGAGGTTGGTCATGTCAAAAGACCAGTCAAAAGACCATATTGCAAATTCACCGATGATGGCAACCTGTGTATCTAGGTGGGTAAGAATTCCTCTCCTCCCCTCCCCAACACTCACATCTATTTCATGAAACAACAGTAGAAAATAATAGAGAAGATGGACGATTCTGAAGAACAAAAGGAGAGGATTTCTATTCCCTATACTGTGAATGGTTTGAGCATAAAGGAGAGAATAAGAATGTGGGAAAGGAAAAAAGAGACTAAACCTCTAAGTCAGCTCTTCAACACTGATCAAACACCACACTCTTAGACGTCAAGAAGTGCTCAATGGCCCACATTCTACCCTCTTGTACTCCATCCACACACTCCATCTACATATATAGAAACTGAATATATGTGTTTTATATGTTATGCAAGTGTTATAGCAGAAGCTATTATCAGTAGTGTGGGTTTATTCACATAATAAATTTTAATGCAATTATTTCTTTATAATTTAAGAAAGAGACTATTTTGAAGTGGTTTTGATATTCTCTGCATGTGTAAATAACTGTCAAATAGAACACTGTTTCTAGTTGATTCATGTGCTGTACCACTTCCTCCATTCACATTTGGTCAAGGCTGAGCACCTTTGAGTAAATGCATATGCTATACCCTTCTCCTATTCTCCATATAGAGAACTGGAATAAGCAAATTGGGTGGAGCCTTGTTTCTGCTCCTTGTAAGGTTTAGTGGATGCACTAGGTTTGTTTGGATGGTTATCAATCAGCTTCCCAGAAAAGGCAAGAACAGGGGCGAAACCAGCAGAAGCTGAACGTCTACCTACATTATTCATTCCTCACCAGGCTTTATTTTCAAGCAGGGAGTAGACACCTTTCCATTTGTCTTGAGCAAACAAGTGCAGCATAAAAATGAGTGGGAGCTTATACAAGCACTTCTACTGTCTCTGCTGAGCCTGGTCACCTTAAACACATCCCAGACTGTGCTGGCAAAGGACCCCACAGTTGGGTTTAAATCACAGGCACAGGATACAGTTCATTCTGCTGGGCTGTGGGAATTGGAAAGTGCTATCTTGATCTAGACCTTACAAACATGCTGTGGATCTAAAATCAGTTAAAGTTGCAGATTTGCCAGGCAGGAACTGAAGCCACCTCCTTCCGCTTCCTCTTACTGCCACCTGCCACTTCCCAAGGTGCAGCTGCACCACCTTTACTCTGGGAGGGACTGTCAGGACTTGGCTTCCACAAAGGATCGTTCACCCATACCAATGGTGTCAGCAAACAGCAAGCTACCTTCCTCATGTCTGTTGAAGATGAAAAGGTGACGGATTTCACAATTAACATTATGTATAACAAGAGATGTAATTCAACAAGTTTCCAGTGACTGCACATCAATGTGTCATAAAGCTAAATTATACTTTTAAAAATATGGTTGCAAAGTAACCAAAGCATACCTCATTGCTCTCTAGAGCTTCCTGAGGAGGGGAAGTGGAGAGGGAGATACTGATTTCTTCTCCCTGGTGGGTAGGACTCATGGGAATGGTTTAAAGCTGCATCAGAGGAAGTTTAGACTGGACATTAGGAAGCATTTCTTTACCGAGTGAGTGGTCAAACACTGGAGCAGGCTTCATAGAGGGGTTCTGGTTGCCCTGAGCCTGCCATTTTTTAAGGTGCATTTGGACAACACCCTTAATAACATACTTGAACTTGTTCAAAACTGAAGAAGTCAGGCAGTTGGACTAGATGAACATTACAGGTGTCTTACAACTGAAATAGTTCTATTCTATTCTATTCTATTCTATTCTATTCTATTCTATTCTATTCTATTCTATTCTATTCTATTCTATTCTATTCTATTCTACTCTGTTCTGTTCTGTTCTGTTCTGTTCTAATTATTCTCCTTTCTGCAAATACGCTTCCATTACTGTACCAAGTATCAGGAATAGACAGCTAAATGCCTAGCTGAATGTGTCTTTCCTAATCCTAGTTACAGCAAAAACTGTCTTCAATATCTATTAACTAGACTGATGTTTCCAAAGTACAGTTCTCACGTTTTTTTTAGCAAACCAGCCATATTCTGCTTAAAATGGAGGGAATCCCTCCTTGGTACACACTGTACTGAGAAACATCAAGACCCTAATAGGAATGGAAATATGGACTGCATTTGATTTCTTTAAGGTAGGAAAATAGTGAGCTCAGCTGTTCAGACAGCGGAACAGCATCTTCAGCTGTCCTGTGTATTTCACATAGGGTACATCAATGTTCTTTTGTCATAACAGTTGTCACCAGCCTATCCATCTCCAGTCAATCACTGTGCCACTTTGGTAAAGTCATGCTAATTTGTTATAGCTGGAAGTCTCATGTAATACTGAGATTATCACACTCTTGACACACTAGAGCCAAGGACTGAACTGAAGCTCATCAGACAAAACAAAAAAAAAAAAAAAAAAGAAAAAGGTAAAATTGTATCATAGAAGTATGTCATCTTAAAAAAGGATATCTTTCTTGGAACAAGCTTGCTTTCTCTTTCGCCTTATCCATGTTCCTTGGCAGTAGCCCTAAAACAACTTCTGTTTTGTTTTGTTTGGTATCAGTTCTTGTGCATCCATTCAGCGTGCAGGATCTGTGACCATACACAGGAAGCCAAAGTCATGCAGCAGATTTGGTCAAGCAATCTCAGTGGGGTTAAGTATTTGCCTTCAAGACTGGAGTCAGCTTCCTGTCTTTCCTCCCTTAGTTTCCTGTCACTTGTCCTAGGAACTATTCCCAGTCCCACATCTTATTCAAATGAGGAGGAGCAGGTTTCGCTACAGAGTGTTTGTGGCTGGATCCAGGGCAAACAGAAAGCAGTCTCAAGGGTACATGGTTCTTAGCTCAGTTCCAACGAGGTGGTAAAAAAAAAAGAAAAAATCTAGATAAAAATCTAGAGAAGTGTAAAAGGAAGGAAAAGTTTGAGCCTTGCAGTCAAGAAAAGATCAGCAAAATAGTACAGCTCAAATAATGGACAGAATTTACAGAATTACATTTCAAACTCTGTATTGTAGATGGCATTACATTTGGATCAATACTAATTTTTTAGAAGAACCTGGAGAGGTCCCACTGTCTTAGTTCTTATTGTTGGATTCTGAACACTACTCCAGAGCAAAGACCACTCTCCTAACATATCAAAGAGAACAACAACACAAGATTTCCATTAGCATTTTTAATTCTTTTGCATGAATGCTAAATATAATATACTTCAAAGGGTTCTTGAAGATGTAAGCTCAGATGTTGTACAAAAAGAACTACATGTGTTCTTGGTTACTCAATTAGTACACAAAGAGTGTGGCTATTTGTATACAATAGGAAATATACCTCATGATTCCTCTCCATGCTGTAAGGAGTTATGAACTAACAGCTCAGGTAACTTCAGGAATCTGATCAAGATACCTCAGTGATCCCTCATCTCTGCTTATGTTTCCAAATGTGTGTGCTTTGCAGATCTGTTGAACAAAGTATGCTCCAAAACACAGGGTTATTAACAATTTCTACTTATTTTATTTCTCCCCATTTTTACGACTTCCTTTTTGTGTGTTTCTTACTCACAACTCAAAACAGCATGAGTTTCAAGTTGAAAAAAACTACAGAAATCTGATAGAAAAGGCATAGCTGAAATGCTCAGGGACTTTCAGCATGCTAATGCATATTATCTAAAGAAGTCCTCACAGATTTAATGACACGAAGATGTATTGCCTGAACTTCTTTCAACAGACATTGCTTTTTCATTTTATTTACATGTTGCCATGTGAAAAACAGTGTTAATAATCCATGTGATCAAGTGGGGGTCCTTTGATTGTTATGGTCACTTAAATGGACTTAAGCTAAGACAACAATGATGAGGCTCACACAGCATGCTAGGCTGTTGTTTGATTGTGGTTATCATGGCTGGAATGTCTTATGTTGATTTAGCCGATGCAGAAAAACACTGTCTATGAGATCTTCCTATGGGTAGAGCTTTGATGGCTTAGATTTTTTTGATAGTGTTACTAAGAGACTGACTGGGATGCAACACAAACTGTTCTGTCAAGAATGTCAAACAGCCTCCATCTAATATATTCTAATTTAGCTTTTCAAGACAGAAGGCAGAACGACAGAAAAATGGATTTTATTTTCTGCACCAAGTCAGTTACCTTGAGGTGATGAGAGTAAATCATGCTAGATCCACCTTTCACCAACCAAAAGGATTTTTCCCTTATATTTCACAAAGATCATCTTGAAAATAGGTGTCAAATTGGCAGCTGAAATGCCAGTTGTAGGTCCCAGATTTGATAAACAGCATTTTCCAGAGAACTGGAAATTGCTGTTTAACCTTCTATCTGGGTTCATCTATGAGCAGTCAATTGTCCACCAATCTTGTTATTTTCAGGATAGTGAGAAACCAAAAGGATTCTGTGTGAAGTGGCTTTTTGCAATTACTGGAGAAGAGGAGAGAGACAGAAGACACCTGTCATAGCATCATGAGCAATATGGCAAAAGGCATTTGAACTACTAAAATGGTTATTTCTTCCTAAAATGTGTGTCTCTTGCAGTTACCATGAGGAAAAAGGGGAAGAAACACTGTATTATCCTTCCCCTCATTCTGTTTTCATGCAAGACATTGGTAAAATTTGAATTTTGGCATTCAATTCAAAACACTATCTGGAAGTTAATAGATGCTGATGCCAGAACATTGCATGGAGGTATATTATTTTTGGTAACACAGTTTGCATTGAAAGTGATGCTGAGGTCCCAGGATTCATTCGTTTCTAATAACAGAGAAAGATGGGGGCTGGGAAAAGTGACAGAAGGGATAAAAACCCAAACTTATCAATCCAAAAAAAGCCATTTCTGTTGTACGTGGTGAAGACTTTAAAGGCTTGGGGAGAGAAGGAAAAAAAGAAAAAAAGAAAAAAAAAAAAAAAGTCTTTAGGACTTTCCTTTCAGTAAAATCTGGTGTAATAATGCTCAGGTTTATTGGACAGATGCAAAAGGTCACTTTCCAAAACATTTCTCAGTCAGTTTTGGTGCCAAAGGTGGTATGTTCATTAGGCTCATGACCTTTGTCTTTCCAGATGTATTTTACCAAGAGCAGGAGTCATAGAGTTTTATACTTTTGTTTTGTGGGGAAGGAATAATAGCAATATGTCAGACATTAGGAATTTATATCCAACTGCTCTTTCAATAAATTCTTTATTTTTTAGACGTAAATGTGAATGAACATTGGATATAAATGTTGACCTTCACGCTACTGTTATTTATAGAGCTGGCTTTTCACTATATCAGGTGTTGAGGGAATGAAATCACTCTGTCATGCTTGAAACTAACATCATTTAGGTAACTGCAGTAGAGATTTTATCTGAATGATCCTTGTTGAGGTTTTTTTTTGTTTGTTTTTCCACTGAATTCTGACCTTGGTGTTTCTATCAACACCATAAATGAATACTTGAGTTCAATTTGTTGTTGTTTATAAACTTCTTTGAACAAAAGTTTGGGATAGACAACCATTTATTTTAAGATCTGAATTTTAAGAGAACACCCCTGCATAGTGTGAACTTCTGCACATTACAGTAAATCCCTTTAAAATACAATTTTCCACAATGTCCTTTTTGCAGTCAAACATTTACAACACTAAAATTGCTAAGTATAATGCATGTTATAAGCTACATTTTAATAACGTAGTCAGAGAAAAAATCCTTCTCCTGTTCTCCTGTTAGACAAAGGGGAAACAGTCAGTTTTGTCCATAAATCTTCACTATGAGTCTCCTGCAGACCTCATATCACATTCCCATTGTCCTATGACATAATTAATATTTATTGCATGATTTTTCAGGTTAAAGAGTCTAAAATGATGTGAGGAAATGTAGCTACAGGAACTGGAAACTGGGGACATGTTTTGCATATGCTGAGGGTGGTGCAAATCTTGCTAAGGTACTTGGAAGAATAGCATAAAGTGAAGGGAGCTGAACTTGGTGAAATCTTGTCTCTGCTGGAAATGGCCCTGACATACGAACTTCCCTGAAATATGCCCAAGCATTGCCAAAGACAATTGATACAAGAGCAGGTTAACAATTTAGTGTTAAGATTATAAGTTAGTCTTTTTGTTTGAAGTGATAACTACATTCACCTAAAAAGCCATTCATTTTGATATTCCAGTCATTTGTCATCAGTCTCCATATCACAATACACTCAAGGATTTTTTTTTATGAAGCTGGAAATCAGTGGGTTCCAAAACACAGAACTGTTTTGTTTGTCTTTATCTTTCTCCCTGTTTTTTTTTTTTTTCCAACAATTCATATCAACTCCTTCTTCTCAGTTTTCTATCACAAAAAAACATTAGTAGTAGCTAGTCTTTCCTCCTTTGTGCTGTGCCATTGTGCTATAGTTATACACTTTTAAAAATTATAATCATATCTCAGTGTGTGGCTTGGCAACCTTTATTATCTTGATATCATTTTCTACTATCCTTCACTAAAGAATGTATCTTTACAAAGAGACAAACAGATCAACAGGTATTAACACTGCAGCAGATAGCTTTTATCATGCTGTTGTCAGAAATTGGATTTTTCATGTCCGCTACTAACAACTCCACAGATATTCAACTGATGTTTAATTAAGGCAGCCTTCCCCATCATGATATTCTGGGTGAATGTCTACTAAAAGATGAATGAGAGATAGCCAGTCTTCTTACTTTCTACCTCTTGCTGCTTCTCCCTTCTAGGTTGCACTAGATAAGATAAAAAAGAGGCTTTCTGAAATCCGATTCTCTCTGTACAACAAAAGTGGGTCCTAAAGTTTGCAAGGAACTTGGCTGTGTTTCATCACCTTTACAAATTTAAATGGGTCCCCTAAAAGTGAGGGATTTAACATGCTTTATGGCATGGTATAAGGATAGAAAAAGCTAATGAAAATGGATTGGTGCACGACTGAAGTGAATCATTCCATGTCAATCAGCCACTTTAAGGCCTTGCTTTATGTTGTAAGGAAGTTAGCACATTACTTTTTGGTTTTGGTGTTTATTTTGGGGCCACTTTGTTTGTTTGTTTGTTTGTTTGCTCTTCATTTGGTTTGGTTTTGTTCAGCTTGGTTGGCTGGTTTTGATTTTTTTTTCCCCCAGTAGGCTATCTGGGACTGAATATTGCAAACTTGAAAGTTAATTCCAAATAGGTTTGCTCTCTTGTCTTATCTTGTTGTTCTATCAAGCCCATAGTATAGTACACCACTGTTAAACTGCTCAGACCCAATGTAATCTTCCCTGTGCTGCAGCAGGTGTTTTATAATCTGAAAAGGAAATTCTGTTTCATTAAAAATATTTGTTTAGTCACCACAGCACAAAACATGCTGCTTCAAAAAGGCTGCCTCCAAAATCTGTAGGGTTCAAGAAAGATGTAAATGGGTGCCTGAAGCATTAGCTTTCATTAAGCCTTATAACCCTGGAACAAAGGCATTCAGGGGGAAACTTGATAAGAATAGGAAAGACTTTTCAGCTACAAATACTGTGCAGTGGGGACAGAAAGAGATATTCAATGATTTTTCTAGCAAAGTCTAATTTATTTGGAGACAGAAATGTTATTAGAAAATAATGCAATACGGTAAAAAGGACATTCTGACATATGCATAGCCAGTATGTGAACTAACATAACAGAAATTGGAGGCTGTTTTCTCATATCCTGGATTATAACTCCTTTAGTGCAATGAGAAGACCACATAGGAAATAATTGTTTTCCACTTTATACAAGGCATTTCAGAAGGAGGAACCTGACATTAAGTCTGCTAGAACTCAGAAACAGACAGAGGGACGATGTCAGATGGCACTCTACATCTTGGATTTTCCTTTTCTAAACTAGCTACAAATGAAGCTCATGGAGGCTACATCCACAAGTCTCTTGATTCTTTAATATCTTCATGAGAGGTCTAACATTAGGTGAAGGAATCTGAAAACTCTATCCCAGATACTTTTTTTTATATCTGACTGTTAAAAAAATACAATGAACAAACAAAACAACCAACCAACAAACAAACAACGAAACAAACCCACAAAAAAAAAAACAACCAAAAACCCACTCTTTACCACTCAGCCTAAAAGTCTTGTGTCTTGAAGCCACGATCTATAGTCATGTTCTTCACAAGGACTATAGACCTCAAGAATAAGGTCCTGCATAGTGTTAGTACCAATCAAAAAATCTCTTGAGCAAGACGCTATTTGGTTGCAACAATGAGTCTCTGCTCTTCAGCTAGTTATCTGTATTGAAAGCAGGACTTTCAGAAACTGCTTTAGGTTGATGTAACTATGCCATCCTTGGATCTTGCTCACCCTAGCTTGGGAATCATCGTAGGCATATCATGGTGGTGTAGAATCAAACTCCAGAAGTTTCCATCTATAGTCTTCCCATATTCAAACATTCTCTGATCACATATGAATTACTGCTTCATGTGTCCTCTCATTCTCTCATTTTCATGCCATGGAAGGAACAGCCCAAATTCCATCAGTGGCTCTAGTTGCGAGGAAAATCAGACACTGAGTTTGATGGTTTAATGCACAAGGAGCTTGATGGGACAAAAAATTTCAGTTTGAAACAATCTCTTCTCATTTTTGTTAGAAATTATTTGTTAGAAAATCTTGGAAATTGTATTTGTCAATCCTCAACTCTGAGTCTTAAATCTGCATGTGTCATTAGATAGGCAGTGGTGGTAGTGAGTTAGATTGTGTTGGGATGTCGTAGGGCTAACCCATGCCTCTGACAAAAAATGAAATGGAGTAGCAACATGCAAGGACATGGTTACCCATGGCAGTAATTCTAATTGCTCATTCTAATAAACCTGAAGTCCCTTTCAAATACTGTTTTCATGTGTGTTGATAAGAGCAATCCACCTAAGTGAAGCCACACAGGAGCACCAGATAACATGAAGAAAGAGATTTCATCTCAAAGGTATCCACAATATTATACCTCACAGAAGCAGAATAACAGTTACCAGAGAGAATGAAGATAAATTGATCATCTGAGGAACACGGTTTTTAAATTATTTATCACTGAAGAAAGTTTTTTTTGCAAGATCAGCTTGGCAGAAGGGACATAATGGATGGTTTTGAGAATCCCAAGGTATTTTATAAATATTGGTTCAAGAATTTGATCTATTATTCTTATACACATAACTCATTCGAGATGAAAGGAAGAAGACAGAGAGATGTCAAGACAGCTACAGTTGCCTTTGCTAGCAGTTTTTCTACAGAAAATTTCCTGGTTACAGGATATTACTCCCCATGAGGCTTGCATCCACTGTGTCAGTTTGTTTGGGGAAAAAAACCAGAAAATTGAATTAGATAAGAATACTGCTGTCCCGTGCCAAAGCCCAGAGTTCAGACCCAGGCATAAAAACCTCTACAGAGCTCACACACACTGGGGCATGCACAGGACATGATTCACCTTTAGCAATGGTGTCTGACACTTGAAACCATTGTGGATGTTCCACCCTTGGAGATATTAAAAACCTGATAAGACATGGTGCTGAGCAGCCTGATCTAGCTGACCCTCCTCTGAGGGCTGGGCTAGATGATCTCCAGAGGTCCCTGCCAACTTCGGCTGTTATGTGGTTACGTAAAGCTTTGAACACACTGGAAGTGCCATTAGGCTGAATCACGACTTTTAGCTTGCCTTAGGACATACTGGAATGAACTGTGAATTATGTTTATAAGACAGAGGTTTACTCATTTCTCATCATTTATAGTTCCTTCACCTTATATTTACACTTAAATACAGTGATGAGGTGCTACCTAGCTACACAGTTTGGCTAAGACTGGGATATAGTACCTGTAACTAAATCATCCAAGAGTTAGAGGTGTGCAGGCTCCAAGCTTGTACCCAAAAGAAAGAAATAGCAAATTCCAGGAAGAAGTTCACCTATTCAGAACTGTCTAAAATGTATCACGTGGTTTGGAAGTACTGGAAAAGAAAATGTATCATTTCAAAGTTTAGTGTTATGACAGAATGACATTTGCAAGTAAAACATCTTTTTATTTTGGCAACAAGGGCCAGGGGCCCACCAAAGCTGCTCAAACATTCCCCATCCTCAGATGACAGAGAAGAGACAAAATATAATGAAAGGCTCATGAGTCAAAATAAGGGCATGACTCACCAGTTACCATCATGGGGAAAATAGAGTCAACTCAGGAAAATGTATTTAATTTATTACCAATTAAAATCAGAGTAGGGTAATGAGAAATAAAATCTTAAAACACCTTCCCCACCCCTGCCTTCTTCCACAGCTCAATTTCCTTCCCAGTTTTCTCTGCCTCCCTCCCCTACCTCAGTAGCACAGGGATGACGAGGAATGGGGGTGGTGGCCAGTCCATTACACGTTGACTCTGCCGCTTCTTCCTCTTCAGGTGCAGCATTCCTCACACTCCTCCCCTGCTCCAGCATGGTGTCCCTCCCATGGCAATCAGTCCTCCACAAACTTCTCCATGCTGAGTCCATCCCACAGGCTACAGTTCTTCATGAACTGCTGCAGCATGAGTCCTTTCCACAGGGTGCAGTCCTTCAGGAACAGACTGCTCCAGCCTGGGTCCCGTGTGGGGTCACAAGTCCTGCACACAAACCTGCTCCAGTGTGGTCTCCTCTCTTCATGGGGCCACAGGTCCTTCCATGAGCCTGCTTCAGTGTGGGGTTTCTCATGGGGTCACAGCCTCCTTTGGTCATCCATCTCCTCTGGCATGGGGTCCTCCAAGGGCTGCAGGTGGATCTCTGCTCCACCACAGACCTCCATGGCCTCACCATGGCCTGCACCGCAAGCTGTAGGGCAATCTCTGCTCCAGTGCCTGGATCGCCTCCTCCATCTCCTTCTTCACTGACCTGAGTGTCTGCAGAGTTGTTTCTCTCACATATTCTCACTCCTCTCTCTGGCTGCAATTGCTGTTGCACAATTATTTATCCCACTTCTTAAATATTTTATCCCAGAGCTGATTCCACCATTGCTGATTGGCTTGGCCTTGGCCAGCAGTAGATCCATCTTGGAGCCTTCTGGCATTGGCTCTATTGGACACAGGGGAAACTTCTAGCACCTTCTCACAGAAGCCACCCCTGTGGCCCACCCACTACCAAAACCAGGCCATGAAAACCCAATACAAACAGGAAAAAACTTTTTATTTGGCCAGCATGTCAGTGGAATTTTTCAGAAGTGTTCTGCTCAAATCCCTTCAGAAACAAGGACGAGGTTCAGCTGCTGAAAACTTTCTTTAGCTTTCACAGATAATTGAATACAATATATTTGTTTTTCTTCTGAAAAAGTAAAGAAAAATATTTTAATGTTAAAAATATTTTAGAATATTGATTCACCTTATCCTTAACACTTTATTAATTAAAGACATTTCAGAAATTAAATGCATTCTACATAATATGTACAGTTAATGTATTCAAGTTGTAAAATATGAACATGTAGAACACAAGTTATCTATGTTGGGAAGTAGTAATTTTCTCACAGCTTCCAATTTTTACAGACAGGCAAGCTTTGTTCAGAGTCATTTAGTGAACTGTGCTGGTGCTTGAGCTCTTTTACATTAGCTGATACCACTGAATGGCTGCAGTGGGTTTTCTCCTAATAACATTACTTCTAAATCTATCTTCCTTTAAAAAACTTTGGTCATTTTTCACACATATCTGTATATGTTCTATTAAATTTGAGACTCAGAGTGGGAAAATATTTCCCCATCGACTTTGAAAAAGAAAGCCAATTGTCTTAAGTTTCAATTTCATTTTTAAAAGGGGAAAAAAATTGGAAGGTTCATCCTAGTTACTTTCAATTTGGCTGATTTAGATGTCAGTAATATGAGAAAATGAAATCTCATTGATAACTGGAGAGGCCTCTGAAGAAACTGCTTTCGGCCATTAGCTGTTGCACATGTGATCTTTCATTTAACTAAACATCAGCCAACAGAATCTCTGGAAAGAAATCCAGAACTGTAAATTTAAACTGGATCAAAGCCCACATCACAGTTCAACCATTTAAACCTTGGAACTGGAGTCTGTCAAATGTTCTAGTGAAATATAGCCATCACACATTCTGCAATAATATTATCTAGCCAAATCTTCAGACAAATTCCAGTCTTAATCTGAATCTTTAATTTTTATCAGAGGACACATAGAGCCATTCAAATATATTACAAGGAAGATCTGGTTGTTCACTGCTTGAAATGTCTCTTCAAAAATAACAAAAGAGGTTGAACCAATACTTTGCACTGTGCGTCTCCTGAAAAACAAAAAATAATAACAAAAAAGCAGCTTTTTTTTTTTTTTCAGGTGTATTAAGACCGGTCAGTCTACAGTTTATAAGCAATAGGTAGCTCAGGTCTTATGTAATTGAATCCTTATTTATAGACTGTTTTATGCCCTAAGATGATTTGATATGAGTTTTTTGCAACCTGGCACAGCCACCAAAACAAGTGCAGTATTATTTATATCTTACAGCCTATCAAGCTTTTAATCTCCCAGAAGCCTGAATAATCTTATTCATGCTGAATATTATCTAGCACATTAACACATTGATATTTCCGCACAAATGGTAGCTACTGTCTTAAGGCCATAAACCTGTTGGATTGTGAAATACATTCTAATGGTATTCTACCTTCTGAGGAAGAATTAATTTTTAAAAAGAAAAAAAACAAAATATTTCTAACCATTAATAAAGCCTGGGGTTGTTTTTTCTTGCTTTGTGTGTCCATGTGTGTTAGCAACATTGTTAAAAAGTGGTTGTGGAAAATTACGTGTTTAATCATGTTCTTTGAGAATATTGTATATTCTGTATCACCTTAAGACTATTAATCATGTTGTACATATTCTAAAGGCATATGTTAATCATCTGATATAAGTTTGGTTGATGGATATAATAGATCTGCTCTAAAACTTTGGCTCATCTTCCCAGGCAAAACACTACATGGGTTTTCTGATATTCCTTGGACTTTAAGATGTTAGCATGAATAATACCTTCTTTCGGAAAGAGCAGTGATTAGAGGCAGAATTTTACAGTGTGGGTCAGGAGAGAAGAAGGGGTACAAGAGAAGATAACCCAGAAGAACAGAACGAGACTTAAGCCAGGAGAAATGTATGGGAGTGGAAGCGAAGTATTTTTCTGGATAAGAGTTGGACCAGAAATCAGAACACATTTTTTGTTCTGTCCTCCATGGCAATCTATCTTTGTTTCTCTGTTAACAGTTTGGGAAAAAAATCTACAGAAATTCTTAACACAAAGTCAACCATCTGGATCATGTTAGTCCTTTCTAGTTTTGGAGCCTAGAGAATAATGGAAGTATCTCAGATAAAGTAAAGGAAGATTAGACTGAATGGGTGTTGTGTAATTTTAGCTTAGCCATGTCCTGTAACTCCACAAGTGCTGAAGAATTCTGAATGAAAAACATTAATTTTAACTACTATTATTTATTTGAAAAAATAACTGGATGAGTTGGAAAGTTGTTCAATCTACTGTTGGAAATGGATCTTTTTCATGCACTTTATTGGACTTTCTCCTTTTACTTGGCTGCTCTAGAGTTATTTATTGAATTTTATCACTGAAAAAATATACTGTTTAATAAGAAGTGAATTATTTGAAGCCAGAAATGTTTCATCTAACTTCTCTATAGGAAAAATATCTGTCTTTCTTCCTAGAGAAAAATTATTAGAAGTACTGTGATGCAGGGTATCTGTTATTTGCTATTCCCCCCAAAGATATCTCTATATTTTATACTCACCATCTTGGAAGCATATTAACTGTTCCTCTGATGTGAATGACGATGCTTGTATCTTACTTTCCTATAATCTCTAGTGTACTGAGACCTAAACCAAAGGACAGGCAATAAATTATTAAGAAAATCACTTTTCAGATTCTTTTACATAATATGAAGGAAGTTCTTCTCTGTGTCCATTTGCAATATAACTTGTCTAACGTAAAATTAATAGATTTTCAGAATTTCTGCCAGAATGAGTAGGTTCATCACTTCTTTCACTATTTCTTCTGTATTCATATAGACCAAATGTCTGGTGATGAGCAACCTATTCCTCCAATTCTATCTGCTCCTGTATTCACATGATGTCAATATCCCATAGGAGCTCTGAATGGACTTAAAAATACATCAGCCTGGAAGACATAGGGACATGGCTGAGGTCTATTACTTTCCTCTAGCTTAAAGAATAGTCTTAAATATCCAAATTATGTCTATAGCTATTCTGTGCAGCCTTGTATTCCAGTCACTGATTCCCATGCTTCTCCTCTCTCTTTTTGCTCATATTAATAACAAACCAAATTTATTGGTTGAGGAAATATTTGTTTCTAATCATCAAACTAGACGGATAGAACTTAAAATAGATGCATTATTTAATATTTTTCTGGAGATTTCAACGTGAGAAAAAGTATATTATTAATACATAATTAACCTATTCTTGTACATGATCCATATTTTATTCTAAGCCACTTTTAGTTACTTATGAAAGTCTAAACTCTGTCAAATTTTAGCACTGTCTATGTGTCTCGGGGTAAAACAAGTACTCACTGACAGTGATCAATCCCATCCTAATAAAATTACTGAAGGAAACTGGGAAGATTTGCCTTCTGTAGTTTCCTGTTTCATACCAAGGGCTAGGAAGGGACCCTAGATTGCAAAATGCTTTTTTGAAAATTATTTTGCCCTCATATTTTCCATCCTAATTACAAGTTAGGCTAAAATTGCAAGTCTTGGAAAAAATAAACACAATTGGATTGGTCAGAGGGCTGAATTGCATCAATTTATCCTTTGTGTTTTCTGTGATCTAGGAGATATACTCTGTGTTCTGCTTACATTTTAATTTTCATTGGTCAAGAGCATAAAATCTCTATATCTGAAATTGTCAACAAGTGAATAAGTAGTCAGGAGAATTACCAGTGCACACTTGCTTTGTATTTATATATTCCTATACTCTCTTTCTACTTCTGATTGGAACAGGAAACAGGCTATTAAAGACAGACTTTTAATGTGACCCAGTGTGACTGTTCATATGGTTCAAAGACATTTAGGTAGATCTAGAAGTTTCACACACAGGAACAGTTAATGTGACTGCAAAATGTGTACATTCTGGTGTTTCTACCACTTTTTCTTTCCTATCACAACTTAAAAAGAGCTACAAAACAATGTGGAGCAACTCTGCTAAGTGCACCATAATTATAATCTTCTTTAAAACCAAATATAAGAATCCTAGGTCTTCAGTTATTTCCTACTGTCAGCCTGGTGTCAATCCTATGTTGACAATTTGAAATACCTTCTTTGTTTTCTCACTATAGAATGCCATACTGTAAATTGAAATGTGTATTTTATGGGGACTATCTTCTTTCTTTCTTTCTCTAATTTTTCCAAGCCTTTTTGAACAGGAACTTCCTCGGAAAATGCAGATAATGAGTAACAAAATCTATTTACCTCCTGAGGGACAGGGAAATAGCTACTTCCCTCCCTCTCTGCTTCAATTCCTTTGTTTTTCTTTCTGGTTTTATTCAAAGTCATAAACAACACCTGCATGGCTTGTGAGCTTAGCTCCCCAGTGTTCCCTAATATACCCAATGGGCAGTTCTGCAAGCATGATTTCTATCGTTTCATTTATTTATTGCACTTACCTGGTACAAAAAAAAATGACATTTAAAAAAGGGGAAAGATTAACAAAAATATTTCTCAAACCACTTTCAAACTGTTCTCAGAAAGAAAATAGAATAATACTTTATTACTCAGAAGATTTGGATTTACCTGAGAAAGGAGGCCAGATTACATTTACCACCATTGTACAGGATGTTTCAAAAAGATGGACCTGATTTCAAAATAATCTTGCTTTGAAATTACGTCCATCTTTTTGAAACATCCTTTACTATTTCTCTTTTTGGTTAGTATTAATAGTAGTAATATCAATAAAGTATATGATTTACATTGACAAACATTTAAGAATAATAATAACCCAAGAAAACAAAATCTATAAAGAAAAGATCCAATAAATATTAACAATCTTTAATGATTTACACTGAGAGAAATAGACCAGTGTGCTTTCCTGGGCTCCAAAAATCATGTTTGGGAGCTGAGGTAATGCTGCATGGTAACCATGTAAATTGACCGTGGAAGAGCGGTTTCTGCAGATCAATGGAGAGAAGCAAAGAGATAGCTGTTACTTTAGATAAGTGTTGGCATGTCTTATCTGGGATTTCTTCCTAACCATTGTGATATCAGTGATATTCAGTGAAATCAAAGAGTCTAATATTTATAGAAATAAGCACAACACCAGGAGAATACACTGGCTCCATATCAGTTATTATACAACAGTGAAAAATTTCTCAGATCATCTCCAATTCGGGCTATGCCTTGGCTGAAGAGATACATTGTTATTCATGCAACATTTAAACAGGTAGGATTTATTTGCATAGATTTTGAAGAATTAATTTTATTTTTTTTTTAAATCTGTTGCTTATGAACCTGGACTGGCCTTGAATATGGTTCATAGTAGACAAATACATAAAATACACTTATTTTGAGCAAAGAAAGGAGGTTTCAAAACTCTACAGTGTTATAAGCCACTAAAATTTTACAAACAAAACATTCCCGATGGTAATGACCCATCAGCAACCTTACATACTGGAGTATAAATTTACCGTTTTTCAAGAAATCTTTCGAAGGACATAGATGCATTGGAAACCTCAATAACTCAGTGATGCAAAGGGTTTGCCCTCATCCCCTGTGCAATGCAGACTACACTCCCTGTTACTAAAATATGCTGGGGAGGGAAACTGTCTTTTCCATCAATCGATGAACTGTCCAAGACAGCCCCAAGGGGGAGTTATTTGTATGTCAGCAATGTTTGTTCTGCTTAACCAGCTAATATGTATGCTCTGGTTGTTAAAATATACCCCTCTGTAAATTATACACGTTCCTCTATTGCAAAGAGAGAAAAAAATACATTTCATTTCATGATTCTTCTCTGCTTTCTAGATAGCATGATTCTGGCAGCAAAGGTTGTCGCTTTCTTAACTAGTTTCCTCTCCAGAACTGATCAGCAAATCTCTCACTGATAGTAAAGGACTTCAGATCAGTTTTGGACCTTTGAAGGAATCATCATTGTGTGTAAGTTTTGCAAGATGATTGCTATAAGTGATATTTGAAAAATTCATCCCAAAAATCATATTGGCCTGAGGGGTGAGATATATGACCTATAAAAGTGAGATGTCTCATCTAAAAGGTAGGTGTCTAGTTTTAGTAATTTATTTATGGGAGCTTATATAAATGGTTTAGACCACACACCTGGGGTGGGTTTCATCTGGTCTAAACCAGACATGTAATATGTCATTTAGGTTGAGGTTCAAGTGATAGTTTCAGACATCTAAATTTAACAATCCGAATCCACAGATTTCAGACATCTGATTTTAACAACTGGAATTTCACACTAAAAGTGATTCCTTAACTTTTAGATATTTCAAGGTAATTGAGATGAATCTTATATTTTGTCTCAAAATACTATCCAGCTTACAGGAGAGTATTTACTACATATGAGGAATGATAATAACACCCTGGGGTATTGATTTCCTCTTCCTTTAGAAGTGAGAAAAAAGGGACACAAGGCAAAGAAAACCTCAGTCTTTTGACTACAAAATCTATTGCTTCCCTTCTGTGACAGCCAGAGATTCTGGTTGAAACTGCCTACAAATTTCCAACAGGATTTTCAGGAAACAGTTCAACAGATGTCCTTTAAATTGTTATTATCCATGACTTTAAGAAAAGCTTTCTAAACACTGTTGGGGTTTGTAGCACAAAGATCTGGAAATTGGCACAATGAATTAACCCTTCATCTTCTAAAATACTCGTGCTTTAGACATAAGGGGTATAGCATGTAAAAAATAAATGTTGTTACAGGTCAATAGAATAACAAGTGTGAAACATTTGACTGGAATATTTTTTTAATAAAATCCTCATCCTTCCCTGTCTTCACCATTACCTTCTCCATTCCAAGGAGCTTTCTCAGTAACACAATAATTCCTGCATTAGGAGCCATCTTCAGAACTGGTCTGTTAGAAGTCAAATCCACTCTGCCTTTCATATAGCCTTCCTGAATGTACATGGAAGAAAGCTGGAAAATTGGACCAGACCTCTAATTGCCCATTAACCAAGCAAGAAAATATACTTTACATTACGAAACCTGACATGGCAGAGGAATATCCAGGAGACTAATTCAAAAAGTCTTCCTCACACACTTAAGTTTCCCTCTGATTAACAGAGATAGCAGGTATCTATAAAGACTACCCGGATGAGTTACCTTTCTTTCCTTGTTTGCCATATCACAGAATCACAGAATATTAGGGATTGGGAGGGACCTCAAAAGATCATCTAGTCCAATCCCCCTGCTGGAGCAGGAACACCCAGATGAGGTTACACAGGAATGTGTCCAGGCAGGTTTTGAATGTCTGCAGAGGAGACTCCACAACCTCCCTGGGCAGCCTGTTCCAGTGTTCTGATACCCTCACTGAGAAGAAGTTTCTTCTCAAATTTAAGTGGAACCTCCTGTGTTCCAGTTTGAACTCATTACCCCTTGTCCTACCACTGGTTGTCAACTTATAACCTAGACCTATAAAACCTGTAAGATTATTCAGTTCTCTTGTCTGCTGAGTAGGAAGCTGACAATAGTTGATTAATAGGAAATATGAAAGTAGCCAACACTGTGACAGGTGAAGAACTCTGATAGGAAACAATCTGAAAGGATTCAGAGAGAAACTCTGCACAGATCAAGTGCTTAACTCCAGGATCCTTTTCCAGGAGACAGAAGTCATTAATTCAACAATAATGGTTTAAAAAAAATAAAAAAAAATAATAAAATCAAATCATGCAATGTGTTTCTGAAAGCCATACAAGTGACAGTACTAAGCAGAATACTGAATTTGACCCCTGAATTACCCACTACACCATGCTCTGATTTAAAAAAAATTTCAATTCCTCCTTATGTTAGCCAAGTAGACAATTCTCCAGTATGTGGCAAAGGATCAGGTCCATTTAAATATATACTCCTGTCATCTGAGCTTTAACCCTACCAGTGGATAATGGCAGAGGAGGTCAAAATATGTTGGACTAAAGTTTGGGTTTGAGAGCAACAGTAATTGATTTCGCATTCATAGTTGGCATTTGATTAGTTGATCAGTCAGCGTAGGTTGTAATCTTTAAGGAGTGGAAATGCCACCACACTGAAATGCAGAATACTGAAAAGGTCAAAGAAGAGGAGAATTCCCCCTTTAATTCAAGAAGAAAGAGACATTAGAGCCCAGGGAACACACGCACATGACAAAGGTTATAATGAGGAAAGAGGACGGCAAATGAATAATCTATTTCTGTGAAAAAGATGCTAAGGAAACTATAAATGGGCAAATGCCCCATATTTATCCCTCTTGTGTCACCACATGCAGAATGCAGATGACCATCACCAGGGGAAAAAGAAAATAAGACACACTTGCTAAAAGGAAATATATATCCCACATATCTATATGTTTATATAGAGAGAAAATGCTGAGATGTGATATTTTGAAACAGAAACAGACACAGTGGGAAAGATGTAATGAAAAGAAAGGTAGGTAAGTTTGCTTTAAAAATTCATACATTTCCTGCAGAATTCAGGAATGAAGAGCTGTCAACTGTGCTTACAGAGCTGAAAAGACTGAGGTAGAGGGATGATTGTGGAAGAATGCTTTTTCTAAAATATTCCAGATAAAGAATTTGGGACCAAGTAAATGTTTTCTGCCTTTTTCCTTCTTAATTTCTGGAAATCTTCTTCCATATAATTTACTTATTACATTAGCAAACTTATATACAGACATTTATCTGCTGTACAGTAATTTAAATACAGAGTATGTAGCTATTATGTAGCTTAACTCTGTATATCTGTGTCTGGGTTAAGGTTTCTCAAAGAAGTTTGCTTCAGCCAGTAAGAAATACACAGACAAATCAAACTTCCTTCTCTACTTTCTTCATCTATCTTTATATATATATATTTGCATTTGTATGCAAATATGTGTATAATTTTTTTTTAATTTAGTCATTCAAATTCATGCACATACACAAACAAATAAGAACATAAAAAAAGGGAAAATAAAAGCATCACAGAAAGAAACACATCCTAGAATTTTCCTATTCCTTTGAGCTTTTCCTCCAAGGCAATTGCCTAGTGTATCTCTTCAAATACATACTAGTTCTATGAATAGTTGTTTCTAAAAATATTCAGACTTTTGATGCTAAAGCTAAAATCCAACACTCTGGAACATTCTGTTTTTACAGTTTTTAAATTGAAAAGTCAGTTTTATGATAACCACTTCTCTCTCTCTCTTCCTCTCAAGCTTTTTCATATAATCTTCCATTTACTTCTTTATTATTATATTCAAGCCTCTACTCTACACAGAAACTCTGAACATTGAGTGGTACTAGAAGTAGATGTAAGAGACGAAGAAAGGTGCTTAGAAAGAAGAAAAAGTTGGTAAAATAAGGCAACATCCCCTTCCTATTCGATGACTCTGTAGTATTATTCCTTTGCAGCTGAAACTGTCCAGGAATGCAATACATAACACAAAGAGGTTCAAAGGGAAAAACTGTTTTTTTGAAGAAAGTATGCAGAGCTACTGAAAACTAACATGAGCAAAAGTTTTCTATTTTTCCCATTTTGCTGTGTCTGAAGTGTTGAATTAGCTTAACAGCCTTCATTTACAGAAAGAAGAATGAACTGTTATCTAACTGTTCTAAAGAGATTTGAAATAATAATGTGTTTCCATTTCAGTTTCATAAGAGACGAAAACACAACGAGAATTTTTTTGAGCCTTATACCACCTCTGAGGCTATCAAGTCAGACATTTAATTTTGAAGGGTTTGTGGAATTCTTAATTTGAGAACAGATTATGACAGTACTTGGAGACCTGAGATAGAACATCTCAGCTCAATCTTAAAAAAAACCACAATTGTGTTATTTGCTAGAACACATATTTAAAAGAGAAAAGTTTTGGCTGAATTTTTCAAAACATGAATTTGCAGTAGCATCAAGGGCAGAACAAAAGTAAAATCTCCAAGGGACTGAAAACAGATAAGAAGCAGCAAAGAGCACGTGTGACGCAGAAGAAACTCACAGGCTTTGGCAATGTCCTAATGTCTCATAGGGCTGTTAAATCTGCGAGATGCAAACCCACTTCCCAAAAGGCTGCAGAGACAGGCAGAAGATAGCCCTGAAGAATGACAATATACATGTTTTATAGAATAAGGAGGCTCTGTACTCAACAGAGAGATGTTTGCAGCACTAACAGCTGCTTTAGAGAATATTTCCTGGTGGAATTTGCTCAAGAGCAGCTACACACTGTCACTGAACTATTACTTTAAACATCAGGGATGACCTTTTTAATTATAAGCTTAAAATATGCGCAAGTTACTGTGATAGCTGAAGATATAGTTAAGTATATGAAAAGAAAACCTGGTCATGTGGAACATAGGTAAAGTTCAGATTACATCATGGAAAGATTATTTCTACTCTGAATACTCAGAGCTTGGTGTAAAAGTCAATATGACTTGGAAAGGTAAATTTGCAAATGTTAGGAAATGCAAGATCTGACTGACATTAGTAACTTGATTCAGCTGCTCAAGCAAAGGGATTCAAGATCACCTGAAACATCTGAGATAATAAAATATCTTGTTATGTCTACCTGGCTGGCAGATATGACTCAGGAGTTATAGGACATCCATGGTTTTTTTGCAGAGACAGTCAAAGGTCAGAATCACACAGTGAGTTCTGTTGACTGCCTTTACTATTTTCTATTGTTTATGAGTTTATCCCATTTTTTCTCCCCAGGTAGAAGCCTCTATTATAGACACCTCAATATAGTATTTTCTGAGAGGTGAACATGTGTGAACTAGGTGTCTAAGCACTCAATTCATTTGCCTACTGATTAACACTGAAGACCACTTAAGTGTGCCCAGGTTTTCCCAGATACTTCTGAGGAGCTGACAGAGAAGACAGGATTGAGCTGGCCAGCTGTGCACTATGGATTAGCAGCAGCAGTCAGCTAAGAACATTGGGTATCTTAAATGTCAGCAGGCACTTCCATGACAGCTCACAAACTGCTCTTGGCTCCTCTGAGTATAGTCTCCTCTGAGTGTAGTGATCCAGACACAATGGGACTAATAAAACTGAAGTGAAACATGGGTTCAATGGTTCATTATGAGATTTCTGTTATGAGTTAATTAATACAGAAATGCAGAGCTGTAGTTGAAATAGCAACTATTGACAGCCGAAAGAAATACAAGATGAACTGCCTGTAGGTCCTGAGATCACAAGGAACCACCATATACTAAAATATTAGTAGGCAAAACTGAGTCATGCAATGTACATAACAAAACTTTTTAGGGAAATCCAAAATGTAGGAACTGAAAACACCATTATTTGCTCTTTATTTGTCATTATGGCAAAAAAATATGTTTGAGCATTCTGATGATGTTCTGTGTATGTACATGTGTATATATATCTTAAATAGTATAAGCATGTTTATTTTAATAATAATCTCTCTAGCCATTAATATCTAGCTAAACTAGCCTATCTATATTCATTTTTTGGAAGCTGTACTGCTCTTTTTGATTGAATGCACCATATAGCTCTAAGCACATCTGTGCTATTAAGAGTCTATTCAGTGTCTTTCAGCAGCTCTAAATAGGACAAGGTTGTGATTATTGTTATGTCACTCTTTTACTGACTGATTGGTTTATTTGAAGCCTCGGATAACCCTTTCAAATTCATTCATGCAATGTTTCCATTTCTGTAATCACTGAATGGATAAGGTGACATTTAGTTAACAGCTGTATTTCTTGGTGAAAAGCTTTTTTCAGTAGAGCCCAGATTGTGCATTATAACACTGTGATTTTTTTAAATGTCTAGATACTCTAAAGATGTCTCCAACTTAGGTGCTTTTAGCTTTTAATGCTCTAAAAAAAAAATAAAATAAAAATGAAAAGATCAAAATATCATAGAATTCATAAAATTATATATCATATTAGAGAAAAGTTTAATTTTTAATATAATAAAATAGCCTTGTAAACCAGTCACTTATTTACTCTGAAACTGTCAACATAGAATTTGTCTCCTTAAAACAGCACACAACACAAGCATTTGCTAGACAAAGATATGTCTTTATAACACAAATTGATCTCTTCCTTTGAAAAAATATAACAGAACTCTATATAACTGGGTATGTCCTAGAATTATACTCCTTTTGTAAGATTATTATATTCCAGCCTTCAATTCAGCAGTATATGTCAACTATAGGGCAGAACAAAACTAATCTATGTTGGTGTATAGACTGTGAGTGCGAATTGAGAACAGTGAATGAGAGTATGAAAACAGAGTCCTTCTAAGGTCTGATTCCTTTGACATGGTACAATGATTGTATATGCTCAGCCTTTTCCAACTGCAGATCTCAGAGCAGATACCAGCAGAGATCAGCAGTGTCCCTGTTAATGGATGAGGAAACTGAGGTCCTTGATGGTGGCTTCCTGACAAACAAACCAAATTCAGTCACTGAATCTGAGTCAGGATTTCAGTCTCTGGTGAACACAGCTTTCCATTGCACAGTTCCATACAAGTTTGGTGGGAGCAAGAATATGCTTCAACAATAACTTATGACACAGGTAGCATTGCAAAGGGGCTTAAGGTGGTCACAGCAGAATAGTTTTTACTACTAGTGCTACAACATCAGCTACATTGTTTGCATGTCTAGCTGGGAAATCAGAAGATCTTGTGCTCTAAGTGCACAGGACGAGGCAAATGGCAAAGCAGCAGAGAGCTCAGACAATAATTGATCTGAACACTAGCCATAGTGCACCCATACTTAAGTCAGATTTAAGTACCTTTTTGATAGGCATGATGACAGAGGTCATATTAGAATTTCCTTCTTCAATTGTATTCATAAGGAAACTCGTCGCTTTCTCCCTGATAACAACGAAATAATTTTAACATCTTGAGTATTACCTTGATTGCTTCCCCCACAATTGAAGGTGATAATTTTAATAAGCTCATCTTTACCTATGAATGCCTGAGTCTTTTGCATGTTGAAAATTAAAGATTTCATTCATTTCCTGCAAAATAGTTAAAACAAATGTTCTTCTTCCAACTTCAATTAAACTTCAGAATGACTTTCACACATCTGAGACTGCACCAAAAAGATTAGTCAGTTCTATCTTCTCCACATCTGCTTTGTACTGCCACATATGGCCAACAGTGATTCTTCAAGCACTACAGAGAATTTACCTACATTTTTCAATTTTCTGGCAATTGCACCTTTAACTGACAGTGAAATTATTATGGCTTTTGCTGTCATCTTAACTTTATTCAAAGTACTTACTATATCCCAATTTACCCAGTGTTAAAAAAATCCTGTCTAATTTTGTTTTGACACTAACAGATTACTTCCCACGTGATCTTTTTTTAAAACAATCCACACAGCAGTTTGTTTTCTTTTGGTTTGTTTTTTTTTAAAAAAAAAATGACCTGAATTTAAAGTTTGAGGTACAAAAGTCCTGTTCAATTGAAAAATAACATTCTTCATTGACTGGATTTTCAGCAATATTGAGACTTGTAACTGTCTGGACATAAATCAGGTGTTAGTTTCAGGTTTATATTCAAAGAGTAAGAACTCAGTGAATTATACCAATATGGTTATCGATGCAGCTATTGGTGGCTACAGACTGTTCAGAAGGAACAGGCAAGGAAGGAAAGGTAAACAAGGTCTACATCAAGACAAGAGTAGAGTGCGAAGAGCTGTCTCTGAAGAATAGTCATGAACAGGTTGAAAGCTTATGGATAAGAATCAGAGACTGAGTCAATAGAGGAAACCTTGTGTTTGGTGTCTAGTACAGGCTGTCCAACCAGGGTCAGGCTATTGATGGAGCCTTCAGCTACAGGAGGCAACACATTCACAGGCTCAGGTCCAGGTGGGCGACTTCAACGACCCCAACATCTGCCAGAAAAGTAGCACGGTGATCTGTGAGCAATCCAGGAGACTTTGAGTCTTTGAGTGCTTCGAGGATAACTTGCTCAGTCACGGAATAAACAGCCCTGCCAGGGGGCATGCAATACTGGATCTGATGGTCACTAATGCAAGAGAGCTAAATGGTGAAGTCAGATTGGAGGCAGCCTGGGCTGCACTGATAACACAGGAGAAGGAAAACAAACTTCCAGCTCTTCAAGGAGTTTGCTAAGAGGATCCCCTGAGAAACTGCCATCAGAGATGAGGGAGCAGAACAGAGCTGGCAGACCTTTAAGGATGGTTTCCATAAAGCATAAGATCTCATGATCCCCAGGTGTAAGAAATTGGGTAAGGAAGGAAAGAGACTGGCATGGTTGAGTTGAGACCTGCTGGTCAAACCAAAGGGCAAAAAGAAAATGCACAGATAGTGGGAGCAGGGACAAGAATCCTGGGAAGAATATAGGGACACTGCCCCGTTGTGTAGGGTTGAGGTCAAAAAGGTCAAAGTGCAGCTAGAGCTGAACTTGGCAAGGGACACGATTAACAAGAAGGGTTTCTACAGGTATGTCAGCCAGAAATGGAAGATCAAAGAAAGTGTGCCTCTCAATAAGCAAAACTGGTAAACTGGTAACAATGGACAAGGAGAACATTGAGGTTCTCAATGACTTGTTTGCCTCAGTCTTCACGGGCAAGCTCTCTTCCCACACTTTTTGAGTAGAAAATGAACTGCAAGACAGGGACTGGGGAGCAAACTCCCTCCCACTGTAAGTGAGGATGTGGTTCATGACCACCTCAGGAATCTGAACATACATAAATCTATGGAACCAGATGAGATGCATCCCAGAGTCCTGAGACAACTGGCTGACGCAGTTGCCGAGACACACTCTATGATATTTGAGAAGTCATGGCAGTCAGGTGAAGTCCCCAGTGACTATAAAAAGGGAAACATCACACCCATTTTTAAAAAGGATAGAAAGGAGGGTGCTGGGAACTACCAGACTGTCAGCTTCATCTCTGTGCTGGGAAAGGTCATGGAACAAATCCTCCTAGAAGCTATGATAAGTCACACGGAGGATAGGCAGGAGATTTGAGACAGGCAGCATGGCTTCACCAAGACCAAGTCCTGACTGACCAGTTTAGTTGCAATCTGTGATGAAGTACCTCCATCAGTGGGCAAAGGAATGGCTATGGATGTCATCTATCTGGACTTGTGTAAAGGCTTTGACATGGTCACAATATCTAAATTGGAGAGATATGGATTTGATAGTTGGAGTGTTTAGTGAGTGAGGAACTGCCTGGATGTTCATACCCAGAGAGAGGTGCTCAATAGCTCAATGTCTGTGTGCATACCAGTGACAAGTGGTGCCCCTCAAGGATCTGTATTGAGACCATTACTGTTTAATATCTTCATCAATGACATAGACAGTGGGATTGAGTGCACTCTCAGCAAGTTTGCAGATGACACCAACCTGAGTGGGGGATGAAGGGATTGAGAGCAGCCCTGCCGAGAAGGACTTGGGGGTGCTGGTGGCTGAAAGATTGGACATGAGCCAGCAATGTGTGCCTGCAGCCCAGAAGGCCAGTCATATCCTGGGCTGCATCACAAGGAACGTGGCCAGCAGGTCAAGGAGGTGATTTTGCCCCTCTGCTCCACTCTGGAGAGACCCCACCTGCAGTGTTGGTTCAATTCTGGGGTCCTCAGCACAGGACAGACCTGTTGGAGAGGGGCCAGTGGAGCCACAGAAATGATCAGAGGGATGGAACACCTCTCCTAACATGACAGACGGAAAGAGTTGACATTTAGCCTGAAGAAGAGATCTGAAGAAGGTCTCCTTATTGTGGTCTTTCAATACTTAAAAGGGGCCTATATGAAAGATGGGGACAGACTTTTTAGCAGTGCCAGTACCAATAGGACAAGGGGTAATGGTTTTAAACTAAAAGAGTGGAAATTTAGACTAGATATTAGGAAGAATTGTTTTTTTTTAAATGAGGTTAGTAAAATACTGGAACAGGTTGCCCAAGGAGGTGGTAGATGCTCCATTCCTGGAAACATTCAAGGCCAGGCTGGATGGGGCTCTGAGCAACCTGATCTAGTTGAAAATGTCCTGGCTCATGGCAGGAGGGTTGGACTAGATGACCTTTAAAAGTCCTTTCCAACCCAAACTATTCTATGATTCTATGAAAACCAAACAGGGGTCTTGTTGCAAACTGAGGTGTCCATGTGTTATATTATTTGGAAACAGTTAGTCATATACATATGACTTTTCAGACAGATCCAGCAAGAACAGAATTTATCTCTTGAGATATTTATTCCTACCATTCTTAACTTCCCAGAGAAAAGCTATCAGCCAGTCACCCTGAAATATTTTATCATGGATGGCAGAACAAATACTTGCTCACCTCTGCTCTGCTAGAGGTTGCTCATACAACAGTACAGGTGATGATATGTTTGCTCTTCAGTCCCCTCTCTGAGAAAATTCCTGAAAGGATGATTGATGATAATTCTCAGGGAAGTGAAGAATGGCTGTAATAAGTGGCTATTGAGCAAGTTCTGTTCTTACTTCCACTTTTCTAAATCCAGAGCAGACTCAAGTCCAGAGGATTTACGTCAGTAAAGGCCAAACATTTCTGTGTTTACCGCACTAAAACTAATACAGAGTTGTTCAATTCTTGCTCTTAGAACACATCTCTCTCATGATTTTGAGCAAATTATTTAATTTGTCTTTGCTATAGCCTTTCCTCTACACAATAAGAATGCTTCTTCACTCTTTTTTTATTTTTAGCTTTTTTAAACTCAGAGCACCAAGCAGCTGACCATTCTCTCAAAAATGCTGAGTAAATACAGAGTGGACAGCACACATTGAGTTCCAAATCATTATATCACACCTCTGAGGATTCTAAAACTGGTTTGCCTAAAACTAACTCACCATGTCTGTTTGCATTGCAATTTTCAGCCTAGCTTGCCAATGGAGATTTCAGATTTGGAGAGACATGGGCTGGCTGTCTTTGTGCCCTTATATGCAGCACCCAGAAGTGGGATACTCCTTGTTTGATTCTCTCGGTACCTTAGTAATACAAACAGCAACAGCTTGCATATAAAAATAAAAATAAAAATAAATACATCTTAGAGCTTCAGATTGTCTTCCTGCACACAGAGAAACAGGCAATGCTGAAGGATAAAAGCTGCTTGGACAGGTAGGATAGGCAGCACTTGCATGAAATACCATTTTCCCCATGATATTGCCAAAACTGCGTGCATCTGTGTTTGTTCTGCAGAGCAGCCAGGTGTCTGTAGCCACAAGGTGGTACTGTTGCCTCTCGCTATCCGGGGGAGCCCGGGCTATGCCCAGAGGACGCCTCAGAGACCCCGGGCCAGTTCCACCCTGCAGCCCCTGGGCACACAGAGCTTCTCAGGAGACCTCTGCAAACCAGGTGACACAGTGAACATGTCCTCTGCCATGCAAGACCATGACAACCCTTCCCTTGATATGCTTGCTAGTGTCAGGGATCTTAGGCAAATTTGCTGCTAGCTGGATTGGTCAGATTGGCCGTTTCTTCCTTTGGACCAAGTTGTTGAAAATTTCCCTGGAAAGCCTCTAAGGGAATTTTGTTTAAATAGATAAAATCATTAAAAGCAAAACCTAAATTCTCTACATTTGAAATATTCTACTCTGATGTTTTTTAAATTCAAATTCACATTTAAGGGAGGAATTTCCATTCCCCAGGGAAGGAACTCTTTGTTGTCATATGTCCCAGTGATAAATGTGATAGATAAAGAAATTGAAAAATCAAACAAGGTCAAACCATTATCCATTAGACATCATGAATGACTTTGGGATACTTTTTAGTATCTGCATTCTTACCTAATTCAAACTTTGTTAATATAAGCAGGTAGGACAAAAGGCTCCCAGCTACCTCAAGCATCGCTGAAGGCCAGGAAGGATGCTGCAGGACAGCTCAAATGGTGCCAATAGCCATTACCCTCACATATTAGGAAATATTGTAAATCTCCTTCAAACCTTTGCTCTTTCGATTTGGTGTGTTCAGGCACCAATACACAAGATCAGCTTTTCCAAGATGTTTCCTTTTGTTGATCTTAGTAGAAAAGCACAGACACTTGCAAGTGGAATTCTGAGCTGAACTATATTTCCTGACAATATTAATAACAGTCCCTGAAATGTCATTCAATGCACACTGAGAATGTAAGTAAATATCATGTGGAAATGTTCACACGATCTTCCATTCATCTATTCCAGGGAAATGTCATTGGTGAGATGCTAATGGAATGTGACAAAATACTTAAGCCAGAAAACTCATGGGACAAATTAAGGCCACTTGACTTTTCCCAACCTTTGTAATAGCTACTGAGACACCAAGAGGGCCAAAGGAAGATTTTGTATTGCTCTTGGGATACCACAGTGTGGTTTATTGAAAATAGTTTTATGATTTCTGGCTGACCCCATGTTTCCAACCTACTTTGCAAGGCAGTATCAAAACGTAGACCCTCTGCAAGAGAAGAAACTTAAGAAAGTACTGGAGAGGCTTTGTAACTGTCCTGTAAAAATTGCTTATGGCTCTTGTCATCCTTCCTGATTTCCACAGTGTGGCAGATGCACTTGGCCCCTCAAACAAACCAGCAGTAGTTTGGTACAGGCTCCAAAGGAGGTAAAGGCCTGAGCTGTAGCTGTGCCAAGAACTCCTTTGGTTTCAATCTGTTCTCCAAAATCCCACAAAGGAGCAGACACAGTGAGCACTGATATATATGGGCTTGGAACACTGATTATGCTATTAACACATGAATAGCAGGTGGCTTCTCCAAGGTTCATTTTATCAAGGAGTAAAGAGAGTTTTGGGTACAAGGAATCTCATGCCTACCTTTCTCATTGCATCTAATTTGACTATGAGCCAACCACTTTTTTCCATAGATATGACAGCCTAAGTGAGTCTTTTTTTGCATGGCTGCAAGGTCGTGATCTCCCCCTGGGCTGGAACACCTCTCAAGGTTGCTCCTCAATGCTGAGAGACTTTTATCAATGGCAGATCTTTGGTAGATGACAAATGGCATGCTGAATTAATACTAATGAAACATGTAGCTACTCAATATTTGGTATTATAAATTTTGTATAAATAATTCCATTAGGCATAAAACTTTTTTTTTTTTTTTTTTCAATGAGGTTGGTAAAATACTGGAACAGGTTGCCCAGCGAGGTGGTAGATCCCCCATACCAGGAGCCATTCAAAGCCAGGCTAGACAGGGCTCTGAGCAACATGATATAGTTGAAGATGTCCCTGCTTATTGCAGTGGGGCTGGACTAGATGGCCTTTGAAGGTCCCTTCCAACCCAAACTACTCTGTGCAGCTGAGAGTGGCCTCACACTCACAGGCCCTGGTTGTTGTGGGTGATTTTAACTTCCCTGATGTTTGCTGGAAGGACCATTCAGCCAGCCAGCCTCAGTCCAGGAGATTCCTCCAGTGCATTGATGATAACTTCCTCATACAGATGGTGGAGGAGCCGACTAGGAGCGGTGCACTGCTGGATCTCATCCTCACTAACAAGGAGGGTCTGGTCGAAGCAGTAAAGGTTGAGGGCTGCCTGGGTTGCAGTGACAAGAAGATGGTGGAGTTCAGCATCTTGTGTGGCAGGAACAGAATAGCAAGTAGAATTGCAACCCTGGACTTTAGCAGGGCTAACTTTGGCCTTTTCAAGCAATTGCTGGGGGAAATGCCATGGGCAAGACTGCTTGAAGGAAAAGGGGCCCAAGATAGCTGGATTGCATTCAGAGATTGCTTCTTCCATGCTCAGGATCAGAGCATCCCCACATGTAGGAAGTCAAGGAAGGGAGCCAGGAGACCTGCATGGTTGAATAAGGATCTGTAGAGTATGCTCAAGCAGAAGAGGAGAGTTTACAGGTCATGGAAGCAGGGGCTGGCCACTTGGTAGGAATATAAGGCTGCTGTTAGAGGACGTAGGAAGGCAGCTAGGGTAGCCAAGGCCTCCTTAGAATTACAGCTGGCGAGAGGGGTCAAGGACAGCAAAAAGAACTTTTTCAAATACATAGCAGATAAAGCTAATACCAGAGGCAATGTAGGCCCACTGATGAATGGGGTGGGTGCCCTGGTGGCAGAAGATACAGAGAAGGCAGAATTACTGAATGCTTTCTTTGTCTCTGTCTACTCTGCTGGAGGCTGTCCTGGGGAGCCCTGTACCCCTGAGACCCCAGATGAAGCCAGGTCAATGGAGGAGTTTGCTTTATTCGATGAGGACTGGGTTAGGGAGCAATTAAATAGTCTGGACATCCATAAATCCATGGGTCCAGATGGGATTCATCCGCGGGTGCTGAGGGAGCTGGCTGAAGTCATTGCTGGACCGCTCTCCATCATCTTTGCCAAGTCTTGGGAAACAGGAGAGGTGCCCGAGGACTGGAGGAAAGCAAATGTCACTCCAGTCTTCAAAAAGGGCAAGAAGGAGGACCCGGGTAATTATAGACCGGTCTCAGCTCTGTCCCTGGGAAAGTAATGGAACAGCTTATCCTTGGTGCCATCTCAAGGCATATCAAGGATAAGAGGGCTATTAGGGGCAGTCAGCATGGCTTTACCAAGGGTAAGTCATGCTTGACCAACCTCATAGCCTTTTATGAGAATGTAACAAGGTGGATGGATGATGGCAGAGCGGTGGATGTGGTCTACCTTGACTTCAGTAAAGCCTTTGACACAGTCTCCCACAGCATCCTCACAGCTAAGTTGAGGAGGTGTGGTCTGGACAATAGAGTAGTGAGGTGGGTTGCAAACTGGCTTAAGGAGAGAAGCCAGAAAGTGGTAGTCAATGGTGCAGAGTCTAGTTGGAGGCCAGTATCTAGTGGAGTGCCTCAGGGGTCAGTACTGGGGCCAATATTATTCAATACATTCATTAACGATTTAGATGAGGGCATAGAGTGTAATATCAGCAAGTTTGCTGATGACACTAAGCTGGGAGGAGTGGCTGACACGCCAGAAGGCTGTGCTGCCATCCAGCGGGACCTGGACAGGCTGGAGAGTTGGGCGGGGGATAACCTTATGAAATTTAACAAGGGAAAGTGTAGAGTCCTGCATCTGGGCAGGAACAACCCCAGGTTACAGTATAGGTTGGGAAATTACATATTAGAGAGCAGTGTAGGGGAAAGGGACCTGGGGGTCCTGGTGGACAACAGGATGACCATGAGCCAGCACTGTGCCCTTGTGGCCAGGAAGGCCAATGACATCCTGGGGTGTATTAGAAGTGGGGTGGTTAGTAGATCGAGAGAGGTCCTCCTTCCCCTATACTCTGCCCTGGTGAGACCACATCTGGAATATTGTGTCCAGTTCTGAGCCCCTCAGTTCCAGAAGAACAGGGAACTGCTGGAGAGGGTCCAGCACAGGGCAACGAAGATGATTAAGGGAGTGGAGCACCTCCCTTATGAAGAAAGGCTGAGGGAGCTGGGTCTCTTTAGTTTGGAGAAGAGGAGACTGAGGGGTGACCTTATTAATGTTTATAAATATATAAAGGGTGAGTGCCACGAGGATGGAGCCAGGCTCTTCTCGGTGGCAAACAATGATAGGACAAGGGGTAATGGGATCAAGCTGGAACACAAGAGGTTCCACTTAAATTTGAGAAGAAACTTCTTCTCAGTAAGGGTGACAGAGCACTGGAACAGGCTGCCCAGGGAGGTTGTGGAGTCTCCTTCTCTGGAGACATTCAAAACCCACCTGGACATGTTCCTGTGCAACCTCACCTAGGCATTCCTGCTCCAGCAGGGGGATTGGACTAGATGATCTTTTGAGGTCCCTTCCAATCCCAAACATACTGTGATACTGTGATACTGTGATGATTCTGTGTTTTTATGATTCTATGATCATCCAAGTCTGAGGCTAAGATTTGACTCAGCCACACCTAGTTTCTATAAGGAATTTAGAAAGCAAAGGGGTCCACTCTGAACTTTGTGATTCAATAGGATGGTCTTCCTTAGCCTTTTGCACCTCCGGTCTCCATGTGAATCATTCTAACTTGATCCTAATTCAACTTCCCTTTGTATGTTTCTTCCATGCTATATGTGAACCTTGCCATCAAACTTTTTGAACCTTAGTTAACTTCAGTTAAACATTGTTAAATTTCATCAAACTCATTGAACACTGAGAAATTATTTTTTTACCTCAATGAAACTTTGCTGCTTCTCTCTTCAGAGTGAGTTGCATTCTACTCATCCACAACACACAATCATTTAAAAGTAGAAGAAACAGCTACAGTTTGTGACATGAACTTAAGGAAACAGGCATTGCAAACATTTCCTCAGCTAGTTTACCTACACAGCCTTTCCTGTTTTTTCAGGTGTACCACAGATCTCTTCCAACACATAACATTAAATATTTCTGAGGAACACCTATTTTCAGTTAAAAATTTGTCAGTTAAATTTCTTCAGTTAAATTTGTCCTATGTTAGAGAGTCCATCCTATTGCTTGTAATTAGATAGAGATTATGGAAGAACACCCTCCATCCCCAAACACTGACATGTGTCAAAAGCAAATGTAAAAACAGAATAAAGCCTTTGCCCCACCGCATCAGATTTTGGAAAGGAATGGAATCTGGCAGGTGTCCACAAGCAGAAACTGACAGAAAGACAGGCCAACACTACATGCATCTGTACCAGGTACAGAAGAGGTGGATAACAGACAACGAAACAAGAACACAGACCTCCATTTATCTCTTGCAATGAAACAGAATACATATGTAACTTGGTATCAATCTGAAAGGGTCGTTTGAAGTTAAGCCACACAAAGTACTGAGAAAAAAAAAAAAGCCACACAAAAACCCAACAAAAAGATCACAGCGGAAACAGGTCAGAACATATGTGACAGAGAAGATCAACTCCATCTAGGAGCTTGGTACAGTTTGTAAGATTCATTAGTTACAAACCAAGGTAACTTGAAAGAAGGGAAGTAACAACAGATTCTGCTAAATCTGCACATGGAAACAGAAGTAAGGGCCTCCAAAGAGCAAAAGGCCTTTATCCTTTCCTCTGAAACATTTTATTGATGAAATAATGAGGAAAATATTTCGATATCACTGACATCAGACACAAATAATCAAAGACAAGAAGAGAAGGAGAAATATTTGTGGGTATTGAGGTTGTCATGGGATTTATAAAGGATACAGATAGCTTGCAACACAAATGAAACCATTATTTAAACAAAAAAGAAGCCCTTAAAAAACCCGAAACTATTTAGCTTAAGAAGGAAACAGGCATGGGTTTCTTATCTACCAATTAATTGCATTCCTCAGAGTTCTTCACTTGGTACCAACTGCATTATTTTTCTTATCCTCCTCTGGCTTTTCTTTAGAAACAAGATTCCTTATCAGTCCCTAGTGCATTTCCCCAAGGTGCAGGGCAGATGCAATTAAAGGCGATACAATTAAAAAGGGATTGCACCTAAATCACTATACTGTAACCTTTTCTTATGCAGACCCTGCTTCATAGAACTGCAGAAATTTAACTCATAAATGTAACTTCATTCTAATCCACATCTCTATGCCCATTTGTAGTTTGTCAGAGAGATATATTTTTTCCCCCTGCACAAAATTCTCAGGCACAAGGAACTGAAGAGATTATGGAAACTGCTTTTTCTTGAGGGTGATTTTTCTTTCAGGTCACCTAGAGAAGTTCCCATTTTCTCTGATTAAATTATTTGTTTTTAAGCACAGCTATTTGTCTACAGATTTGTTATGGGTCTACAAAAGTCAATAGGAGTCTGTCTATTGACTTAAAGAGGCTTTAAATCAGAATTTTTAGGGGGCAAAACTTGATCCCACTAAACACAAGCCAAAGATCTAGTGATTTCAGTGGGGGCATAACTCTGCCTCAGATGTACAGCAAGAAGATGAAAGGTTTAGCTACTGCCACAGAAATTTAAATGGACTAGGAGAAGCGATGAATCATTGTTTTATTTTCTTGTTTATGTACAAGAAATACCATTGAATGAAACTAACTTTGCAGATCTATTGAGCATACTGAAACCAAGCTTATGTAGAAAACCAGTGCATATATGAGGTGGCTACATTCACTTGCAATTTGGTGAGAATGGTACTATAATAAAATCTAAACAAAAAAAATGTTCATGCTAAAAAAGGGAAAAAAATCATGTTTTTTAATGTTGTGTGTACCAATCATCACAATTTTACTGTCACTCAAAAACATAATCCGAAGAATTCTCTGAGACTGAGACAAGGGAATATTTACACCACCAATCTGTAGGCAGCTAATTTCAAGGGCTGAATCATTAGGGCTAACTCTGCTTAGCTCTGGTCTCTCAAGGCTTCCCAAATAGAAATAATGTGGCATCTCCAAACAGTGTTTCAGAGAAGGAGCCTGACCATGTCTGAATATGTTTCCACTGTATGTGGCATCCCTTCCTTCCCCTCTTTGTGCTCCCCAGCTGCCAGCACAGTCTTCCAGCCACATAAAAATTTTATTCCGGTTGTACCTAGTCCAATCTGGCTACTCTTATCTCTGGCTGAGAGAGGCTGTGGAGGAGACCTATCCACAAAAGGATGTCATAAGGCAAAATACAGATGTGTGATTTCACCAATGGTCTCGCAGAAGACAATTTTGAACTTTAGCAAAGGATGGGATTGTGAAAATATGGGGTTCCCCTTTGGCTCACCATGAGTAGGTTTTTCTAAGTCTCACTACCCCATCCTTCTCAATGCAGTCACAACTCTCCTAAGCCTTATGAGGACATGTCTGCTCCTCAGAGCTGGGGCTGCAACACAGCCTTTGTTAGACCAGGCAAGTGTAAAGGACATTGCTTCAGTTCCTGATCTCTGCTGTGAGCCCAAGCTGAGATTCAGGCAGTTAGCATTGCTTTAAGCAGACAGTGAAAATGTGGCCATTCAGAACAACCAGAAACAAAACACTAATATTTTTCTATTCTGTATAACTTCTAAACAATATGCTCACCTTAGGCCAATATCGACAATGTCCCAAGTTACAGAATCACAGAATTCCAGAATGGCTGAGATTGGAACAGACTTCTAGGGGTCATCTGGTCCAACGCCCTGCTCAGGTAGGGCCACCTAGAGCCAGTAGCCATGTTCAGACAGTTTTTAAACATATCTAAGAATAGAGACTCAACAACCTCTGTTCACAGCCTGTTCACCCTCACAATGACTGGTCCGGTCACTGGGCACCAATGAAAAGAACCTGGTTTCATCTTCTTTGCACCCTCCCTTTAGGTATTGATATACGTTGTTAAATTCCACCCTGAGCTTTCTCTCCTCCAGGCTAAACAGTCACAGCTCTCTCATCCTTTCCTCATAGGACAGGTGCTCCAGCCTCTTAATCATCTTCACGGCCCTTCATTGGACACTCTCCAGTATATCTATGTCTCTCTTGTACTGAGGAGCCCAGAACTGGACACAGTACTCCAGGCACGGCCTCACCAGTGCTGGGTAAAGGGAAAAGATCACCTCCTGTCAATATTTTGTCTAATACAGCCCAGGATATAATTTGTCTTCTTTGCTGCAAGGGCACATTGCTAGCTCATGTTCAATTTGGTGTCCACCAGGACCCCCAGGTTCATTTTCTGCAAATTTGTTTTCCAGCTGAGTGGCTCTCAGCATTTACTGGTGTGTTGGGTTGTTCCTTCCTAGGTGTAGGACTTTGTGCTTCCCCTTGTTAAACTGAATGAGGTTCCTGTCAGTCCATTTCTCAAACCTGTTGAGATCCCTCTGGATGGCAAAACAACCTTCTAGCTAATCAACACTCCTCCCACTTCAGTGTCATCAGCAGACTTGCTGGGGCTACAGTCTGGCCCATCATCCAGATCATTAATGATGGTGTTAAACAGGACTAGGATCCAGTATTGATCACTGGGGAACACTGCTAGTCATTGATCTCCAACTAGAATTTTTGCCACTGATCAGCAGCCTCTGGGCCTGGGTGTTCAGCCAGTTTTCAAACCGTCTCACTCGCTCTTCATCCTGCATCCATAGTTTCTCTATAAAGATCTTACAGGAGACATTGTCAAAAGCCTTACTGGAGTCAGGATAGACAATACTCACTATTCTCCACTCATCTACCAGACCACCCACTTCATCACAGAAGTATATCAAGTTGGTTAAGCATGACTGCAATCTGACTACTCCTGATGATATTCTCATCTTTAATATGCCTGGAAATGGTTTCCAGGATTAAACATGTCATTAACTTCCTAGGGATCAAGGTGAGACTGACAGGCCTATAATTCCCTGGACCTTTCTTCTTGACCTTCTTGAAGAGAGCAGTGATATTTACTTTTCTCCAGTCTTCAGGTACTTCTCTCAATTACTGTGATTGAGAGATTATTGGAAGTGGCCTTGCAATGACATGAGCCAGCTGTCTCAGCACTCATAGGTACATCCTGTCATGGCCCATGGACTTATATCAGTTTGCCTACGTATTCCTTGAGCTGATCATCTTTCAGCAAGGCTTGCTCCAACCTTTCACTCTGGTCTCTGACACCTGGGGTTCCTGAAGATCAGTTTTGCTACTAAAGAGGCAAAGAAGGTATTCAGTACCTCAGCCTTGTCCATGTCTTGTGTAACCAGGTCCTCCATTTCCTTTGGCGATAGGCCAACATTTTCCCTAGCTTTCCTTTTGTCACCTATGTACTTATAGAAGCCCTTATTGTTGCCTTTGATATTCCTGGCCAGATTCAATCCCATCTGGGTCTTTCTTAACTTCATCCTTGCTTCCACCCTTGGTACACTTCCTTTCTTTTTTTGAGTTTGGACAAGAAATCAATCCCATTTCCAGACATAGTTTACATACTTTACATAGTTCCGTAGTTGAATTGCACTCACTATCACCAGCGATTAAACATTAAATAATTTGAAAAAAATGTCAAGTATGAGCATGAACATCTGAAAAGCACTACTAAAGCGGTAGTTGCCTTCACTGTATATGTTAGAAACTGAATTTCTTTTATGTTTCACTTTTGTGGTCCTAAAGCAGGTGGTGTATGGCATTTATTGGTTTAAAGAAGCATCAATGTGAAATATGCAATTGCCTCACTCCAGAATGAGGTTTGCCAGTGTGCTTACTAAGCAAAATCAACTTTTACAAGACTGCCATCAGCAGAGGATATAGGGGTATAGGATTTAAGGAAATATGGGGTTTTTTTAATTATTTATGAGTTAATATAAAAAGTAATAATCATAAGCACAAAAAGGACTCAGGGTTTTTTTAAAGGAAATTTGTAAAAATAAAAATAATTTATGAAATATGATTTTCTACATCATTTGCACTATGCTCCCTGAAGCTCACTGTTCAACTGCTAATATCCACAGTCCATGTGTTTGTTAAATGTGGCTGTTATCCAAGAACACAACAGTATAATTACTTTGAGTCCTTAGGAACAGCTTGGGTTGTTTGTAAGATTTTTTTATATTCTTTTTTCTATCAGGACAAAGAAATGAAGTGAATAACATTACAGGCAGTTAGGAGAGAGTTGCCTATAGAAATATGAACAGAAGAAGCACTGCTAACAGAACGATCACAATTAATAAGAAATAATTGATAAGCAAGAAAAGACAGCGGCATAAGAAAAATGTTATTGCTGCAGAAGCATGCCCAGTACAATGAAACAAACAAACAAAAAAAAGCAAAACCAGAAAATGCCCAGCAGCACTATCTTGTATTACACAGATTCTGTCTGTGTTAATACATGCCAAACGAAGTCTGTGACTGAAGAAGTGAAGCAGAAATTCTAGGAAAGCCTAGAATTTCATGTACTTCTTCAATGTGATTCAACCATTTCCTTTTTCCTCTTGGGAGAATGATGTGATTTCCTGTTGTCTACTGATCAATACCAAAAGCATGACAGCCTCCTTGTGCACAGGTTTAGCTGTGGCATCTCAGGTTGCTGTAAGACAAGCACAAGTAGTTGAACACAAACTGCATCCTTCATCCTTTGTGCAGAGTCTTCAAACCAATGATTCAAAGACCTTCTGCAGTACTTGATTATGTGCATATTTAAGACAATCATATTCTTCTTGTCTCACATGTAGATATGAATTCCTTCAGTCACAATCCAGCCCACAACAGAAATACTGACTGTCTGAAGATAACTCAAAATGTGTGCCTGCACAACAAATTCTATTTCCCCATCCCCAGGAAACCATCACTTGCGATGCATGACACCATTTTTGATCTTTGCTTCTTTTGTTTTTATGCACTACAGTTTGTGCTTTCTGTTTTATTATTTGAAAGAGAAAGTTTCTTGAAAGTTTTAAGTTTCTTTTAAAGATATCTTTCCAAGTCCATACCAGAAAGAAAACAATTAGGGCCCTTCATAGAAGAGAAGAGGTTTTAGCAATAAATCATTGAGATCAGAAAGCTAGGAAAAAAGACCTTTACTGCTTATTTACATTTCCCTAAAAATCAATCTTTAAATTTGAATGAATTTTTGTCATTATAAGGGCTGGGCAGGTACAACACATCGAAGAAGATATGTTTATACTTTACTCTGTATTTTGTTTTTCAGTACTTGACTATCTTCCACTGCAAACAGCATCTGCATGAGAAATCAATAAAACTTAGCAGTTATTAACTAATAATTTTTAGCAATTACCTTTCTGCCAGTTCTGCTATATATGGAACAATATTGGTTTATAACAGATGGAAATCTTTGCCCTCAGTCTGACTTTTAAGTTCAACCTGGCATCACCTTATGTTGACTCCCAATCTATTTATCACAGAGCAGAAATACATGCTTGTCACGGTGCTGTGAGTCAATGATATATCAAAAGTTGAATTCAGCCTGTGTTGTTCTAATTTTTACATGTAGCCTAAACATACCAGAATTGAACACCTTTCACTGGCTTAAAGAAAACAGATGCCAACTTCTCAGACTGTGTTCTTGTTCCTTGCTTATTTTATCTGTCTCTGTGTGAACGAAAGACCTTCCTTTCCTTCTCCTATCTAAGCAGAGCACCAGAGTGTGCTTTCCATCTGTAAAAGCATGGAAGGCTTACCTGTTTTGAACTATTTCTAGTTCTTGTTGAGTTTTCCAGTTTTCAAATAATTTAGTTATATCCAATAAGGAGTAAAGACTTAAAAAAGCAAGAAAGCTGTGCACATTTATTCTCATGAAAGGAGGTCAAAACGGAGTTGCCAAACAGATGATTCTTAGAACTTGGTTCTAAAAAGGAGAAGTGCATGGAAAGGACAGAGTGGAGGGAGTTGTACTATCTCCCTGTGAGTTCCATGTGCAGAATGAGTGGTTGATCACTAGTAGTGTCATTTAAACAAAGTTTACAAAAGGTCCAGGTAAACCTAAAAATTTGAGAATTAGGATTAAACACTTAAAATGGGAATAAATCAATATTACAATCAAAAAAATATGGGAAGAAAAGAAAAAGAGTAACGCTTTGGAGCTAACAGAAAAGAGAGGATGTATAAGGAAATGACATGTATGTTTAAATATCCTGTTCTCCTTCCATTAATTATTGTGGTGTTCATCTACAGATATGTGCAGTTTATGTATCCTCTGCTGAATCACTGAAATCACAACATGGATTGAAAACTTCCATCTAAAGATGCTCATACTGACATTCTTCAGAAAAGACAAAGTTATCAAGTTGAGAAAGTGTGAAGAACACGTCAGATGTGTGAATTTCTCATCTTTCATCTGGCTTTTATAAAAATTAGCTACATTGTCAGGGACAATAAAAACAAAGGAAGGCCTTGAAAAAAAAGACACGCATTGGGTCGATAAACCTCTTATAAAGTGTTATTTTTTTCACTTTTAGGAACTTAGGAATTGTCATACTGGGCCAGGTGAATATTTTTTCTCATCCAGAAGCATGTTTCAGGTGTTTCAAAGAGAGGTAAAAGGAAGTCCATAGAGAAAATTCCTTGTTAACATTTTCTGTTAGTGGTTGGCTTATAACCATCCCACATAATTTAATTCTCATTATGTACATGAACATCCAGTCCTTGTTTGAACCCTGCTATTTTTGACAATGAATTTCATGGGCCTGCTGATCACTGTGAGAACATACACATGCTTTGAAAATTTATATTTTCTCTGCCTATAATTTGAAGTCTTCTGCTTCTTGAATGGTAGTAGAGAATAATAATGGGGCAAAATCTGGAGAGGGGATGAACTTGCATTTAAAGGAGCAAAATAGGATTTGACACACCTGACACTACTGAAGATATTCTTTGTGGCCATTAGTAAGTATTTAAATCTTCTGTGACTCAATATTCAAACATCCACGTGTTCATTTGGTTATCTTTAGCTGTCTGTTAATTCCCTGATTCTGATGCAATAATTACTTAAGGATTCTCTCAGTTCCTCTCATGTGTCTTCCATATTTAATTTTTGCATTATTCTCTGCCTTTTGCAGAATAGATGAAAGGATTTGTTAATTAAGGATTCTCTAACATAGTATTTGTCTCTGGAGTGAACAATATCACAAACTTAAGGAAAAAAAAGAATTAAAACTAGTCCAAATGTCATGAGGTCATGCCTCAGTGAAACCCACTGGTAGTCTGCAAAACCTTTGTCCACCTGTTGTGGTCAAATCTGCTACCTGGTCATTTCAATGAGTGTCCCATTTTTTGAGCTGTGGAGAAACCATCACTCAGTACTCCCTATGCAGCCACCCTATCCTGCTCATGGGTTCATAAGTCACTCTCACATTTCATACCTCCTTCCAGAACAGAATAATTCAAATGCTTTTCACTTTTTCTTATTGTAGTTACTGTTTTCTAGACTTTACAGCAGGGTACACCTGGACTCAACAACATAAACAATTGCTTCTTTTAGTTTCCATTAGTGAAGTTACATGGCTTGCATTGTGTATGTTTTACAGATGATCTGTCTCCTACAAACTATGCCTAATTTGCTAGGGCTGTCAAAATTCTGGAAAAGTAAATTCTCAGCCAGAATTATCCATCAAATGTGTTTTCAGTTTGGCAATTTAAGGTTGTTGACGATTGTGGCACTTAAGAGGTCTGTCTGCATTCATTCCCTCATGAAATAAACTTTTATTGTTCTGTTTGTGCTTTAGTCTTTATGAATTCGAGTAATGCACATCCACTAATAATGCATTGCTTTGATTCGTACGAAATAACACAAAAGGGTTTTGTTGTTGTTGTTGTTTATTTGGTCGATTGTTATTTTGCTAACTGAAAGGGTTTGAACAAAAGAAATGTCTGCCAGAGCCAGGCTAGTGAAGCATGTTTGAGGTAGAATCATCCAGATATTGAATCAAGAAGTTTTATCTTACTCTGTACAGTGAAAAGGTTCCTAAATGAAGAATACAATCATTTAAAAAGTCTTGTCAGGGTAGGCAATACCATTATGTCAGGTGTTAGGAGCAGCAAGGATAGGACTGCTATAAGAGGAAGATGAGCCAGGAGCCCTGGGTGCCCACCACATGGGCATCCTCACTGAGAGGGCACAGTCCCGCAGTACGAAGCAAAGCAGGGCTGGTGATAGCAACAGGTCTGGGACAGCCCAGTGAGCATTGGACAAACTCAAAGCAATGAGTCAGATCTGCAGTTGATCCAGTCAACAAGACCAGGCACAAGGGTATGTGCAACATGGCTTAAGCAAGGGCTGATGGCACAGGTTGAACCTTGTTCCTGGGCCATGAGCAGAAAGTGTGTTCGTGCCAGATAAAGTAGCTCAAGGCAACTAATGTCTTGTTATACATTCAGGCCTGGAGATGTTTCCCACACACTTACTGAGGGCATTTCAGCTCAGAGCAAACCAGTTACACATACAGGGTAAAAGCTGCAGGACAAACACACATATTTGTCTTTTACTAAAAAATAAACACCTCTCTCAGCTACAGATATCGTCTGGAGTACTTCTAACAGGATGACTGGCTGCAGTGGAAAAACTGCATGCTACATGTCAGGAAGGTTCAGCTAGGCTTGTACTCTCTAAAAGAGCACAGGGTGGATATGATAACTGCAATAAAGACGGTTGCTGCCCTTTGAGGGTAACTGCTGTTATGCTTGGGCACAGCTGCAGAAACAAAGAAATGAAGTCCTTGCTTAAAGTGCTAAGCAAATCACAAATTATTTCATTATTACTTGGGGAAATTATCTCAATTAAATTAATTGCGCTGCTCTGGAGTTTATTTCAGTTGGTTCAATCCTAAGTTAAAAAGAAAGTTCTATGCCACTGAAATAGAAACAGAGATCTTTTAGGAGCTGTGAAATACACAAGGATATCAAACTCAGAATAGGGGTTGCCCTCAGTGGAATTCACCTCTTCAATGCCTAAAAGTGAGGGTCTTTTTTCTGTAAATGTAGGTAGATTTCTGGCTTGGGACATAATCTTGATTAAAAGACTAATACAGAAAACAAGTATTTCGACTACTATGAATTCAGAATCATGCTATTCCCAGATCAATGCTCCTGATATTTTGAAGGGTTTCAAAAATATAATAGCACAAGACAACACACAGGAATAAATGTAACCACTAAATTCTGTACAGTCTTTTCATGAACACTCATGAATTGAAGCACACCCTCTGTGGTGGGTCTTGTCTGCCTGATATCCCACAACAGATGGGACAATGGGAGGAGTAGAAAGTTGAGTGCATACATCACTGAAGGGAGAAAACATGATCACGACTTCTCTCTCAGAAGCTGGGTTGCCTCAAAATCAGTCCTTAAAAAAAGTGATACGGATGGGAAGCTAATCAGTTCTTCAGCATGCCCTGTGAGCACCTATGCAGCTGTTTTCCCAAACAGAAAAAAACGAGATGGAAATATTTATATGTGGTGTCCATTTAGGACTGATTTCTCCAGGCACTGGTTAGAAAGTAGGCAGCAAGCCCACATCTTGCAATTTCAAAATTCTGTTCCTTTGTAGATTCATGGTTCAATGATTCTTCTTCAGGCTAAATGCTCTTTTATTTAAAGGATATTAAATGCCAAACTTGCAATGGATTTAAAGCAAGATATTGTCAAGGCCAAGGTGAGAAATCAGATTTTACAACATTAGGCACAAAAGCCGTGTTTGATAAATACCAGTCTCTTGTGTCTATGAATAATCATAATTCGTGTGTCAACTGGACAGTGTGCATCAGAGCAAGCAGCCCCAGTTCTCTTCAACACTCAACAAACGGAAGAGATTGTGGTACTTTCAGCTGGGATTCAGGATACACACTTTCTACCAGTTCTGCCACAGACATTAGCCAGCAGCTTACCATTTCTAATCAGTAAAAAGAGTCAGTAAAACATAAATAGCTATGCAGTCAGAATTACTTTGTTGAATGCTAGGAAGAATGCAGGACTAAGGCTACAACACTCTCCTTCTGTGAATGTGCCACATTATTTGACATTCAGAGACTTAACATACACCCCTCTAAGTGTGATGAGAAGCTGGGATCACTGCTAACAGGGAATGCCTTCTTAAGGCAGGGGGCAGAAGAATATATTTTCTTCCTTCTCTAAGGTATTCATTAGCTGGCCACTTCTTTACCAAGCACCAGTCAGCTAAGTGCTCTTGTCAGTGTTCATGCAATGCCCATACATCATTTCTGAAGTATCTTGCCACAAAGTCAAGGAGTGGTTGTCACTAACTCAGCCTACACACTGCCATTTCTGTCCAAACAGATCTGGTTTCTTTGGATATTAACCAAGACAAGGAACAAGGAAATGAAAATCACACTGCTCTCTGGGCAAGTAATACTGAAAATAAGTGCAATCCAGACAGCACTTTGCAGGTTGACTTGGCCTACAAAATGTTTCTGCAGACCCCAGTGTTTTTTCCCTCATAAGCATAGGATACTGGCTATTGCAACAACAACCACTGCCCAAATACGTTACTTCTGTCTCCTGTATCTGTTTCAGCTGGCCAGAAACAGCTAGACTGCCACTGCTGATGTTGTGAGAATGGGAGATGATAGCTCCTGCTGGTAAGCAGTGACTCTTGCCAGCAGTAGTAAGTGCTGGTGTCACTCCTATCTGGCTGTTACCTGTCCTATCCTGTTCTCTTCCTCCTCATCTTACCCATTCCAGAAGCTTGGCTACCCTTGGTAGAACCAGGAATATTTGACTGATGTGGTTTTATGGCCTTGCTTGCATTTGGGGACAGGAAGGAAAGTATAGCACTTAATACAAGAGAACACGGGAATATTTATGAGCAAGATGGTTGCAAGAAAGAGAGGAAGACGGTCTGCTGTTATGGGGGAGTGAAGATGCTGGCATGTATCAATTACTTCCATGTCATATAGCTGCTGTGCAGACAGCAGCAGGTGAGGATAAACGCAGTTTTGACTAAAAAGAGAGAGACACAAAGGAAGTGAAAATCTGCTCCTTTACTGAGAGGGCTGAGGTTGGGGTTGAAGAAGGCTGAAGTTTCTTTAGCCGTGCTACAGATAAAGGGTAAGGCTTTGGGGACATGAGCCTAAGGTCAAGTCCTGTCTTTGCAGTTTATCAAACTACAGTGGATCACACTGCACAAACTGTGCTACTGCTGACTCTATAATAATGTAAATAGCACTTATAAATAGGAATGCATTAAAGCTTCTCTAGCTCAGCTTTTCCATTTCTTCATCTCTGTGAGCTGCTTCTTCTTAGGGTAGAATTCCTATGGGTAGTTCATCTAAGTACAGCATTTATACAATGAACTGAACCATTGGTTTAAATCACTTGGGTGCTATATCATTTATTTTAGGATAGGTTTAAATCAGACTGATGTTCTATAAAACTAATTAAGAAAAAACAAAACCTTCTCTATTGCAAATTTGCATTAAAATGTATAATGAGCTAAAGGCAAGTTCCAAAACAGTATTTACATGCATTCAGTGAAGCTTAAACAGAAATTAGTTTCTTGGAGTATGTTATTAAATTACCTCAAGTGATCTGGAAAAACACAGTTTGATGAAAAAAAAAACAACAAAAAAACCAAACAAAGCATCTTAGACACCAAAGTCTCTAGATTTATGATATAAATCCTGAAAAAAAGGGCCCTTGGAGACACCACAAGAGGTTGTGGTGTCACAACTTTGTTAAAAAAAAAAACCAAACCAACCATCCATCTATACCAAAACAAAAGAAAACCACACAATTCTGCACAATATTGTCACAATGTTTTTTATCTGGAAACACATAAAACCAAGTCTTCCTAGTGCTTCCATTTTTCTAACCATGAAAGACATTTAAGTCTAAAGAAAGATGTTACCTCTCCTGCCTAGAAAACCAGCTATGTTATAAGACTGTCACAGCTATAATATTACTACATCTATATAATTTCTAGCAACTCTGTTCATAGCCTGTTTTTAAGAATGCTTTAGTAATGAAAATATCATAAGCTCTGTATTTCATCATAGGTGACCATCAGCATTAGTACTGAGCTATGCAATTGTTTCTGGCCCCAAACTGAAATATAGTAATTTTAAGTAGACCAAATTTTCTAAGCTTGCTTTTGAGAGTAGGGGGAGAAAGTACCAAAGGACTTACTGAACTCAGCATCTGACATTTAGAGTGAGATTTGTTTCACAGATTAAGATACCCACACTTAAGTATCTCTCTGTAGCTGTCCGAATGTGATTTAAGGGCTTAGGATCTGATTATAGTTAAGGAAGATCTCTTACCATTATCAGTGGAGCCTGTAAAGAAATTTATTTGGTCAAATACATCTAGTTTAGAGAAAATTGAGTAGTTCTCTTTGCTTTCCTGACTTTTTAAATTAGGACCTTGAAATTGGCCACCCACCTAAGGTGTCCTGTGCAAACTGATACTCCTCTTGGTATCCATGACATCTTTACAGGCTTTGAAAATGTTACAGGGATCTATGTAAGACCACAACTTTCGGGAGCAGTAGCTGTAGGGCATATCCTAGGACACTTCAAATGTCACAAAATATGTGTGTTTGCCATTTGAGACAGCATATTGATAACACAGAAGATCAGACACAATCAATATCTATGCTTCTAATGTTTTTCTAGATTCCTAAGTTGTTATGCAAGCATTTGGTTAGTAGTCAGGATTTTAAGAAATTGACTGGAGCTGGGCATGAGAAACTATGTAGATCTACAAAACAAGATTTTTGAAAGAAGAAATAATATTTTCCAAATAATCTACTATAAAATACTAGTAATATACTACAAAATACTAAAATACTATAAATATTGTAATTTAAATAAAGCTTAAGAGCCCCTATAGATTATAAATATAGATTAAGGTCATATAAAGCAGTGACAAATATACTGAGAAGTTTTGTCATGTAGAGTTTACCACTCTACACTGTATTATTGCAATTGGTTGCAGATACCTACATTTTCCTTGTTGTTTTTAGAACAAGCGTTCCGTATCCTCACATCCTCTCTTAAAATTTCAATCATTCTAACCTGGATTTTTTTTTGACAACTTGAACACAAAATTAAACCATGCAGAATAAAGTAATTTTATTATAGGGATAAAATAAAAAGTGTGCAACCTATATTTATCCTTATTTGGAAACTTTCCTGATACATTGAATAAAATAATTTTTTGCTCAGTCAGGAAAACAGGAAATCAAAAGATGAATGTCCTAGGCACAAAAGGCCAGAAGAATACAATTCCTCCTCAGAAGCACTGTTTTAAAGGGATCTGCCATTTCATGTATGAAAGACTTGAAGTTACATATTTCCCCTTGGGCACATTGGAAAAGTGTGACCTTAGAGTTAGATTTTATCATGTGCTGGCCAGGATTCAAGTTTATGCAAATAGTTGAGTCTTGATATCTCATGTCATGTAATGTCTTTTATAGTTTGTTGGAGATTTGTTTTTATATGTAATAGCTTACCTCTGATATATTTTGCTTATAAAGTAAATTTGCCAATAGTGTGGTTTTGTGGAGGGGTAGGGGAATATCTTTAAGTTTTTAAAAACATAATAAAATGTTTTTACATTTGGCTTTGTTTTACCAGCATACCCTCTGTTCTCTAGTACTCACTGATAGAAGCATTTATTTATCAACAGATTGTATAACTGTGGTTATTTTAGACACAATGGGAGTATAAATCAAAACAATATTTTTTTTTCCTGCCAAATGCATGTAATTTCCACAAATTTCAATTAAAGCAATCAGAAGTGCTGTTAACAGTTTTCTGTCAAAGATGGTAATTAGGGCAGATGATTCTCCAGCACCTGGGAATAACCTTCTTTTGTACTTCATATAATGTATTATTGTCCTGTGAGAAAAATAACACATGCTTGTGTTTTGCTGCAACCTAAGTGAGAAAGTGAGATAATTTCACCAGTGATGACTCAGTTCAAGTTCATATAACTTTATCTACCAAATCTATATCAGAACTCTTGACATTAGTCCAAGAAGATCTCACAGTCTACCATTGTTTAACCATTTTAATTATTAAGCAACAACACAACAACAACGAACCGAATGACCAAGAAAGGACACAGGTCAGATCACCTCAGCTGAGAACACTTTACTTTGGACCAGCAATTTTGATTTTAAGTAATATCCTTTTGTAAGTTTCCAATTTTGTCTGGATTTTGAGTGATAGTATTGTTGACACATGCAAAATTTAACTCAGGCTTGAACTATTTAGTTTACCTCTCTGGCTGCCAGAGCTGAACCAATAACCTCAAAATGAAGGGAGGTTCTGACCTAGCATTAGGTTCATGTGTGACTATGGTGGTTCATGCTGTGATCCCCACTAGTGCTCATGATGTTTGCTACTCAGTGAGACTGGACAGTGAAGGCAGAAAAAGTCACAGAAGCTGAAAATCCTTGTACTGTGTAACTTAAGTTTTCTTCCACAGCATGTCTTCATAGTACAAGATATTGATAGTTGAAATAGATCCTGTACCAGAAGCAGTCTGGCTGCAGAAATCAAGCAATTTACCCAAGTTCACTCACTCTGCTAGGATGCACTCATCCATATTTCCATACTGCCAAGTATCAGCACTGACATTTGTGAGAACACTTATTTCCATCTATTAGTTGTATACTGACAGGAGGATGAAGACAGAAGCAATCTTTCTGTTTGACATGAAAGAAAATTCAGTAAACATTTATTTTAGCAGGAATTATGTTACTTTTATGCATGTTTTGAATGGATTTGAAATTCAAGAATAAATCAAGGACTTGCGCTTTTTTTGAAAGAAATACTGTGGCAAGAACAATAACAATGAAATCACTCCTCATAAATGAACTCACCTGTCAATGGGCCAGATTATGAACACAATTACATTGATATGAATCTGTAATAGCTCCACAGAAAGCAATTAATCTTCTTGTTATTCTCACTATTTTAATTGCAAATCTGTGACACGCCCAGGCATCTGAATTTTATGACCTGAAGGGTCTTTCTAAGACCTTGAAAACATCAGTGCTACTCTAACCTGCTTATCCATACTGGCATCAATGACCCTAAGCCAATTAGAAATAACTATGAAATTCTGAGAACAAAGGTGAAGACATCAGAATAACAACAGGTGCTTTTGTCTGTTCTCCCAAATGAATGCAAGAGTATAGGTATATAATACTGATAACCTTTTAGAGCTACTTATTGAAGATTTTCTCATGGAAAACATTGCATAACAGATAAGTTTCTGGTACTGAGCTTCCTTGACAGTATTCATTAAGAAAGGTCCATGAGGAAGGTTGAATGTCCAGCTGACAAAGCAGGGGAAGAATATCTATGAACGTCATTAAGCAACCTGGTAAAGATTGCCTCACAACATTCAAAGAGGATAGTAAAAACATGGCAGCTAGCTGAAAACTACTGTAAGAAAATGAGAAAGCCTTGATGAGCAGTTCAGGTACCTATGCAGGAATGCTGAGAGAAAAGGAGTATATTGGAAAAAATCAAAATCTTGGAACACCATAAAAATTGTAAGTTATCATTTAAAAGACATGTTAGAATAGGTAATAGAAATGGAATGTTTACACAAAAGGAATTAATATCTGAGGAAGATTTAAAAAGTATTTTTTCTGTATATTAAAAAAAGTTTTTATTTGCTCTAATTCATGAAGAAGTGATAGTAAAAGGTAAAAAATACTGAATATTTCTAAATAAATGTTAAAGAAAAACAGAGGTATGGGATGTGCTTCAGGCTGCCTAGTAAGAGGTAAAATTTGACTAGTTTTAAACAGTTACAAAAAAGGCATATGTGGTGGCAATGAAGAACCTAAAGTAGCTAGATTTTTTTTAACACAGAAATATATCACAAGAATTTATTGAAACCAAGCTTTATAAGATGAAAGAAGTTACTGAAGAACTGTTATAACCATTCTAGATTTAATTCTGACAGGTAGAGAAGAGTTGCTTAAGTATTTGGTATGAAAAGATGAGCTAAAGTCATTACCAGCTGAATAAAAAATATAATCACACCACAGTTAAAGATTCATTGTTAAGCTATGAAGATACTTCAGGCAGTGTTCTACATAACTATACAGTATTTCCTGATCAGTTCAGTATTTAATGACTTAGGTAAAGTAGTAGAATTTATTGATTTGTTTGTTTGTTTGTTTTTGTATTTTTTTGGATGCTGCTTCCAGAGCCTGCATCTCCTCTGTGTTGATGACAGCTCTCTGACAGTGGCATTCTGACTACTGGTTCTCAGGAGTTCCAGAACCCCTGGCCCACTCTTGCCAATCCAGAATATCACTTCCAAATGCTAAGATGTTATCTACAGACTTACATATACATTCTTTATCCCTTTTAACATGTTTTTTTCTTTTTGGGTATCTTCTTCATTCAGGCAGCATGCACTTTTTAGTTGATTACTTTATCTTAAAATTACATGGAAACTTTGTTCCTAGCTGCACTATAGTTCAAGTTCTACATCTTAAAATGCTATGGCTGGGAAAATTTGCAATTTGTGCGTAATCCCTGATACAATATGGTGGGTGTCTTGTGCAGATCTTCTCTAATTCTTTGATGGGTCAAAGATACCCTGCTCATTGGTATATTGTCTATGTCCATATCACTGATGTCATCAGTCTCTCCAGTATAAGTTACCCTGCTAAAACAAATAACCTTCATAATTTTCTGGCCTGCATAGCTTTGCCTTAGGCTGTACGACACTGTTTTTTCCTTTTGCTGTGAGATCTACACACATTGGTTGATTCACTTGACATCCCAAATGGCCTTTGGATAGTCACCCAGCTGAGACAGACTCATCATGCTGGTGCATAGAAGCCTGACACGGGTTCTCAGCATACATGCATAAGATTAAGGAAGTAGACATTGTTTAAAATTGTACTTTGTTTGCAACATAATTTTCTTAAAGATATGTTGTGTATTCTGAGATAGAACACAACTGGAGAAGCATCATACAAGTGTTGATCCCCTAGTTGACAACTACCCACGAAGCATTTATTCACAACTAATTTTAGCAATGTTTTTCACTCTCTCCCCTTGCTTTAAACTTTCCACTTCACACACTGATTAGCTCAGAAATATTATCAGTTTCTTTTCTAATCTACAAAACACCAATGAATTCAAGCAGGGCCAGAAGGGAGGTCGCAAGCAACCTACAATGCAGTATCAAAATTCAAAATGATCTTGAGAAACGGGGGAAATAAGATGAAATCCAACAAGATTAAATTCAATAATGAGAAGTAAAAGGCTCTGCACCCCAGAAGAAGAAATCATATGTGTAACTACAGAAAGAGGAATAGTTCACAAGGCAGCAATGTGCCAAGAGAGACCTGGGAATGAGAGTACATTCTGAGAAGAATTAAAGTCAACAGAGAGATGATAATTCAAAAGCGATGAATCTCACTCTGTGATTCATTAAAACCATGTGAGAGATAAGATATGGGAAATAATGATTAAAGTTCACCTACCACTGTTCCTGTGTGCTACTGTATAATTTTAAACACTATAGTAGAAGATATACATAGCCCCAAAAGTTTGAAATAGAAACAATATGAGAAAAAAAGTTTAGAAGACTCGACTTACAGGGAAAGGTTGAAAAAATTTGATTCCTTTTGTCTTCATAAGGGAAGACAGAGAATGAGACAGGATGACTATCTGCAAAATGCAAAATGGTGTTATAAAAAAAGATGATGATTAATTGCTTTCTACATCCAGGAGGAAAAAAGGAAAAAAAATAGTTTAATTTGCAAAAAAAACATAATAAGAAACATATTCAGATTACAAGGGAGTAAAGCACTGGAACAAATTATCCAAGGAAGCTGTAAAATCCACCCCACAGGAATTTTTTTAAGAAAATGTCTTCAGAAAAGCATCTGACAGAAATGGTTAAGATATACCCATCTTGTCTCATATCTAGGGGACAGATTAAAACAAGTTCACTTGAGATCCTGTCAAGATTTATGTTTCCATTTTTTTAATATATATTTGAAGGTAGAAGCAATGATATTCAAAAATAACTAGAAAATTCATGGGGGTGGTAAGGGTGAGAAATCTGTCGAAACTTGAAAAACAAATTTGAACTTGTTAGTCCACTGATGGTGAGTATATTAAAGTATACTTAAAGTATAGATTTTTAAAATGCTTCAAGGATACTGAAAGGATATGGATATCCTTGTTCTATACCATAACTACAAATTCATAGTGGAAATAAACAAACAGCAATTCAGTTTTGTTTTTGTTTTAAGCAGGACGTTTCTAGGACTATGAGAGTAGGTTAGCATTTGTGGGTATATTACAGCTCAGTATTTTAGCCTGTGGCAACTTCAAATTTATATCTGAGTTTATTATCCCAGCTACCTTTTGTAGTCTATAAATGGATATATGTGAAATAATGCATGATTCATTTGATCAATTTAGAAACCTGATTTAGGATAAGATTCATTGTGCTGTGCAAATATCTGGTTTCCTCCAGTGTCTGTAAGAAAAAGTCCAGAGAAATAGCTTAATTTGACCCACCACCTCAAACTGGTACCCACCATCTCATTTACCATCCTCCTTCAGAGGCCAACAGAAGAGCTAACCCCGAAACAGACTTTCATCATTGATTTGTCACTATTCCAGATTTATCCCTGATGGGAAAACCATCCATCCCTCATTTGTAGCCATAAATATGAGAACAGATGACTCAAATAATGGACTAAAGCCTATGGTTTATTGAACATCTTACCTTCCTGTCCATTATAGGTCTCTCTGCCTCAGTTGCCATATACAGAAAATCACAATAATAATACTTACTTCCCAGATGCATCAAATAGCATAATTTATTATTATTTAGGAAAAAGTTTTGTGGTTTATTTTTTTCTGATAGGAATTGCTCTTCACATGAGGTGATTAAGAAAATGCTGCTGACTGCACAGGTAGATGAAATAGTATTTGTGCCTGTCATGCAAACTTGTTCTGTTTAACATGTTGTTTCATCTACAATTTTCTTGCATGAATTTCAGTTTCCAGGCAGCAGCTGTTTCATTGCCATTCTTATTTTCCTTTCAACAGTGTCATGGAGGCACTCAAAATTACTCTAAGCAAAGAATAACCTTAAACCAACTTTAATTTGAAACTGAAACCAAAACCAAATGACCTAAAACAATACAAGAGGGAGTGGAGGTTTCCAATCCAACATCAGCCAGCACTGTGAGAACATTTGACAAACTGCAGGTTCGATATGCCAGTTGTGGATATTATTTTCATATGACCACACAAGAATTATGATACTCAGCATGCATATACTCACACAAAAGTGAAACTGCCCTCACTTTTGGATACCCAGAAGCAATAATCACTTGCACAGCATGGAAAAGGGCTGAAGCAAGGATATAGCCAGAAGAAATAATCACTCACTGAGGAGAAAGTGAGGGCTCTCAGTCCCAGAAAGTCTCCTTAGAAAGCATCCCTGGTCTAAGGGGAAGGCTCTGATCATGGTCTCGCTGCTCCAAGACCACTCAAAAGGGATCTTTGGGGCAGAGCCATTTTATAGCCAGGTTTGATCTGAATGTGGTCATTATGAATGTGGTTTAGAAGCTTCTCTGGGCCTGGGGTGCCTCACTGGCTGAGGACCCTGTCTGTTAACTGAGGGTCTCACCCCTCCTGCAGCCCGAGATGAGGGAGTGTATATGACTGGGGTCACTGTGCCCCAGGAGGCAGTTCATGGCAGTCAGTGTCTGCCAAGGTGCACATGTGAGGACAGAAACAGTGGGGCACGAAAGGTGCTAAAGAGCCATCAGCTGTCATACTGAGAGCTCTGGACCTTAACAGAATGTGTGGAACTGCCACACACACTTCATCCTTAGAACTAGAAAATTGCCTTCAATAATGAGTACTGGTATCTATGTCATTGGTATGTTCTCAGTCTCATATTGTATTCACCTGGACAACCTAATTATTCAGCTGTATCTTGTTACATGAAGTCAAAGATGCTTTTCTTTGTTAGTATTACCTGAAGAAGATTCAGAGCTTAAGCTATACCCAACCTTAAAACCAGCTGATAAAACAGATTGGCAACTTCTTGCTATAGGCAATTTTCTTAAAGGCTCTATACATACAGCTAGAAAAATAGAGCATTATTGAGTTCAGTGCTTCTACTTATGTCAGTATGCAGGAATTAACCTCTACTCATAAGCATTTCTTAGAAAAAGGATAGAGATTCTCCCTCTCTCTCTGTAACTGTCACTGTAAGAATACCAGCTTTATGGAAACTGGGTTTAGATTAGAATAGGAGAGACAAAACAAACAATTATTTCAAGTCCAAAAATATTGTGTGACCTTCAGCCACTTTTAAGTATTTCTGGTTTATATTTAGAAACACAGAAATGAAAGATGGGGTTGAAAGTCTTTTTACGTCAAAATTGCTGGCATCCTGAAATATGTCTATGCAGGGTATTGTGAAAGAATAGGACAAGGCTCTGGAATGCATGCTTCACACATAAATGTATTTTGGAAACCTGTGTGGAGAACAGCATTCTCATATGTTCAGTTTGATCTCCATAAACTTCCAGTTTCAAAGAGAAAAAGAGGTCTGAATCTTGCTTTTCCAGCAGCAGTTGTATGAAGCTCCTGCTCATAGACCCTTTACTACTCTGCATAGTCAAGGAGGTGAAAAACAGTCCTTAAAGTTGATTATGTAATTTTCAAAATTTCCCATGAAAAATAATCTTTATAACGGCACTACTAGTGGCATTTTGATACTCAATCTTGGCACCAGTCAGGTGTTAGAATATCAGGTAAGAAGAACGCAATGACATCGAAAGCTGAACAGTGGGAATAGGATGAGCTGCAACTGAGCAAAGTGCAAAGTTCATGTTTAGGCTTACACAAAAAGCTGATTTCAACTGTGTGTTTATGAGCTGGAAATAATAGTGAGGGTAGAAGTAATCAGTGGTTCAGCTGGAAATAGGTTGACTACGGGCCACCAGTGTGGTGCATCCTTAAATATGACAAATGCAATCCTGAGTCATCTCAGATGAGGTAATTCTAACCTACCTAGAGAGCATTCAATGAGAATGTAGTGCACAATTCTGAGGAAAAAAAGGTTTATTTAAACTAAAGCTACTCTATTGCCACGAGAGCTATTATGTACAATCTGACCTTAATTATGTTTAAATAGGAAATTAGAAGAAATGTTATTACTATTTTTGATGAGTTTCTCAATATTAGTACAAAGGACTGACAGAGTCACTAGCTGTAAAATCGGGAAGGTTATGGTTTGCTAGTGATAAAATTGAAGTGAATACAATGATAATATTTTTTTCACTCATGTTGAAGGAGTATTCATATTAGAGGCAATATAGTATAGGTGATACAAGAGAGCACCTCTGAATTCCTCCTGCTGTTACAGAAATCTCCACTGAAAATTTCTGATTTTCTGTTAGTGACCAAAGAATCGACACAAAGTAATGGCTTCTACAAGACATTGTTCTGAAATGAAGCATCATCTTTTATTTTCTCTCATTTTAAAAATCCAAATCTTACAACCATGTGTCTGAACATCAACTGAATCCTCATGACTCCTCTCATGGAGCTGTTCAATTAGAATTCACCTTCCTTTGTCTACAAAGTATTTTTTCTGTGCTTATGAAATTCATTAAGAGAGCAATTAGTAAAGATTTTCAAAAAGGGAATATGATTTTGGCATGAAGATATCACATACACTAATTAGCTTAGGGTCAAACCAGTGTAACTGAGAACATTTTAGTTGTTTTGCCGTTTTTGTTTTTTTTTTTTTTTAATATGACCATTGGAGTAACAGGAAGACAAAGTAAGATTAGGAAAGTTAACTCATTTATTATGCTCATTCTCTGCTGTCACTTAATTATATGTGAGTTAATCTTGAAGTTAATTATGATTCAGGTGATGAAGAAACTCAAAATGGAAGCACTAGCATTTCATTCTAGTAAGAATGTTTCTTTTTGAGAGGGAAAGTAAATGGATATCTTATTCTCTCTTAACCTCATTTTAGAACAATTACTGACATCTTATTGAATAGGAAGAAACTGAAAAAAAATGTTCGTGATATTACCTTCATATTTGTAGTTCTAGGATGTGAAAATATTGCTTATATATTCCAGGAGAAAAAAAAATAATGGCTAAGGACATCACCTTGAATATGAATTATACAAACCTGTGTTTGGCAGTTTACTGCATGAAGGGCTTAAGGTAAAAACCCATATTTGCATGTAAAACAATCCCCTCTTTTAGCAACAGTATTGACACTGTGCAGGAAGATACATTGAAATGATTTCACATACAATAGTTGTTTTTATACAGTTTATATATTTTAAGAAAGCCTGTTCTTCTTTCCAGTGCTAGTGAAAATGCAGTATTTCTTTCTTACTTTTACTAAAATAATGAATGAATTTTAGGTTCACAAGTTTAGTCCCACTAATATGTTACATTTCTGATAGTACTTGTTTATTATGCCCAAGTACCAGAAGCTGATTAAAGTGTTTTTCATCTGATTTGACTTATTAATCATAGACCAATTTCTGTAGTATCTTCAAAACACTTCAGTATTTGCTTAAACACAAATTCAGCCACTCACAAACATCATGAAGAAAAAGAAATCATTTTTTTTTAACTGTTCTTTTTGTTCGTCTTGCAGAAATGGATAATTTTTCTTTCCAAGTATTATTTATTACAAAGTGTTCAGTTCTGAATTTTTTAGATATCAGTCCTGCCACTGAAGAAATGCATTAACAGTCTTAAGTTTTCAGATACCCTTCTCCCCCTCTTAATTATTTCTGTCTGGGAAATTTAAGTATTGGTTATTTATTTTACCCATTATTGAGTTAAACAATATTGTGACTAAGATGTGAAGGAACTGGATTCAGTAACATCAGAGGTTTCTCACACACTTACGTTCCCATGAAGATAGGTAAGAGAAGCAATGTGCAAAAAGTAGAACTAAGGCCTGATAAATTTGGGGTTATGTCTCCATTTATTAAAGCTGGTTGGAAAAAAACCCATTAGGAAAAAAAAAGAAGTCTTATCAAAACAGTGTGTTTTACAGGATTATGTTGATATTGAATTTGAATGTCTAGCAGCATCAATATTTCAACATGAAATGCATGACTGATTTTTTATTCCATTTAATTTTTATTAAAAAAATAAATCAAATTTTTCAATGTTTATCAAACTCAAATCCTGTAAACAGACATTTTTCCTAAACTTCTGTTTCATCAGTATTTTTTGAACTTTATTCCCTATTAGAAAGATAACAATTTTTAAACCTCAGAATTCTCTTTAAAATGAAATTTCTGTTCTCTGTTGTGCATGGACAGTTGTTCATGCGACATGTTCATGGGGTCAGGAACTCATATTTTTCCCATTTCATAGGCAGGATAGTGGTGTACAGAGAAATTATCAACATGTCAGTGCAAGCAGGTGGATACTTACAAAGGACACAATTGGAGTTCTTGGGAGTAGGAGCTAGGAGACTGGTAAGTAGGTAATTTAGGCTATATTTACAAAACTAATTGTGGCTAGGTGGGAGATTCTCAATTTATTTTCCAGTTCTCCAAACAGCTGTACAAGGAAAACACTACAATAATGTCAACTAAAACAAAGGCAGCTATATATTAGGTGGGCACCTATAGCCTAGCAAAGAAGGCAAAATATTATCTAGGCACCAGGTTTTAAGAACACCAACCCAAAGCTGACTCATAGAAGGGGTGGAAGAGATGACTTGTACCTGACCTATTTGTATAGGCATATTTAACTGATCAGTCACCAGCTCTTCCAAGAAAGACCTGTGACTATGGCATACTTTATCGTTATCTGAATATTTCACAAAAAAATATGATTTTAAGTATATATGGCACGTAGAGGGAATTCATGTTGCTGTTATGCTATTTGTACATGCAGGGATCTGTTAGGAATATTTCCATTTCTTCTGCACTCCCCAATTAAGCAGACAGCAACAGAAGGGCAAATAGCACCGTTAACAGTTAAAAAACCTCTATTATCATTTTAGAATAAAACCAAAAGCATCTGTAAAACAAGAACCTCTCTTGTAAAAGATTGGTTGGTTTCTGAATACAGCGTGCTGAGACCTCACAGGTAACAGCGGAGCTACTGAAGGCCTCTTGCAAACAGACACGTGGTTCTTTTATGTTACTTTTCTTCATCTCCTCTTCACTCTGATGCTGCTTGAGAGACGCAAATATAAACGCAGTGAATGCAGCGACCCGACACACGGCAGCCGTTCTCAGCAGAGAAAAATGCCTTCAATAATTAATGAGAGAAAAGGACGTGGAACCACTAAATCCAGCCTGAAGTTGATTACAGAGCTGTCAGTCATCTGCAGGGCAATGTAATGAAACAGAGCAACTCAGCAGCCACGATATGTATGAAAGTCATTTCCTATCACTTCTGCACATTTTTTTATGGGCTATAAAACTGACAATTGGATTATTGAAAGAAAAAAACTGATGAAATACGTCTGTTTTGAATGAGAACGGATCTCACTAATACAGCCCACACACACTCTGTCCTATTTTTATCCAGACTTCAGGAAATAAGTTATTCAAATATATTTAAATGAGATTTCTACCCCACCAATATAGTTTCATACTGCCTCATCTGTTGTGTCATGAACATAAACCAACATAGATTAAATTTATATTTAATTATTTTGTTACTCATATATCCTTCTATGCAAGATATGCCTGCCCCTAAAATGGCTGTCTGGTTATTTTGAAAGCTTATACTGCTTCTTATCTGAAGCAGAATTCAAATCAGCTTCTCAAGGCCATTATTAACAGACAGGTAAACTTAGAACAAGGAAAATTTTTGTTTGGAGAAAAAAAATACTGAATTCTATCATTTTTGTTATTGTTTCATTTTTTCTTCTAGATCCTCTGATAGAGGCTTCAAATTCCTTATGAAATCTCATTGAATTAATCAAATGTAATGCGTTTTGGAAGCAAATGAATCTAGAAGTGCAAGGCTACATGGCTCTTTTGTCTTCCCAGAGCAAGTGTCCAGTGCCTATATCCTAGTAACATGCCAGAATACATCCGTTTTGAATTGACATCCACCATATACAGTCTTCTAAAAACTGGGAGTATTTCTGAGGATTTTGTCTGGTTCTGCTATTACTTGGGGTTTGTTTTTAAGAAAGGAAATTTACTCAGGCTCAGTCTTACTATTTTCAAACACAGCTGGCAAAAATGTGATTCCAGTTAAGTCCACAGTAATTTTATCACTGATTTTACACAGTTCAGGATTAGCCAGGACAAAGATTAACTGCTGAGTAGAACTGTAAACTCAACTGTAAGCCTGTGTATCCAGTTCTTTAACTCTTTGGAAGTGCAACTTGCCTTAATCTGAGGTTCTGCTATGCTGCCCAGCTACAGCTATGACCTGTGGGTCAGCGGGCTGCAAAGAAGCCTTATAATCAACCTTCTCTGAGTCACTATATGACTCCTGCCCAGATTTATAAGTTCAGCAAACAATTATTACTAATGACCTTTTTCTTTTAGCAATTATGGTTAATATATATGAGTAAACAAGGCGGGCACATGATTCGAGTTATGTTTGTAGTGCACATTTGTTTCATTGGGTGTAGAAGGCAGACATTACTATCTCACTGAATGAAATCAGTCGCCACAAGTAAGCACATTTCCAATTACTCTAACGGTTTACATCCACTTATGCCGGCAGTAAATTTGGCCCTAAATTTCAGTGGTGCACAAGCATGGGTGGCTCTGGATGCAAAACTGTGCATACAAATGACAAGACACTCTGCAAGAAATGTCAACCTTAAAAATGGAAATGCTTTAAACCTAGTACTTTTAGATAAGCAACTTTTCTGAATGGTGATGTGTTGTTGTAAGTTCGTCTTGTCATTTTGCCTAAAAAGCCTGTTCTTTAATTTTTTTGCACGATACTTTAGAAAGTATTTGCACTTCACAGTGAAAGGAATAATAATTTTGGCTTATATACTAAATACAGAATCACAGACTTGCAGAGATGAAAGCATGAGATGCAACAGCTTGAGCTAAAAAGTCAAAATTATGTATCCAGGAGTTGTAAGAAATCATACTATCAGTTATCAATACACCAGGAATCTGAAAAACATGTTCACCAATAGATTTCAACAGGATTAGGTGGGGAGCTGGGTATAACAGAGTTGTTGAGATCAAGGTAGAATGAATGCATATGGAGTTCAAAACAGGACTGAATTTCAGTTGATTTTTTGTACTATTCTTCTGAAAATAAAAGTACTTTTGTTTATGTCAATATGTCATAAAGATAATGCTTTCAGGCTGCATTCAATTTCCTGATAAATAACAATATCTATTAGTAGGCAAATATTTGTGCTGCATGGCAGCAACATATGTTATGTGCAGCTTGATGATTTAACTGTTACCCAGGTCAATAGAGACCGAATATTAGCTTGCATCACCTGGCAGATGTTCTGTGATGCAAAAGGAATTAATCGGTTGTATTCTTCTCCAGGCATCAATACCCACATCAAATAAAACATGAGATGGGAGCATTTTTTCTGCCAGTTTCTAAGGAAAATAATATTCAAAGATCTGGACCAAGGTACCATGATAAGAACAGAAGGAAGGGTGACCCTTCACATTCTATACTGACTCTTTTATTGGTGTACACAAATTCCTCCACACTGAACATGAAGAAAAATTCCAAGACATTGATTTCCTCTTTGCCTTAGTATTTCCATTTCTTTATTCCTTTTTTTTTTTTTATATGAAAGCAGAAATCTAAGAAAACCACGCTTTCTCTTTGCTTCTAAACTGCCTGTCCCCAGCACTAAAGCCTTCTAAAGAATTTTGTATTGATTTTCAGCAGTCTCTCAAAGAATATTGCAGGCTATGCTTTTGATGTATTTCTGGACTTTCTTCATTTCCAAAGTTTTTTGATTGTCTGCGTTTTGCATCATCAGTAATACTGAACTCAGGTCTAATACTATTATTTGTAATACAGGAAAATCAGCATTATTCTGTTTATGAAACAAAACTTTTTTTTTTTTTTCTACTGAAGACTGCATGCAGTTTTCGACATATCCAATAGTAGAAGAAAATATACTGCAGGCAATTTCTAGCACAGTAAAAATCTTCCTTTATCAAAGCTGTAGCCTATTGAGTGATAATGAAGAAGTAGGTTAAAATATCAGCTAAAATATGGCTGGTCAGACTGGCACCAGAAAAGCAGTAGGTACATGTATGCTTTCAGGTAATTTAGATCTCCAATTGCCGGGTCTTCATTCCTTGATTGTCACATCTCATGTATGCTCAGGGCTTTCCTCAGGAATAAATCAACTGTATTTCACCAAGACTTCCTCAGTGCAAAGCCAGGGACTTATTTTTGACCTCTGAGCACCCAAAAGCGACTTCTGTGCATATTCAACAAAGAGCTCTTAAACTGTAATTCCAGATGCCGGTTGCATCGGTTATTCATGTGGACACAAAGAGGGAGTCTTTGCCATGTCTGAGACTCTTTAGTCTTTACTGTCCATGCCTCTGTGGTCTAAAATATTACTACAGTGAATAATGAAGATACTGTGGCACAATACCTGGCAGAGTAGGAGGTCATACAAATAAGTTAGCTATGACATGGAGTGCATGACGAAGAATGCTAAGGGCAGAGGTATTGTTTTTTCAACTAGCTAATGGGAGGATGTAGAGAAGACAAAACTAGACACTTCTTGGTTGTGGACAGCAAAAGGAGAAGAGAAACATTATTATGACAAATGAAATTCCTTTTAGACATTTGGAAAAATGTTTTCACCAAGAAAATGGTCAAGCAAACGAAAAAGGACCTGCTCAGAGCAGGAATCTCATAGAGGAGCCTCTGAGTTGGAGATACTCTAGACTCTGATGAGGAACCTGATCAAACCTTGAAGCTAAACCTGATCTAAGCAGAGTTTTGGAAAAAATTACTTACTTAAATCCCTTCCAAATAAATTATTCTGTCATTCTGTAATTTCATATTTCCGCATTTTCCCACATCTCCCAAGTATTGTACAACATATATGTGATCCACTCTTTTGAGATCTCTGCTTCAATGGTCTCCCTCTTTAAGAGGAGAGTAACATCATCTCTGTTCTGTGAGATCTTCCTAAATTAACTACTCACAGGAACAGGGCCACAGCACTGCACAAGAGAGAAATCAGCATTTGGTGTGTCCCCCAGCTTCAAATATCACAGAATCACAGAATGGTTGTGGTTGGAAGGAATCGCTGGAGATCATCTAGCCCAGCCTCCCTGCTAAAGCAGGTACACCTAGAGCAGAGACCTGCTGCAGAGGACAGTCTCCTTAATGTGGTGTAATGGCACTTCTCCATGACTTAAGCCAACAGTTAGGGTATATTGTTGACATATGATTTAAGTGTGTAGCCCTAGGCACTATTTATAGAGGAAAAAAAGATTGTAAGTACTCTCCTGGCCATGGATGCTGAAAATTTAAGGACTTTAGGATTAGAATTGCTCTGTAAGAGCTAGGATAGGGAAAATAAAGAACTCATATCCATCAGCCTTCACTTGCCTTTGACCAATTATAATGAGCATGCTCAGGATTTTGCATTCCTTAGATGCAGTAAGTGCAGAGCTTTCTAAAGAGACCACTACTGTAGGTTTTGTCCCTCAGTCTAATAAGGCAGATGCTGGAGAGTGATTCTTTGGAAAGTGAAGCAAGAAGAGCCAGTGGGAGAAAGACAAATCTCTGTGTTGTAGTCACTGACTGTGGTGGTTAGGGGGACCTGGGGCTATAGTTTTGTGTCTCTGTGGGAATAGCCAACAGCCTGTGGCTTGTGAAATAGATGATGTGTCAGATGGAGACAGCAGGGAGAGGAGAAACAAGTGACTGGGGACAGGAAGGAGACCATGAAGTAAGTCTGAAAAAGCCTCAGGGGAAAAAAATGATCAGGAGTGCATGTCTAAGCTTGATGGGTGTTTTATGAAGTAGAAGAAACAAAATGCTTGTCCAAATTACTTGTGTATACAGGCAAATAACCCATGCTGAGTATGTAGATTTGTGAAACTGCCTGTAAAAGCCAGATCAGAAAACACTGGTAATTTTTCAAATGTAGGGAAGTAAGGTAGGAAAAAAACACTGAAATTTAATCTCTGTATTAGATTTTCTAAAGGCCACAAATCTTGGAAATATTAGTCAACTTTATGCCTCAAACAAGTATTTTCTAGTGCTGTTACTTTCACAAGAGAAGCACACACATAACATCAGTATAATGGTGGCTATCAGGGGTCTAACACTTGTTGAGAAGAGCAAGAGTTATGACCCCATTCCTTCATTTCCCTATGGTCCATATGTTTTACTCCTACATAAAGCCATTCCTCTTTTCTACAGGGTGTTGTAGACAGAAGATGACCAGGTTGGTCGTGTCTCATGGTAAAAGAGCAAGGTCCAGAGGACATCCCTGGAAGGTAGTTTTGAAAAGATAGAATGAGCTTGGATCGTTACTCAGTGTAAACTTTTGATACATCTAGAGTCAGAACTGCCAGGTCTTGGCTTGGTCAAGCGACCCTCTTGAACATCACTGGATGAGAAATCTTAGCTCAGATCAAATGATACAAGGCTTCTACAACCAGTTCTACATATATGCATTACTTGTTTACTTACTAGAACTGGTTAGATTCTCAAAAAGTGTGGTCATTGGTGTCAATTTGACAGCATTTTGATAGAACATTTGCTCTAGTTTCATGTTTATATATCAGCATTTTGACAGAGGCAGGAGGACAGATGATACGCAATATAACCTCTACTACGTTGCACAAATAGTCTATGACTAGTCTTCTGTGATACCTGTCAGTAAAAAAGTTAACCTGGCAGTATTTTATAGCAACTTGAAGCAGTGCAATGAGAATGAGTTGGTGTAAAATCATCGTTTTGGGGAATAAATCTCCAGGGGTTTTGACTACATATATGGAGACAGGAATCTGGCTTTACTGGCATTAATAAATGAGCTGAAGTTCTCTGCCTACAGTCAGGTTAGACTCCGTTAAGTCTTTGTACAGTCAGATTTGGATTTCTACTATTCAATAGACATTGATTTGCTCCAAATTATTGGCATGCAGACAGTATATGATCGGGGTCTTATATACAGAGAAATTGCTGTAAAGTCAAGTAGATAAAGTATAGTCCAAAAAACACAGCCCAATTAGTACCTTGACCCAACCCATTTTGCAGCATCTTCAACAGATATACACTAGGGAAAAATACTAAACCAAACCAACAAACAAGCAAACAAAACCCCAAACCAAACAAAAAACAAACAAAACCAACAACAACAAAAAACAAAAACAAACAAACAAAACCAAACTAAAAAAAAAAAAAAAAAACACAAAAAAAACCCAAACCAAAACAAAACAAAACTCAGAAGTGTTATTAGGGAAATTTTCTAGGATTTCCCCACTGCACTAAAAATCCTGCATCCTCCAAAAATTTGCTCTCCACAGACCACCTTACAAAACCAGTCAAAATATCTGTTTTCCATTTCAAATTGCTCAAGTAGAAATTTTATCTTGCTAAAAGTCAATGGAAAAATACTTTGAAAGATAGAAAAAAAGTACCTTTTATGGCAGTATGGAAACCTGTATTTTCTTAAAATGTGTGTTTATGAGCTATTTTTGAAGAAGTGGTAATTTTTATGCTCTGTGAGCTGAAAAAATGTGTAAATCTTGAAAATACGATTAAAAAATTATTGATCAATTGTACTAAAAATGAATAATATTGGAAAAACAGACTCAAAGTAGATATATTTTTGGAGCACAATTCTGTTTGTGAACTTTATGCATCTATAAACTGAAAAATACTGACTTTGCTTGAAACTAGTCAGTAATTGCTTAGTAATGCATCTCCATAAGGCTCGTATCCAGCATTTAAGGTGCCACGGCAACTTCTGCAACTGTGGCTATATTTCTGCGAACTTCTGTAAAAGGTCTGATTTTTTCTGTGTTTTTGTAGGAGCTTAAGAAAAATATATATATTTTGGTCCTTTTGTAAACATTTCAGGGTGGCCTTTCTTGTTTCTGTATCTCTGAGTGACTGGGAGGTGGTAGGAGGGGTGTTTGTCATCATCCTTTGTAAGAAGCGGGCATCATGCCCAAGAGCAGGTGTTATTACTGCTGTAGGATATTTTGTATAAACACCTTGTGATGTGACCTACATATTCCCACAGCCTCTGGTGAGAATTAACGTTCATGTTCACAACATGACCCATTTCTCCCTGGCTTTTTAGTGCATCAAGAGCTTGTTAACATCACCAGCTGACTATAACATAACAAGCTGTCTCTTCTTCTCAAACACTTATACAATGCAGCAGTGTTAATGCAGGGTGAGACAGAGTAAGCACAATGTGGAAAAATGCAAAACCTGTTAAAAAGAATGATTTTGGAACACATGAAAATAGAGCATTGAGAGAGCTGTGACAAAAGCATGTTCTGAGTTCTTTTCAAGTATCTTTCTAGTATTTTCCCGTGTATTCATATAGTATTATTATAATAACTCTAAAATATATTAAACTTCCATTTTAATATTTTGCAATTATATAAAAGTTCTGTTCATGCATTATGTACAAAGACATTATTATTTTTCTTTTATTTTTCTTTCTTAGTCTTAATTGGAATTAGAGCCACGGAAGAAGTTCGGTATGAAAAATCAGATAGGTAAAATTTGCAACTGTGGGGGAATTTAAAACTTCAGTTAAAAGAACTGAATACATTAAAAAGCCAAGGCTGTCTCCTTACAATTTCTAGCTCAGTGTATGTGTGAGGTTCTGAGACATCTGCGTGCAAAGCCTACTGAGGTACAGCAAGTGTTACACAAAGTGTCAGGGGAGTCCTGCTGTCCTCATAGCTCCAAGCACCATCCCAAAGTGTTAGAGGTGTTTATAAGATCTCAAGAAGCCACCTTTGCTTGGGGATTAAAGGACTGTTATAAACTGGAATATTTCTGTTCCCTTTTCCAGTGACCTACAGCAATTATCGCCCAAACAATTCCTTCCTACTCTCCTTTCCAGTGATAATTCTCTGCAAGGACAGGCATACACCTTGGGAAAATCAAACATTCAAGGATCAGAAACCCACATGTGCTTTGCAGGCCTTGAAGAGATGCTTAGCTATGAAGGTCAAAGCATGGCAAACACTTCAAAGTAAACTGCAGAGGGTTCCTGTCTGGGTTTTGTTCTTTTCTTCTTTCTTTCTGCAGAAGAATATCATGTTGCCAAAGGCTTACAATGAAAAGCCTGGCACTTTTATATTACTGTAGTTGAAAGAGCACTGGCTGTATCATGGTGGATCACATGTACTCTTTGGAGTCAATTCTTCAGATACAACTGCTTAATTAAATTTTAAGCATTATTGATTTAGTTTACATAGCCTCCCCACTTCTAGTAACACTGAATCTGAAGCTGCTGCACTCTGCAGCAACAACAACCAAAAAAAAAAAGGGTTATTAAAAATTAAAGCACCTGGCTGGAAGATGCAGGGAATACCTTACAGTATGCAGAGCTTGATTACTGCTACCTATATAATACTCTCCCTTCTGCAGAACAGAAATATAAAAAAACTGAGAGGGGTTGAGGGGCAGGTTCTCACATTGTGCACATGAGGGTAGCAGTGTCTGTTCACTCAGTGGTGCTAACGCCCTGTGGAGAGGAGGAATTGGCCTGATCTGTAGAAAAGTATTTGATCAATAGGAAGACAAACTAGCTATTAGTCAGTGGTATGCATGATGGGGTTGCCAGAACAAGTCTTTTTTATTCTTTCTGTTCTTCGTTGTTCAATGCTGCTTGTCCATTGCAAGGCTTTATCTAGACTGTAAGTCAGCTTTAGTGTTGCTATAAGACAAACAGAGAGCCTGACGAGAGTAGAAAGGATAAACTGAATGACCTGGGTTCAATCTGGAAAAGACTGACAAATGCAGGTAACAGTTTTTCAATACATACAATTTGTACTGAAAAAAAGAGAGTGATTAGTTGCTTTCCACAGTCCTCCGGATAGAATAAGAAGCTTTACAGAGTATTTATCGATTTAAGTCAATATTATAAAATAACCCTCCCAATATGTATGAAATTCCAGAACAATGTGCCTAGGCAGGCTTGAGGAACCTTCACTGAAGGTTTTTAAGGACAACTAATATACAGAGTGTTACAAGTATTTTACTGCTGCTTCAGTGCTGGTGGATGATTCCTTAAAGCTCAACATTTTTATGATTGTAGATTTACTGGGAACAGGACAGGCTGTGTCTTCTGATATGCTTGTGTGCCTGTGGATAGAAAATGCATTGTGTGGGTAGTTGTAAAAGGACTTTTTTTTCGCCTGTTTTTCTTTTATTTCTGTGTTGAAAAACTCCCTGTACTTGCTTGCCTTGCTAATGGCTGTAAAAATGGCCTAGAGATTTGGCATGGAGTTTGTTTTTATTTATATATGTATACATGATTTACACAACTAAGTAACTCCAGAAAAATCCATATAGCAATGGGGACGTTATTGTATCTGGACATTGGTTAGTTTTTTAAGCATATTATCACCACACCAGTTGTTCCTTTATTACCCAAACAAAGGCTGAAGCATTCATTTGGTTTCTGTCTTAAAATACAGTATATTAGCAACTGTGGTCTTCTCTCTCCTCCTTTTCCCCACAGGCACTTTATTCCGCTAGATACGTGATCTGAGCAAGACAACACTGAAAGAAAATATAAGTCTTTCAGGAATGCTTTCAGCTGCCACTTTAAAAACAACAATAATACTTCTCTGGATATTATTATTATTATTATTATTATTATTATTATTATTATTATTATTATTATTATTGTTGTTGTTGTTGTTGTTGTTGCTGTTGCTGTTGCTGTTGCTGTTGCTGTTGCTGTTGTTATTACTGGAAATATTTTGAGAGTGAAAGAAACATTTTTCAAGGCAGTTTTTATTTTAAAAGCATAAAAACTTTTAAAAAAAATTGTTGAGAGAGAAAAGTCTATGTTGCCAGACTTGTGACAGTAATCATAGAATCACAGAATCATTTCAGTTGCAACGGACCCCCAAGATCATTGAGTCCAAACATGTTGCATTCTTTTAAAAATATAGAAGCCTGCTGAAGTATAGCTACTTTCAGTGGCCATGAGGAGGCATATACAGAAAGTCAAGCAATATATTTATGCAGGGGAGGGCATAGCCTCTCTGACAAAAGGAAATTCAGACTATGTGTGTGTGTCCAGCTAGCCCCAATCTTGATCTCACATGCTCACCCACACTTTAATTGCAGGTTTGCCCTAGGGAGGCAGGCTCACACACGCCACACAGGTAGCAGGGTTCCAGCTACCTCTCTCTGCCTTTGAAACTGCTATTACAAGCAGTATGGAGAAAATCTTCACATACAGAGATAGGTTTTGGAGACAATCTGATTGGAGGTGACCTGCTCAGCTTGTGGCTTCAGGCCTCAGTGGGAAGCGAAAAGGTTACTATGATAAAATAGAAATGCATATCCAGTGTGCATTTGGAATTCCTCTGCATTAACCATTGCACCCTGCAAATTCGACATCCTTTCTGCACACCTGCTATGCCATAGCGGTAGTTGTCATTTCTCCCACATTATCTCCATTAGCTTTCCATAACATCGCACTTGGCAGTACAGCCTATGACTTACTCAATCTTGGTGCTTTCTGAGCAGAATTTTGTCTGTGTTCAGCTGTAGTAAAGAACTATCTTTGCTCTAGCCAGGCTACATAGATGTGCATTCAGATCTTATCCACATTCCGAGGTACAGGCTGCCAGGGCTTAGTGGCGATGCCTATACAATGAAGCTAATACACATTTTGAAAACAAACTCCAGTCTTGGAGTTTCCCCACCTTGACCCTTCTTTGGAAGGAAACCCTCTCCTTGAGTTTAAGGAACAGTGTGCAAATAGTCATCTCAAGAATGAGGCTGCAGAGAGCACCCAAGGGATGAGAAACAGCTTTGCTCCTCATGAAAGCCATGCGCTGGTGCACTACGTGTGACAGCCACTTCCCCAGGCAGCTCTGCCAACACACCTTTCATCCGGCTCACACGTTCTTTCAGTGCTTGTGCCTGGTTTTAATGAGCAGCCGGGGGTTGTGCAGGCTGGTGCCAGGCTGGGCTGGTTTTGTAACGGCTGAGTTACAGCTGAATGTCTGCCTGGAGATGAATGGGACCCCTGGATTGTGCAGTTTTTGCAGAAGAAAGTTCTCCAATTACATTCCCCTCATCCTTCCCTTCCCCTTCATTTGAAGACTTAATGAGAGCTTAGAAGCTAGGGCTTTTTTAAAGCAAGCCAATTATTTGCTTCTTTTCCTAAGGAAGTAAACTCTGCTTTTTACTTCTTCCAATGCCGCCCCTTCCCACCTCCTGCAACCGGATACTCACTGGTCACAGTCTCATTTGGTGAACATCACACAGTCTCATGCTGCTAACAGAAAAGTCCATGTTGCTACCAGCCTTTGGGAAGAACATAAAGAGCTTCCTCCTCACCGTGATTACTGCCTTCACATTGCTGAGTACAGAGAAATGGCTTATCTCAGGGAACATCACCACATAGACGGGGGTCACAGAGACAAGTTGGGCCTCCTTGTCCACTCCTCTAGTTTGCCAAGATGAATTTCCAGAGACAAAGGTATTTCCACACTTAACAAGTAGACATCTGCTGCACCTAAACTGCCCTGAGCAGTGCAGGGTGTGCCATTGTTGTTCTGCAGAAACAGCCCTCAAACTCTGGAAAAGTAGAAAAATGGATGATTTCCCTTGTTCCACCCATACTCTTGAGGACAGAAAGGGTTGCTCTTGCCTGACAAAACATCCACCTTGTGACCAAAGGGTTTGATATCCAGCTTACACAGATCAGGGACAGAGCAAAACTTCCAAAACTGTGCTTTTCTATTGGTCTAAGCCTGAAGTCCAACTGCTTGGCCTGAGCCTGAATGAAGTAAATTGGCTTTTGTTGTTTAGATGCCTTACTCAGATACGTTTCTAACCCTTCAAATACATCTGTCCTATCTTATCTGTAACAGGAATTAGACTGAGACTTTCCTACTCCATTTGATTCTACAATATATTGAGCATTTGTGTCAGAGGGAATGGTGGGTGGCTGGCATTTTAAATGGCTACTCTGCCATTGGCATAATAGAATTAATAACCATTAGAGCAAAAAATATAGGAAGATATTTAAATGAACCTCATGCAAGTTTAACAAAATGTGTGCTTGAGAGAGGAGAGCTACATATAAATGATAATTCAGAAGATAAATTTGACTGAAAACAGAATATTTAATAAATTACTGCTGATTTTAATTAGGTTTTATGCCAAATAAAAAATCCAAAATAAGATGGTAATATTTTTAATTTTATGTTTAAAAAATATATTTAAATATGTCTTTTTACTTAGGAGATAAAATGTGTTTGTGATTTTATTTTTCACTCAATACGATTTTATAGTATAGTTTCTTGATATAGCTAATATTTATATGATACTACAGTACTACTTTATAGTACCGATTTATTGATTTGAAAGTCTGGTTCCTGATATAATTGAGGTTTTTCAGCTTGGTTGAAAAAAAAAAATGTTTGGTTATTATTGCAAAGAAATTATCATATATTTTTGCAAAGAAAATATTCAGCTTTTCTGTTTTCAAAAGAAGTAAAAGCAGGCTTTCTACTTTGGTTTAGAATGATCTTTTATTTGTCTGTTAATTGATTCAAGAAGATAAATTTGTAATAATGCAGTTTTTTGCTTCATGAGGTTTTTAAAGGTTTTATCTCTCTCATGATGCTCTGGAGACTTCTTTAATGCACTGCTGAAGTACAGCATCTATGGTACTTTATGGGAGAAGACACTCAATCCACCTGGGAGATGTCACACTTGGAACTCTCTCTGCCACTGCTTTGACAGGCTGAAACTCCGCTAGACACAGTAAAACAATTACAGTATTAGCCAGAATAATTAATAATAATAACAACATAAAATTTAAGACAATAATAACTGTTGACAGCTGTACAGCTGCATATATCAGATTCATACAGAGTTAAGGTCTTGCTCAAGGTCCATTTCTGGGTACACACCCTGCATAGCCTTTAAGCAGATTTTGTGCATGCATTGTCCTTTTTCTGCTAAGCTTCATTTTATCTGTAATGTCTCTTCTGTTGTCTTTTCTCTGAGCTCCAAACTTTAAAAAGTAAAGTAATCCATATCCTCATTTGAATAAAACTTCATAAAGAGTACTTGCGAGATATTGAAAATTCCAGTTAATTAAAAACTGATTACATTTAATTGTAGACAGACTATCAACATACCAGGAACTATTTCATTTCACTAGGCTAAACAGCTGTGACTAAAAGGATTACTGACAGAGAAAAACATTCTTCCTAAATTAAAGGTGCTTTAGCATGAAAATATCTTTTCAACGGTGTGGTTATTAAGACAATACGTGGCTGACTGCAAAGTTAGGAATAGTATAGCATATGGATGCCAGACCATACGGATTAGAAGATTAATAGTTTTGAAAGGTAAAATATGGTCATTATCTGTTACAGCAGAAGTGCAGCTCTTCATGTCCAGTCATTCATTCATGGTATCCATGGTTGCTGCTATTTTCATTAAATATATATATATATCCTAATACAGCAGATATGACCTTTATTGTAAATTGGTTCACTCTTCTGTGAGCAATGATCCTCAGTCTGCTCTAAAAGAGATTTGAGTGCTGGAGTTTGGTTATTTTTCTCCCTCTCCACTCTACCCACCGTTGCCTATTCCTGTCCAACATTCTTCCTGATCCTTTAGTCCCTCATTCCCCTTTGTCTCCAATAAACTATGGCAGATTGGTAGAGCTGCACCTCTGCAACCTCAGTGCAACACTTTCAAATGAATAAAGTTGCTTTTTGGTTGCACTGCAATCTTCCAGAAAAGCTTAGTGTCTTCCACAAAGTTTTGTTCCTTCCCTTTAACATCAGCATAACTCATTAAAGAGGCACTGATTTCATGATTTCATGTTATGTGGTTTGATTATATATGATATACATCAAATAACTTTTTCATGTTTGCATTTTACATGCATGTATTTGTATTGTATATTCTAACTTGCACTGGTATACGACTTTCTATCACAGAAGATTGCATAAACACATTGCAAACCAAACTCTATGTGCATACAGAGTCTAACAGAACAAGTCTCTGGTTCCAGTGTCTTCATGTGCAAGAACATTCAAAATAATAACGGAAAGTCACAGTTTCCACTTAAAAAGCCAGTAGCAAGGAGACAGAAAATAGTGATGATTACTTGGTACGCAGTGGAAACCACAGTGTTGTTTATGTTTGTCTGTTATTAGTATTGGCCTATAATTCTTTCTTTGCCATGACCAATCAATGCTGAATCTATTTCTTGATAAAGACATAAAACAGACTTTTATGGGCAACAAACATGTTGGGAATGAAATAAGATCACCCTACAGTTCTCCAAAATAACTTTTCATCCATAGCAACTGATCGTTTCCCTACACCATGAATCTGCTCATCTTAGATACTACAGCAAAAGATAAATGTATCTATAAATGGAATAGACATCTATAAAAGCCAAGGTGCTAAACAAATATCCTGTGACAGTGCAGAGATCCTGAGATGTGTGAAAATAATGATTATAATGAAAAATGTTTCATTACTCCAGCTGAACGTAAGAAAATATGGTACATTAGGTTTAAGAGGTGACAGCAGTGATCAAAGAGATGAGAAAGAATTTCTTATTCTAGGAAGACTCTCTGAGAAAGATGTAGGCCAAGCAGTAAATAGATCTCAGACATCTTGACATGTAGTAGGTGAAAACACCTTTGCCATCCTTGACAAGACAAAGTTCTGCCCTGGAATAACACTGTTGCTTTCCACGGCGATGACAATAGCAGCTTTGTGAGAAGGAGAAAAAACAACTCTGTTCAGATTTGTCAAGTAGAGCTGAGCTTATCTGACCCAGGCTGTGTTTGTCATTTGGCAAACAGATGCTGCCAACATGACATGAAGCAGTGGCCATTAAGCATCTGAGAACTGCTGTTGGCTATATCTTCCCATTTTCAAAACTGCTTCAAAAAGAAGGAAGACTACAAAATATATCAGGTATTCAAGAGCATTGAAGCATTTAAAGATTGTCAAGCACTGCAGCACCCGCTGGCTCAGCCTCCAGAAGTGCACATCAAGGACGCTGCAGCAACAACCAACCCTTTTCAAAATATTGCAGGAGCCAGGAAGAGGTAGATAAGTGAGCAGGGGTCAAAAGTATAGCAGTACACCTTAGTCTAACAGAGATGAAGCAGTACTTATTACCACGATTATATCTTCACACCACTTAGCAGACTTAACAGTGACTCGCAGACTTAGGCTGCTTGAGAGCCGCTTGACAACAAATTCCTGTTACCTTGAAAATTCTGGGCTACGTAAATTCAAGTCTGCCTCACTGTTCAGTCATGACTTAGGATCGTAGTTGACTTCCAGGTCAAAGAGAAGAGGTCACATGGTAAGACAAGATTTAAAGAATAGTAGGCTGGAAATAGACTGCAATTGTCACTCGAGCGGAGGTTTAGAAACTGTTGGAGGATGGACTCCTTCCAGCCAAGCTGCCACTGAAGAACGATTGCTATGATTTCAATGAGAGGGAATGGTGTTAGAAAATTATATACTCTTGCTTTGAAAGCTGGAAAAATACTATGTGAAAGACAGAAAAGCTTGGCTCATTCTGAATCATCTAGCAAAAGAAGAAAATAGGGAGATGGATTGTCACTTGTGTTACTTCTATGTAAAACAAGTTTTTTTACAGTTCAGGAAAGTAACGCTGGGCTACCTGTAAATTAAAGCAGAATATGCCAATGTCTTTCCACGGACAAATATGCACAGGACCTTGAATTTGGGACTGACAGCACAAGTTGATATAGCTGTCTTTAAGGAAAAACATTTTCAGATGGATTCACTGGCACAACTATGTGGATGCAAAGCTGTTAGTGCAAACTGCCTTTGACTGGTATGGCATATTCCTTGCTCATGTTAAATAGCTAGACTTTTTGCTGTAAATGTAATGTGTGAGGGGCACATAAAATCTTTCTGCTTCCAAGAGTACATCAGTAATTGGTACTGTTTATTAGTGTTGCCCTCATACACAAATACTCTTGCAAACACTATCAACTTTTCATGTTAACTAAGACAACTTTGAAGGTTCAACAAGCACCATGATTAATTTACCTGAACCACTATATTCTTGAGGTAATCCTTCAAGTAAAATCTGAGATACATTGTTGGGTGTGCTTGGGAAAGGTGACTTTGTCCATGGTTGGTCTGTATCTTGAACAGGAGAAGCTGATTTTCCTAAACATAATAAATACATCAAACGAGAGCATGAATTTGCCAATGTATTTTATTTCCTAAAAATTAGAAACTCATCCTTCAAAATGAGTATGTATATACGCATAGATAATTTATTTAAAATAAGATATAATTTGCATGAAATTTCCATCATTTGCAAAACAATGTTAATTACCCTATTTAATGATCCAGAACATCTCCAATTTTTACCTTTCAGAGTTTTCCATCTTTGTAATTCCAACCTTAATTTCCATTACCATAACTGCTTTGTGAAACAACGATTTCAAAGCAAATTCATAGTACAAGTGTTCTCTTAACTTAGAGGCCAGGAGGAATGCATATCTACTGTGTTATTTTGTCTAGGGGGTCTTTTTTGTCTAAAAAGCAAGAATTCTGTCTGATAGGAGACACCTTAATCAGAGATTCAAGACTCTTGTATGTTTTTTAAAGCCCAAGAGGATGCATTATAGGTGTGTTTGTAAACACACTTTTGTATAGGTGTGTATATATATATATATAAAAATCATAGAATCATAGCATATATACATATGATATGACTCTGTACAGTTACTGTTCAAGGCTAAGACAAAGGTCAAAACCAAAACAGAATATCAGTCTCATTCCTAAGTTCCAGCAGAGGCTGATTTGCAACCTACCACCGATAAGCAAATAACAAGACAAGAATTGGTGCAGAATTCATCTCGAGGTATTTTGTATTTATAAATCTGATTTTATATTTATTACTATAAATGTGAGTATAAATTTCAAAGGGAAAAACTGATATAAGTTCAGTTAATTCTATCATGTTCCAGATAGGCTGTCTTTACATGGTCTTTTAAATCTTTTCTCTATGTTATACGCTCCTAAGCTTCAGGACTTCGAAGTAATTTCCAGCAGAAAATTAAATATTTTTGTTGCATATGACCCTGTTCTTGTTATTTTCCTTTTTCTTACTAGAAGAAATCCTCACATAGATTTCATTTATACTTTCTTAGTTACTCTTCTCTTAACCCTAGGTGTATTAACTTTACTCTCTGTAGAAAGGATGTGCGTATGCTTGTGTGTTTTAAGGATCTGCGATTTTATTCAATATGAACATCATTTAATCAGTTGTTATTGTGAGAAGTCATTAATATATTGTTCATTTTTTGAAAAGTGTTTAACTTAAACCAGAAGTTTTTGAAACTACTTTGTTAAGTGATCTCACAGGTGTTATCTACATGCTCATACTGCTCCACTGAATCTTATGGATCTACTGATAACTTGTCAAGGAAATGCTGATACAAAGATTTAAAACTGGAATTAGACTGAAATGAAATTACAGTGCTTTTTCTTGTTCCTTTCATAAGCAGCTTTTTTTTTCACTGGTTTCATGACAACTGAATATTAATTTAATTCCAAGATTCTGAATGATTAAACTCAAACCGCAGCAGACTTTTTTCATGAAGCACTAAAACCATCTATATTGTAAAATATGCACTGACATTCTACAAGAGATAAAGATTGTTTACTGTACATTGCTGAATCCCAAGTAATCCTCCTGAGCTTTTGCTAGTGATAATCCTTCCTATTGCTATTATAAGTACTGGTGATAACTCTTCCTTTAAAATACAGTGATAATTCTTCCTCCTTGCCACCATAAAACTCTTTTGCCCTCATAAAATTTAAAATAAACCAACCCAAACTTGCAAAGCAGAAACAAATCACCGTCACTTGCAACGGAGAGATAACACAAAGCATTTCCAAAAGCTGCAATTAAACCTGGGGCAGCAGAATCAAAAAATTCCAGTACCTAACAAAGGAAGGATATAATTGCCTGCTGTGTTTTGCCTAAAAAAACACAGTGTAAAAGCCTATGGTTCTCAAGAACTGTTGGTTTACTTTCTATTTCTGGTGTGGTCTGAGAGCTCAGGCAGATTGCCTCTTCTCCATTTCTCCCATTGGAAGGTGTCTGCTTCTGCTGGAAGCTCTTTGAGCTGGGTATTGTCTCTCCCTTTATCTTTGTGCTGCATTCAGCTGTATTTGGCACAAAGAAAAGAGAGAAACACTCAAGGAGGTACAAAGAATTAGGCTGGAGTGTGCTATTTCCCGGCCAAACCCTGGAGCCCCAGTTCTCTGCTGTGCTGTTCAGTAATCGGTTTAGCTGAGGTGCAGGAGGAAGGGGAGTGTAAAAAAGCTAAACATGGTATTGCTTGAGCAGCCCCTACCTAGTTAACTTGTTATGGTGCCTGGCACAAAGACAATTAGATGTTCAAGTGAGTTTCTAGTCATTGGTGACATCAACAGAAACTATTTTCTCTGCATATAGAGAACCTCTCCTCTCCTCTCCTCTCCTCTCCTCTCCTCTCCTCTCCTCTCCTCTCCTCTCCTCTCCTCTCCTCTCCTCTCCTCTCCTCTCCTCTCCTCTCCTCTCCTCTCCTCTCCTCTCCTCTCCTCTCCTCTCCTCTCCTCTCCCTCATTTCATTCATGCCAGCATCCCACAGACTATTTTTGCTACCAGCCATCACAGGAATAAAAACAGAGAAGTTACTACCTTAACAGTGAACTAAATGCTATTTTGGTTTACACCCACATAAATGCAGAATAACGTCATTGAAATAAATGAGCCAGAGCTCCAAGTGGCGTAAATGACTTTTTTCATTGGTGTCAGTGAAATTACACCAATTTTCTTCAAATGTATATCAGGCTCTAAGTAAATCCAGTTTATGCTCACTTACCAGGACACTATTTGGCCCACTCTCAAAGAGAATAATTTGCTCTCTCCAGTAGCATGAAGTATTTATTTTCTTTCATTTTTCCCCTCTGCTTACCTCTCCTGGGGGGAGAACATAATTTTATACTCTGCAATTAACATAATTAGAAGAATTTCAAAAATTTACCTAATCATTGCTCACTACATGCCCAGGAGGTGGGCAAATATTATCACCCATGTATTATACCTGAGAAAATTACACTGGAGAGGTTAAATGACTTGCCTGAGGATGCATTGCAAGACAGTGGGATAGTTTGCATTGAATCTCAAAAATTCAAGATTCTCACAGCCCTCTTCTTGTCAAAGCATGGTATTGACTGTATTTTGTGCCTGTGTTTTGCCCATTATCTCAGCTTGGTCACTCAGCTCCTCGGGTGGTGATTCAGTTGCATACATTCTTCACCACACTATCAAGAAGTGGCTAAGTAAAATGTGCATTGACATATGTGATTGAGCATAAACTTTTGTTTACAAAAATAACTTAAATAGGTGCTATTCTCAACATGAAGCAAGGGTAAGATGTTCTCTGAGAACCCAAAAGTCAAAATGAAACAGAGTTATTGGAATAACACAACACATTATATGGTAATTAATCATCCCTGCTGCGTCTTAACTGTCTAGGAGCTCTGAGGGCTAAATAATGAAGCAGCTGAATTGCTGTTTAAAGATACACAATTTATTGTTAAAAATCTGAAATAAAAACCTGTTACCACAGCCAATGGGATTGTAGCTGAGACTGCCTAGATCTTTCACAAAGTGCCAGGAGCAATTGTCTCTTATAGATATGCAGGACACACCACAGCAGCAGGAAAAATAGTCAAGAAAATAATGAAAGATAGAGTTATACATTAAATGAATGTATACAACTTAGTAAAACTAAAGGCTCAGGCTTCTAAAGGCCAAACAGTACCTCTTTAAACTGCCAACACTCATTCAGAGTTAACAAAATAGTGAATAAGGGAGAAATGGTGGGTAAAATTAATTGAACTTTTCAAAAGACTTTTGATAAAGACCCTTAGAAGAAACCCTTAGGGAAACTTGGTAACCATGGAGTGAGAGGTAAAACTTCACATGGATTAAATCCTCACTAGGATATAGGGAAAATGGAGAAGGAATAATGTTCTATTCTTGCTGTAAAAAGAGGTTAGTGGCGCAGTAGCCTACACACCAGTGTTTTTTGTTTCTGCCAAATCGCAGAGTCCATACTTATGAGCAGCTCCATTGAAATCTGTTGCTAACTATGGTGGGAAGTTTGTTGTTACTGTGTTTCAGGAAGTTTAAATAAGGTTTAGAGGACGTGATGGCATATTCATAGACAGTCTGAAAGGGGAAGAGCCCAGTAAATTAACCATATGAGTTGGATGTGCAAATCTAGTAGGTTTAAGTCAAAAGCTGAAACAATTATGAAGGACCCTAAAATAATCTGAAGTGCTCTTGTAAGAGCAGTGCTGAGAAGCTCACCAGCTCATCCCATCAATAGCATGGCTGAACTCTTTCTCCAGATTTCCTACTTGTTGTTTTCCTTTGGGAGGTTGGTATATGTGTTCACTAGAGAGCATTTTCCCTTCTTTCTTTGAGCCTCTAGTTTAGAGAAATGTCTACAAAGAAAAAAAAAAAAAAAAGGGAAAAAAAAGAGCAGGATCAAATTTCCAAATAAATAATGCTCGAGAATTACTGTGACCAAATTAAATTTTGTCATGTGAGGGAAGTTCAGGTATTTTTATTATGGATCCTGAAGCAAGATCTAGAGTTTCGTTCTGTATTTTCCTCTGAAATTACCTGCTCTTGACTAAGGTGGAAGTGTGTACCTGGCCATTAGATATTAGGCAAGTGACCAGATACATTGCTGGTCACATCATTCCGTGTGTACTACTGGCTACAAAAACTAATGTCCTTTACCCCCTTTATCCAATGTGACAACTAAACATACTGTGCGATTTCTGTGTTTTCTTAACATAACATTATCTAAGTTTGCTAGCTTCCCTCAAGCTGGAGGGAGAAATCTTTGCTGTCTCTATGAAATAGATCTATTCCAAACTCCCTTTCAAGAAGTTGTGCATGTTCAAAGAGATGAATAATGCAGTTGTTCTATAAGAAGAATGGATACAAAAAAAAAAAAAAAGGAGTGAAAAAGCGGATAAAAATAGATGGGAAGATGATGGCACATAGCCAGCTATGCAAAACTGAGGATGAAACCCTGAAAGCATAAAGGATGAATAATTCTGGTAGGAAGGCTGAGGTAGACTAGTTCAGCTCCCTTTCCTTTGTACTATGGCCTGTAATCAGCTACTTGAAAAAGCCTGGAAAGTGCACCCATCTCTAAGGTGAAGAGTGAGGACACAAGATTTGTTGATGGTATGAACTTGCTTAGGTTAATAAAAATGAAAGCTGACTGCAAAGATTTGCAAAAAGACTGTACAAGGCTAAGTGGATGAGAGATAAAATGGAAAATGAAATTCAATGTGGATAAATGTAAAGTAATGCACATAGGTAAAAGCAATAAAGCTTTAGTTACAAAATTATTGGCTCTGGGCTGACTATTATCATTCAAGAGAGAGATATTTGGGATATAAAAGATAGTTCTATAAAAAACATCAGCTCAATATTCAGTAGAAGACAAAAAGCAAATGAAATGTTAAGAATTATCAGGAAATGAATAGAAGACAAATATATAATGTTATTATGTCACTGTATAAATCTACGGTGTGCATTTCTGGTCTTTCTTGAAACAGACAGAACAGAACTGGAAAAGGTACAGACAAGGGCAGCATTGCTGATCAAAGGTGTGGATGTCATCTGTCCAAGAAACAACAAAGAGGACCAGGGCTCTTCAGGCTGGGGAAGAGGTGGCACAGAGCAAGAGTGACAAGGAGGATGTGAAGTGGGATCAGCTTCTGGTTTTCATGAGCTTGAAGTCATGTCACACATGTCACACTCAGTTCAAAACAAACAAAACTAAGTCATTCCTAAAACACTTGTGAAACTTATTGCTGAAGGAAGCTACTGACTACCATTGTGGTCAAGGTGTCTGCATACTCCTGGAAGGAGAATCCCCTGAGGGTGACTAGATACTGAGCTGTCACCTTTGTTTCTGGAAGTCACTGGCTTTTAAAATGCTGGAAGCAAAGAACAAACACTGCTTTCTGGCCCGTCTTTTTTCCCAGCCATCTGTCCCTGGTCTGTCAGAGACAGACTATTGGGCTGGGTGGAGTTTTGATCTACATGCTGTACACTGTGCAGTAAAAATTATTCCTAGAAATTAGAGAGGAGTATGTGTACATGAAAAATGGCACATGGAAGTACACAGAAGACACCTGAAATGCAGGGAGGGAGGGGAGCAGAAAAAGGAATATCCGGGGAACATTAAGACATTGCATGTTATTGTTTTATCCTCTCGAATTTACGACGGAACCATTTTCTACATATCAAAAAGAGCTTTTGCAATCAGTGGGAGTTGGTTTAGGCCCTCAGGGCAAAACTTTCTTTCCCTCTCTTGTACATTCCCACTGCAGATGTGGTTTCCAGATAGAATTTATCCTGAAGAGCAGAGAAGTCACTCTGTGGTGACTCAGGGTGCATCTATTTGTCATTCTGTCTCTATCTCTTACTATCCTTTTCTTGTGTTTTCTCTGATAAGGGACCTTGGTGACTGAAATATAGATCAAAGCCCCAGCCTAAGGCGGGTCAAAATAAAAGGGAAGAGGAAAAAAAAGCATATAAAAAAATATCATTGGTCTTAAAGGATTCATCCTTTTCTCATTTTCTGCCCTTTCTACTTGAAGATTTTCTGTCTCATCCTGCATTTAGCATATCTTACAGTAACTTTGAAAGAGAAGTAAAGGGAGAGCCCAAACAAAAGACTATTGTCTTTTATTTTATTGTAACTATACTTATTTTTAAACTTGAACTGTTTCATTTTACATCAGGCAAGATGGCGACTTCTTGTGCTTAAAGTGCTGTGTCTGTGCTGCTCACTAACCTTTTCATGATTGCTGTCATGAATCCTCACAAAGACATGTCTATTAAATTCATTCCTCTGTGTTTGATTATTTTGACTTTAATTACATCTGTGTTAGGTGTTAATTGTGAGGAAAGATACATAATTCATCCTATAATTTGCCATAATACCCATATTTGAGATGCAAGGTCTAGACAGACCGAAACGTCATTTCATACCACTGAGGCTTGAATACATTATATAAACACCATCTTGTCTCACATACTGGAAGAAAGGAGAATTCTGGATAGGAATACAACTGGAAAATTAGTTGTGTCCAAGTAAACTTTCTTTTAGCACAAGCTAGTCTGTAAGATCTCAAAGATCTATATAAAGAGTTCATGTATTAAATAAATATGCTGTATAACCGCAAACTTTTTATTCCACCATTTTGCTTCAAATAGCTTCTCTACACATTTTTCTTTAATATTGTCGTAAAAGTAATACCCATGCTTTTTCCCGACCCCATAAACCCAGTGGTTCTTCTGTAGCATCAGGGCATTCTTAGCAGCCACACGTTTTCATAGGTTTTATGAAACAGTTACACTGTTTTCACTACCCACAGTGTGATTTAACTACATGCAGTTTTATTACATTGCCCAGAAGTGGTTGTTAGGCTATAGCGATAGATCAGCATAGCCTCACCAAGCTCGGTAAAACTTTACTCCCTTGGACCATTTTATGTTATGCTTTTAGTGCGCATGTGCTGTCGAAAATAGCACCCTGCTTTCATCCAGAAGCAGAATAAATTTATGTGAAGTTGCAGTTATGGCAATATTAGAACCAATGTTTTCTGTTATAACCATCATTTGTGCTGGCAAGGAAAAAAAAAAAAAAGATCCTTAACTTTTTCAAGACTTTGGTTTCATGAGGAAGTTTCTCTTGTCTTGTTATAACAACAGTGCAAAGGTCTGTACTCTGACAATGACTTTTATCCAAAAATTACTAACATCTCTGAAAGTTCCTTATGCAAAATGATAGCCTCAAAATATAAGCCCTTAACTACCAGATGTTTCACAAGCTGTTCTGTAATGTCACATAAAAAGCAATGAAGACAGAGCCATAGTAATATATATTATAAGAAGCTAAAATCAGGTTGGAGAGAGCTGTTAGCTTTGTAAAATTTACAGTAATATGATGAAATCAAGGTGTTCTTGGAAACTGAGTGGAGGCAAGCTGATTTTGAGGGATTTTTTTAAGAGCAAGCAGAACATTCAGTTAAGACATGACTAAATAAATGGATACTTTTTTTCCAGCGCACCATGAACACCAGCAAACTTCTACCCTATTGAACCAAATGAGGAAATAAGTTTAGGACTTGAAGATCCCATTTATGGCTTCCTCTCATCCAAAGAACTTTTCTGGAAGAGCCACTGATCCCACAGATGGATCCACAGTAAGGTGTCTCATATGAGATGTGCCAAAGCACTAGTCAGTACCCATAATGATGTTCTTGATCTCTTGACAGGTGTCTTTCACTTTCTTTGTGTATATCCCTGAATTATTTTGAACACCTTCTGCTAGTGGTGACAGAGGGGGCATGTGCATTCAGACCAAATTAGTATATTAGTAAGGTGAAAATAGCAGGCTTTGGTAATGAAGAAGATGAAAAGATGAAGCATGTGTAAGCAAGCCTGGAGTTGCAGTTTCAGAGCCTCAATACATTTTACCCTAGAACTGATACTGTTTAGAAATAGTGAAGGGTGTTTACTGCTATCTGCAAACCGGGGAGGCTGCCTGGAGACGTAGGTGATTAAACAGAGAGGAGGGTGAAAAAAATGACCTGAAGAGAGAGAGAGTATTATTTGGGCATGATCAATAGATTTTATTTTTAATTAAAAAAAAAAAAAAAGCAGAAAGTGAAAGGCTCCTGTCCAATGCATATGCTTTACATCATCACACTGTCACTCTTTCTGACCCAGATCAGGGCCTTCAGACACTACAGAGTTATAAAAAATATACAAAAATATTTAAAAAATCAGGAGGTGATACTTTTTATTAATAACAATAATTCTTTATTTCACTAGTAATTTTCTGAATAGTATCTGCACCTTAATAATCACTGCATGTTTTTTCCCTCTCTCCATTGTCATTCCATATAATGTGTTATTTTCCCTTGAAATATTTGATGTCAAGTAAAGAGAGTGAGACAAAGTCAAAATTTTCATTCATTCTTATATTCTATGTTGTAGGGAAATAATGCAGTTATCTCACAGTTTGTATCAGTAGTAATAATGAAGTTAATTCTAGAAGTTAATTCTTCCTACCGTTTGTGCATGAAGCCCTAATCCACGAGGGGAGAAGGAGGATCTACAACACTACGTAATAGAAATAATAACCAGAATTATATCTATTTGAGGGGCTATAGCATTGACTGTTCTCCATTTACCCAGATCTCTATGGCAGCAGGAGAAGATGGTGCTGTCCTTGTCACTGCCCAGCCTGCTTTCTTTAGACACTTTGCAGCAGGAATCATGAGGATGCCAACTGTGCCTTGCTGCTCTGCATGGTTACCAACAGGGATTTCATCTTTATTTGTTTTTTAAAGTGCCTCACACATCTGTGGAGCAGAATAAGTCATAAATAATAACAATAATGTCAATGCTTCCCTCTTATTAATAACGAGTCACTAGAGATTCCCTCGTGGTGATGCATAGTGCATGACACTGCACAGATTAGGACTTCCATCATGCACACTGTCAGCATGACTGCTTTTGCTAAATACAGCCATCGTATAGAGTGAAATATGCTCAGCCGGGGCACAGCTAGTAAACCACTGACAGCAGCTTTGCGAACAAGAATGTACAACTTTCATAATTCTGCTCTGGAGACTAAAAGCTTTGAGAAATTGTGAAGGTTGTGAGCAAGAGGTGGAAATGTCTGCACTTTTTCCAAACAAATCCAGGTGGTGGATCTTACTCCCAGAAATCTGCCTTTCTTCTCTCTGAGAAAGCCATTTACTGACTTTCTTAAGTACATAAACTCTTTGAGTCAGTAATCATCTTAATCAGTTCCACAGGGTGTAGAGCGACTGAGACTAGAGTGCCATGGTGAATGGTAATTGCCATGATGAATGGCAATTACCATGATAATTAGATAATTATGTTAGCCAAATTGGCAAAAGAAACTTTTAAACAAAAGCTACTAGTACTCTGTGTGGGAGGAAATAGCACTAAAAAAACAGCTTTTCTGACCATCTACCTGAGTGTCATCTGCTGAGGTTGTTTGTAGTCAATGGACAGAAGAGAGCTGTATTAACAGGCCATTCAGAGCGCAAGCTCAATGCAAATGCTTTTCATGGTCCTGTGGAGGAGTCTGCTGCTGTCAGTGGACCTCCAGATTGCAGACCTAAATCTGTATGTCCAGAGCAGATGACATGAATAACTTCTTCATTCCCCTTCCTGACACTGCCCTTCTTACACACTTCATTTGGCTTCCACACCCATTTTCAGCTGAAGGCAATGCCACAAAAATCCATTGTCCCACCTCACTATCACTTTGGCCATCCATTCCCCTCCCTGCTTGTTTCTTTAGGTGAGTCCTGGTATTCATACATTCTCATAGCAACTTAAGATAATGACCCTAGCTGGAAGAAAACCATTGGGTGTCTAAGGCTTACTTTTCTGGAGGGAAGTTCTCTGATCTGACATATTGTTTGGCCAGCACAAGGGAAATGGTAAGAATATGACACCAGCCCTATATAGATGTGTTGAAAGAAATTTTGAAATAGTACCCAGTGCTTCAGTGAAGATTAACTCGATAGTCCTCAGAGGTGCAGAATATTAGCCTCTATACCAGATACAGTGTGAAATAGTTGCCAAACTTCAAAATAATCTCCTCATCCACTTAGCTTCATATGACTGTAGGGAAGTGTAATGTACACCAGCCACTTTGTACATTGATGTCACTGGTGCAGATACAACTGCTAAATAAATGAAAATTACTGGCTGGCATGACTACTCTGCATTGAATGTTGATGAATGCACACCAATCACAAGTGTACTTCAGGGTGTTTTCATGTGTTGTCACCAAAAAATGCCATGATCACACGCATTGCACCCAGGTCAACATTTTGAAGGTAGGGAACAAAACCATGGTCATGTTCAAGTCAGCTAGGACATTGCCTGTGAGTTCATCCAGATAAATACTCCACTCTAGAAAAACAGAAAAAACATTTGAGACAAATTATTATAATATTTTTCAAGGTTACCTGTGTCTTCCATGAAACATCTGCAGCTTTCTGGGACAGAATCTCAGTGTAGGTGGACCAGTCCAGATTCAAAATGGAAATAAACTGTCCATTTTCCTGCAGAGAAACAGGGGGAAAGGAAAATGTTAAACCATAGGAAAAAATGACCTGAGGAGAAATACATATTACCATTCTAAAAAAAAATTATACAGGGGCTCATAAAACCTGAAACTCCACAGGGTTCATCCAGCTAAAGAATCAGTTCTGAATAGCAGTACTTTTGACAAATACAGCTTTTTTTTTTTTTAAAAAAATATATATATATAATGAATACTAGCTCATTTACATATGGTAATTGCCCTTGTCTGTCACTTCTGTTTGACAGTCTGCTCTTTAGCAAATGCTGCTTTGTTTGTCACTTCCCAAGCTCTGTGACTGTCTGTGGAGCAGCACTCTTTCATTTTTATAGATTTATAAGTGATGTTAATGAGAATAATCTGGCAGAAACAGGAAAATAAAAAAAAAAAAGAAAGCTGGTGTCATTCCCGGGCTATGGACATAAAGACAACTCCAGAAGATAATATTAAAAGTGTAACATGGTTTCTATGCTGACTGAAATATTGTTGCACTATGAAACAAATAAATCTATAACATTATGTGCTAGCTTAGTTGGACTATTTTTTCAGTAGTTAGCATCTTGACACTATTTATTGTTCTGATATTATAGGAAGCTTTTAAAATTTACAAATGTACAAGCCTATTAAAAACAAGTTTTAACACAGTTTTCTGCAGTGTTTTAATTAAAACCTGGCAACACCCAGAGCTACTGAGTAAAATGTCACCTTTATTCTGGAAATTCAAGTTCCGTATGTTGCATCTGCAGATGAAAAAGTTTTAACAAGTCTTCGTATGCCAAGAAATATCCTCTCTGCCATCACTTCTGCATCCAAATCTTTCTTTGAGTGGGAATAAAAACAAACACGGTGTCACATGCTGTGCTTCACTGCACAAGAGACAAGTACAACTAGAGACATCTGACAGGTCTCCAAGCCACGGAGGGAAAGCCACTGTTCACATTGTGCCCTTTAGTAGTCTAAAACCTATTTTAGCACTAAGGATTGTTAAAAGAAGTCAGTCCCCTCTCATGTCAAGGCCCGTGGATAGCCAAGAACTGAAGGATGTAAAAACAAATTAGAATGGATCTTTTAGTAACTTTAACTCATGCAAAGAGGAAACAAAATTCCAGCTCAACAGGGACTCTTCATTGCATGTCTGGAGGTGAAATGGGAAAAGGAAGATGAAATATAATCTGCTTTTCAACATTAAAGTAGTAATATTTCTACTCTTGTGTAGGAGAATTTGCTTCATTTACGAGTAATGGCAGGTCCATGTAGGAAACATCCAACTGGCGTCTTCCAAAATTAAGACAAAGTGTATTATCTATGGTGATCTTAGGGTTATCTTAGAAGTTATACTTAGTAAACTCAGATCACATTAACTTGCTCCAGTGTCACACTAGTGAATCACAATCCGTACAACATTGATAATGCACACACTGTGGGAGAAGGATGGAGAAAAAAACCCCAGAGCTGAAGAAAGAAAATAACAGATGAAAATTAAATAGATGTAAAAAAAGACAAAAGGAATTTTAAAAGCAAAATCAAGTGGGAGAAAGAAGCCTAATCAAAAGGAAATGATATGCAAATATTTTTGCACAATTACAAACAGTCAAGTTAGTGTGATTCAAAAAACGCTTATCAGCCAAGGCACGGATGTAGCTGTCACCTGAGACCTTCCTCCATGTCCCAAAGAGATAATTTTAATGCTCAGTTTAAGTGAAGGATTAGGAAACATGAAGGGTTTTTAATTTCCCCCTTCCTCAAATCTTCATTAACCAGTACAAAAGTTCTGGCTGGTCAGGCTAAGGCCCACCAGCAGATATATATATGTGCTCCCTGGTAAGGTCTTACAAGTCTAATTTGTTTAAGTCAGTACCATGTCCACAAATACGTGTCCTCATCTGAAGCAGCAGTGTTTACAACCCAGAATATGAGCATAAATTCAGTTTCACTAGTTGTTTAAGTTGATAATCTGGATGGCAAACTGACCTGCTTGAGACACAGAAGCACATTCCTCCTGCTTCTCTTGCAAGGGGCAGGAACAACGATTAGAGCAAACAGGCAAGGCACAAAACATCTGTCATTGCTACAACAGGTTAGTGAAAGGTTCTCAGACCCCTCAAGCTACAGGCTTGTAGGTTTTTGAACCATTTTTCAAAAACAAGTAATGTGGGTTCTTCATGGAGGAAAAAGAAAAAAAAAAAAAAAACCAGATTTAAAAAAAAAAAAAAAAGAAAATAAACAGATCAGAAAAAAAATCAAAAATACTTGAGAATTGCAAGGATATCTAACCTGGTAAAATATACATTAATGTCAGTTCTTAATGACAAGTGCTGTTTTTAACTTTTTTATATCGACTAGTTCAGCTGCTGTACTGCAATCGATGGTATTTGATCAATTTCTATCACCTGAAGACCTGGCCCCTGGTGTGCAAAAAGAGATTGTTAATTATTTCAGCACTGCTAACTCAATGCATGACCAACTCATGAAATCAGTGTAAAATTAACACATTTCAGCCTTATTTCTTTAACCATTGTAATTCATAGATAGAGGCTTTTCTCTGCAGTCACACAGAGTATATTTTTTTAAAAATAAATTGTTCATAATGATGGGACTCCAGGAACTCTAAACATATAAGTGATTTCTATGCTTTGATAAAATTATGAGAGTTGGCGAGCACTAATTATGGCTGCTGACATTTGTTTTATTGGTCTGATTTCTTATGCTTGCCATTCTCTTCTGCTGAAATCCATGGAAAAAATTGTCTTTACTACTGATGGAAACAATGATATTGCAGATCGCATAACTCTTAATGGCTTGCAAGAAATCTGCTTCCAAACTGAACTTTTCTCTTTTGTTTTTGGCTTTGTTCTTTAGATAGATGCTCTCACTCAGTAAGGGAAAATCGATTTAAATGAATAAGCAAGTGAACAGCATTCACATCACCTTTATTTCACTTTACTTCCTTGCTTGATTGTAATGATGCTTTATTTCAGTACCAAGAAGCTTCACCACCTGGCCAAGCCTTCATAAATACAAATCAAGTAAGCAAATAAAATCACAAACCCGACTCAGTGTCAGCATTGACTGTCAGCCATTACAAAGTTCCATTTAATAGTAATAAATACAAGTTCACAAAAGCTCAAGCTGTTCATTGCTCAGATGGGGCTCACAAATTGCAGGAGACAACAGCAGTCTTTTAATACTAAAAAAAAACAAATTAAGGCCCTTATCAGATGTGCTGCCAGCCAGAGGAGAAACTTTACCCTTTTCATTAATCTGATGGTTCTGCTTTGTTTAATTTCTTCTCAAACAAAGGAAAAAATGAGGATGAATTCATATACAGACAGCCGGAATGACAATGTATTGCAAGGGATAGGAGCTGAAACATAAACTAGCTTGGGCTTCACCACACAACAGAAATCAGTGAGCCATTGTGGACTGTCAGCACTGGTAGATGTGCCTCTGGGATCAGTGCAAAGTTCGGACTGACAACCTCTCCCCAGCTCAGCCCATTGGTCCTGCCTCCTGATGGAATGACCCTCCCAGTCCCCTGCATCCCTTTGATGGTCTGATCTTTGCTTCCCTTCTCCCTGCTCACAGGCTGGGGCACCTTACTGGTAATACTGTTCCCTGCCCTCATAAACATTCTTCTTATGTAGTGCCGAAACAAAACATCTGTGCAAAAAAAGTCAGCAAATACAGCCAGACTCGGTGGGGGTGAAAAAAATAAAATATTGCATCAAGGATTTTTGATGTTTTGAACTGACTCTGATCCCCACCAGTCCTGCATTTTGACCCTTCAAAATGTTATGAAAGCTTGAAAAAGACAGTGCAAAGAATGATGTGGGAGATCTGAATATACAAGTGTACACTGACCTGCTGCATCAGTATTTTAAAGTAACCAAGCATAAATACTTACAAGGTGTTCCTCAAGGAAAGGTTACTTCTCAAATGATTGATTTACCTCAACTCAGGCAACTGGAATTTAGACATCTATATTCTAACCTGTCATTTTCATGTGCCTCATCTAATATGGCCCATAATCACAGGGTGACTGGGGTTGGAGAGGATTTCTGGAAATACTCTAGTTTCAGCATAGGTTTAACACAAGTTAGAAAAAAAAAATGCATGTTGGCAGCACCAGTTCTTATTCATTGCCTATGAAAAGGCTGTAAGCACTCTGTTGAAGGCAGAGGGAGCTGAGCTGACTAGACTTGGTGAAACATCTTATTAGGCTTTAATCTTTAGGTCCCACAAGAGAAACACAGACCACGACCTTTACAGTCCCTCCCCCTCCTGAGCACTTCCTGGGATTCAGCTGGTATTATCTAAAGACAGTGGCTCCAAAGCGGTGTTGAACAAAGCTGTGTTGAACACGTTAGCAATGACTGCTCTGTGTTTTCACACTTGACTCTCACAACAGTAGTCATCTCCTGTAATTCAGGATTTAATAAATGGGGATGTTAAACTGATCCAGTTTATCATAAAGTACAGAAGTAGGGTGTTCAGGCATCAGTCATGTCAGTAATTAAATCTCCTGAAAAGCAGAGCACAGTACTAGTTGGAAGTCCAGAGCACAACACACTGACACTGATGCCACTGTCCATATTGGGTAAAGGAAAAAACAGCTAGTAACTGGGAAACAGGATCTTCATAAGAAATGTCACTCTTATTCACTGGTAGTGATTTAGTAAAACTTCCAAACTGATTGTGTTCATAGATATTCTTCCTTTCCTGAAGCACGCTTGAAAAGTCTTTTGCTCCTTAGTGAGCTCTTCATTTTTTGCTAGCGGTTAGTTTTTGTGAGCTACAGTGACAAGTAGAGCTGACTCTGCTAGAATGTCAGCTGCCTACATCTCCAACATCCCTGTAAGATGATATTCTGTCCATGGTGACACTGTGACAGTGACATTATAAAGCATCAGCATTACCTTCAAGTGAGAACTTCTTAAATTTGCCTGTAAGTTTTCTCCTTCTAAAACATTTTTTTTCTCTTGCAGTAGGAACTATAATCACACCCTCCTCATCTTTTCATGAACTCAAAAACAAAGTTACAAATATTTTATTATTAAAATCTTGCTGATACTTTAAAGGAGACTGAAAAGAAAACAAAAGAAAATAAAAAAAGACATCACTGGGTAGAAGTTCGGTGTTCAAGATATTAGGTCAAGATATTCTAAAAGATACTCTCGATCTTCATACTGATGTCCTCAACCAATACTAACAAGATGTTTTTATTCAAGGTGCAGGCATTGTTGTTTTTTAGTCCAATGTATTAGCAAAAGTGTATGCATGTGTTAAGGACAAGCACAGAATGAACTCTCCTGGCATGTAAATGGAAAGTAATCTCTTGTGAGTTATGCCAATATTACAATCAAGTCGCAGACACATTTCTAGGTAGGTTACCAACGAAGGTAGGGCAGAAAGTCCTGGGAAAGAGAAAAGTACAGACTGATTTACTGGAATAGTTCTTCCATTTACCAGATCATTCTCTGAAACCTTTTTTCTCAAATGTCCTTCACCTGACCCACACCGATAGCTCAATTAGTTGTTTGGAAGGACCGAATTTGACCTGTGAGTCAAATATCAAGTATTTTACAAATTGGAAGGTGATTTATCCTTGACTTCAGCCTCTCCATCTACAAAAACAAATAATGAAGCAATAATATTTAATGAACAGTGAAGTTACAACAAATTGGTACTTACTCTGCAGTGGCTTTGCCACCTGGGGACTTGAACTTGTGACTGAGGACACAGACACCAGTGTTAGGGAACTCATGAACTGGGATGGAGAGCAGGAATATAAAAGATGTCAGGGGTTATAGGACTGAGGTCTTAGCCTACATGTGTGTGGATGGATGATCAGAGCAAGGCTTAAAATGCAGGGCATGGGTTTCAGAACCTGATTGAAAGATATAGGAAGTGGTAGAAGTTTGACTGTAGGTGGGATTTATTTCACTTCCTATTGTGGAGAGATGTAAAAAGGACAGCAAGAAGTGGAGAAAGAAGTAAGAAAAGCTGGGTCTCAAACATTTGAAAAGTTGGTGTTTGACTAATAGGGCCAGCAAATTTCATCTTCATTCTGGGGAAGAGGGTTTTGTGAAGGATGCAGGGCCCCTAATGAGTTCTTTTGGTATAAGGGAATTTCAGTGTAAATGTTCAACAACCTGGAAAGTGTTTCAGTTAGAAGGATAGTGGGTAAAAGCAGGAGCACTCTCTCAACAGTATCTACAGCATTATTTTTTTCTTTAGGAAATGCCCTGTAGGTATAAAAAAGTGTGCTCTTGCCAGGTGGAGAATCATAGAGAAAGGAGCACAGGTACCCTAAGCTCTGGATCTCAGCCAGACACAGGATTAGGCCCCCCTATTTCAGACTTATGTAGCCAGAATGCTTTGAGATAAATGTGGAAACAGAACTCCGGGTTGCTATTGAGTTGAGGTAAGTGTAGTTATAAAGCACCAGCTAATCCTGAGACTGAACCTAACCACATTGCATCCCAGCATCTCAGCTGAGGCAATGGAAAGTGATTTTAAAAACAAAAACCACACACCAAAGCAAAACAAAACAAAACAATCAATCAATCAAACAAACAAACAAAAAAAATTGTCTGATCATATGGGTAGTTTCTTGATTTTCGTCACTACTACTTCTTCAAAGTATAAATAGCTGCAACAGTTCACAGAACTGCAGGGTTAGATCTCTGAGGCTGGAAATCCAATACAGCATCAGATGCAAATATAAAGCAGCCCAATTTTCAGAGATCGGTGAAACCACAGTTTCTACTGACTTCATCAGGAGTTGATCAGTATCTCTGAAAAAACTGCCTTTTTAGGCACCTAATGATGAAGATCAGTGTCTAATCAACAGCACTGAAGTTTGAAATATTATTGGTTTCATTGCATTATAGCAAGCTGACCTCTGCCAATGTCACTCTCAGCTGATAAAAGCAATTTTGTATGGCAGAGCCCTCACTGCACAAGAGTCATGTGTGAAAGGACTTTTAGAAGTGTAACACCCAGCCCCAGGGCTAAATACCATTAACACTTTTTTGCCTTTTTAACATCACTCCATAATTAGCAGTGAACATAAGTAGCTGTAAAACTTACAATACAGCACTAAATTCACCACTCGATCAAAAATATAGCAAAAATTATCACATGTGTTACAGGAAAATCAAGGTTTTCTGCTTTTCCAGTCTGCTGAGGCAGCATCCTCTTAGTGTTGATAAAAATTGCTTTGCAAAGGTTGTGCCTCTTTGGATTTATCACTATCAGCATGTGGCAGTGTTTGAGCTTCCAGCTAAATAAAAAAAAAATTCAAATGGAATTTTACAGTACTCATTTTGGGGCTGGAGCATAAAACTGCTCTCTTAGCAGCTTCCAAGTCCCTGGGAGCTCTGTCCCTGTCTCTCAGCTTTCTCATGCCATCTTAGCCATTGCTGCTAATTTTTCCCAGTTGCTGTTTATTTATTTTATTGCATGGTTTTAAGGTACCATTTTATTATTATTATATTGGTTTGATTTGGGCGTTTCTTGATGACAGGGATTTGTGTAAGTGCAAGAGAATCATTAATTTACAGTATACAGTGGGCAAGATATTGCCACAGAACAGAAGAAAAAGCTGCTGAAACAAGACTTTGAAGAAATTTTAGTTTTGGAAAAAGTGTCTGGGTGTATGTTAGCAAGCTGTGAGGCCAATACAAAAACAAAGTGATGTTGTACGCTTGATATCTATGCTATACACCTCCAGCGGCTCTGCTTCAGGCTAGTGCTGGTGCTGTGGATTGGATGCCTGCTAGCAATTAATGTAAATTAGGTGCTGGTATAATATTCTGGTGTAATACCTGCAGTGTGCACTGGTGGCGAAGGTCAACAGCATCCTGGCTCGTATCAGTAATAGTATGGCCAGCAGGGCCAGGGCAGTGACTGTCCACCTGTACTGGGCACTGGTGAGACCAAACCTTGAATCTTGTGTTCAGTTTTGTGCCCATCACTACAAGAAAGACCTTGAGGTGCTGCAGCAAGTTCAGAGAAGGGAACGGAGCTGGTAAAGGGGCTGGAGCACAAGTGTGATGGGAGCGGCTGAGGGACCTGGGGGGTTCAGCCTGGAGAACAGGAGCTGAGGGGAGACTTTCTGATCTCTGAACTGCCTGAAAGGAGGTTGGAGCATGGAGGGGGCTGGTCTCTTCTCCAAGTGATAGGATGAGAGGAAATAGCCTCAAGTTGTGCCAGGGGAGGTTTAGATTTGATATTAAGCAAAATTTCTTCACAGAAAGGATTGTCAGGCATTGGGACAGGTTGCCCAGGGAAGTGGTGGAGTCACCACCCCTGAAGGGGATTAAAAGATATGTAGATGAGGTTCCTAGAGACATGATTTAGAGGTGGACCTGGCAGTGTTAGATTAACAGTTGGACTCAATGACCTTAAAGGTCTTTTCCAACCTAAACAATTCCATGATTTTATGATTGTAGAGGACTATAGTTTGTGTGTTAGAAGCCCTATTCACAATCTAGAAAAAAAAAACTGATGCCCTTGGACTGGATGCAGAACAGCAGTGGTTTTATACCTGATATAGGAAAACATGCAGTCAGATCTTCAGCAGGTACAAATTGATCTACATTTATACAAGTGGCCTGAAAGACACTTACTGAAGATCTCATCTAATATTATGTTGCTTTTTTAAAAAAACATGTTTACCTTTGCACACCAAATTGGGTGAGACCTTACTAGCATTTGCTTTTTCTGGGTGCCTATCTGGTTTGAATGAGGCTTTCTGGCACTCAGCACCTCCCTGGGTGTCAGCATTTTGATTCCCTTGATATGGTTACATGCAACATCCCTTACATCTGCAGGCTCAACCTGGGTTTCCTTCCTGCACACTTAGACCAGAGCCCTTGGAGAGGGATGGAAATGACTCTGAATCCTAAAGCCAACTCAGTCTCATTTCACGGGAAGGGTAAAGCAAAGGGTAAATGCTCCATTTTGAAGTGTCTTTTATGTGTTTGATCTTTCACAGCGTTCCTCATTCAATCCGTCCAGCACTAGTGCTATGAAGAAGCTGTGAAAGTTAATCCATTTTGGAGATTAATCAGTGCTGGCAACTGTCCTCAGCCACAGGTCAGTAAGCACAGAATGGACAGGCATCCCGGTGCTCTCTGCTAGGAATAATTCTTTGAAAAAAGGTACCTGGAAAATGGTCTGTCTCTTGTTGGTCATCTGCTTTGGTAGTAGGTAGCTGGCACAGGGTTCAGTTTCACCTTGGCTCCAGGCAAGGCAGAACTGCCAGACAATGATAGTTTTCAGAGGAGAGGCTTGGGGGAAAAAAAATAATTAAAAAATTACACATACAGTCCCTCTGAGGAAAGATCGTTTTCATGCCAAGCATTAATACACAGCCAGAACAAGCCTTCTCCATTAACATATTCCTGCTGGCAATGTAACACCCCAAAATAAAAACCTATTGTGGGAAAACGAGAGAATAAAAGCAGAAACTACGATAAGCTGGCTTATTTAGTTCAGCACATGGGTAAAGGAACACTTCTGATGCTTGCTTGACCACACTAAGTGCTGTAGGTAGAAGCAATGACCTGTTGAAATAGCCAGGCAGAAAACTTGCTCCAATTAGAGAAAATGCTCAAGGACTGAAGAATATTGATCCCAGCATGGAAAAATTTACATATGTAGAAAGTTAGATCTGCTCCAGTTTCATCCTTTGCCTCAGCTCCCACTGTAGATCTCTGACTCTCTTCTGTGGTCCTGAGAACACAGGGCTTCAGGTATTTCTTTCAGTGTTACAACAGCATTTGACCTATACTAGCCTTGAAGAAAGGCTAGGATCCTGATGTTGTCAATCTAAGTCTTACAGAAATTCATCCTAAATCTGAATTTAAGTGGCAATAAAATCTCCGCCCCCTTCAGCAAACCCAAAGACCTCCCTGTCCAAACTCAGAAACTCTGCATTGAATACCTAAAAATGTTGGCACAAAAGCAACATTTTTTCTATCTATTGGCTGCACAAGCTTTGGGACAAGGTGTGACATTGTTCTTTATTCAGGCTCCCATCTTCAGACACAATTTTGATTTTTTGTAGAAGCTTTGGCCCAAAATCCCCCACACAACCACATCCATATGTTTGGGTTTTTTTCACGTCCTCTAGGTTTTCTTTTATGTCCTTCAAGTAAAATTTTAATGGCTAAAATGAAAGTAATGCTGGGAATCCTATTTGACTCAAGTTTTAACTGATGTCAGCACCCTACTGCCCTTTAGGAATTGTGAATTCTGCCTGCCCTTGGATTGTTCTGATGTGTATGTTAGGTTATTTTTCCTCTTTGGTAAATTTTTTTCTTCTGTTTCAAGACTAATAACTCAGGTACCTCACAGGGAATTATCCTTCTCAGGTGTGATTTTTTTGCACAGCTCATTTCTATTTAAGCACAGCTGCTGGAGGTCAGTAGAGCAATCTCTAACAAAGCTGTCTGAAGAAAAAAACATAAGGCTGCTAGAAATGTTAGCACTTGAATCAACACACTCAATTTTAGCTGGGGGAAAGCTGTGCTAATGGGCATCAGGGACTTTTGGGAAAAGAAATGGCAAGATGTGAGAAACCTCTTAAAGCAGCAGTCCTTAGTATTGCTAATGATACCTAATATCCTTCCTGTCTTTGGGCTGGGTTTTGAGCTTTCTGTGTTGTGTCATCTCTTGTCTCACTTGCTGACCTAGTGTCACCTGTACAACTGATTTCATGAATGAAAAAACATATTATTACTTTTGACATGGGAAATCCTAATGCAGGGAATCTGCTGTGTCAGTAAATTGAAGCATTCCTGCAGCAGCAATGAAAAATCTCTTCTCAGTTAAAATACAACTGTGGCAAAGTTTAATTAACAATAGCCTGATTCTCACAAAATAGATATAATAATAATAAAAATATAATAAATAATAATAATGACAGTTTGAGCCACAATGATACAAAAATAACTTAAATTGTAGAAAATATTCAGTACATCCTGGATCTTGGTGTTACAAGGTTACAGGCTTCCTTTTTTCTCTGTAGTCTCATAGAAAAGCCATCGCTAATTCTGAAGTTCCCAGGGATTCATTTATATAATTAAGATCTATTGCAGATGGTGTCTTCTTCATTCCTCTCCTCATGAAAAGTTTCACATGATGAGCTGGTGGACAATACGTTTATCACCAGCCAACAATATGCCCATGCAGCAAAGCAGACCAACAGCCTCCTGGGCTGCATTAGACATTCTTACTAACAGGTGATCCTTCACCTTTGCTCAGCACTCATGAGGCACATTTGGGGTTCTGAGCCCAGTACTGGGCTCTACAGTAAACATCAGAGATGGACATACTGGAGCAAGTGCAGCTGGGCCCTCAGGTCTAGAAGGACAGGGAACTGCTGGAGAGAGTCCAGCGCAGGGCAACAAAGATGATGAAGGGAGTGGAACATCTCCCTTATGAGGAAAGGCTGAGGGAGCTGGGGCTCTTCAGCTTGGAGAAGACTGACGGGTGACCTCGTTAATCTTTACAAATATGCAAAGAATGAGTGTCACGAGGATGGAGCCAGGCTCTTCTCAGTGACAACCAATGACAGGAAAAGGGGCAATGGGTACAAACTGGAACACAGGAGGTTCCACTTAAAAATTAGAAGAAACTTCTTCACAGTGAGGGTGACAGACAGTGGAACAGGCTGCCCAGGGGGGTTGTGGAGTCTCCTTCTCTGGAGACATTCAAACCCACCTGGACACCTTCCTGCGTAACCTCATCTGAGTGTTCCTGCTTCAGTGACGGGATTGAACTGGATGATCTTTTGAGGTCACTTCCAATTCCTGACATTCCGAGATTCTGTGAAAAGGCCACAAAAATGATTAAGGGACTGGAGCATCTGTCATACAAGGACAGACTGAGAGACCTGGAGTTAATCAGTCTAGAAAAAGATGGCTCAGGGTGGATTTTAGCAATCTGTATAAATAAATATAGTTTGAGGAGGAGTAAAGAGGTAACCAGCCTCATCTCAGAAGTGCCCAATGACAGGACAAGAGACAGTGAGCACAAACTGACATACAGAAAATTCCATTTAATCATAAACCCCCCTTTTTTGTTGTGATGGCAGCCAAACACTGGAACAGAATGCCTAGAGTTGTTAAGTTTCCATGCTTGGAGATATTCAAAACATAACTGGAAACAACCCTGGGCTATCTGCTCTGTTCAATCTGGTTTGATCAGGAGACATTGGACTAGATGATTTTGAAACGTCCATTCCCACATCAGTCATGCTGTGAGTCTATGACTTGTTAAAACAGATTCTGGCTATAAAAAATCCTAAAATATAAGAAAGCTTAAAAATAGTTTAAAACTTCCGTGTCTGCTTTCTATGCAAATCAGCTATACACAGTTCATTGCAATGATTTTTTGAGGTTTGCTCTAATACTTTGGTTTATCTTCAATACAAAATATGGCCAGTGTCAAGATTATCTCCAAAATAAGTACCTTGTTTCTACTCTGAATTTAGTCCAAGCACAACCTGCCTATATGTGTCTTGAATATCACAGTCCCCATTGACATGAGTCTTGGTAATTATGCAGCCTTGCTCCGGGAAGGAACTACCACACTGTACACAGAAGGTGAAATTCAGACACCTGTGGTCACCTAAGCAAGTATTCAGATGAAATCTAGCAGTACAAAACATAAGCTAGTAGTTGAGATTCTTCACAGCTGGTAGAGAGAAACAAATCACCTCCCACTTCAAGGCAGATGTTGAAAACCAGCAGATGTGTCATTCTTTAGAAATGCCTTTTTCCCTTCTTTGCCTAGAAAAACATTCTGAATAATTAACTGCAATGCAGATGTTTATCAGATAGATATTTAAAATTAGATTACTTGCTTTGTCTGTCAAGGTTCATGAAACCAAGATGACAAGTGAGCCTTGGTGTCTTGCTGGCTTACTAACTACTCTCAGCATGCCAAAACCGTTATTAAGGCATTCCTGAGAGTCCCACAGCAATAACTTGACTAGGGACAACATCTTAGCCTAATGTCTTGTCTCACAGATGCTTATACACAGCACTACATCACTACAACAATCCTCCACAGTGGATAACCTCAAATATCTGCAATCCAGACAGATTCTCTGTCTTTTCCACCCATCTACATTAAGAGAAAGGGATTATTTTCTTGCTCAGCAATCCTTCCAAAATTCGTGGTCAATTCTTTGCTGTGCTGCTGAACATCTCTTTGAACTCAAGCACGTCTGTCAAACTCCCATTCCAAAATATTCACGTCTTAGGCACCTGCTGAAGTTAATGACTGCTGGATGTCTGCGAAGCTTTGAAGGTCAGAGGACTGTTCTAACACAAGTAATCCTCAAAGCTATAAGAGAACAGTGTTCCTCAGAAATTGTGCCATTAGAAGCAATTTTATTTCACACCCCTGTGAATTGTTCTGCACAAATATTTTATGGTTAAAGACAAAAGAATTCCAGCTATTTAAATGAATCACAGAGGAGTTCAGATAAAAAAGGAAGAGCAAAGCAAATGAGGTGTGGCAGATAAGTGCATGATATTCTTGAAAGTGTTGGTCCACCAATTAACCAGGGAAATAAAAGTTACTATTATGTAATTTAATGTTAAATGGTTCTCAATTAAATGCCCCTGAGTTATGGACAGAAATAGAAAATTGAGGCTTCTATAAATACAGGAATTAGACAGTGTTGATAGGCTAGTTCTCTTTAAAATCAGATGTTTGCTATAAGTATCTGCCAGATACACTTTCAGATCTCTCACCTTCACTAGTCCACAAACCAACAAAACAAACACATCTGCTATTAATTTCAAACACCTCCACCTGACACCATCTTCAGAAAAACATTTACAACTTTTAGCAGCCTTTTATGTACTGTCCACGCATTCCTATTCCTCTCGGCATACCAAAGGCAGCCTCTTTATATAGAAATCTCTCTTCCTGTCAAGGTGGTGTTATACTGAGCACAGACTCATTTCTATAGCATGTACTGTGGTGAGCAGCTTGCTTGGTAGGAGTCTTCTTTAAAAAAAAAAAAGTAAAAAAAAAAAAAAGTAAAAAATTACTAGCACATTCCTAGTTAGCACAAAACCATTACTCACTGTTGATCTATGGGCTGGAGGTGCATATTGTAAGATGTATTATTATAGATTTTTTTTCAAGTCAGCAGTGAATTCTATTGGCAGTTAAAAGCAAAAGACAGATTTTTCCCAGATACATTCCATTTTGGGAAAAGGTTTTCAGACACACCTTTTCAGATACTCTTCAAACATATTTATATTGATTCTTTCCAACTCCTGAGGAATTTGTGTAGTTTCTTAACCATGCACTTTGCCTCCTTTCCAGTCATACTTTTCTCTAAGATTGGCTCCTTTCCTTAAATAACAAAATATAAGGTACTTTTGGAAAAGAAGGAAATTTTCTTCAAACAATCTCAATTTGCTGTGAATAACTATTCTGCTCCTAACCTGTTTTTATTTCTGGTCATAGTGTGTAGACATTTAATTACTTTTGGCATATGTCAGCCAAATTTGTTTTGTAAATGAGCTTTAATATACAGGATTTCTGTAAACTATTATATATCTAGTGTTTTGGTTTGGGTTTTTTTTTAACTGTATTAAGATACATGCAATTTTACTTCCATCTGTATTATATGACAGTGACATTTTGTAAATGAAAATAACGATACAAATATTTCTTTGTAGTATTCACATATCTATTAATAAAACCTTCCTCATTGTCAATAAATGGTGCAGGAAAAAACAATTTTGTAGGTAAGCAGAACTATTTAAGTGAAAAACTGAGGGATTGTAGTTGGCCCCTGGGGGTTTATAAGAAAACAGTCTGACACCAGAACTGGTCTCCAATCTCCTGGGGGCTGTCCCTGCCAAAGAATGTTTTCTTCCCTGCATTCTAACTGTATATTGTAAGATTATAAAATGTTAAGGATTTGCAAATGCTTCCATACGTAAATAAGTTATTCAGAAAATTATAAACATCTCCACAGTGATAGAACTCCAATATTGATCAGTCTATAACAAGAACTTTAATACTGAAATATTTGACAGGCTAAAGTCACAACACTTCTATCCCTTGCTATTTATAGGTTTCCTAGATCCTCAGAATCATCATGTTCCAGTAAGGTGTATTAGGTAAGTTTTAATTTTTCTTTTGCTGCCAATGATTTCTTTTATTTTGGACAAGCTAACAGACTTCTTTGAATGTCTGTAAAATGAGGAATCTTACTGCGCTAGCAGGCAGAGACAGACAGAGGAGAACATTGAAAGTTAGCTTTCTTTCTCTTCTGAAACTGCTCTCTTATTGGTAATTTTGTGAAAATAGAAGTCTGTAAGTTCTTAATTATTAAAATACTCAGAAACACATATTCTGCTTTTCTTTCTTTGGAAACTATTGAAACAAAACTGGGTTACTGTTTTCTCATATTGCTGAATTAAGTTAATTTTTGTAAAGAGTTTTCACCATGAAAAGCTCTCAAATTAGTTCCTTAGTGAAAGGAATGAGAAAACAAAAGAAAAATACCTGGATTATTTTAAATAGTTTTTTGGTTAACAGTTAGGTACACTATGTGTTGTTACAGATATGGAAGATATATTTTTTCTCTGTGATGCATGATACTTGAAGAGAAAAAATTAAATTTCTGCGATAGTGCAGTTCTCATGGAAATTACAAATTTACCCGAAATGGAAGTTCTGTGTCTTAGGTAAGTATTAGCTCTGTCCAAGTATCCAGGAGAAATCTAAAAGTTTCTTCTAACGAGTATTTATGCAGGTGATATCATTTCTGTATCAGAAAATTCTTCAGGCTGTAATGCCTTTTTTCAAGCTGCATGTTTTTCATACAGTAGATTGGAATCTGGAATTTTCTTGGTCTTAAATCAGTATTCTAATCAACTATTATTTGTGCTCCCAAAGGCAAAAGATGATACTTTAATTCTCTGCTGTGACAAGCAACACATGGAAAGGACTAGAAAAGGGATGTCCATGTACTGAAGTCAGAGCACTTCTGTGCAAATAAAATTATTTAAGCTAACAGGTGAACTGTGTTTTTGTAGAGGGAGAGAAAATAAGTAAATTTAATAAATTATATATTTATGACGAGTCTGAAAGAATAGTCCTACCTCTTTAGCAGTGTACATTTTAATCTATGCTAATGTAAGGTCATATTTGTTTTGCATGGTACACATTGATATATAGAAATGTCTCATAAAATTAATACTTTGTTAATTGCATCTGAAAAATCAACTAGATCTTTAAAAGTGTGCAGTTAATTTTAGGATCGTTGATCTGTTTCTCTATATTCAGCTACAAACATATTCATCTCAATGCAAAAGAGACATTTTCTTAATTTAGGAAAAAATATTATGCATGTGATAATATGCATAGAAATAAGTGAAGGAAAATGCCAGCTGCATGTGCACACAGGCAGCTTCTAGTAATAGAAATTAATGGTACAAGTGAAACAAGGATGTTGTGTAAACAGCAGCATATAGACCAAGCGCAAATTGCTGAGCCCGCACCTCCCTAAAGTCCAGACGACCTCTCTGACTGGTCAAGGGTGAGTAATTGGGTCACGTTCACTTAGGAGCTTCAGTAGCCTGGGAAGACTATTCTGATCCCTTGTGCTGTGACAATCTCAGCCAGCCACTGGTAAACCTGTCGCTTAAATAACCCGCAGAGGTGGGTGCATCTTGCTCCAAGTGGATAAGCAGCAGATCCGGGATGAAAACTTGACTCCCCTCAGTCTCAAGAGAGCATCTCAGTTACTCTGAAGTCCCTGATCCCCCACTACTCCATACCAAACAGAACGGCAAAAGTGCTGAGGTTTCTCCGTTTTCACCCGTTTTGGCATGGGAGGTACTGAGGTAGCCCAGTATCATGTTTAAAACAGAGAGACTGCAATTTCCAAATAAACCTTTTCCTGGGAAATGCCTGTAATTTAATACTCCTTCTGCATGCTTTTCTCAGCTAAAAGAGTCTTTCTGATTCATGTCACTTTTATTTGTGACCTGAAGATTTTGCTTTTTTTGTCCAATCTGTGCCTAAAAGAGATTTTATGAATACCCTCTTGCTCAGGGAACATTTTGATATATTATCCCATTGCAATTAGATACCAAAAATGTTATGCCCAAATATGAAAGAAAAATAAAACAGCAGCTGTCAGATAATTACTTGGACCAAAATATTTACCATATTTACTTTCACATTTGAAATTAACATGGAAAATGACGGGTTGAGTTCTTTTCCGTACCTGAGGTTTGTCATCTGACCTTTAACTGGGACTAATGAACAGAGAAGTCAGCTGATGCAGCTGTCCAGTTTTCCATTATCTGTTACCTATGAAGTACCAAACTCTTATCTAGTGTAGGTCACAGCTTGGTGACTTTAGCGAAACCTCTTGGGGATAAAAGCTTGTCACTCATATATATGTTGTGGCCTTTGCTTTAAAAACATCAGGATCAAACAAGCTTAAGGAAGGCACTAATTTCCAGATAAGCTGAGATATGTAAGACTCAAAGTTCTTTTAGAATGTGAAATTTAGTGAAAAAAAAACCAATAGTTTTTGAGGAGAAAGATTTTACTACTTAGTCACTCAATTGATGTTTTTTTCTGGCAAATATTACAACTTTCTCTCTGATGGTACAGAAGAAAGAAGTGGGTGCAAGTTTTCTTTACTTTGAAACTATGTTTTGATCCTAATTTTTATAAAAAAGGAAATATTTCCATCCTCATGGACCATCATGATACAAGCAGCCTATATGCCAGATCATGAGTGTCTCCAGTCTAGTGCAGATGAACATGATTATATTTTTATTGTGTAAATATTCTCCTTTCTTTCTAATAAATAATAAAGAAGAAAGGACAGTTTAATCAAACCAGAGAAATGTATGCTTCATTTCCAATTTTTCTACAAGCTTCTCAGGTATCATTTAGCAGACCAAAAGTGTTCTTTGTGCCTTGGAACACGTCTATCACAGCTGAACTGAGACCTAAGCTTGTTCTGCTCATTGTCATCTCAGATCAACATAAATGAGAAAATTATACTGGGGACCTGAGAAGGTTCGAAATCATACAGCAAGATTTATTCTTTCATGATTAATGCTCTAGTTATGCTACTATTGAGCATGACTTCCAGCAAACTAGTTCAGCTCTCTTTGTACTGCAATTTCCTGCATTTCAGATTACAAGATTAGCTGAGAGACCTAGGGTCTCAGCACTGATTCAGACCAGTATTTTCCCACTTTCTTTCTCTATGGAACAAGATAACATTATAATCCACCTTGAAGGAGTCCTAGATTGACCACTGGCGGTAATATATTCAACTGGTGTGTGAAATATTCTGGATACAAGTCAGTTAACATGTAAAATTGAATTACAGTTTATTAACACATGCAAAAGTTGTTTCAAAAATATCCTAATTTATTATTATTACAGGCCACTTGTCTAGGCAAAATGATTTAATCAAAAGAGCTTTTTAATCATGAGGGAAGCATATTTTCATCAAAGCAAGCAACACACTTTAATTAAATAGAGTAGAAAGCAGAAGACAAGTTCTGAAATGTTATCTTTTGCCGAGGCTCCAGGGGACTAAGGAAATCCTTTCAAAAGCTGACCTTTCACAGGGAAAGCTCATTTGGGTATATATCTGTTTCTTAGCTCTACATGAGAGATTTATGCAGGTAAGTGCCTGCTCTTGAGATGAGAAGATACTTTATCAAGCATTATTATTCCAGGCATTAAGTTGACCGACAGGTCTAGAGCCTGCTGTTGTAAAAGAGACATTATTCCATGGAAGGTAATGAGGATTAAAAAACCTTTAGTTCTTAGTACAGGTTGCAGTTCAGGAGATTGTTAAAATCACCACTCACAACAGTGATTTAGTTGGCAACAAGAACAGGGAGATATGTCAATTTAGATCTGCTGATGGTCTAACATTTGCTGCTTAGTTTCTTTTGTCTACAAAACACGTTGAAAGCCATGACTCTGTATGTAGTGCTGATTTCAACAAGGCATATCACAAAAGGATGACAGCTGCTCTGCAAAACTATGGGAATTTAGAGCATGCATACAAAAGGTGCACGGTTCTGTGCTTATGAAATGACCCCTAAGGTAATGTCACTTGCATTACTATCATTCATGAGCTGTTTTGCTGAGCACATCAGTTGTTGTAAGAAAAGAGAACAGGTGGGGTGACTTCATCAAAGATGAATCTCTTACTCTGTCAAGTCCTTAGTTTCCTTGGTACACTGGGAGAAAGTCCAGGGCAGCCTTGACTATGTTTAAAAGGGGCCTTCTGGACTGCCCACCTGACATCCAGTAACTCAACAAAATGCCAGACTTACCCAGTCAGACTATTCACGAGCATCAATGAGTTTTCCTGTTTTCAGAAACATTTCATATCCATGTTCAGAAGTTTTATATGGATAACTGTTGGACTGCGTCCTTGCAAGACTTTCCATTAGCCTATTTTGTGATATTGTCACAGCCTTCCTGTATTTGGCCAGAAAATCTCTTCTACATGCTGAATTTTTGTTTATAACCTCTTTTTTTTCCCCAGAAAAATCTCCTTTCTTGAAATGGTTGATCATTTAATTTTTAATGACTTTGTGCTCTTGTTGGATATACACAGATTATTTAAGGTCCAGCTTTTGCATGAGCATCATGGTAAGGTGTCATCCATAAGTGTGAATCCTCATTTCTGCTGGAGAATTGGGACAGAGAACATTTATGGCTTGGGTAAGAATTCACATCCCTGGTTCTGTTGGATTGGAGTGCTAATTAAACCAGGCTGTTGATTTTGGTTTGGTTGCATTATTTCAAATAACATTCAGTAAGCCCTGAGATCAACAGATTAGTAGTAGTAGTACTACTAGAGTAGTAGTATTGTTCTGTTGAACATAACAGAACAATCAAAACAAGTAAACAAGCTTTTTACTTACCATAGTGATCACCTTCTGGCAATCACAAGTCCACGTCTCTCAGATGTAACTCTGAGTCAATCTTATTGCAAACAAATTGCTGGTAAAGAAGGTGGAGGGTGTATTACTAGCCCCTCATTCATATTTCTTTAACTAGGAGCTGATGGAGGGAGAGGGAGGAGGAGCTAGGGATACAAAAAGCAATTAAAAAGGCAGGCTTAGAAAGGAATTGTTTATAGGTAATTGAGTTGCTGTGGGTACCCTGTCAGCTGTTTGCATTCTTCCTGCAATTTGTTAGGGGAAATCATTCATTGCCATGAACATCATTCATTTTTGAAATTGTTTTTTGGCAGTCAATATATGAAGTTAAACCATAGCCTCTGATGCAGGCACAGAGGCCTCTTACCTTGCTTTAAATACCTACAAAATAAAGGCATTTATCCAGGGTAGTAGCTTAAAAGCCTTTTTAGTAAAGCCACTGATTATTATAAAGTATAAGTCATCTCCATGAAATTAATCATCTCATTCCAATGTAAATGTCAGAAGTACATTATTGGGTGCATCCAAGGGGTGTCCTATAGATCTGAAAAATGAGAAAACACTGATGTATGAATTGCATGCACTAAAAGTGCTTTCAATGCACTCATTAGGGAGGAAGTGTCTGATCTGATCCTGCCTGAACAATGTTCCATCCTTTGCCCGGTTTTGTAAGCTTGATTTGATATTTTGCTATTGCCAGAAACAAGACTAGCAAACGCAGCTCAACTTCTTTGTTCCCGTGAATGATCCGTATTACTTTTGCAGCTAACATGCCTTTTTCTAACTGAATACTGTTTAGGAGAGGGTTAGAAGCTGAATGAATAGCCACAAGCATGTAAAAATGATTTTCAGAGGAAGGGCCAGTTTTATTTTCAATCCATTTGAGTCTAAGAGTAGGAAACAAAATACTCTGTCCAGGCTCATACAAAGTGTGAATGAGAATTTTCAGACACAATGCTCAGAATAAAACTCCACAGACACCAGTTACAACTATTAATGCGCATTATACCAAGATAAGCTATATCCACCTCTGCTACGAAACTGGTTAATTTGTCCACACTGTGCCTTCATAATCAAGAAAAATAGGTGATTGTCACAGAGGAGTCATTTAGGGTCCTGCTTGACAAAGAGCAGTGTTTAGATCACTTAAAGAAAAGTTCACTCTATTACTTACTGCATGGAGGAAATATGCCAAGGAAATTAACTCCCTCTGGTTTAAAAGAATTAGAAAAATTGATCCCTAGGATGTGCCAACAGAAAACAAACAAATAAAATCACCCAAAAAAAAATCCCATGCAAAACAAAATAAAACAAAAAATTCAGCAGAGTGAGCTCTTCTACACTGAGGTTGGTGAATTCCGTCTAATAATGATGTTTTTCAGGCTTTTCTTGTGCCAAAAATAAAGGCCAAAAAAAGTGAATGAGTTCATGCTGGTAATAATAAAAAATCTCTTCCTTCTTTTTTTCTTGTTTCCCATAAAAAAAGCAGTCCTATAATTATTTATATTTATTGAGAAGAAAGCACATTCATCCTTAACCATTATTCCTCTTTCCATATGATAACCTAGGTAATGTTGTAACTGAATACATAAGCAAGAATATAAAATCTATCTACCCACAGTAGTCATGCAAGTAATAGCTGAAAATAAGCACCACTTAGAGGACAAAAAGTTTAAACAGTGGATATGTAAATACGCTTTCCCATTATCTCAAAAATAGCAGGTTGGTGAACAGAGGTTTCAAAGCGATAAAATCCTTCCTTGAAAAGATCCTCAGGTGATGCTTTGATCAGAAAGTTGAAGAAGTGTATGAATGTTGAACGAGTTGTTACCCTCTGATACACAAAACTAGTCTGCCAACCTCAAGGTGAATAAGTGTCTCCTCAGTTTACTGAGCATGAAAAATATTGGGTGACAGAGCTGGAAAAATGGCTTTCTTTTTGGTTTTGTGACACTGACAAATTCTCTTGCAATTCTAGCTGTATATTTGAAATTAAACCCCCGAAAAACCCAAAGAAGTATGCATTTTATTTCCAAATTAAAAAAAACAAAAGTGATAGTGTCTTGCTCCCTTACATTCACAGTTCACGTAGCTGTAAAATAAAAGAAAGTCATTCTAGATAGCATAAAAGGTAAAGAAAAAGGTAATCTGGTTGCTTGAATATGGAAATTACCTTTGCTACAATAGTTAGAAGTGAAAACTTGCTTAGTGTTTTCTAGTGACTGACAGAAGATAGTTTACAGAACTGCACACTAGTGATAAACCCTGAGGAGTTTGTTGCAGTTGCCCATCTGGCTTCTTAACTAATTTATGGAATATCCTGACACTCTTTAATATTACATTACCTTCTAATATCATCATTTAGAAACCTAAAAATAGTCTCCAATGTCTTGAATAGAAAAGCTATTAAAAATTTAATAAAATGAAACATAAATATAATGCAATTAAAAAATCCATGTTGCACATTAGCACAACAACACATTGCAACAGTATGGAATATAACCAAATTTAAAACAAATTAAGAAATATCTATTCAGTAATGCATCTCACAGTTTCAAAAGAATTTACTGTAGACCATGCAGTTTTACAAATATAAATGATTCAGTGACATCTCATTAGAGGACACAGCAGAATCGATTTCTTATTAAGAAAAAGCAGCCTAACAGATAGAATACCCCTCCACCATCTCTGTGGGCATAGAATATCACATGATTTCTACATCCTTAGCCACAGGAATATTCACATTTTCTCATTCTTTCCTGCTAATTTCCCCACGTTAATTTGCTAGAGATTGTATTTTTGCTGATATTTTGATGATACAATATTTTTGCTACAATCTTACACAGACCAGCTCAAGGTCTTGTTTTTATTTTTTTTTTTATTTTGGTCTTCAAGTCTGAAGACATTTTGATGATGCAATGAGCAACGACCACATGTCTTGTTGATATTTCAGGTTTTGCAGACACTTTAGCCACCACAGGAAAAAAATAACTACACCTAATCTTGCCAATAAAGACATTTCTGTGTATAGCTGTGTTTAGCTCCTGCTGGTAGTATCATGGATGTGACGAAAGAGAAACATTTCTTGTCACATAAGTTACCAGACCCATGCTTCTTTCTTTCCAGCAATATAGTCAAGACTGTCTGCTGGGAAACCATCCCCTTACATGGTATATCAGTCACCTAAGATGATATTTACAGCACTGCTGAAAACTGATTCCTTCTTTAAGTTCCCAACCTTGTCTTGAATTACAGTCACTACCATTGGTTTTCAGCATCGCGTCATTGTAAATTTAACATTTCCCTTAAAAGCAGGCTGCTTCCTTCACTTACATGGACTTTAAGCCTGGAAAAATGCTTCTGAACAAGCAAAGCAAGTTCTTGACAACAAAAAGGAGAACACACAAAGGTCTGAAACGTCAGTTCACAGTGTCCCTGTCATTGACCTTGTGCAGAGAGACAGATAACAATGAAAGAGGCCTGTGACCCATGGATAATTCAGCTGTCACTGATGGAGCCATCCCATGGCCTGGTGGACCGGAGGCATTTGTTATCATCACAGAAGGGAAGAATGTCTTTAAAAACACTCTGCTACTCAGATGTTGTCTTTCAGAGAGCTCCTCCCTGGGATATTGACTCCAGTTTTACCTAGGAATTTTAGGGATTCTTTTGATATGTGGGTGTTTGTCTTGTAGCCCTCTGGATTTCTGTGCCAGTTTTGGAGTTCTCTTTATGTACAGCCTTGCACTAGCTGTTTGGTATATATAAAAATAATGTAGTATTCTAAAGTTTCCTTAAGAACAAAACCCCTCAATGAGAAAACAGGTATTTTGAAATAATCCATCTTTTATTCCTGTCTGCTTATTCTCTTAGAAAAGCAGTTGAATTTTCATCATAAACCTACATCATAACATTTTGAAAGCCAAGCATTATACAAGTGTTTTGGTGCAGGTGGCAGCCTGCCTTGTGGTTTCTGCTTTCCTTAGACAGATTGGCTTATAGCAAGAATTATTTTATTGCTTTATTATTACTTGATAGATTCATATTTTAAAGGCGTTATTTAAACAATATGTTTGATGATCCCACAATGAGAGTTGTGTTGTCAGGTTTCCATAGAAACAATACACAACATGTTAATAGATGAAATGGCTGGCAGGGGATTCCATCAGTGGGTATTATTGTTAATAACCCTGAACTGTGCTTTTGGTCTACAATAAAATGCCAGAGGCATTTATGATGAGATGCCTTTAAATCTTTTACAGGATCTTATATGTAATATTTTTAGTCAAGGTTTTCAAATTTCTGACACAACAGACATATGGCAAAGTCCTTCAATAATTATACCTCTGTAATAGCAGGAGATGTAATTATTGGTTTTTGTAGTCAGATTTTATGTATTTCAGTCCAAACCAATATTACATCTTCTTAAACACAGTGTGTCGCTTCATTCATTCATGACTATTTCTAGTGAAATAGACATTATATTGTATATCGTATTATATTATACTCCTCAGAACACCCCCACATCTACCTTCTGTAAAAAAAACCAAAAACCCTTTGTGCTCATTACAAGGCAGAAATGTTACGTCAATTACCCATCACTCCCTTCTCACCACCCACCAAAATAAATAGATAGATAGATAGATAGATAGAGAGAGAGATAAATAGATAAATAGATAAATAAATAAATGCCCTAATACCCTGTTTGTGCTGTCTAATGAAGAGAAAGTTCAGATGTCTAAGCTGGTAGATGGATCAGCTGATTGTGGGTTTTCAGTCTGAATTCAGTGAAACAATCCTGTTTAAAAACTTCTTAATCAGACTCCCATCCTGAATCACATTTGTCCTGATATCATATATGTATATATATGTATGTATATGCATATGCATATGTATATGCACACAACTTTTAGACAAATTGTATTTGTCTTAGGCCACTGTTTCAAGTTCACATTTTGGATTTTTTCCTGCAAAAGAAGCATTTCCTGGTACTCAAAGTCAGGTACTTCTACAAAGCAACAAATGTCATTAGAATCTCAGTAAAGCAGTGGAAGTTGGCAATGCAGCTATACTTAAAGGCCTTACTTAATGGACCCCAGTGGCACTGAATCTTCTGAATTCCACCAACAGCAAGTAACGCAGCATTCCTGTATATAGGACATACTTTCTCTGCAGCAAGACTAAGTATTTTTCCTATGGTTTGCAGGATCACTTGCTAAATCTGTTATGACAGGCTACTTATCTCAGTCCAAAGCTTTAAAACCTTTGGATCATTTCCCCAACTCTAGACATTTTGGTGATAAATCCACCATACCTAGCAAGCATTTTATAGCACAGTGGAAAAAAATGTTACAGCAGGTTAATTGCACAAGTGCTTCTTATACTTCAAGCAAGTATCTCTTCATAATTGACAAACTAAGACAGTTATGTGGCTGCTCTGTATTTGCAGAGTGGCACAGGGAAGCCTGGGCCAATATATTTAGGTGCCTAAAATTAGCGGCCTCATTTTCAGAGATGCATAGCACCAACACCTCCTACCAATGGTAATGAGAGCTGTGGTCTCAGCACTTTCTAAAATGAAAAATGAATTTTAAACAGAAACTTTCATGCCTACATAGGGACCTCCTGGTGCCAGTAACATGATCTTAGATGGAAATGGACCCGCATGACTTTTTTAAGGCTGTTTTTTATCTGTTGTTTAGGTGATCTTGCATAGATGTGGTACCTCATCTGGTCTGTTGTTTTATGGCAATACTTTGCTACACATTCTTCCAGTTGAGTCTGCAAGTTTCAAATTATTGGCTGGCTAGTAGAGATCTGTATTTATCACACCAATAAATCTTTCAGGTAACTTGTGCCTTGCAACCAGAGGTGCTAAGAAACTATTCAAATCCAATTTTTTTAGGTGATTTGATTTCTTAAAGCAAAGTTATTTCTTGCCCAGTTTGAGTCAGCCCTTTTTCTGTCTGTATATGATCTGCCTCAGACTTTCATATTGCACTTTAGAATTTTTGGAGGCAGAACTGTGTCAAAAAAATATGTTGTACTCTTTGAGAGCTGTTCTTATCAATGCTGTGGATTAGAACCTCACTGCAATTTGGGCACGAAGTGGAGCATGTTGGAGGTGTCTCTTTTCTCTTCCATAAACCTGTTGTTTCACAGGTCTGCATAATCTGCAGAAAGTAATGCTGTATTCTCCAGCATGGAACATTTTGTTCCAAAGTTCTGCTGTTGCTTTTATCTGCCCAGTGGGAAACAATCCCTTTCCAGCTTTCAACTGTGGCCAAAAGTTTACAGCAGTAGAATTAAAGGTATGTGTTTATATAGAGAGATACACCAATGTATCTCTGCTTTTATCTGTGGCATAAATACGTGTTTTCCACAACTATGGTATCTGAGAAGCTTTTATGTTTTTCCCCCTACATCAACACTGGAACAAAGTGATAATTTTTCCTTTTTTATTTGGGGGAATCTGAAACACAGAGAGAGGTATTTAAGGTCACACAGTGAAAATGGAAGCAAGGAATTAAACTTGACTTGCTGGGTTGCAAGCTGGTTATTTCGTTCCCTTTCTTCTTCTGAAATAGAAGTGCTTATATGAACACTGTGAGAATTCTGAATTTATTTAAGGCAAATCTTTCTTGTACTACCATAAACAAATTGTTTTAAATGTGGTGTCCAGTTTTTTAAGATCTTAAATCATGGAGTCACACAAAAAGCCAGGATGGAAGAAAAATGTGGAGGTCATCTGGTCCAACCCCTGCTCAAAGATGGGCCAACTTCAAAGTTGCAATAGGTTGCAATATGTCACAGTCCGAACTGTTTTTTTCACACTGATTTGGTGAAACAGGTTTAATTGAAGTGGATGTACCTTATATATGGAGAGAAGTTGAGCCTGTGTTTTCCTGAGAAGATTCATTCAGTCTTAGCACACCTGATAAGGCTTTCAAAAGCTCCTCCTATGTGACACAAAATGGAAAAAAAACCTCACTCCGTCAAGTTTACAATAGGTAACTTGTCCTGACTGACTTTAACCAAGATCCATGTTTGCTTGTACTTTTACAGTCAGTATAAAGGCTGTCCTAGAAGACCTAGAAGACTTCATGAGCACCATATAATGCTCTCTACTAATTTTTGACAGAAACGAAAATGAGTGATTGCTCCTGTTTCAGATCAACTGTATACTGCCAGGTGACCTGGTAAAGCATAAATACAAATTTAATGAACACGGATCACAGCTTGAGTTCCTTCTGTGCAAATGTCATAAATAAGTGAAGATAACCTTGTTTCTTCTCATGCCAAATTTCTACTTTCAAGTCATCTGAATTACTTTTAGTACATAGTGGCCCTGCAGTGGTCTATAAGCTTCACAAGTCTATAAAATGGGGAATGGGACTATAAAATGGGGAGAATGTTCTTTTAATGACTAACTACCTTTTAGAGCTCCACTAACTGTACTGATACCACCACATGTAAACACAAAAGGCACATTTTCTAATGGAGAACAACAGTTCAAGTTAAATACTCAGAAGAGGTATTTTTTCTACATTATTATGAGAGAGTACTGAAAAAAACAGGATATTTTTCTTTTTCAACAGAAATGCCTAATTATGCTTATGCTACAGATTTAACTAAATAGTTAATTTTGGGAGACGGGAAGAACCTTCTTTTTTGTGACTTGAAGGTTCACATTAATTTTGTCTTACTTCAATTGCCTATATATACAAATATAAGTTAATTTTTAAGGCTACTTTTGAGTCAATGGAAGAGAAAGTAAGTAGGACTAGCCTCCAAAAAGCCATTTGAGCCTGGCTTAACTCCTTGATATTGCATGAAACATCCTCTTAAGATGCCTGTAGTTGATCTGTGTCTAAAGATCAGACAATTAAGTTAGGTTAAATTCATGATATTTGGTTTGTTAAACTAAGTAATTGCATCCAAATCTGTATGTACAACTGGAAAGGCACCTGGAGGGCTATACTGGGTATCTGTCAGGTATCCTGTCATACACAGGAACAACATTAATGAATGCAGACCCCTTGAAGTCTCCAGAGGCACTGGAAGAGAATTAAAGTGCCAGTAAACTTGTGTCTTCTCTTGTCGAGAGGGGCAAGTTTGATCTCACCTGTGTGAACACTATTAAATAAACATCCAGTAAAACTGCCAATTCTGGAAAAAAAAAACCTTCACTTGAAAGGATGCTCATTTTAAATACCTAATTCCCCTAGCTTTTAATTGACTATTGAATTTCAGGGAAGTAGGAAGAATAATTAATGAACTGGACATGGACCTTCTACAATTTACATAGAGAAAATTATTGACCTCTTCAATCTTTTATGTATTTATACTGAGTTTTCTCTAGTTTCTTTGTCTCCACCAGGAGAGATTGTAAGGTGCTATTTTAAATAGTCATCCAAAAAAATATATCCAGTCTGAATATTATATTACGTCTTTATGAGGATACTGAGTTTTGTCCCTGCTCAGGGTAAGAACAATCTCACCTAATCTCACCTAATTTTAACTATAAAATATTTGACATTTAATGAAAGTTAGGTTCACCTCAAGAGCTCTACCTACTCCCAGTAGAGAAATGCTTCACATCACCTTAACCTGAGAGCGGGAGGTGAAATAAAACGTAATTTAGAGTTGCTTTTTCTCTCCTTATAGAAATGTTTCTACCTCTTTCATAGAGCTGCAGAAGTACATATACTCAGTCTGAGTATGAGGTTCAAGCAGTAATTTCTGTGTTTAATGCCACAAGTTGTTTCCCCAAGAAAAGCAAAGCAACTAATCACATAAGTTGAGATTTACTCTCCAGGATCAAGGGTTGCTGTATTTAGGTCTCATTCTTGTTTGACAGGTCAGATTAATTAGATTTTTTTTCCATTATTTGATTTAGTTAATTTAGTCTGCATAAATATTAGTTTTAAATTTACTGTTTAAATAGATGAACTTTTCAATAGATTGTACTTTTCAAATTTACTTGTAAAGTGGCCTTTGATTTTAAATATGTTTGCATTCATGGGTTTTTGCTACTTTAATTAGAGGAAGTTAGAAATCAAATAATTTAATGTTGCAGTTAGTATGATAATGGGAAAATATGATGAAGTAGGAATTTGAAATGGGATAAGTCACTAAATGGAAAGACTGTAACCAACATTAGTCCCAAACAGTTAAATGGTATATTCATCAAAGCTCTGTACGTCAAAGTGTTATACAATGGAGGTAAGTAGCATTTCAGCATTTTAAACATACCTCTGAAGTCTTTATAAATGATGATGAAAAGCCTGTTCTCTTAGCCGGTTTCTCGTTTTTCCCTCTGGGGAGTTTATAACTGTAATCACGTGGAAGTGAACTCTCCTCTATTATGCAAAACTAGTTTAAGGTACAATGTGGGTACAATATGCTCTAGAGAGTTAAGCTATTGTTTATGGCAAACCTATTCTATTTTAAAACCCCAAGTAAATCACTTCTTGCTTTTCTTGATTACTTACTTCAGACAAACCAATTTTGAAACCTGTATAGAGTCGTTGTGCCTCTGGGGTTAAGAAGCTGACTTTCTTTGTCTCTCACAAGCTAATGGCCCTTAGTCATTCTTGTTCATAAGACTGGGTTGCCTAATTGACTGAGGGCCGTATTGAGACTTCCAGTAATGACTGCCAAATTTAGCTTTTGTGAATTCTTCCATCCGTTGACTGCAAGCAAAAATAGAGCTCACAGCTCCTCTGGATTGTAGGAGGTTTGAATGACTCACCAGCCTCTCTACCACCCATACTACAGCAGTCACCTAAGCTCAGGACCAACAACAGACAGTGTGAACATTTTCTCTAGGCTAGGTCTTCACCACAAGTAGAAGTGTGAAAGTATATAGACACTCATGTGCTTCTGAGTTACATAGTCTTAGACTTCTGGTCTCAGTGCCCTTTGCTCAGCTGGGATAAGACTAGACATTTAAACTGTGGAAGATATTTCCTGCAAATTTTTGTTACCTCTGTCCTTAGACATTTTTAAGACCAAATGAAACAGGTACATGTTATCAATGGTGTCGGTGTAGCTGGTACTACCAGAATGCAGGTACTGTGCTGGGGGACCTGGGACATCCTGTCCAGAAGGGCTTTCTACAGCTATCAGGTTCTAGTGCCACACGCATGAATTTTCAGACCCTGTGAGAAGTTTATTTAGTCCACATGAAAATACACATAGCCTCTTTTTGTCTCAAACAGTTGTTTCTTGCTGCAATGACAACCTCCAAAGGCAGAGAAAAGGCCTTTGTAGAAAATCCCTTCCATAATACAGAGCTATAGTATACATCCAAGATAAGCCATTTGTGTCTGTTTTTGCAGAATAAGTTTCAGCATTTTCTCAGCATATTTACCTTCCTTAAGGTGGGTTAGACGGGCTCTGTATTGTGTTTCAAATGTTGTTTCACTGAAGCTGAAATCTATGGGACAATTTAAGAATAAAGGTCTGTCTAACTTGTATATGAAAGTATTTGAATCTAGTTTAGTACCTTTTCTTGGTATTTCCTTATTAGGTTATCAAGCATGGATTCTTCAAAACAATTCAATTTTCCAAAAACAATCTTTCCAAATATACTGTCTTCAAATTTCCCAGGGTTAAGAATTCCATTAACTCATTATATTGTACTGTTGACACTGAATCTTGCTTAAAAGTCAGGAAAATAAATTCCACATTACTACTTTAATAAAATACAAATTAACTCAGCTTCATTATCACTGAAAGATATCTTGTTCAAATCCTCAGAGTAAGAAAAAGATTAAAGAACGGAAGATTTCTTCTTCTGTGTTCCCTGTTCCTCTCATTATTTCAGTATATTATCTGCTATAGAGACAGAATATTTTTGTCTTATCCTGACAGTTCCTTGTAATTTGCAAATTTTTTGAACCTTTTAGGGATAGAGTTTGGAAAACAGAACAAGTCTAGGCACCAGTCCTACTGTACTTGAAGAAATCTCTTCTAAAGTATGGGTCACACTATAGAAAGGGTTTGGTTGTCACTGGATTCAGTTAAAGGAAAACAACTATGCTCATTTAAACTTCAAAGACCTCTGTCATACTGAGACTACAACATTTTCATAAGGGTGAAGATAACTCCCTGCAAACATGTAGCTGGCAAGCAAAAAGTTTATATTCTAGATTCGTAGGTAAGATTACAATACATTAGACTATCAGTCAGTTCAAGTTATGAACATCTTTCTGTTTAATTTTTATTTTTTTTTTTTTTCTTAAACGTAACTAAGATTTATATACTTTGTGAGACTTCCTGGAGATACGGTACCACTTCCTCGCTTCAGGAAAGGATATGGCATATATAGTGTGAAACTACTTTAAGTCAAAGATTTTCTGAAATCATGTTGTTTCCTCCAGCTAGGGTATGATTGTAAACATTGATAAACAGTAGCTTTATTTTTGTGCAGACCTGGAGATAAGCTTGCATCCCTTTAGTACAATACCAACTAAAATTGTGAATTACATATATATATATATGTACCTTATATATACCTAGAGTTCTTTGCTGGTTTGGGGCCAGAAGAGAGTTGGTCATCTTCACTTCTGAATTGCCTGATCTTCAGTGATTTAAGTTTTATTAACTTTACATTCTGAGAAAGAATATAAGATTCTTTTTCACAGTCTTTACTCGGTATTGAATTATTGATGCATTTCTTGCAAATGAATAGATTGAGACCATTGAACTTCATCTTGCTAATGTTAGAACTACCTAGGTGAATAGTCTCAAAGAGAAACATCCTTTTGCTTTTATCCAGGTACTATGCAAATGTGTTAGCATAATACCATGTCCTTTCTAATAATTTGAAAGCTGTTAATGCTCAGTCAGCTACTGTGCTCCTATACAAAACCTCATTGTTCTCCAGACAGTTCAGAACATGAGCTATCCCTGCCTGTCATATAAATATACCATGTAAATGGTAAACCTCCCCTTTTCTCCCCGGGCCAAAGCAAACAAGTAACATCTGAAAAGCTGTAGTGCACAGATTCTAAGAAAGAAGAAAATCTCACCAAAACAAAACTCATCATAGCATGCGGTCTATAGTTGTGAATGAAGATGATCACTTCTGGTAACAGCCTGGTTCCCCCATGCTGGTTTATGGATTGTTCTGCATCCATAGAATGGAGAATGGATCCTGAGGGCCTGTCAGCTGTTATTACAAACTAATCCCCAATTAGCATCTTTATTCAATTGTAAGAAAAACAACAACAACAAAAAAAATCTAGAATAACCACCAAATGGAAAAACAAGTTCAGTTTAATTAAAATGTAATAGCATTTGTGAAGAGCCTTAAACTGTGGGGGAAAATTCGATAGACATTTATTTTATTTGGGAACTTCAGAAAGGTAATTAAATGCACTAATTTCTTTTGAGTCCTCCCTGATGGTCTCTTAAATTCAGGGCCTAGTCTGTACTAGTGCTATCATCAGATTGATTTAACAATACTTATACATCTGACATGTGTTCCCAGAATTCTAATAACAGCATCAACTAGACAGTAGCTTTTAGAAATGTGTTCAGCCTGTAAGACTGTGCAGGGTCCCAGGCTTACTGTGATTCTTTACTTTTGCTAGTATGGACTTTGAGATTTCTGCTTTCCAATGTGTTTTGTTCAGGCTACATTTTAGTATATTTGGTGTTTAAGAAGAACTGTTAGCAAAATAGCATTTTCAGAAATTTGAGAAAACTAACCTTCTTTATTTCTTTACAGAAATAGGATGTTATTTCACTGGTCAAACTTAATTCCATCTAAACGTTTGTGATTATATAATGCATATACATATATATAAAATATATATAAACATATAAATATATATGTATAAAATAAGGTGTAACATAAAACATTAAATATTTATTATAATATGCTATTATATTATACATTATTAAATGCACATGCACCAAACTTACATGTCCATATACATGTGTGTGTATATGTGTGTATATATATATATATATATATATATATGTAACATCATCTTCTGCCTGGCACCTGAGATCAGGTTCATCTACAAGACATGAAATCTGAAGAGTAATTAACAGATTTCTCAGGTAACAGTAGTCTATAGTGGCTTGTGGTTGAGATCTGGTGGATTAGTGACGCTTTCATAAGTTCAGCATTTATTTATGTGTTTGATATATAGTTGGAATTAATCTCATTACATTTAAAACCCATACTACGTATTCAAGGCAGCCATCACAGACTCCCTTTATATTCAAGAGAAAACAAAACAAAGTGGTGATTACCACAGTGGCAGATGTCTAAACAAGGGTGAAGTAATCTCACCTCTTTTCTTTAAGATGGGAGATGATCTTCCCTAGATACTAGTGTGATATGTCATTCAAACCTTTTCTAGAAACTACTGGAAAAATGATAAAATAATAATAATCATCATCATAGCAATGTTACCCAGACCCCTAGCTATAACTAAAAAATGGATCTGTCCTTGGTAAACATTTAGAAACTTCTGCCTATGTAAGAAAAGGGTCTCCAGTGAATCAGAGTCTTATAATCAACATTTTCTGACACCGCTCACTCCTCTGGTATGCTGTCACAACAGTAGTGATGCAGGCTGCCTTTTGTTGATCTCTTTGGTAATTAGTTTTTGAAGGTTAATCCCACTAGGCATTCCCTGTGTCAGCATGGAGTTTAATGACTTTCTGAGCTTTAAAGCAATATGTGCTGGAGATAAAACATTGCACAAAGTTTAGGTCTGTATGATCCTCTAGCATGCTGACCCGATCAAATTCAGATAACCAACCCATAAGTTTAACACAGTTGATGCATTTTTATTTTCCTGACATAGGCTCCTTTCTGACACACAGGGAGCTATAAAGTAACCTGTGCATCCATTTTCTCTCTCACAGAGGATGAACATATATCTATTTACATCTTGGTCAGCTAGAGTTGGCTTTCAATGGAGATACAGTTCAAAGTTAAACCTTGACCTCTAGCAGGGCCTGAAATTTATTTAAAAATAAACTCCAGCTCTTAAAGTGCCCATGTTAAAGCTGCTTGGCCTTGGGGAGTGTAATGGGTGACAATGCCCAGTTCTTATGCTCTTCTAGGAGGTATCTTCTCTTGATCATTGCTTGAGATAGAGGGTGGACTGATGGTCTAATCCAACATGACTGTGCTTTTCTCTTTATAGCCTCAATAGCAAGAAGTTTTCAGACCTGCATCATCACATTTCACAACAGTAATGTCTCTGTTATTATTTGTATAGGCATTGTAACTCAAAACCCCAGTAAAGAATAAGGGTCCAATAAGATATGCAGTGTACATACAAAGACCAAAAATAGTCCTGAAACAAAGTGAATAGACCTCATAACAGCTGGAATTTAATGCATTCTTGGTGCACAGTGATCTCAAAGGGGTTGATTTTACATAGCTTCAGTCTTCCAGAATTTAGACAAAGAGGGTGGAGTTCATCTCACTAAAAGTGAATATCCTCCTTTGAGTACTTCACCCTTCTTTTCTTTTATAGTCATCGCTGGAGAAACAGGTATTTTTAGGGGAAGAGTTCCTCTCACTTCTAATCTGATGTTTTGTAGAGATAGATGAGTCATGTCCTTAGTTTTCTTACCATCAGTGGAGAGAGGAAGGTGCCTTAGCTAATGAACCTTCCCACCTATGGTAAGTGCCTATGTTAAGATGGAGTTTTATCCTATCTTTGTATCTTCCCCATGGGTATTTATTGCCCAGACAAATAGTTATATTGGATGCCAGATGTATAGAAATACGTCTGTCAGGGTTGCACACATTATACATGTACTTTTTGGGGGAAAGAAGAAATTCCTCAAGCAGTAGCAATTTCACCTTTGGGAATGAAGTTTGGGCTTAGCTTATCCCTATGGTACTAAAGTTAGATTACATGGCTAAATGTCTTACACTTGTAACACAGAAAGAATATTTATAAATACATTCTCTTTCACGCATAAGTACCTGCTCAGTGAAAACCAATGTAGCTGTGCTGGGGCTCAGCTGCTTTCCATTAGGGCTAATGACAACCACTGGGAGATATCTGCAGGATGCACTGGCTCTAAGGGAGATGCAGAGATTTTCTGCATATTTTTTCCCTTTCATTTATTGTAGCTCGGGAGGAGAGTGTTTGGGTCATTAGTTTTTAGGAAGGGTTTAAAAAAAAAAAAAAAAAGAAACATCAAAGTGATTTCATGAGAAGTCCAATTAAAGTATGTCCACCTCAGCTAAATATATTTTTACTGGTTGAAGCATGCTTGTGGAGTACTTCACCACATAAACATTTACTCTAGACAACAATGTGTATTTACACCAAAGGATGGTCCAGCCCAAGTTCTTCTTCCTTTCCTGACCCAACTGTCCCCTTGTATAGCCAGGTAAGTAGCCTGGAGCATGTTCAGTGAATATCTGGGATGAACCCAAAGGAAAATTTGGTCAAATATCCTTGACCTGGGGAGATTAGAAACACAAATCCAAAGAGACCATTGTTTTGGAAGCTCCCAAATGAGAGGAAATTGAAGGTATATCCCCTGTGCTGTCTTTCAGAATGGCTGTGTGAATTGGAAACTAAATATCTGGAAGGAATACTGTGAAAATCCTCAAGTCACTAGCATGTGATGTAGCTGTGCTCTACAGGTCATTAAGGAACTTCAACTCCCAATGAAATTAGTGAAAAGCAGAGGTGTACCAAAGCATGCCCAAGAGAGAATCAGTCACAAAACCAATTTTTATATGGACTTACACATCTTGTATATCCAGGGATGAGAAGAAACTTATTTCAGGATGACTCGATGAACAGGGATCTAAACAAGATGAGTGAAGAGATTTTATGCACTTTAGCAAAATAGTTTCACACTATCTGAAGGTCTGAATGCACACCTTTGCTCTAAATTCATGACCTGTGTACCATAGATACAGAGAACCCATAACTGAATCCTTGAAGCAAATTGTATCTTTTTTTCTTTACCACAGAATCCTAGGATAGTATGGATGGAAAGGGGCCTTCAAAAGTTACTTACTCCAATCCCCCTGCCATGAGCAGGGACATCTTCAACTAAATCAGGTCTCTCAGAGCCCTGTCCAGCCTGATCACAGATGGAGCATCTACCACCTCTCTGGGCAACGTGGGCCAGTGTTTCACCACCCTCATTGTAAAAAAATTCTTCCTCATGTCTAGTCTGAATCTCCTCTCTTTTACTTTAAAATCATCACCCCTTGTCCTATCGCTACAGGCCCTGATAAAGTCTGTCCCCACCCTTCTTATCAACCCCTTTAAGCACTGAAAAGCTGTAACAAGGTCTCCCTGGAACCTTCTCTTCTCCAGGCTGAACAACCACAACTCCCTCAGCCTGTCCTCATAGGAGAGGTGTTCCATCTCTCTGATAATTCTTGTGGCCTCCTCTGGACCCTTTCCAACAGATCCATGTCTGTCCTGTGCTGAGGACCCCAGAGCTGGAGATGGTACTCCTAGTGGGGTCTCACCAGAGTGGAGCGGAAGGGCAGAATCACCTCCCTTGACCTTCTGGTCACATTTCTTTTGATGCAGCCCAAGATATGACTTGCATTCTGGGCTGCAAGTGCACATCGCTGGCTCATGTCCAACCTTTCACCTACCAGCACCCCAAAGTCCTTTTCTGCAGGGCTGCTCTCAATCCCTTAAGCCCCAAGCTTGTATTGATACCAGGAGATTCCCTGACCCAGGTTTAGGACCTTGCACTTGGCCTTGCCCAAACCTCATGAGGTTCACATAGGCCCACTTCTTGAGCTTGTCCAGGTCCCTCTGGATGGCATCCCATCCCTCAGGTGTATCAACTGCACCACTCAGCTTGGTGTCATCCTCAAACTTGCTGAGGGTGCACTCAATTAGAATGTCTATGTCTTTGATGAAGATATTAAATATTACTGGCCCCAATATGGATCCCCTAAGGGATACCACTTGTTACTGGTTTCCTTCCAGACATTGAGCCATTGACCTCTCTCTGGATGAGACCATCCAGCCCATTCCTCATCCACCAAAGAGTCCAAACATCAAATTCGTACCTCTCCAATTTAGAAAGAAGGATATTGTGGGGGACTGTGTCAAAGGTCTTACAGAAATCCAAATAGATTACATCCATACCTCTTCCCTTGTCCACTTTATTGTCTTTACCTTTCCACTTCACAATTTTTTCTTCAATAGTAATGTCCCAGTGATGTGAAAATGCACATAATAGCAAAACTCTTATTAATTTTAGTAGGAACAATAACCAAGAAATTTTCTTATCAAACTTATACTTTTGTTATTGAAGTGATTAGAAGATGCATTCAAGGTGTCATTAGTTTTCTTCAATTTCATTTTATTTTCCTTTTGAATACTTATTAAATGGATAATTAAAGTCATTTAAAGAAAAAAAACTCTTTAATAAAATGACATTTTATTAAGTAACTGTTATCATACAGTTACCAAACAGTATTGTTATTCCTTGAATGGTTATAAGCAAAATACTGAAGTAAACTGATGAATAGAAGCTCCAGATTTTCTGATGCAACAACCATTGACTTCAGCAAGCTTTGAATCACATCCAAAGACCTGAAGGAGGAAATGTAGTAATTCAAAATGTCTATGACTAAACAGTTATGTTTCTGTTTATAGCATTAGAAACATTGCCACATGCTTTCTAATCTGTGATACGGTTACATGGGAGCAAATCTATAGCAGGGTGGGGGCATGTTTGCTGTGTGTGTGTGTGTGGGGGGTGCTTGTTTTTGTTTTTGTTTTCCTCCATGTATACAGTAGGATCAAATTTATATCAAATAAAGTCATTATTTATTCAGGATCATTTAGACTCTTCTATCAATCTCCTTTTCTGAAATGTATAGTTAGAAGAAAACATTTATTTCATGCAATTGTATGTTAATGATAATAAGAACAAAACTTGTTTCCAAAGAATATTGTGCCATTGCACAAGAGAGAAAAAAGGAAGTAGAGAAAAAGGAAAAATATAATCAAAAATCAAATGAAGAAACATTTTCAAGTTAATTTCATGGAAAATAGCAAATTAAATTCACAGGAAATTAAACAAAGGAACCATCTTTGAAGAAAGAAATACGTTCATTTTCTACAGTTCTATGATACATATTTTCAGCAGTTTATTTGCATCAGATAAATATTTTTCACGTATGGTTGTTCCAGTTGTCCAGTAATGAGATTCAGAATGATTTTTCAAACTAAGACAGAGACATGACTTTTCTGTCAAAATGGCACATAAATGTAATTCAAATGGTACAAAAACAAGTTTATAGAAGTTATTATCGTCTGAGTTTCTACAGAAAAACTTTCAGTACTCACTCTATTTCATATACTATTTCTATCACATTAAAAGAATATGTGGGTTTTAGGCAGTTTAGTGGCTAGTGTAAAACCAAAATCTACAAGGAAACTGAGCCATTCTTCATCCTACCTTTGGAATCACAAATAAATGGCATTTGATTTCACACCCAAACTGTCCTACCTGTAGGTTGTTATGTTTCTGAACACTCTATAGAGTGCACGTGATTTCAAATAAGTTGCCAATTGGAATATATTTCCTTTCCTGTCTGTGCCTGAAAAATGAAATCCTGCAGCTTAAGTTAACATGGGAGATTTGTATCTATTTGTAAATATTAACCCTGTGAAATCAAAGTGGATAAAAATTTTTATGCTATTTTGTCAGCAACTTGGCTTTTAATGGGCTGCAGCTCTACTCTCCAGACCATTTTTAACTCTGCTGTAAGTTCACGCTGGCTTTAAATGGGCTTCACATCTCTATGCATGCTCAGGAAAAAACAAATACAGGCTATATTGTTGGTGAAAAGTTGTCTCTCGTATTAGCTGAATCTTAGTAGACTGAGACAGGTCTAAACAAAGAATTTATTCTGAAGTCAGCAGATGTCCAGTTTCAAAGGAACTAATTTAATTTCCATATGTTGTCTGCAGTTTATTCTATCCACCTTTCCAAGTCTGCGAATTTCTCTTGTTCCCATCACCACTGATGTCTCTCTGCCTCTTTTAAGGTTGCTTGATGAGAACAGAAAACTCATGTCCTCCTCTTTAGGAAAGGATAACAAAATAAATCACTGCTATTGATCAAAAACAAATGAAAAAGGTGGAAGATAGTTGCCTTACTCAGTAATCTGCTTCTCAGAGAGAATGGGAATGCCTTCCCTTTTAATTTTTTAATCTACAGACTTTTCAGGAAAAAATCTTCTCATCATACACATTTATCAATTCCCATAAAAACATATGCTAGACTCATTTCAGCACTTTGATCAAAACTAAGATTTTTCTTTTATTGTATATCTGTATTGACTTTTGTACATTTTTATTTGGAAATATAAATGAACCTTTACAATTCCATAATTTTCCATGAACCTACATTTTAAATATTCCATTGCTTAACTCATCTAAAACATCTTGTTGATAAAACCGAAAAATGGCATTCAAATTTGACTTAAAATGCAGTAATTTTTAATACATATCCCACAAAAAAAAAAAAATTGAAAACTTTCCTTCTCATATGATATTGAGAATATTAATAAATTAAAATGTTTTATCTTAAAAATCTCTTCCTCATGGATTATTTCAATAGAACTTCAATGAAATTGTTACAAAAGAAAAACAAAACCTCATTAAAAAGCTTTCACTGTGCCAAGTGTGATAACAGTGCTTACAAAAGTAAATCCTAGCTCTTTGTTCACAGTTTTGTGTGCAATTCAGATAAAAGTTTCTCTTCCCTTGTAAGTGAAAGTTAAGCATCTGCCCTATGTATAATTTTGGAGTGCACATTACTTTTGATTTCAGTCTTAGGATCTCCTTTGTCTCACCTAACTAGAGCCATTTAAAAGCTGATAAGCCTAAACTAATTGTCTGGGCTCCCATTTTAATCAATTGACAAAGACAGGCATCTCCAAAGCATGATTTGTCCTGCTTATCTTAGAAACATAGGTGCAGAAATCTCATTACCGTGGGATGAGTTGCCTTTTCAGAAATACCTCTCTCTCCACTTTGACTACAAAAGAGCTTAAATAGTTTTGTTAAATTAGACATGCAACTTTCAAATTACTCCAGTGAGATGAGGTGAATCCTCTCACCTTTTTAATGTGAGGCTAGATAACTTTCCAATATGTTATTCTCCCTCTTAAATTCTGAACTCTGTGGGTAAATTGTAGGCTTGTAGTGGGACTGAGGTGGGACCCTGGCTATGACCTTAGTTTTGCCTTGACATTTTGGCTTCAGAGGAACTTGAGACACAAAGGAAGGTTCTGGTTTGACACCAAGAAGGAAGCTCTTGGATGAGTACCTATGAAGACACACTGCCATGTTTTGTACAGCCCTAGTTCTGATACGTAGTTAAAATTCAGCATAGTTAGTAAATTCTTATGCTTCATGTAGCTCTTGGAGGCATAAAAAGTGCATGGTAATTACAGACAGTAAATCTTTTTATAAATTATATAATATGCATGCATTTCAGCTACATTATTGTTCAATGTTGTATTCTTAATGGCATATTTTTGTACTATTTTAGTTGGACAACAAGCTGGAGTTTAGAAAAATTAGGCTATGCAACCTTTCTGTTTGTTACTATAAGGGCTGAGTCTTATTATTGGGTTCTGGGAGTGGGTGATGTTTTTTTCTTTACTCAGGATTTTTTTTAATCTATTTTTTAATATATATCAGAACTTCATGTTAAGCAACTATAATTTGCAAATAGGACTTCATTAAAGCTTTGTTCTTTAGGTATTTTCTAGCAAAAGGGAGAAAATCGACCCTTGAATTGTTTAGGTGTCATGACATGAGCATACTTCAAGGTCCCAGTTTTTTATTATGGTCTTCTGACGGTATAGGTTGAAGCAAAATTATCCAGATGAAACTCTTTAATATAAAATGGATGAAGGAATCTAAATCTCTGGAAGCCATAGGCTCTGAGTGTTAAATCACTTTGGAAATCTTCTAACTTTAGACATCTATATTGTTGGAGTCTCTTTTTCTTTGTTAAGCCTATCTGAAGGTAGACATCTAATCCAAATCAGATGAAATATGATTTAGAATTGGTTATTCCTCATCATTAATTTTAAAGGGACTTCAGGTGACTACTTCAGATGCAGAAGTACATCTATGTCTTCAGAAAAAATCCATCTTATGAGAGAGCACAGATGTAACACAGATGTCAGAAGACATAAATGCTACCCTCACTATTCAACTCTAGTTTAGATGCAGGGATATTATTAGCACATTTTGAATACATTATGAAGATGGGCATTATGATTCCATTTTACAGATGGAAAAGCTCAGAGATAGCTCAGAGAAGTTGAGTGATGTGTACAGAGGGGTCAGACCAGGCATTGGCAGAGCTGGGATTACAACCAGTGTCTTCTGGATCTCTGCCCAGCTGCGGCATCATTTGGGCAAGAACCAAGCAGGAAAAATTAAAACATCTGAAAAATTTGACCTAAAGCAATTTTGAAAATGTCATCCGATTCATCTACAGACTTAATTCATTCTAAGGACTTTTTACCCTAACCTAGCTTTCTAAAAGGACTTTGAAATGGAAGCTATATATTTATATGTATGTGGTGGTTTCTTTTTAATACTCTTTACACGCATCAATGTAACGTAGCCAGCAGCATTTAAATATTAATTAGGAATTAATTTGTTTCCAGATCTAAACAGAAGAGTAGAAAATATTCATTTTATTTGGCACATTTTTGGTACTGGCTCACAAATAGATGAATATAATAAATAAAATATTTTATTTTGTGAGTTCTTACAAACAGACGCTATTAGTAGATGTTGAAGTAATTTGCTTCTGCCTTTGAAGAAAATCTCTTTCCTATCAAAGGAAACTCATGTCTTCTGAAACAGGACCCTTGCTCCTGGGCAAAGAGCCGGAGTTAGCTCAAGCAGATCCACCCTGAGAGAAATCAAGCTTGTGTTACAACTCCATGTTTGCCTGAAAATTAGAAGAGCTCAGATCTGGCACTCGTAGCTGTCATAGCAGAGTAGCAAAAACAAAAGTGAACTCACTGAAGACTGGTGGGAGGCAGGGGAACGCCATGGGCCTCCTTGCCTGCTTGTATCACTGTCTAGACCCTTCTGGGGATGCATTCGTTGGGAATCGTAACTTTACTTGACATGCACAAAAAGCTGTTTTGGATCACATCGGCAGTATTTATACCCCATAGGAGATGACTGTTTCATAAGAAAAACTTACAAGCAAGGAGAGATTTGGAGGCTGACTGAAAGGGAAGTGTTCAGAGTGTGAAATAAAAGGCCTGGAGACAGGTAGTGTTTGAGTTCCCCAGGGATTAGTATTGGATTGACTTTACATATTTTCTGTAATTATTCTGAGCAAAAGAAATGGAGGAATGCTATATTAATTTTGGCTAACAACCTGAGTTTTGGATGCATGATCAGAACAGAAAATCATAGCTCATAGGCAACTATCTTTACATTTGTGAAACAAAAGGACAAAATACGTACATGCAAAAAGAGCTGGTTTTAGAAATCCAGTTTTACCTAGTTGATTGAAAACTACAGTTGGTTTCTCAATGTGAAGTAAAATCCTAGCAAACAATTCAAGTGTGTCTTACTGCAGCGATCATGCTCAGTACTGCTCCCTCTCCCATTCTTGTGTGTCTCTCATTATACCGTTATTGCTTAAAGAGAGAAATGAACATGTACAGTTAGTCGACAGAGTGAAAAATGTGTTCTGTGAGAATCAAGCTGGATTTGCAGGTCATGAGTTTCACTGAATTTATTCTTTTTTGCATAATCATAGTTTTAATGAAGATTAGTTCTGAGATAAACAAAAACCTTAAGCAAGATCTAGAGCAAGTATCCTTAAAGTATTTGAGAAATAAACGGCATTTGTTGTTGAAAGTAAGTACCTTGCTTTCAATTTGAAAATACATGTATTTAACCATCAGCCATCACTTCTCTTTATGCATATGACAAAACCATCCCTCAGCCTTCCCCTTACTAAGTGGACTGAATAGTAGTGCATATAGTCCTATTCTTTAGTGACTCTCAGAGCTTTAAGGAATTTAACACCGGTAATTGCTGTACTTTCACGCTAAATGTCTATGTTGCTTTTCTAGTCAATGAGGGGAAAATAGTTATCATCTTCATACTATCAGAATGAGACAAAGCACTCTTTGAAGGCATGCAGCGCTCTATGCTGATCACAGAGTCTGGGACTCAGATTTCCATGTCTAACCCCCAGAGGACCACAGAAGGGCAAATTACTCTAATCCTCATTCACAGGAACCCTGTTTACCAGGTGATCTGAATAACTCTGTATCAATCACCCATCATCTTACTTCTTCCTGCTTTCCTGACCTTGAAGTCAACAACAAATTTATCAGCTATGAGACTGAACATTGATAAATTCCACAAATAATATAGACCAAATAGCTCATTTCTGTGCACTCCCACAGAAACAAACCTGTTCAGCATTAATTTGCCATTTATACATTTATTCAGAGGATTGTCACTTGTCCTGTGTTTAATCTGGCTGATATGTATCATATTAAGGTTATGCTGTCCATTTTTCTTAGTGAAAATGTGCAGTGCTAAGACAAAAATCAATAAACCTACATCTACTTCATCAATATTCTCTCTATTGACATATAAAAGTCAGTTTAAAAACATCTGGTTTCCATACTACTTGGTATTAATCTTATTTTAACCCTCTAAATCCTTGCTATTCAAGTCCTAAGATCAGTATCAGACTGACAGTAAGACAAATATATTATCTCATTTATCCAATAAAAGCAATGATGCAACATTAATGTTTCTACAATATTTCCTCCCATTCAGTGGTTATTGAAAATGGGGAATGAGTGGTGCTGAGAGCTTCTTGGCTAAACAAACTCCCAGGCACAAGAACCTGGATTTTGTAGCTGAAAAACTTTCATAACTACTCTTTAACTTCTTCCTAAGGAGACTCATCTTTATTATTCTCATCTTTCGAGACACGTCGGAAAATGAATACAGTAATCCAGTTCTGACTTTACCAATATCATGTCCAGATGGACATAAACAACACATAAACCTATTAGTGATTTACATATATGTGCCTGATATTTGAAAAGTTAATGACACAGTTTTCCCTGAGATGTTTTTGAATACTTAAATGCATTTTCACAAAGATTATAATAGCAGTATTCCGTGATAACGTTATGCCAGTGGCAGCCATAAGGAATTGACAGTATCACAGTATGTTTGGGATTGGAAGGGACCTCAAAAGATCATCCAGTCCAATCCCCCTGCTGGAGCAGGAATGCCTAGGTGAGGTCGCACAGGAACATGTCCAGGTGGGTTTTGAATGTCTCCAGCGAAGGAGACTCCACAACCCCCCTGGGCAGCCTGTTCCAGTGTTCTGTCACCCTCACTGAGAAGTTCTTTCTCAAATTTAAGTGGAACCTCCTGTGTTCCTGCTTGATCCCATTACCCCTTATCCTATCATCGTTTGCCACTGAGAAGAGCCTGGCTCCATCCTCGTGGCACTCACCCTTTATATATTTATAAACATTAATAAGGTCACCCCTCAGTCTCCTCCAAGCTAAAGAGATCCAGCTCCCTTAGCCTTTCTTCATAAGGGAGGTGCTCCACTCCCTTAATCATCTTCAGGATGATTCCTTCAATTCCTTCAGGTTAAGTCAGTATATATGAAATTAGTGCTGCTGCTTGTTGTCTTGTTACCTCTATTAATTCTAAAGCTAAGAAATCCTGAGCCCTGTTCATTAACATCTGTAATGACAGCTCTGTCTCCATCACTTCTGTGACTTTGTGAAAAGGTTTTCTTTATTTATTTTATTCTCTCTGCTTGATTAGTCATATCACTAGCCACCACCCATAAGCCCTTATTGGTTCATCTCTGACCCATTTAACTTCTTGTGATGAAGAGCAAAACGCTCTTCTCCAGCATTTGTGCCTTACACGGAACAGATACTGTTGCTTCAGATGTTACTACTGGACTTGTCTTTGCTTCCTTAATTAACACTTACTGCTCTATTGCAACTATTATTAGATAAAATTGCTAAGTAAGAATAATTATACACAACCTGTAATAACCACTACAACCCAAAATAACAAATTGTATATTATACTTGGAAAATTAATGTCTTGGCCAGTACTTGCACTGATGACATATTGACTAAAATGTGTGCTCTCAGGATATTTTCTACAAGAAAAAAGGCACTCAAGGTAAAATTTGAGAAAGGTGTTTATATCTTTAGTTTTAAAAGACAAAAGGAAAAAAGTGAAAGAGAAATCAAGGGAGAGAGTGAGAGAGGAAGGAAACGAGACTGCTTTGGTCCAGACAGGACAAAAGTTACAACAATAACATGATCAATAGGATTTCTGAAGGAGTAATAAATAGCCAATGCTTCTGTTGATCTAATCTTCCTAATTTAAACAGCAATATAGATTTGCTTGTTTATGTTTGGTTTTGGTTTTTTTTTTTGGGGGGGTGGATTTTAAAATTTGTTTTGGTTGGTTGGTTTTCCTCTCCTCTTAGCCCCACTGGCGAGAAATTTATATCTCACTTGAGCAGACAGGCAAGGAAGGAACAGTGTTCATTGACTTGTCATTTTTTCAGCAATTTCTCAAATCCTGTGTGTCAATATTCATGGGAAGATTAGCACCAGAGGAAAGGGATTGAAAGGCTTCCTCCCATTGCATCCTAACAGAGGGAAAGCTACAAATGGGATTAAGTGAATCTGGGAGACCACCACCCTCACTCCCAAAAATGTCCTACATATAGTATGTTTGGTGTCCTTTCCCCTTCTGACTGCTCAGAAGCTTCGTGGACCAGCCAGAAGTTTCCCAGAGACTGCTCACCCAACAATGTTTTATGTTTGTTGTTCTCATGTCCTCTAAAAGAGAGTCTCCAGAGGCACTGAAAGCCTTGTATATGGGCTCACCACATTCATAGCAGACATGTCAAACTGTGAATATATAAATCTCAGACACTTTCATCCTTTGAGCAAGACTGGAAGTTGGATGAATCCTGGCTTAAGCCTTTTATCTCATGCCAAGTTCTTCCCTGTCTGTGAAGCCCATGGTATTTTCTGTCATTTGCACTCAAGTCCTGAAATGAGATTTAAAGTCCATTCTCTGCTTCTATCCTCTAGCACCATTTTATTTGCAGTTTTAATTCAGATACACATCAATCCTATTAGACACTCTGAATTATATGTTAATTAAACATGTCACCTAAAAATGGTTCTGCTGAATTTAGTGGCAAATCTGTTATTGCCTGTAGGAGGAAAGGATCCAAAGCATTTACAGTATATATTTTTGATCACTGTTGTGAAATAAAAGTGACAAAGACAAAACCCAGTTTTATTCAGGTACCACAAGCACAGACATTGAAGTATATCAGCATTCACCAATAAAACGCCAGAGGATTCAGGTCTGATGACTGAGCCCTCTTTGGATGTAGGGTATTGAACTGAGAAGATTATGGCATCTTTTTTTTATCAGAGCAATCTCTGATTTTTGCAATAAGATGATCTAGTTCAGGATTCTGTTGCCCAGACTTAAATATCCAGCCCCATTTTAGACACCTTACAGTATCTCATGTGGCCTCCAGTTGCTGCTCCTGAGAGTAGATGTCCCAGATACCTCTGAGTGTTTCTGCAATAATACGTAAGCAAATATGTTGAAAATTAAATCGTGCTCTTCTGTGCCATGGAAGAACCTTCACTGATGGGCATGAAAACAAGAGTCAGAGGAAAACAGCTGTGACTGCAGCTATAGTCTCAGTCATTTACGTGACTGAGAGAGAAAGAAAAAAAATAAAACAACAACAAAACCAAACCAAGGAGAGCAAAATAAACCCAAAGGTGATGTAAGAACTAAATTTGTCAAGAGTAGACCTGTTTAAATGTTTAGGTTTCTACCTAATAGAGAATTCTAAATAGGAAAACTGTTCTATTTCCAGGTGTGTGTCGGGGGGGGGATAGAAACAAAACCAGAAAACAGTTGTTTCGAATTTTCTACAAGGACTAAAAAAATCAAACCAACAGCAACAACAACAATGAAAAAACAAAATAAAACAAACAAACACACACACACACACACACACAAAACTTCAATAAGAAGTTTTGCAAAAAAATTGTAAAGAATGTAATTCAAGTCTAGGAAGTCAAACTCGGAAATTTCCAGCTCAATCTTGGTACTTGGATCAGCCCCGGAAGACTGATAGAGCTTCTAGTAAGAGTCGCATAACTCAGAGGCTGAGTTTGGACCAATTCCATGGTAGTTCTGCAGGTATCCAACCTAGCCCTGTATGGCTGGAAGTTCAGTCCCAGGTGATCCTAATATTTTTCACACTTCTTCACAGAGATCCTTGCACCTCTGAAGACTCCAGGCTGAGGCTGCTGGCACAGTTGCCTGCACTGCAGCTCTGGAGTTGTAGACCTGAAATTTTTGTTTCTCCAGACTCTGAAGACAGAGTGTACTTGTGAAAGACAGCACCTCCTGCTGAGCTCTGATTCATTTGCAGTCTGCTGGGTGAATTGTCTTGGTCTCTGCTTCATCAGAAGCTCACTAAAAACCTTTTTAGTGTATAACCTAATTAATATAGTACCTGCTCACTGGGACCTTATATTTTGTTGGGATGCAATGCTGCTGTACAATTCAGAGAAAGGTAACTCTACCTTGTGAAATAAGTCTCCATTTTATTTCATCTCTTCTTCATTTGTAATAGGAAAAAAACACCACCACAACACACAACTCATTATTTTGAAACTATCTGTGAACACCTCATCTTGTGTTTTACCCCATGAACACGTTGGTATTTGCAGTCAACCTGACCTACGCCATACATTCGGTAAGCCCTGGGCTGTCCAGCATCCCCTTTCCATTTCCTCAGTACTTTTCTCCAGTCTGTCATTCTCCTTCTTTGGAGAAGACTACAGTTATTCATTCTCCTCTCACTTTTTGATATTGGATGGGATTGACTGGGTTCACTCTTCTGATTCACTTTCTCTTTCACCAGAAGGACAGACAATGAAGAAGCCAGAGCACATGGTCTGATGAAAGCCTTTCATTTTGAGGAATGAAAGTACAAGACAAGCCAAACTTCTCTGGAAGAAAAGTGATCTCTGGTCTCTCTCAACACTCCACACTCAAGAGGTGCAACTAATTTGCCATGCTTTGGTGGCAATTGTCTTCATTGAGAATAGGACTTCAGAGATAAAACCAGAAGCACCTTAACACCATCTCCAAGAGACTGGAGTGGATACTTAATTTTTCTGATTCTGTTGAATTTCGAGTAAAATCTAAGTGATTAGCTTTGAAGTCCCTTTTAAGAGTCTTCCAGTGGTTTGAAAATCCTTGTCAAGAATCCTATCTTTCCCTGTGGCCTTCTGAGGTCTTATCTTTGCTCTTTTGCTTCTCTATATAATAGCACCATCTGATAGAATGAAGAGCTAGAAGCTTTTAATTTGATTTTCAGAAGTTGCTCTATAGTTGATTCCAATCTTATTCTGCTCTGTGGAAGCAATTTGTAACCCTGAAGTGCTGCTATTCTGGCTTAGTCTTGATATATCCTACAGTTTCTTATAATCCAGCTTTCTCTCATATTGAGTCTTTCTGCAGGTCAGTGTCATCCATATAGGCTCACCTGTCTTAACTGTGGAAATAGATTGAACGGTCAGTTCCTTCTGAGCCTACAGAAACAGCAGCTAATTATATTCAACCTCCATGTGTATTTCTGGAGAAGCAGAGTAGTTGTTGTGTTGTGTTGTGTTGTTTTTCATCACTGACTGAATGACACTTTCCTGATACTGTCCTAAATGGCTTTGAATACTCTAGTTCTTGAGAGAGTATGGATCCATCCAGCTGTGATTTTCCTACTCAAACCATGTACAAGCCAACAAAAACTGAAGACACACAAGAGTTATAAGTGTTTACATGAGTTTGGCACTGTATCGGATTTTGAAGTTGTTCACACATTTCATGTTATTACAGTCTAATACAGTTTACAAGGGAACAAATTCATTTTAATTCCAGCCTTGACAGGCAGCAGTCTATTGCCTAGATCTTCAAAAGATTAGCCATTGATTCTTGGAGAGTTCTCTGCTTCAAGTCACTGTGATAACACAAGAAAATAGATAAACTAATTTTCCAATCATTCATTAATTACTGTAATGATCCCATGATGGATTGGTAAAGAACTGTGTACTTATAGGAAGGAGTTTGCTCCTAACTTCTTGTATCCAAAGTTGGTTTATGCCCTGAAGCAGGATGCTTATAGCTTTATAACTTACATTCTCTGTAAAATATCTGTTACTTTTTCTAAGGAGGACTAATCTTTATTAGAATCCTATTATTGTCCAGGATGGTAACATTTTATGCTAGTAGGCATCAGAGGTTATTATTTTCCGTAAAAAAAAGTATATGCTTTCTGATGTTTTCTAAATTTATTGTGTAAATAGGAGTATTATCACTTCAAAAACTTCAGGCCTTATGTCATACATTAGTCAGAGGTAAAGATTTCAACCCATGCATATCTCCCAGCCAGCTGAGTCAAGTTTGAATGTGGAATTTCATGCTCCTTGAGCTTGACCTCAACCTCTTATTGTCTTGTACTTTTGTGCTCTACTATTTTAGGAATTATATCAGAGTTCACCTTTCCTACCTCATTATTTGCATTAACTTCAGAAGTCTTTATAGGTTTATTCGGTAATTAAACCATGCATTAGTTTCCAGATTATTTTATTTATATATCTTTCAAAGGCTTTCATAAGTTACTTGTCACTAATACCACAACTGGATCTGGAGAAATCAACTGAATATTGCTGAAACCATTATGCACTCTGCAGATACCCTTTTTAAGCTAAGACTTATGAAGTCTCTACATTTCACGATGTGCTGGTAAAACTAATATATTAGGCTATTGTGCATACAGAACTTTGCACAATTTGCTCAATAAACCATTTTATGAAGAATGTTCTCACTTTCCACCAATGTACTGGCTAAAGGAGATGGTTATGATCACATCATAACATCTGTTGCCAATGTAAGCAAGGATAGGCATGCTGGACTAGGTTTGTCTTGCAAAAATAATCTGTTTCTGTGTGAATCCACTACACGTTTCCATTTGGTGTTCTCTGAGATACTAAACTTCCACCTTAGCCACTTTAATGAGAATCCAGCACAGTTGTTCTCTAACAGGTGCTGTAACCGGCACAAGACGTACATTATTGGGGAGGTCCCTATTGCCTGATGCACAACAATAGGTGAGCAGTTAGTATTTAGGACACTTCCAGTGTTTTGATCGAGATGTGGAACGCAATCTAGTTGAAGATGTCTCTGGTCATTGCAGTGGGTTGGACTAGTTGACCTTCGAAGGTCCCTTCCAAACCAAACTATTCTATGATTCTATAAAGCTCTAATTACTATGGGATTTTTCAAATTAAACTGTGTATAATAGTAAGAAAGTCTAGAAACTTGTATAAAACTTGCTTAACAAAGAGTTACTACAGAACTCCTTTCACCAGAGAAAAAACCTGTAGCAAAGAGCACAGATAGCTAAACTGAAAGGTAAAAATTCCTTCACAGCAAGCCTTCTGTTGAAGGTCATAAATTTTTATACTGATCTCAGTTCAAGATGACAAAGAAAAATGCCCATATTCATGTGTAATTCCAGGAATCACTAGCACATTATGGCAAACAGAGCTGGCTTTCTGATGCTGGCAATCGGTCTGTTCTTTAATTTCTGTGTTCCTTCTTATCCATGGTTTGTTACCTATGGGAATGAGAATGGAAAAAAACAGAAAATTAGCAAAATGGCTGGGAAGATTTTGTTGTGCTTTGTTTGTTTGTTTGTTTTCTTCTCAGAAAATAGTAAATTAACAAAATCACAATATTTCTCAGAGAGAGTTATTTTTTAAAAATCTTATTTCCAATCAGGAGAGGCAAACAAACAGATCTTAGGGATTTTTTTTCAGATTTACTGACACTTTGTTTTGACATTTTCAAAATGAAAATTCTGCTTTCTTAATTCAAAACATTTTGCTTGTTTGCTTTATTAGTCAAAATAGAGCAATATCTGACCTTGCTTAGCCTTGTACCACTTTTTGAAGTGCAAATTGTGCCAAAGTTGTATGTAACTCTACTGTTCCTGCTCCCAGGGCTGTGTGCAGCTGAGTTTACCTTCCAGAATTCAGTAGTCTTTAGAATCTCAAGCATAATTTTTCCAGTTTTGTCATAAAAAATCTCAGCAGACCCTAGCAGTTTGGAGAAGGAAGAAGAGTTAGTCCCCCATAATTAGACATTGTGTTGAATATCAATAAAGTAGAAACACTTTGCAACACCAAAGCCTGAATATGACTGTTAAAAATGAGTATGTCAACATCAGTGGCTGGATCATTCTTTGGTCACCTGGTTGTCCACAAATTCATCAACTGGGATTTTTCTCTGTAGCAGATCAGCTAAGTTTTTCCTTAACAAAACTGGATCATGCACATATTTGGTTGAATGTACAACATATTGTCTAAAGAAAGGTCTGTGGAGAAGTGATCAAGTCAAGGACTGCTCCAAGTGCTATGCTGAGAGGGTAAAGCCAGTTAATTGACCATGAGCAGTATGGATGCAAGTAGTTCTGCAACACAAGTCCAGCAAATAGATATCATTTTCCTGGAACAGAGAATGAATTCAGTATAGACACACTAATTATCACCATGATTACAAAGATAGCTCTAGACTGGGAGATGCTTATTTGTTTGGTTGCCCTGGATGTCTCATGTCCACTCACTAAGAATTCACTCCAGAATTAAGACTGTTTTGTAAACTGATGCTATATGCTATTTTGATACAACACACTGTGTTGCCTAAGTCATTTTTCACTCCCAAACTGAGGAATATCTGCATTAAAACTCATTTAAAGTAAATAAATAAATAAATATTTAATTAAGGCATCTCATTTGAATTCAAGGTCTGTCAGGTTCAAGAAGACTGTCAATCATTGTTCAAAAGTATGGTCTGGGACAGTGTATCTAGTCAGCAAAAATAAGTTAATATATTAAATGTTTGTGTGTAATACAGATCCAATGTTTTGAAAGTGCAAATAGCATACTTTCATTTTAATTTTAAATACAAAAGGTACACAGAGGCTAACTCTGATAACGATGTTTGGGAGTTATCTGCATAAATCATATCAGCATATAACAGGATTTGTGACAGCAATGCCCACACATCAGTTTTTATGTTTACTGCAAACACCCTAACTAGGTTTTCCTTCCCAAACTATTCTCTGATTTACTTCTTCATGAACTGTCATGGGGCCGGGCTGGCTTGTGAGGTTACAATACAGTACAATGCTTTCTCTACTGTATCCGTCTTCCTATTTCTTATCCAGAGAAGGATTATAGAGACAAAAAACCAGTTTCTCCTAATTGTACCAGCATGGTTGTACACACTGGGATAATTTTGAGACTGCAGCTGCAACAAGACTTGTAATAAAGGTAAATGATGTACACTTTGATTACACGCAATTACTACATTTTCCCATGGAACATCTTCCCACTTAATGGATATACAAGCTACTATGAAATGAGTAAGAAATACAATCGCTGTAACAAGCAAACCCTGTGTATATTTCCAAAAATACCATTCCTGTGTCAAACTATGAGTTCAAACAGCAATATGATCCATCCTCTTAGGAATGAATGTGGATAGCAAGAGCAGTACTATTGAAGTTTGTCAGGAAATACCTACTGGACATAGGAATTATTTATATGGACCCCCTTTTTAAAGCAGTGTAATGAGTTTTCATACAAATGAGAATCTGAACCTGAACAGACTGAATAACGTTCTGCTGTGATGCCCAAGGGGACAGATCCTGCACGGGGCTCAGTTTCTTTTTGAATATGCTCAGCTTACTGCCTACATCCTCTTATTTCACTCTCCCTTCTGCTATTTTTCTCAGAATATGTCTTGGAAGTCAGCCACCCACTCTTCTCATTGCATTTTCTATGTTTTCCTTCTTTTGATTTCCCTATACTTGAGGGAGGGAAAGCAAATATAGAACTGCAATTGGCTGACAAATTTTACCTTTGCTTCATGATAGTTAGAAACATGATGCTGATTTTCTAGGTTGTCACTAGCTAAAAGAGGAAATAAAACAGCTCTAATTAAAAGAATTACCTTTGTGCTGTCTTCACACTGCATTCACATGAAAGAACTCTTAGGAAAGATTTGCTGCACACAAAAAGCCAAAGAGAAACACTGCGCCTATGAAATCCTTTTTATTTTTAGTAATCTGAACAATTTGAGGCACAAAAGTCAGTGGGAAGGAGTAAGTTTGCAAAGCTGAAGAATTCCTTCCCTTGCAGCTGAAAGAACAAACTGACCTGTCTAAATTTGTGATTACTTTCCATCTTGTTTAAAAGGCATTTAGATGAGGTTCTTAGAGACATGGTTTAGTGCTAGGGTTAGGTTGTGGTTAGACTTAATGATTCTGAGGGTCTCTTCCAACCAAAACAATTCTATGATTCACAAAACAAATTAGAAGCATTTTTCCCTCTCAGAACTATTTTTTCCCCTGAAGCAGACACAGAGAAGCTGGATACTTCAAATCTATGGAAGCAACTCAACTGGAAAAGCAATAACATATTCACAAGATGTTCTGATCACTGAAATTTCTGGAAATGCATCACACTGCCATCATTTATGTGATGAGATGTGTAGCTGAAACAATGTAATTTAAAATTAACTGGTTTGGAGAACAGTGCAAGTCTCATTATGGTACCAAAAGGCTCAGCACCCCTTATAAAATACACCTGGTAAGTTGTGTAATATCAAGATCATCTGGCCACCATTGGACTCCAGGTTGATCTCAATACCTGAATTATGAAAATCTGCCTCAGACACATGAGGGGCCCAGTGAAGAGCAGTTATACAAAGAAATGCACTGTGAAATACCTTTATCTTCAAATATCTACAATCTTCTTCTGTTACTGCCTCTCAACACTATTCAATGGATGGACTGTACAGAGCAAAGACACTAACTGTGCTAACTCCTCAGTAAATGGCAATATTGTTTTTAAACCATTCACACAAAGGATGGATTTAGGGTGTTTTAGTCTACCCAATTCTCCTTTACCTTTCTATACTTTTTTTTTCTAATGTTGTGATGTTAACTGACTATAGACTTTGTGATGCTAACCTCTAATAACTCCAGTACTCTAATAATTCAAATCTAGAATGAATGCTCCATACATGTGTTCAGAGCAGGTTATTTGGATTCTCATCACAAACACAGAGAAGTTTGGGAAGTTCAGTTCAGTGGTAGATGATTCATTTGGAAAGAGCAGGTTTACTGAGGAAAACAAAAAAGACTGGAGATATCCTACTGAAACCACTTACCGTGTCGTGTACTCCTCATGTGAGGTAAGAACAACACCTATACAGGGGTATAGTTACCTTTTCTCTTCCTTGCTTTTGTACCGCGTTCTGCACCAAACTAAACTCAGATTCTCATTTCTGTTACTTACCCAGTTTACTCTTTGTGGTTTATGTTTTAGATGAAACTTTTAGACTGCTTGTTTTCCTGGAAAGCCAGGTTATCTTGGAGACCAGTGTTTGTGTGACTTCTAAAAGAACAGCTTCAATCACCTTAGAAAAGTAGGTTGTTTTTTCTTTTTTTCTTTTTTAATTCTCATGGCCTTGTACGAAAGATGCTTCTTCTGATAACATTTCAAAGTGTTACCTGAACAGAATCATATTTCTATTCAGCCTTTACATTGGGATTATATTATTTTAAAAAGGGACTTTGAGTCCTTTCACATATGCACACAAATATGAAGTATTATGCTTTGTAGAAATCTCAAATCTGAAGTTGGTGACATTTCCTACACCTATTATTATGCTAATTCATGACAACTAACATGTGCTGTGTTCCTATTAATACCAACGTTCAAACGTTAAGTAAAAAGTTACCAGAAAACCAACTTGTTATCCAGTGGGTACAGCAATAATACCTCAACAATTTCTTTATCTAAACCTTGTAGCTGGACACCTACCTGAGATGAAAAGCACACTCCACTGTAATCAATAGAAAGTCAGTTCTGCCTGTTTTACCCAGCCTGGACTTTGCCTTTGCTTTTGAATAAATGTCTAAACGATCTTGGCTTACAGAAGTGAGATATACTTTGCAGAAGTCCACTTTGCACTGACATTCAAAAGAACTGTGCATGCTCTGTTTGGCAAGTATGTTGTAAATAGCCATCCTGTTCATCAACATGGCGTTTTTTAAGCATTCCTTTTTAGATAGCTTAATTAAAGTAGCTGAAAATTATCTAATGGTGATAACAGAGTATCCCTTGAGCCCAGGGAGATGTTCGTGTATAGCACTTTGCAGAGTCAAGAGCTTATCATGCAGCTTCTGCAAAGTAGAAATCCTATATACGGGTTGAATAGAATTCAACAGCTTCTGTCAGCAACCTCCTCTATTATGCCAAGTACATTTGGACAGTATCTGGTCATTTTTTTCTAGATGACTTTAGGGCATATTCCATATTCAGCAACTATTGCTCGCTTGCTTTCTTCAGCATACAGGGCACAGCTACAAACAATATGCAAACAAAAAATTAACAGGGGACTCATCAGTCACTCTGCAAGATTTGTCTTTAAATGAGTAACAGTAGATAAAACTGTATAACAAAACCACTATCAAATTAAGAAGAACAAGGGTCTTTCAGGTCAGCTGCCCCAATCTGAAGTCAAGGAAGCCATTTTTAAGTCAGAATAGATCCAAACATGGCAAAAATGCCATATAAACAGTGCAGATATTGGCTAGTGTATGCATGTGTCAAATCCAAAAGTCTAATTTCTAGCCACTTCGCAAACAGGCAGTTCAGTCCTTTTGAATCTATATTGTGCTTATAAAAAGTCATCTTTAGTCATATTTGTCAACTCTGTCATTTCTGTCATATTTATCATTGTGCCTGAGTAAAGAATTGCTGCAACCAGGTGTTTACAACACAAAAGGTGCAGCAGCAACACTGTCTAAAAAAAGTTTATTTTTCCTTCCACCATAGCAATTACTCTTGGTCCTGGGGCATGCCTGTCACCTCTTCAGTTGTGTCAGGAAATTTGTTTGACTGCAAAACATTACATACACATATAACGGGGGTTTTTTGTGTATATGCCCACGTATTTTTCTAGCCTACAAGTAATGTAGTTCCATTCCCTATGGATCTAATGCAATAAGCAAATTTTAAAGGAAAAAAAAAAAAAAAAACACAACAACAGGACACTGGTGCTCAAAATCTCTGCCTGAATATCTTGAGTTCTCAAGGTACATCACCTCTATGGAATATATCCCTCTGAGCTTCTAAATTGAAGTTTACAGGGACAAGAGAACAGAAATCAGAACAACATGGGCTGAGCCACAGAGCTTTTCAGTAAAGAGAACACAAATAAATGTCTGAGAGTTATTGATCTCTGACATCAACACAAGTGCTGAGATTAGTCCTCTGAAGTCTGACTTGAACATGCCTGTGGCTGTGAGCACTGCAAGCTGGGAGGAATCCCATCTTCTTGCTCTTACTCTTCCTTACTTGTATAGAGTGAACTTCAGTAGGTCCCTACTCTCCAGTGTGTCTTCAGGTGATGTATTGACTGGGACAGCCTGTGTTTGCTTTCTTTCCTTGTCCTCATCGCAACATAGAGTAATATAGGCATGGACAGTAACAACATCTGAGTAGGGGAGATTTAGCCTTTTTAAGAGCTGAAGTGTGTACATTTCGTTTAGGTAGATTAGCTGGTTTTGTTTCAGGTGGTCTTTAATCTTACTTGACCCCTTGGTTTTTTATCTTTGTGGTAATTACATTTGAGGAGTTCCATTCTAAGCCCGCTACTTGAACTGAGTTGTAACCTGCTTAGCAAGAGGTCTTGCTGCACAGACATTCATTTAAGAGGTAGCACAGCTTATGAATCATTGTGTCATATTAAAGATCATTATCATCTGTCAAAGGGGTGGAGAGCTTGCAACTAGGCAACCTCTTATGAATTAAAGAAAAAAAAAACACATACACAAAGAAAAACACTTGAAAAATAGATTAGAATAATTTCAATCAGTGGACAAAAGAGAAGGGAAGAAAAGAGATATAATATGAAATGTGAAAACTTAAATATGAAAACTTAAAGGCTAGAAGAATAGTTTTATCTAGATGACATCAGGTGACCAGTGTGAAGACTTGTTTCCAGAAAATCTATGCTCTTACTCAGCCACACTACTGCAGAGACTAGCTACTGTAGGAAGAACTGAGATCAGTTTAAATAGCTGTAGCTGTGGCTGGTGGGATAAGACAGAGAGGATCCAAAAGCCAAAAACAACGTTAGGTAGAAAGGCCAAAGACCCCACTTCTCCCATGAAGTGTCTGTGTACATTAAATGGCTCAATCCCAGCCTGTTCACTTTGAAATGGCATCCACCCTGGTGTGCTTGTGGAAGTTAGACTCCTGGGAAGCTGAGAACATGAGAAACATAGGTCCATTGCACATGCAGAGTGCTTTGGATTTCACGTCTTGTGACAGGACTGTCCTGAGCTTTTGAGGTCAGTGGTCTAGACAGTCTTCTAGAGGGAACTCATCAAAAAAAGACTGAAAGGTTTTTAAATTTTAAAAAGTGAGACTCTGTTAAATTAAAAGCTAGGATAATTAACTTACCTAATTAAAAAAAAAAAATAAAATGCAACAGCTAGATCAAACAGAAAAGACGCAAAGAGTTTTTCCACAGCCGTCCCCTGACCACAGCTGACTTCTTGCTTTCCCTTCTAATGATCAGTGATTTGGGTTGAATTTGGTGAAAGATTAGACACATAATTTAAGGGTCTATATGTAGCTGTCAGTATATGAGCTAGGTATCTAAGCTCATTTACAGTTGATGGACATCTAGTTAATGCAATCTAATTAGGGCCTATGGAACCTTTCAGATCATGAAAGAAGACACTTAAGACAGGTTTCAGTTATGCAAGCAGAAGAATCCATCTATTGCTATTTTAGACACATGGAAGTATGTAAGACATTCAGTTAGAGCCAGCACACATAACAGACCTCTAGGAGGCTGTCAACATCTCCCCCAAAACAGGACTGATCTTCCCTGTCCAGGAGGTTCCATTTGACCCAGTTACTCTTTAAAGATACTTCAATCTCTAGCTGAAAATACCAAAACCAAGACTAAAGGCAACAGTCTCCATCATACCTTTGATCCTCACAAGTTAGTCACTATCATCTTAACATGTTTAGATATAGTGACTGTCAGTTTTACTGAAGTGTGCAGATATTCTGCTAGAGAAGTGAAGGAATACGAAGCAAACTTCCCACCAATTACAAATATGATGTACTGTCCCTTTTGCCTCTACAACCTATTTTTATCTCTGACTGATATAAGAGTTTCAGGAATTTGTCTAGGTAAAGCCAAAGAAATCTAAATGCTAATGAGAAGACACTGCTATGAAAACTGCTGTATCACCAGACTCCTTTCTGAGCATGTTGATTTTAGCATTTTCCAACAAGGCAAAACATAATCTCTCTCCATGAGTGGATACAAAGGAAAGTCATTAAACTCAAGAACTGTGCTCTGGATCAAATAATTGGTTTTCAAAGGAAGTTGGCTAGAGCAAGAAGATGCCACATCCTCCAGTAGTTCACAGAAGAGTGGAAAAACACCAGTCCAAAAATGAGCCCAGTGCTAGTTAGAAGAAATATAAACTCAAAAGACTTGCAGTGGTCAGAGGAAGGAAGCCTGCTCAGGAGGAAGGAGGAGATAAAAAAGCAGCAGGAAGAAAATGTCCTGTACTGTCACAGAGAACTGTACTTAAGCACAAAGGTAGTATTCAGAATGATGAAGTTATTGAGGCAAAAATACATGAGAAAGACCTATATTTTTTGTGCAGACCACTGACTCTATACAGTAAATTACAGCAGTGCTTTAGAAGTAATTGGGAAAAATTATTTCTAATTTAGTCTCTAGCATGTTATTAAAAGATTAAATAACAAACCAGAGCCCTTACATTCTTGATGAAATACTATGGGATGTGCAAAAGCCATCAGAAGTGAGGAGAGCAGAATTAACATTTTGGTCTGCTGGTAAAAAAAAATCTTCTGCACAGGGAGGATGTCAGGTAAATTTTATCCAGGTGGTGATTTTTTGCACAGTTTGAAATACCATTTCACACACCTGTCACAGCTGGAAACAATAAATTAGACCTTTTCTGGCTATTGAGAAGTTCATTGGAAACATACATTGATTTTAAACCTGAAAAAGGTGGGAAAAAGCTAGGTGTAGAAGACGAAGGTGATTTATCAAAATTCAGCCTACTACCATACCAGGTTTTTTTTACTCTTTATCCAGTTATTTGACAGAATCTTCTTTCTTCTCACCAATGTGTGTTTTGTTTCTCCTCTTCCATTGCCAAACTCCCTTTGCAGAAATCTGTTGGCAGAGTCTGGGCCCTAAGGTGCTAAATAATCGACAATTCTGCCTAGCCCGAGCATGCCAACATCTCATGGAACTGAGCAGATGAATCCCGTCCCCGTTCCATGAGCACTAACACGGCCAGGCGAGCAGCAGCAGTCCCATTTGTGGAGTGCAAAAAAAGCCAGTGGAAATCATTATAAAAAAACCTGTTACCTTGCGGTTTAGAACTAAATACCCCATTTGAAAGACTGCTTCCATATGAAGAGCACAAATCTGCATGATCACATGTATAAGAAGCAATGTGACCTCCATTTTCTCTCCTATTCTTTGAGATTGAGGGCTTGGGGTCATAAAGAAAATGATGACAAGCACTACAACACACTCCTGCTTCACCAAATAGAGAAAAAAAGAAAAAAGTAATTTAAATATAGAGTATTTGATTTTTCCATCTACTTTTTTAAAGGACCAGCAATAAAAAGTGATCAACAGCAGCTTTTTTTTTTTTTTCCCCAGAACAGAGCACTGCACTGAGTAAATATTAGCTCATTAGCAGGGAGCATTTATTTTGTGGCCATTTGTTGTCTTTTAATAAACGGAATGACACACAGGGTTTTCCGTTAGTGACTTAAACTTTATATTTCATGTATTTTTAGCATTTCTATCTTGATTAATTCAATTTTTAAATGACATAAATTTCCCTTGAAAGTGCAATCTGTCTTTGTGCAGGATCCGTTTCAGCTCTCTGTAGTGTATCAATCTGAAATATGATAGACTACAAACTTAACATATAGATTTAAACCACAGACTTGTGGCAGGGCTTTTCTGGAAACCATAACCCAGCCATGGCTCTTGGAAGTATTATTTTTAAACAAGACATGATATCTGAAGAAACACAAGACAAGCTTAGGCATTTTCACTCATGGGTAACAGGTAAGCTCACTAACCAAACTCCTCTCCTAAAATGCAAGGCTGCAATTAAAATTGGGCTTTCAGTTCAAAAGGCATAGAAAACACAGATTAATAGCTTGAGCTGAAGAAAAGTGGACTCATTTCCAGTTTAGCCCTTATCCATTCTTTCCACTGTACAGAGAACCCTACCATATACTCCTCAACAAAAAGACCAGGTCCCACGGTGTTGCTAACACAGCTGCTTCCCCTCCCGAGTACTTCACACCCACAAAGAGTCAGCCTTATTTGTTCATCCCACAAAAGGTCTGTAGAAAGATCTCACCTTTACCAAAACTTTGAGACAGTTTTCCCTAGACCTTCTCCTTCAGTAAGCCTTCAAAGAAACCTGGAGCTCAGGTTTTATTGAATAAGAACTAGAATACTTCACTTTTTAAGCAGAGAAACCTCAAAATGCCTGATGTGGAAAGATGTAAAACCAGCAGGTTTTATATACAAGTCTCTCCCACCCACCTGTGTCCCTCAGGACATATCTTTGATCTCTTGGTTGTTTTCAGTTAATGCAATGACCTCTTGAGTTGTAAGTAACTCTTCACGATCATTTCTTGTTCTCGGGAAGCTCACGTGTTTCCCAGTTCCCCACTGTAATTCCCAGCCATCCAGTATCTGCAGTCACGCCCAAAGTCTCCCTTGTTTTTCTCCCCTCATTGCTCAGTACCCATAAAGTAAAAAGAAACCTTCCATCCCAATGATCTTCTTATGTGGACAGAAAACAACTGTGAACAATAAAGTATCAAATTAAGCACTTTCCCTTACATTAACCTTTGCTGTTTCCAAACACCCAAAGGCCTTTTAACATCCCAAAGCCACCTGCAGCTCTCAGGGCACTTCTTTCTGTTGTGACTTGCTCAGTCACCTCAGCCAGAGACACCATCTCCATTGCTTACACTTTCTGCTTCCTGACTGATTGTGATATACTGGGCAAAGTTGCAGGAGTCGGGCATCTGATCACCTGGGTAAGGGCCATTGTAGTGCACAAAAGGGTTATTTTTGGGCTGCCTTAGCAGTCCACAGCTTTTTGTCACCCTTTTAACACAGGAGAGGTTTTATTCCTGTAAAGGAGGGCTTCCTAAAATACCTTTATCTAAAACGTTACTTCTATGTTTTCTTCACTAATTTCCACTTGCACACAAATTTGTTACCTCAGCTGGCCAAACAAAAGAGACAAAATTCTGGTTTTGGTTTGAAGGGTTACCATTGGCTTTTTGTGAAGTTGGAAGTGGCCATATTTCAAAAGAAGCTGGATCACCTGTGTATTGAGTGTGGTCAGTGAGATTCTGTGTTTACGGAGTCCTTTGTGCATTTACTAGATTTCTTATATTGACTCTGTTATTATCTCAAAATTCTATATTTCATCTGACTATTTTTTTCCTAAAATTTTGTATGCCACCTGAGTCAATAATTATAATTGACAAATAAAATAGTAGGGGATGTTAAAATACTTGTTCTTGGCATAGCTATCAAAATGAAGGAGGTCTGGTTTTGTTTTTAAATGAAAATACCAAGGGAAAAATATCGGGAGGTTATTGGTTTTGGGTTTTTAGTAATTGCAAAACATATAATTTAAAATGTGTAATTGGACCCTATATATTTTCATTTAATCTCTCTGGGCCTCTGCTTTTAAATGACGTCTGAAAAATAAATTTAAGCCAAAGAGGACACATTAAAATAAAGATAACTGAAAATTTGAAGTCAATTTGCAGCCTGCCTATCAAGATGAGTGATTTTATCAACCCAAAAGATTAACACACCCACAATCCTCCCAGAGAATGAAGAGAATTAAATTAAGTGTGAAAATTTTAAAATATGAGCTACTAAGTAACTGATTTTTATCTAATGCACATAATGGTCTACCTACAAAATTCTCCTCCCTCCACCTCCATTTTACAGTCATTCAGAGTGGATATGAAGAATGCTGTGATACATTTCCATTATTCTGAGAAGGAAAAAGAAAAAAAAAATGTAAGAGGTTTGTTTTATATATAGGCCTTTTTTCAGCATACATATAATTGTTACAAAAATTGCCCTGGGATTTATGGTTCAAATGAAAAATAAAGAGATGAGTTAGAAAACAAGCATAACAATGTTTCCATTTACTTTTCTTCCCGTTGCTTCCTCCCATCTTGTATCCTGTGTTGTCAGAGAGAACAGATGGTTAAGTAATCAACTAGGTGTGAAAATACACAGTAATGTTGCTTCACACATCTGATAACAGCAAAGGCCCATTTATGGATGCCTCTTGGAGAAAAAAAAAAAAAAAAAAGTGACAGAATTTTTTAATCAGATTTATCTTGTTAGGAGGAAACCAACTTTCTATGCATAAGTAATTGAAATTTACATAAATAATGAATTCTGTTATTTTTGTTGTACTGACTGAACTTACACACCTTTCTGTGTGAAGAGTTAGACACATACATCATCTGGACCTTCCTTGGCACAAAGATCCTATCACCTCTTGTAAATACATGAAGAAAGGGCTGTTGACAAGTAACTGTAATGGAGAGACACAAATGCCTTGGAGGAGGCTTCGATGCCTACCTGTCACTTTGGCTGTGAAAGTACAAAATTTAGAACCCCAAAATCACCCTCTGTGACTAGACAGAAATGTCTTGGCTGTCGACATTGCTGCTGCTGTCGATGCAATATCCTCAAAGCTGTGATGCTTCCAAGATGCTTCATACCTGGAGGACAGCAAGACTAATATCTCATCTGCCCATTTACCTCCCTCAGCCCAGGGAAAGAGCCAGTGGTGGTGCTAGGGGATATTCAGAGAATAAATCTGATGTTACATTTATTTATTTTTTATTCATATAGTTATAAAACACATGGGACTGCAGTATAAGTTGCTCTCCTTTCTGCCCTGGGACTCACTCATTCCTGTGCAGAAACCTGAGCAGTATCTCAGTTGCTATAGGAGAAATGGAAGGGGGACTTGTTTGATCCATTGCTTGATGTGAGGGACTGTTTTCTATGGTGTGGCTGGGGAGATTCAAACCTCCTTTTCCAAGAGGAACAGAAGCCACTGTTAAAGACAGTTGTCTAACATTTCAGATGAGACAGTGAAAACACAGTAATATATATTCAAGATAAATTATAAAGACATAAATTATATTTGTGATTTCCTTCAATGTCCTCTTTGGCTCAAACTCCAGGTTTCTCACTTTCTGAAAAAGCTTTTCAATCATGACATATCTATAAAACAAGTAAGAACCACCAGCTCCTCCACCAGATAAGTTTTAAGATAAAATCATGACTGTTATTTCTAACTATCCTGCCTCTTTCTTTGCCATTTGTCTGCTGTCTGACTTTTTCCATATCTCAAAATTTTGTGCTCAATTCCCTACTCATGGTTAAAGTACAGACTGTGAATTTCAACCCCAAGGCTGACATCCACATTTTAGACTACAAAGGCTGAAATATCTGTGAAAGTCTGGTATTGGGGAGTCAAATCTGCAGATGCGTGTCTCTCAGAGACCAAAAAGTTGGATGGGGAGAGAGAGAACATCAAGCTGACACAGGTGCTGAAAGTCCTTGTACCTAAATGTCAGATAAAGGATGAAAAAAATAGTGATTTTCTGTTTTCCAGCATGTTCTGTCTGACAGCTCCTGGCTGTTTCCTGGAAAGCATTTGTTTTGCTATTAGTTCATGGCACATATTTTCCCAGCAGTCTGGGGAACAGGGGTTAAAAATGGAGTAGCCAATCACTCATCACTCCCACCCAGAATCACCAGTGCCATTAAGCTGCTTCGTTCCTGTCTTTTCACATATTTTGAGGTACATCTCAATACACACTGCTGGTTATAATATATGTCATAGAATCTCTTCCAGTCAGAATTGAAGATATTTGCAACATGGTTAGGAAGCTTTAATTTCTTCAGTTCCACTAATGTTTATCAAAAAATATTTACTAAGGAGGCTACATAGCACAGGGGACTGCAATACGATGGTCTTTCATCTGGTTTTACTCAGATAAATTTAGCATGGATATGTTATATGTTATAATGTTAATACTTCTGGTTTAGTGTGTTCATTGCAAGGCTACAAAAGAAAACTGGGGAAATAAGAACAGCACATAACAGACCCTTCATAAGGAAAGAAAAACACTTTTGGGCTATGATACACTTAGGACCTTACTACTACTAATTTTCTATCCTTTTACTGGTGTTTACTCTTAGAGCAGAAGTTACAGTCTGGGATGTGTCCGTGTCTCAGCACAGGAGAAGTAACATCTGGCAGAGAAAACCATAAACTTTTTTTATCCACTGTGGTTAGCATGGCCAATGGTCATCTGCCAGGATCCAGGGGTGATGTCCTCACACTGGTTCATCTTTCCAGTGAAAAGCCAGCACCACTAGCATAAGTGGGGCTCCTGACAGCCTGCCTGGATGAAACCTACAGAACCTTTGTTGGTAGTGATACATTTTGTTCTTATTTTCTGCTACAGAACATTATTGTGAGATTTAAATGATCTTTATATTTCACCTTTGAGCCCAGACTGGCTCTAGGCATAAGGAAAGTAGACATTTACCAAGGAAAGCAGGCTAATTTGGGTGTTAAGGTAGCCATGGCCCCAGTAGCTATCCAAACCTCTGGATAGCTGGACTTGTCCAAAAGAAAGGTGAAGGTCAATAGGCTGGTTGCTTCTTATGACCATTTCCATCAATATGCAATACAGTTCCAACCACTCTGACCAGGAGCAACAAGCCAGACTGTCCAGGTGTCTTGTGTCCTCTTTGTCTCTGATTCCCTGTCTTATGGCTGGAACAGCCTGTTCTTGTCTCCATCTTTGCTTTCTCTGTATGTCAACTTAATCTTTCCCTACACCAGATAAAAATCATGAGTCATGTAACATGGTAGCATGAGGCATTTGATCATTGCCCATTCACTTTCTCCACATATAAACTGAGTATTTTTTTATACAGTCAATGGCCATTCAGTGCTTCCCACTAATACTACCCACATCTTTCGCATAGATACAGGTGATGGACCATATGGGCTTCAGTTGATAACCAAAGTTGTGGCACATCACTGTCTCAGCTCTCTTAAACATGACATGCATCTCTTTTTCTCTATTGTCTGCTCTTGACAGCTTTTCAATGGTTCGTGGTGTCAAGGGGGACATCACTTCAAAGCAGTTTGTTTGCTTGAAGGAAAAATAATGTTGGTATGATCAGACATAAAGAAATAGGCAGAGAAGCTGCCAAGAAATCTCCACATGCTCACGCACACATGCACTTTGTTGTCTTTCGGACTCTATTTTCCTAGAGGATGTCAAAGATTTTTTTAACAGAACATTAAAGTAATATTGCTTCAGGCGAGGAATAGGCACAGCTATAATGAAAGCTGGCAAGTGGTGATGGCAAAAGACAACACACTGCATTTCTTTATGAGAACAGAGCATTTTTTTTTACCTGATCTTTGAAAGTGGGAGAGCATAAGCAGGACAAGGCAGAAGCACATATATCTGGGAGAAAACATTTTCCAATAGCCAGAGGAAAGAGTGGGGATTCAGTCTTTCCTGGAGAGAAAGAAAAGTCATGTACAAACTCCAGTGTAGATTTGATGTGTGGTTTTAGGCCTGTCATTAATCTTTTCTAGTTCTATTGGTTTCAGTGAAAAACTTCTCAAGGTGACATATACAAACCCTGAAGTTTTCAAAACAGAGGACACACAGATACACACAGAGAGCACCATTTATCTAAATCCTAAATATCACAATATTTTTAAGGTGGTCTTGTGATTTGGGGGAACACAAATTTTGATTTATAAATCTTGAAGTGCCTTGAGATGTGTCATTACTCCTTGCAATCTATTCTAAATTTGTTTTCAAGAAAATAAAAGAGAAATGTGATTGACCTGGCCTATTATCAGTTTGCAGTGGAACATGTGTTAATCAAATCAATAATTTTATGAATTCATCTGGGGTTTTTTGCCAAGAAGCCAACACAGATTATTGATCTGACTACCCTCTCACCTAAATGTGTATAGAATGGATTTTACTTCCAACCCTCTGGCTGAATGTTGGAGAGGAGCAATATAACCCAGTATGTAAACTCAGTAAGATATAGAAAGACATTTCAATGATCAGTGAGTACAAATATTCAATGTTTTTCAGTGATAAGAGAATTCAGGAAAACGTGCTGAATTTGAAAGATAACACTTATGAACACTGTTACACATTAAAATTAGAGAATATTCCCTTAAAAACTCAGTGAGGCCCCATGCCCTCTGCATTTTCTCACCTAGAAGCTATCAAAAACTAGTCAAAGCAACCTATTGAGTATGTATACAGTTAAAAAATATGGTTTATATGGTCCTAGATATGTTTGTATGATCTCTTCATCAAAATATGAGTAAAAAAGCAAGCCGAAGAAAACACATTCATTTTAAGCAACATTATTTTACTACATTGATGTCTTTTATTCTCTTGCATCACTGAGAGACACTGTACATGGTCCATTCTCTTATGAACATTTTGACAAAGTTACTTGATATAAAATAGAGCTGCAGAAGCAGTGTTTTTTTGCGCAGTGAGCACAAGCATATGGGTATTGCTTTCTTTTCACAGAATCACAGAATCGACTGAGTTAGAAAAGACCTCAGAGATCATCGAGTCCAACCCTTGGTCCAACTCTAGTCCGTTTATTAGATCATGGCACTAAGTGCCATGTCCAATATCAGTTTAAAAACCTCCAGGGACGGGGAGTCCAGCACCTCCCTGGGCAGCCATTCCAATGCCTGACCACTCTCTCTGTAAAGAATTTCTTTCTAATATCCAGCCTAAATTTCCCCTGGCAGAGTTGAAGCCCATGCCCCCTTGTCCTATTGCTATCTGCCTGGGAGAAGAGACCAATCCCCACCTGGCTATAACTTCCCTTCAGGTAGTTATAGAGAGTGATGAGGTCACCTCTAAGCCTCCTCTTCTCTAGACTAAACAACCCCAGCTCCCTCAGCCTCTCCCCATAGGTCTTATGCTCAAGTCCCTTCACCAGTCTTGTTGCTCTTCTCTGGACTCGCTCCAGCACTTCAATGTCTTTCCTGAACTGAGGGGCCCAGAACTGAACACAATACTCCAGGTGTGGCCTCACCAATGCAGAGTACAGGGGAAGGATCACTTCCCTTGTCCTGCTGACCACGCTATTTTTGATACAGGACAGGATACCATTGGCCTTCTTGGCCACCTGGGCACACTGATGGCTCATGTTGAGCTTCCTGTCAATTAGTACCCCCAGGTCCCTTTCTGTCTGCCTGCTCTCCAGCCACTCTGCGCCCAGCCTGTAGCGCTGCAGGGGGTTGTTGTGACCAAAGTGCAGCACCCGGCACTTGGCCTTATTGAACTTCATCCCATTGGAATCAGCCCATTTTTCCAGTCTATCCAGATCCCTCTGCAGAGCCCTCCTGCCTTCCAGCAGGTCGACACTCCCTCCCAACTTGGTGTCATCAGCAAATTTGCTGATGATGGTCTCAATCCCTTCATCTAAATCGTCAATAAAGATGTTAAATAGGACTGGACCCAACACCGACGCCTGGGGAACACCACTAGTGACTGGCCGCCAGCTAGATGCAGCCCCATTCACCAGCACTCTCTGGGCCCGGCCCTCCAGCCAGTTCTTAACCCAGCGTAGAGTACACTTGTCCAAGCCATGGGCTACCAGCTTTTGCAGGAGTATATTATGGGAGACAGTGTCAAAGGCCTTGCTGAAGTCCAGGTAGACCACATCCACAGCTTTCCCCTCATCCACCATTAAACTTTACAAAATTAGACTTGCTATAGATTTGGAGGAAAAATGTGTTCTGAGCACTCATGTCCTTGAGTACTTTCCTAATCTCAGTGAGGATGCTGGGAGACAAGCTAAACAATAAGTTAATTTGTTTTGTCTCCCATTGAGGTCCCAGCAAAATGAAAATAGGGCCTTCTCCTCTCTTGATGCCCTCAACTGGATTCTGGCAGTGGGGAGAGGAGAATGTGGTGATGGGAACAGCAAGAGGCAGAGAAGGTGATGCATGTGTGCTGAGGTATCTTCTGTGAAGCTTGAAGACTGGCATAAATGCCAGCAAGGTCATAAAGGAAGATGAACAGTTCTGAGACTGCTACGATGTCATTTCTGCATCAAAATGCATGGGTATTATCTCTTTGTCATTCCTGCTACTTCTTATTTATCCTGCACATCTCTGTTTTGAAGATGCTACTTGTTAATTATTGAGCGTTTTATGTAGTAGGGAGGCATCTGTGAAAAACAATAGGTTGCTCACTCTTTCCTAGGAGGATTTCATGTAGCGCTAAGCAGGGCAAAAGATGTCCTCCCTCAGGATCTAGAGTTTCAGACAAATCAGTCAGGAAAACAAAAGCCCTGACTTCTCCCTCCTGGTGGGTCAGAGGTGGACAGGGAAGTGTTGCCAGCGAGGCTGACAGGCTGTCACTCTCCATCAAAATGCCATCGACCCCCCATGAATAAAACACTGTTTTGAAATTTAAAAGTGTAATGGTTTAAACCGAGATAGCAATTCAAAACTATGATAGCTGCTCGCTTGCTCTCTCCCCCCACCTACCCCCAAGTAGAGGAGAGAATCAAAAGTGAAGGGAGAAACACATGGACTGAAATAAGCACAGTTTAATAAAATAACAAAAAAACAAAATAATACTAATATACTACTACTAATAACATATGTAAAACGGAAAACTGAATATCAAATAAAATGCAATTTCTCATGAACTCCATCTGCACTAAGCAGCCAGTCCTGGGAGGAGAGCACCCTGGTCCTGAACAGCCAATCCTGGGAGAAGAGAGAAAAAGGCAGAGGGGTCCAGGGGCCTCTGCAAAATGTTAGGATGGCAAAAGGCCAAACTAAAAGAATTCCTGATCAGAATTCAGCCAAAATAGAGCAGAGCTAAAATGAGTCCTTGTTTCTGTCTCCCTACCCGGAAAAACCTGACTCTCCTTAAATATGAAGCATGACGTTAATGACATGGAATATTCTTACTGATCAGTCTGGATGTCAGTCAAGGAAGCCCCATCTATGCTCCCCTTCCTAGCTTATTTACACCTGAAGATAAAGAGACCAGAAAAGACCTTGGCTCCCAGAAAACAACTAAAATAACAGCAAGCTCTTACATTCTCTTTGGTCCAACTCAATCACACTGGCAAGTTACTTGAAAAACAAAACAAAACAAAATTCTGTCCCAGGGTATTATCCTCTTGTTCTCAAACTAAATCCAAACAGCGACCATACTAGCTATGAAAAAGAAAAGTTTATGACTACATGAAGAAAATTAACTCACTTTCAGTCAAATCAGCACAAAACATCAGATTTTTGTCACTCTGCACTGGTGAGGCCTCACCTGGAGTACTGCTTGCAGTTCTGGGTGCCACAGGATAAAAAAAGATATGAAGCTACTGGAGAGTGTCTGGAGGAGGGCCACAAAGTTGGTGAAGGGTTTGGAGAGGAAGCTGTATAAGGAACAGCTAAAGTCACTGGGTTTGTTCAGCCTGGAGAGGAGGAGACTGAGGGGAGATCTCATGGTGGCTCCAGCTTCATCACAAGGGGAGAAGGAAGGACAGGTGCTGAACTCTTCTCTTCAGCGACCAACGACAGGATCCGAGGGAATGGCAGGAAGATGTGCCAGGGGAGGTTCAGGTTGGACATTAGGAAAAGGTTCTTCACCCAGAGGGTGCTGGACACTGGAACAGGCTCCCCAGGGAGGTGTCACGGCCCCAAGCCTGACAGTGTTCAAGAAGAGACTGAACAACACCCTCAGACACACGGTGTGAACTGTGGGGTTGTCCTGTACAGGGACAGGAGTTGGACTCAACGATCTTTGAGGGTCCCTTCCAACTCAGGACATTCTACGATTCTATGACTGCAGCCTCTATTACATAACACCATTGAACCGTATTTGTTCCAAGAATATGTCTCATTTAATTCTTTGTGATTTAGGGATATCATAATGCTTTAACTGATTATACATGTAACCTTTAAGAAGAAATCACCTGAATTTTAAAGTTCATACTTATTTAGTAAAAGGAGGCTGAAAATGCAGTCTGAAAATTTGTTAGTTAACTCCTTTCCACACCAACATGTTTAAATGAAGACAACAAATTTTGGTCTCAATTTCTTACATCTCGTGATAAACAAGTCAGATTTTCTGCATCAGGTAAATCCAGTCCCCATTTTTGCTTTTTATGCAATATCCAGAAACAGAAGATAAAAAAAGAGATTGCTGTCTTCTAGGTGACTGATGAATAACAGACCCTGGAAGTCATAAAAATAAAGCCTTGTGTTGCACACAACCATCCCCTTGCCTTGCTAGCAGCTCTTGATGCTGTAGGTAGTTCATGCTGCTTTGAACCCCAGTGACTATGTTCATGTGACCCTTATAGCAAAGGGCAACCTTATGCCCCAGCTCACATTTTGGGTAACCCTCTGTACTCAGAAGGGTTGCTCAGGACAACAGCCAGGAGCAAACAGTTCCAGTTTCAACTGCAGAATGGAAACAGAAAATAAATCTAACAGGTACTGGATGGACTGGATATAAATGCATTTTAGAGTGTCTCATTTTCATACTATCAACCATAGGCCAATTAAAGCAGCAGTAGTACAGAGCACCATGGATACCACAGTAACTCACTGAGGCACAACACGATTGCTTCTCCTGGAGCCTCTTCATTTTTCCAGGGAGAATTCAGACTCTGTGAATGGCTTTATTTATCTCAAGAAGATTGAGAGAGTGCATCCAAGGTGCATCTATCTAACCCATTTTAAATGTCTGCTCTAGGAAAAGAGTCCTTGCTGTGAAGTAATTACTGTATCCATTGACTGCAAAGAAAAGCTTTTTCACTTTTTTGCCTCAGTTAATAAGACAGATTCCACCTCTGCACAGTGACAGGTGGAAGCCATCCTCAAGACCTGGAAGGTACCAATGTAGTACTCCACAGAGAGATGTCTCAGTTAAGCATCTTCTCCCTTCCTTCCCTTTTCATAGTGGATTATACATCAGTCACAGAATAAGTCAGGTTGGTAGTTCTTCTTCCTAGTCCAAGCAGGGCTTTGACAAGCTTCTCAGTCTCTCTGGACAAGCTGCTTCTTCATTTGACCAACAGTGACAAAGTATTTTCTGTGAACCTTGCAGAGTAGAATAAATGTCACCAGTGAAGATTTTTTTTCCTCATTTATAACGAGGATTCTGCTTGCTGCCACTTTTGACAACTGCTTCTCGGTCCTTCCATCATGCATGTCAACACATGGCTCTATCCTCTCTGCAAAGTTTGTTTAAGTTGTGGAAAACTGAAATTAGATAAGTATTAGTTTTGTCTTCTCCAGGATGCTTAACCTCAACCGACAGAACAGGCAAAGAAAGACTACATTGGTGGGATTCATCTGACTGCATATAAATGTCTGTAGTGCAAGTGTCTAATTGTCTCCATAGGTAATAATTGGAACCCAGGCTGATCTACTTATACATAGATGTCTATACCAGGCTTGTATAATATTAGGTGAAATGGGTCCCAACCATTATAGAGAGTGAATAGCCTGGGTAATACACAGCAGAAGTGCAAAATTTTAGGTGCCAGTGTCACCGTGGCTTTCAAAAGCTGTTGTAATGGGATTCATCCCACTTTGCTCCAAATCTTTTCAATGCATGTCTAAATCAGAGATAGTTTTATGGACTACTTTACAATCAGTGGACACAAATAGACACTTCTAAAGTGCAATTTGTTGGGCCTATTTTAGCTGTCAAGAGTAGATGAGCAGAGTGAAGCTCCTTTAGCTGACAAAAAAGGGAGTCCAGACCACTCTCTCAGGTGTATCTGTGGACAACCAATATGCCTAAAGCTAAGGAAATTAATCTCCACACTGCATTTCTCAGTGTCAGGCTTATTTTCAGCATTATTTAGTTTATTGGTATTAATTCCAATCTGTTGAATGAACATAATCTTAAAATTCCAGCACTGAGTTATCCAAATGTATATATCGGTCTCATTTAATGCTCAGTGAAGCCACTGAAAGCCTCTGAAAGGACACAGATGGGGTTTGGCTTCTACAGGTTGCTGAAGTAATTGAATGGTTTTCATCCAAGTGCATTTGTACCATGTACAAGTTGCAATTCATTACAGCCGTATTAACATTCTGCAAAGACTCAGACAAAGTGACCTGGAGGGATTTTTGTCATCAGGCCTTATTACGATGGAAATAAGCAGGCGTATCACTTAGACAATTCCACAAGACAGCCCCTTCATTCAATATGCTGATAATGATGTATTAGCCTTCATCTGTGCCTGCAATGGGTGATGCCAGAAGCAACATACATTAATAGAAATTTTAAAAAATCCTCAGAACAGACTACCTTTAATTCAGACTACTATGAAGAAAAGAAAAGAAAGAAAAGAAAAGAAAAGAAGAAGAGAAGAGAAGAGAAGAGAAGAGAAGAGAAGAGAAGAGAAGAGAAGAGAAGAGAAGAGAAGAGAAGAGAAGAGAAGAGAAGAGAAGAGAAGAGAAGAGAAGAGAAGAGAAGAGAAAAGAAAGAAAAGAAAAGAAAAGAAAAGAAAAGAAAAGAAAAGAAAAGAAAAGAAAAGAAAAGAAAAGAAAAGAAAAGAAAAGAAAAGAAAAGAAAAGAAAAGAAAAGAAAAGAAAAGAAAAGAAAAGAAAAGAAAAGAAAAGAAAAGAAAAGAAAAGAAAAGAAAAGAAAAAAATAAAGTGAAAGGCAGAGAATATTTACTGAGAATGTAAACAGACAAATGGAGGAAATGCAGAAATAAAATTCCTGGTGTAAGAGTGATTTGCACCCTAGGTTTCCTTTGCAGGCGCAGTCATTTCATTCTTACTGCCACAGGCAGAGACTAACTTCTTCATATGACATGGATATGATAATGCAGGTAAATGGTTTACTGACAAGACAGAGCTCAATTTCAGTCATATCAGAGCATGGAAAGAGCAACTCCAGGACAGATCCAACACAACAATGCAGACCTGCCTCCATATTCATAGAAACATATGACTGAAAGACACCTTAAGAAGGTCAAAGGCTGGCAATTTTGTATGGGCACTTGTACCTTATTTTCCCAAAATCAGTGTTTAAGAGTACTGATGGATTTTTGGTTCAAACCTGGATCCTCTATGTCTCTCAAATGTTTCTTTTAAACTACCTGTGCTCCAAACACCTAGTTTGTCAGCCCCTACTATGTAATATCCAACTTCTGTCACCTTCTGGCACTGATGTCTGTAAATTAGGACAAAAATGAGACAGACATGAATCCCTAAATGAGCTAAACAAGACTATAACCAGCTTGAAAAAAAATAGGATGTAGTGAGGAGAGATTATGCACCGACTGAAGTGCTTGGAAAACATGAATTTCTTTCTCCATAGTGGTCGCAATTCTGCTGAAGGAAACACTTAACCTTCCTGTGTCTCAGTCTGTCATCTTTAACTAATGGTAATAAGCTATTCTATGCCATGAATACATTAAGGTATATTCTGTGGTTACAATTGACAGCAATATGTAAATACCACTTCTAGATGCACATGGGGAGGACACAAAGCAAATACACACTAAACATAAAGAAAAGGAGATGTAAAAACCCAAGCCAGGAAATTTGACATTTATTCTCCTCGTTTTGCCAATCTGTTCACCTGCTTGGAAAGAAGAGGATTTCAAGCCCAGAATAAGGTCTCTGAACAGTCTTATGATTAAGGCATTTAGACAAAGTATTCATAGCAAGTGAATGCTCAGACATAACTGTTGAAGCCTCAGATCTACCGAGGTCAAAACCACAAGCTTCCTGTTTTTTTCTGGAGTGAAACTCTGATTGTAATAGTCAAATAAAGTTATTTTTCTCTGTTTCTCTTTCACCCTTCCTCCTTCCCTCCCTATCTCCCACTCTTCCTTCCTTCTGTCCTTTAGTTTTAATAAAAACTATTCATCACTATCATATCAGAATACTTTAAAACATTAATTTATACATGTGCAGAACACCTTGGGAGGTTAGAGTGTGACATTAACCTCAGAGGGAGATCTAAAGGACTTCTGGTCTTCTGTTAGAGGAGTCAGATAGCAAATTCTCTGACCAGGAAGTTTTGTTTGGTCCCATAACACCACTGGTGCAACATCAGGGTAGCAATCAACAATTGCCGTACTTCAATATACAGTAACACCACAACAGAAGGATCCTCCAAGAGGCCAGAAAAAGTAGACAACTATTTAATCTTTTCTGCATGCATGGTGGCTACACCAAAGTCCCACCAGTACCCCTTGAGTCTTGGAAAGAAACCTCTTCTGAGGGACCCTATGCCAACAATACATGTACCTTCCCAGTCAGTCACAATTCAGTGCTTCTGCCACTTGTCTTTTATTAGCTTCAGCTCAGCATCTGACACAGAATACTATGGTGTTATCCATTAACAGAAGCCGAATTGGTGACATTAAAGTACAAAATGTCTCCTAACTTGGGTGCAATCTAAATTAAAGATGCCAAGGACCTAAAAATACATCTTGTTTTTCCACAGAACCAGATTTACATCCAATTTCAAATGGTCAAATCACAGTCCTCATCAGACACAGTTATAGCACCAGCTACCGTGAGCTGTAAATGCTCATCTCTTCCCCAGAAGAATAAAAAATATTTCTAGTCCCTAGCTAAACAAGTAAAGTGAGAAGCATGTGCAAAGATGCTACTGGGGATGAGAGACACTTCCTTTAATTCTTCCATCTTTAAGTTAAGAGTTCAGTCTAAGCAAGCTGAGTAACCTTATGACATTATACTGTGGAAAAAGACACACGTGATTCCTTATATCTTGGATGTCTCTTCCAGGTAAGATAATTTACTACAAGAGATACTATTTTTCTCTGTTGGCTATAAAGAAAAGCAGATAACTGGTTTAAGCAAGATGTTTGACTTTAAATCAAGTTATATGAGGTGATCTAAAATATGGCTTGTACTATACAGTAACCGTGTAGCACTAGCAAAGACAAAATTTCCTCTCTGAATCTGCGCTGTCTGCCTGCAATCTTCTGCCTCATTCATGCATGTATTTCAATTGATAAACTTTCTAGGTAAATATCTTTAATCACAACTCTTGAACTCATATGAACCAGTTTAAAAGGTCTCTGCTGATTTCTTATGATATTGTCTGGCGGCACAAGTAGCCTTCTAAAGGGAGAGAGGGAATTAAAGCTCTGTGTTTTACTACCTAAATTGTTACTAAATCAGTTAACAGGATGTAAGGTAAGCCTACCCACTTGAATTTAGTAAAGAAACCCTCACTGAGGAGACAAGCACTGTCGTGGCCTAAACTGGTTATTTAAAGACTTATAATATCTGGTAACCTGGCATTTCTTGAAATTCATCCCATGTTTCATTGAGATGAAGCATTCTGAGGTACCTGGGACTTGTCTAGAAATTACATTTAGGATGTCTGGGGATTTTCCCTTCTGGAATACTAAGAACAAATTCTGATCTTATTAGTATGAGTGTAAACACAGACTAACCTCACTGATGTCAACACTGTAAAAGCCATATGCTGCTCCTCCTGGAGCTGACTTCAAATGAACTAAGAACTGATGTGCAACGTGGACGTCCCTGGGTACAAATGAGATCAGAATTTGTTTGCTAAACCTTTAGTTGGATTTACTCTTGGTAAGACTTTATTGTATCACATTTCAGAGCTATAATAGAGAAAAGAGCCTGGGGCAACACTGTTCAAAAAGTGGTTCATTCACAATGAAGAGACTGCAATATACTTCAGCCATTTTTCAAAAGTTAAGACTAAATTAGAAGTAAAAAAGGAGCTGTAAGAAAAAGTCAGATCTGGATAATAAGCCATATTTTCTGCTCACTGGCTCTTCCGTAACTTGCTTGTGTCTGGCATGAGAAGATGCCAAGGCTTCACTTCTATTAGATATGTTTCAGTTGCAGACATCACCATGCAATAATAAAGAGTGAAACATTTTTAAAGTGAATTGTTGGATAACAAGACATTCTTACCTTTCTTCAACAGTTTGAGATTCATGAGAAAAAAGGTGCTAGGCAAATGAAATGTAGAACTGTGGTTTTAAGACAATCAAATTATTTTTTACTCTGTTATGTTCTAAATTTTTACCATGTAAACTGCAAGTACAGCGTCTTAAGATTAGTCTTTAAGTACATATTAAATCACATTTATTTCTGTTTAGTAAGAAAGAAAGAAGAAAAATTAAGAGTTATGACAGCTGCTAGTTTGCTTATACTGGAGTAGATCCACTATCATGCTGCCAAAGAGCATATCACACAGTCTGCGTAAAAGCACCCATTTCCAAATGCCCTAATCATAATCACCTTTAAACACACTTAGAACTCTTTTCTTCAGTCAGAGATGGCCGTCTTGTAACTCAACACATTTCTCTAGCCAGTGTGTCTAGAAATTATTATGATAAAGTACAAGACATGCTGCTGTCACACTTCATCACTTCTTATTATGTACAGTATCAGCTACTGACATAATGGTTTTTTGTTTGTGCCTCTTGTGTACAGCATAACTTTGACCAGATTAAAAAAAAAAAAAAAAAAAGACAGGGCAAGTTTTACATCTGAGCCACATGTGTACACGGTTAATCTGTGTCACTTTTTATCTTTAACAGATATCCTTTAAGTTAATTATTGATTTCTTCTGCTAACTCAGACCTATTACAGAATTAAAATCCTTCCTCAGAAAAATCCTAAACATAGCTATGGAAAGCATTCTGTATGCATTCATTAGTGCTATAAGAGGCAAATTATTGAGACTTTTGATTTACCTCTTATGTTGGCACCTCCAACATTTTAGACTCCTGAAACAGTAAGAACTTTGTATGGTGAACCTAGAGCCACATTGAAATAAATGCAAAAAACCTCCAGGCAATCTGATTGTAGGAGAATTCACTGAGTGACAGGGTTACTGTGAGCAAATCTCCTTGGCCATGGTCACGAGACACTTGTAAGCACTAGAAGCAGTAAACCCCTTTACTCAATCTCTTCTCTTCAGCCATGCCACTCATATTCTTTCTAGAGGAGGAATGGAAAAAATAAAGACAGTCAAACTATTTAGAGGACAGAAAATATATTCTTGGCCCTGGGAGGTAAACAACAGTAATTTGGATTTATTGTGTATAAATATATCACAATAAATAGCAGGTATGCATCCTTTCATATTCTTCTACCTCAATTTTGGGGACTATCAATAGATTAAAAATGCATAACTTCTTCTTAAAGACTTGATTTTTTCATTCCGGGTTCATCCTTCTTCTCCATTTTTCCCCATAAACTTCCTAAGCTTCATGTTGGAACAATGCAATATCTTACCTTACCTGTCTTTCCTGAGAAGCTATTTCAACCCTTTCAATGTCAGTTAATTTTTCAGTGTAAACATATCCATGAGTTTGTCTATATGTTTTTCAGTCAGAATTATCTTCTAACATAAACATTTCTACTCTATTGTTATTGTTAAATGTTTTCTCCTCATGCCAAAATGCACTTATGTGGAGTAATTCAGTTCCCTTTCACCAGAATAAACAAGCCAAATTCTGCTGATTAATCTCTTAAGGTGTGTTTTCTGTTTCTCCACTCATTCAAAGAGACTTTTTTAGTCTCTGTTTGATCTACCCACATGGTTCTACATCAGACCTTCTTAAGGTTTATCCAGTGGTCTTAAGATCTTACTTGTTGTGCAAAAAGCACCTAGTTTGATACATCCAATGGTTCCATTATCCCTTTTAATGACCTCGCTATCTTTATAATTCATAGTTGCTGTAAGAACAAGAGGGATCCTAAAGGTATCTGATTTATTTTGCTGTCCCCCAACCACTACAGAACAAGTTATTTCATGAATCTCTAAATCAAGGACTTTGCACTGTATATACTTTGTATTTTTCTGGTGAAAAAAACTTTCCTTGTATGATTGTCTGGCCCATTGCCAATAGCTTCCAACTTACAATCATGTATAGATTTCATACCCAATTCTTATACCACGATACAAGAATATGCTCTGTTGGGTACAATAACAGGTCTGTTTCAAAGACCAAACCTGCAGAAATATAACTAATAACAGCTCTCCACTCACATCTTATTCACTTATCCATGAACTACTTGGAGTATTTGTTCAGTTTCAATTATTTTCAAATTATGTCACATATGTGTCCTGAATCTGTAATTAAGCCGAAAGAGAGTTCTCACAATTATACTTCTATGTTATTGGCTTTACTTTTCAATGGCTTCTCAGTATGAATGGTGAGGAATGTCTTGATTATGTCTTGATTTCTGAATAGTATCGCAACATTCAGGAAGGAAGGTGTAAGAAGTGGAATACCATCAGATTGTGTGCTATTTCTGCGCTAAAGGTGCTGGAAAGTGCCAGTCTAAGGCAAATGTACCAACACAGAAGTGCTGGCTTTTTTCTATTTGCCTGCTCCATTATATTGCAGCTGCTGCAATTCACAGTCTGACAAATGTAAGGTTACCTTTAACTACATGATATTTTTTCAGCAGTTGCTTGAAGATCCACAAGGAGAAATAACATTGTTACATCAATAGTAAGTGTGCACACCATGCCCCACAGGTTAAAAATGTCCTAGCCTCTGTTTTAGATTTATTTGTATGAGATGTAAATAATTTAATCACTACATTTTTTAATCTGTTTTGCTGATATACTAAAGCAAATTTTCCTTAACAAAATATGTCTATCTGATCAGGCCTTGTAGGAAAGATAAATGGTATAATAAGTTTGAGAAAGAGATTCAAGATGCATAATTTGATTAAATTCTCATCAAAATCCATGGGAGTTCATTAGGGTTTAAGAATCTGACTTCTTTAAATATAAAGTTCTCAGTAGCTTGCCAGCTAATCTTTATAATAGATTTTTCACTTTTGGGATGCAGCTTAATGACCAGCGTAACCCAGCCTGTGGATGGGCTTTGGGGAAAAGGGATACTTCCGCCTTTCCTCACATTCTTAGCTATATGTTCCAAAGCTTCCCATAAGGCCACACAATTAAAATCACGCAACAGTTGATTTGTTTTCAGCCACACTTCCAACTTCCTGTCCTGGCTGGCCAAACACGCATTGATTTTAGGAAAATGGGTGACAAAATGCATGACTGAGACTGAAGGACAACTGCATCCATTGACTATGATACAAACAAGCTGCACTGAACATGCAATTTAGATCACCTTTATTTCAAAGTGGCATACAGTTTGGTCATTTGCAATTTTTCTCATTACTTTTAATTAGTGTGGGTATTTGCTATCGCAGACTGGAATCCATTTAATGATTGTTATTTTAGACAACGTTAAAGGCAGACATCAATTGTAGGCAACTGATGCAGCAGACAAGAAGGAACAATCAAATGTCCTTTTTTGTAGTGAAAGATGAGGCACTACTGCCTAAAGCACTGGTTAGTTTGCCAGTGCTCCAGCAGCAGCTAAACCATGTGAGTCAAAGTGATTGTCCCTGAGGACTGATTGTAAATGGCAGAGATGAGCTCTGGATCATCTGCTTTGGAGCATTTATATGTCAGAGGTTCAAGACAGAAACCAGAAATCTCTGAGAACTCAGGGAATGAGAAAATCACTCTGAAGATCTAAATATACAGCGGAGAAACACCCCACTTCTAAAATCACTTTGCTTCTTCATGAGAGAAGTTGGAATTACCCCCAAAATTGTATGGTCTCAGATCTGGGTGTAGAAGGATCAAATCTTAATTGTCCACTTCTTATATTGAAATAAAATAACCTTGTTCTTTCTTACTGGGTCATATGTCTCCTCTGATCTTAATCTGATCTCTCTAAGCCCATTTGCTAAGCCTTTATTCCTACTCCTAAATCCCATATAAGTTATTCTCTACTGTTTATCATAAACCTAACTAACTGATCAATAATGTACTTATTGCTTTCACCCTATCCCTTCCATCTGTCTGCCTGAGCCCATGTTCTAACAAGGAGTATCCATTATTTAAAGGTACCTAGGTCCTGCCTCAAAAATGGAAGATCTCATTTTTGGTTGGTTAGTTTTCTTTTCTTCACGGAAAGAAGTTTATGCTTGTTTGAGAAGTCAAATTGGGGAGCAGCAAGCCCAAGCTCTCTTTTGCAATAATTGTTTTATTCAATACGAGCTGACCTTTGTGAGATGTTCTGTTTTGCAACACTTTAGTGCTATATTTTTGTTTGAGTGCAGATTAGGGCAATATATAAAAAAAATCTCTGTGGGAATTTTTTTTCTGACAACCAGAAACCAGTATGTTTCTTTATTGTTATTAATTTGTATTGTTTAGACTTCAGCTGTTTGACACTCTTTATCAAAAGTCTACATGCTGCTTTCCTTGTCAAAGTCTGTTATCCTCACAGCATTATAGCAAGCAGCATAAGGACTCTTTAACAACAATATCTGAGTTCCTTGGCCTTTCAAAGAAGAGCCATATTTTCATTAATTGCAGAGATTATACAATTCCACTTCCAGAGAACTGTCTTTACCATCCTGGCACCTCTGTAAAGGAAAGAAAAATCATCATTGTCATCATCTTCTGTAGCCATTCACTGGTTAGACTCAAAGGTTCACTTTCCTTTAGATAGCTAAGTGACATTCCTGAATTAGGAGTGTAATCATGCTAAATTACTACAGTCCAAGAAGAGGAGGGAGACACACATTTTCAAAGAGTAATTCAGAGTTCTGATGCTTTGAATTGAGAGGTGTGTGCCTCTCTGTCTAAAAAAAAATAAACCCAGGGCCACCACGCATAACAATGCTACCAACTTTGCAGAGAATGTTGGGCAGAGAGGGCACTTGCACAGGGCTACCCAGAAGTGACTGAACATGCTCCCAACCTGCTCTGTTGGATAATAGAGATTGATGATATAAGCCATATTCCTTCATTCCACCCTAGTCATAATTAAAGATGCTTCGTAAAAAAAATAGTCAAAATCACCCAAACGAGGTTGAAGGCACGCTTCATACATATTTTAGCAAGACTAAGACATTCAAATCTTTTAAATAGCCTGGAAATTGTCATTTAATATGCACATTAAACATAAGACACCAATTAAATTATCTTTAGATGAATCCTGGTCAAACATTCTGTGAAGCTGGGGCTGAACTAACACCACTGAACCAGCAAATATGAACAGTCCCGGTGTATTTTTAGAGATCCCTAATAATCTCTTCACAGATGGAAAAATGTAGTTCTAAAATAGCTGTGCTGCTTGGGCAAGCAAATAACATCAATACAGAACAGATGACTCTATATTTTGCACCTTATGCATTCTTGCCAAATTCACTATTTAATTTACAATCTTATTAAGGATGAAATGAGTATTTATTCAAATAAAATGGAGGGAGAAGCAAAGTCCTAGGGAATTCAATGGCAAAATTTCCTTTGACTTACAAGAGGTCAAAATATTATTACTGAACAAATCTTGTTCCTTAAAGATTTGCTGTGTCTACTCATTTCCATTATTTAAGTGACACAAGGAGTGATAATTGTTCTTTGTGCCTCCTATTCCACAGTACTGTTGAAGTGGACCAGATAATTCAACCAGACTTCCACTAGAAGTTCTATCCTAGTCCTGAAACATGTTTAAAAATGAAATTTTAAAGAGCAAAAATATATTACTGAAAAATACCCTATCGATTAGAGTTCTTACATCTGGCAAGGGTGCAGACTGCCTATGGGTGAATCACACAGGATGGTTTCAAGACTACACACACAAAAGAAGCTTAGTGACACACACAGCAATGGCATCATCATCTCAACCCCATCTTTTCCTGTACCATCACTGCAAAACAGTTTTGCAACCCTAAACACATGTCACATATGTTTCAATTCTAATGTGATCAAAAATAATCTTGTTTTGAGCTAAGAGCTGGACCAGGTGACCTCCGGAGATTCCTTCCAACCTACATTATCCTATTATTCCCTGTATACCATTGCTTTTTGTTGTTACTCTGTCTTTGTTGTAAAGTATTTTATTTGTTTATATATTTATTAAATCAATAATATTATATTAACATTGTGCAACAACAATCCTGCAAATTCCTCAGCACCCTGTTCTCGATCCAGTAGTAAAGCCCTGTAATAAGCCTGAAGCCAACAAAATCACTCCAGATATTTCATAATGTAGCCAAGCCTATTATGCTAAAGGTGTTCAGCAGATTATTTATAGCAAATAAATGATGTTTTAGATATTAAGAAAATGTCTCTCATTCTGTGATTTTGTGCTTAATGGCTTTAAAGAAGAAACAAGGATTTGTATTTCTGGTCCCTCGTTATCTATCTATCTATCTATTCATCTGTCTACCTATGTATATATCTAGTTTCATTTTTTGTTTATTGGTTGGGGGTTTTTTTTGTATTTTGGGGGGTTTTTTTTTGTTTGTTTTTTGTTTTTTGGGGTTCTTTTTAAGTTGTTTCTTTGCAGACTGAATTATAATTTAAAAAACATATAAGAAGGTGAGACTTTGGTGATGCCTTTTGCTTTTCAACAGTTCTACCCATGGTCTCCAAACAAACTCCCAACCTGCTGACCTACTGTCAGGAAAATACCATAAACTGACAAGATAGCAAAATCCCAGAAGTTTTTATGTTGATATCAGACTCATAGCCATGCCAAAGATCCCTTAGCTCACTAGACAGCCTGACACTTTTGCCTCAACTCAGCTGCTCACCTGAGTGAACAAAATTTTACCCAAAGAAAAATATGTCAATTTATAATTTTTAAGTTTTAACAGAAAACATATAAAGTTAATGTTCATGACAGCAGCTAAGGCTAAACTCTACATGTGTTGTGAAGAAGAAAGATTTCCCATACTGCCATAGGTGTAGAAAAGTCCTTAAGGGGAACTTTGAGAGATTTCTTGAATCTTTGAAGGTGTCTTATTTGTTTTTCTTTACTCATTACACTTTAGTATTTGTACTTCACTAACCCCTAGAAGTTCCAGCGATGGATCAGAATAAACTGCACAAACACAGACGTTGCTAAGCAAAAACTTAACAAGGTTCCTTCCACACAGAAACCAGAGCCAGAAGGGTTGGATGTTTACCGGGAAAAACCTTCCCTTTTATCCTCATCTGTATATGTGGGAGCAGTGGGACATCAGGAGAGAAGATTTATCCACTGCCAGTTTCCACAGTAGCAGTCACATAACTGTACAGTTTCACATTCAGGCTCATATCACTCATGAGAAACAGTCATATATCTGTAGGTTTTTTTTCTCTACATGTTTATTTTCATGATTGTATATATGTGTATGCATATTCAGATACATAGGCAGAATTTCATAAGCATACTTGAGTCAAGGTGTAAAAAACTTACATTTTTATTCCTACTAGTACTCATATCTCTTTTCTGATCAGCTTTTAGTAGTAGATAAGTTGACTCATACGAGTTCATATGCAAATATATTATCCTGACAGGGCTATATAAAGGGAAAACAATTTTTGCTGGATTGGAACTGCAGGAACTTTTTAGCAAATCAGAGGACCCAGCATTATTGCTACAAAATCATACTTAGTCCCTGAATATGATACAATTCTTAAATTTCTTTTATTTATAAGGAATAATGACAATAATAATGCCAGTCTTCAACAAGACTAAAGTGACCATGAGAATAGTCTCTGAATTCTGATGTGCAACAATGCCTGAGTAGTCATCCTCTTAACTTTTGGATAACTTTTCTTTGTACATAATAGGAATATAGTTTTGAAAGGTTAAGCAAGCATGGCATAGTACAGATAAAAGAAATACTTAAATTTTCAAACCACTATTCACAAGCATTTTGTACTGTTCCAGACAATAGAGCCTGTGTTCACGGCTCGCTATTGCTTCAGCTCAACCCTACAGCCGGTATTTCAGTCTCTCAAATTAATCAGAGCTGCACAATTCAAAAGCAACACAAAATGATTAATTAGAATCACTGGTTCTCAAACAAAAGGGACCTACTGTGTGGAAGGAAAGAATGGGAAGGTAATAGGAGGAAAAATAAATCCCAATAACACAAATTAGGTTGGGAAATCTATCCCACTAGAAAGCAAATAATACAAAGAGCAGCAGAACCAAATAAGCTGGATGAGGCCTATTACCAGCAATGGCTTGTTGAGCACACAAGCTTTAGTTGTTGAGTTGTGTCCAGTGCAGTTTCTCTGAGGCCTAATAGTGTGTGTAGCCAGCCTGGAGGTCTCCAGGACAATATGAAGACTCCTGGCTCTCCTGAAAATCACCTCTCATAGACCTTCATAATGGTTATTTTTGGGGCTTCTTCCTTTCTCTCAGCTAAAGCAGAAATTAACCACAGAGTCAAAAAATGTCAGTGTGGCCAGACACACAAACAAAGCAAGAGTGATCAAATAATCCCTGTTCTGTTGGAAAACCTGAATTAATGTGTATACTGCAACTATGCAAGACAGAAAGAAAAGCAAAATATATATACTGTCTTTAAATAATCTCAAACATTTTAGATCAGGTCACACTTCTTTTCTCTGGTAGTTAGTGCCTGTACTGTTAGCTGTCCAAACCCCACCTGTCCTCCAGTCTTCCTCTCCACTTACTTTTTTAGGCTTCTCCAAAATGCCTACTCCTAGCTCTCATTTATCTTCCACTCAAGCCAGTTAGTCTTGCCTACCCATTCCTCTTCCCCCAAAAAAGAAACTTTTGCAGTCCATTATCCTCCCTCTATTCCCATCTTAACAGGCCTACCATATAAGATGTCAAGAAAGGATGAGAAAGAGAAGAGGAAAGCAGCCAAATCAGGACAGCTTTTTCCAGAAGCTTTTCCTACGTATTTATAAAGCACATTGAGCTCTGATGTACAGGAGACCACACACACTCAGTCTCTCCCTTTCACCACCTGACTTTGATATCTACTGTGCTGTATAAAGGTGAATATTTTGCCTGTCTGATCGACCAGAAAAGCAGCATAGTTGGCTTTTATCTCACATTCCTGTAGAGTGTTTCCTTTTTCTCCCAAGGGAACACGCTGTCCTTTGACACATGACTCATTTTCAGTTGACAGCATTGATGCTTTGCCGAGCTGGTCTGCTATGTTTTGTTCTGAATCCCATTTGTGCAGAAAGTAAGACAACTATGGTAAAGCCAGATCTCAGAGAGACCTCAAAGGAGCAATAACACTGGTCTGAGTTTCTCTGTTTCTTTGACTGCAGCTCGTGTGGCATTTGTGATCTGGCTTTCAATGAAAAAACTCAGATTGTCATGGCAGGAGGATACAACTTAACTATATGAGTTCTTATTCTGCTTCTTACAGCCACCTCTCAGTTTCCAGCTGCCAACCAGCTTTGAGTACAGTATGCCAGCTGCATTCAGAGCAGTTACTGCAGTATATTTGTGTTCTGTAAGTCATCTTCATGGTACTTTGGACAACTTCTAATCTAGTACTGAAGGCAGTGAAATCTTACTGATTACAAGATGCATATGTGTTGGTGATGCATTCAAGTAAGCTGGAGTGAATTGTAAGACTAGAACAGGCCCTAAGGAAGAGGTTTCCCAATCTCTCAAAAATCATCAAGCTTTTATTTTAAAGGCAATACCCAATGTGAAATAAAACAGGTTTTTGCCTATTCTGTTATTTGAAAAGAACACTTGTCACTAGAAATATTTTGTTTGTTATGATTTCCTTCAGGATGCTTTTCACACAAGAGATTTTGAAGTCAGTCTTTGAGCTCATATGGACAATTAAAGATGTGGCAGGATTATGACACTGGAGGAGACTGTCATGAAAAGCAAAATATTTTTTTTATTTGAATGAACAAAATAGAAATTATGAAAATTCAATGGGAAACTGGTACTGAATCCTCATAACACTGAAATTTTGCTGTAAGATTCATTAGAGCTAAAACTACCTCTGTTTTTAAAAAGTTGATATTTTCACATGCTCCTGTAACAGCTGGACAAGTTTTGCAATATTGATTTTCTTGAAAGCCTGGGTAATACATTGGTTTTAGTTTCACCAGCTTACATGTACTTGTGAAAACTTGTTTGTATTATATAGTGAAATAAAGAACAGAAGCTGTTTTGTTTCCATGGTCTGGTAAAGGTTCACTGCCCCAAGAAATGATGGGACAGGAAGCAGTGAGGGTCCTATGACTAATGCAATCAAAAGGCTGATTGTCACTTATATTAAAGTTAAGGAACCTTAGTTGTAAGGGAGACACAGCTAATTTTAGGTGTCTTGAATTGGAACGGCAGGTGAAACTATATTTGAAGGAGGCTGAAAAAAGTCAGTAGATACAGTAGCCATTAGATTCGTGTATTTTTTGTCCTTGATCCATGGAAGGGAGCGGGAAGGATGTTAACGGCAGTTACCTCTTCCCAGGACTCTCATCTGTCACAGAGATATCACAGTCACCATGAGCTTATGCTGCCACTAGCAACCAGGGCTGCTTGGCAGACAGAAAGACCCCGCCATTACCCTGCTCTGAGCAGCAGTGACTTACCCTGAAACAGCAAGTTATTTATTTCACCATAATAAACTTCACTGCTTGCTCTCCTGTTGCATGAGATTAAATTCTAGAGTGAATCATAAGACTCAAAAGCAACAAAAGTACTTTAACGTAATTGGATATAGTCAACAACTCGCTAAAGTTGCATGCTCTGTGTGCTTGAACTGAGAATTGTAAAGGTAGAGACTGAATGTGTATGTCAAAACATTTCTGCATAGGGTTGTGAAAGTGTGTGTACCAGAAAAGAGAATGGCGTATCCAAGTAGTGAGCTGTCTACCTCAATACTTAGTTTAGTCTTTGATGTGTTCAGTCCCCTGATATGTGAGTGTGAGGGAAAAAGGTATCTTCTGTTGCCCAAAAAACATTTCAGGAAGAAGAAAAACATTTGGTTTCTTGGAAATGCAGGAGAGGCAAGTCAGAGATAACGTCTCAAGCTGATGGAAATTAGATAAAGGGAAACCAAGACCGGCAATCCAGTGCTTACTGGTGAACTGAATCCGCAGTTTCGTGAACCAAAAATGATTTCAGTGGTTCTTAAGAGTTTTAAATCTCCATGAATACTCTGTTACAGGTGCTTATCAATGAAAGCTGTTGATTGCTTTTTTTCCAGAGAACTGCCGCCCCATGTATTCATATCTAACTGAAACTGGAAACTAAGCCTTGATTGCAGTTCAGGATAGGGAGAACCATGATATTCCCCTCTCAGAGAGGCAGAAGGAGCAAATATTAAAGCTTGAAAGAGTGTGCTCAGAAAACATGAATCCAAGCAGCAGAGTAAACTGCAGAGCTCTCAAACCCAGCATCAGACTCAGCTAGTGACTCCACATGAGCAGAAGGCAAGTCAAACTTGAAAGCATTATGTCATGCAAGTATGATCCTGAGCCTAAGCCTCTGAAACTCATCAGAGCCCATTACCATGGTCGTAGTTTTATGACCATTTGGCTACTCTGCTTCTGGTCATGGTTCTAACATGCACTACACCATCCTCTACAGCATGCAAGGAAGAGGACAGGGATACAACCGTATTCTGACCATAGAAACTTGTTTATTCACATTTATTAGCACAAGCATACTCTTTGCAGAGAATCATGCTTGTCAATTTATCAGTTGATGATGGCAATTTTACTTACCCTTGAATAAAAGGGTCAACAAAATTGACTAGTCTAAATCATAGCTTGTATGAGAAATAAACTTCAACTAGATTGTCTTCTTCTGAATCCATGGGTAAGATGTCGGGTGTTTTTTGTTGCTGCTGTTTTAAACCTTAAACTATAATGATGTATCTGGGGTGCTTGTCAGATTCCTCAGTCAGACACTAGTGGTAGGATAACCCAGTTGTTATCATGACACAGATGTGTGCCTCAATTTTTACATATCCACAGGAGCCATGCCTAGCAAAACTCCCAAACACAAGCCTTTGGCAAGCCAAGTGTGTCAGTGTGTAGGGGCACACAGAAAAACCTCCTGAGCATGTTAAATACCCACTGGGCAGCATTTTTGCCAGTTGCATTGATCTTTGTGCTGCTGTGGTTATTGTGCTCACTGTCTAAAGAGCTAGTTAAGTTAAAACTGGCATGGAGCTACCTATACTAGTGTCTACCTCAGAGACCAGCTGTGGAATTTGCTTGTACCAACCCAACCCAGCTGTGGAAGAAATTATTTAAGTGCTTTGTGTAAAAACATATGGCAATAAATGTCCGTTGTCTAGACCTCTCTCATCAATCATAAATATGTGAGGATTCTGTTGAGACATATACGGGGATTTCTTTAATAAAGTGGGTAACTGCAATTAAACTTCAGAGGAAAAGTCCAGTGGATTTGAGACAGAAAATTAACAGTGGCTCTTAGCAGCTTTGATGTAGTTGCCAGAAGTAGCTTTTGTTTCTTAATATAAGTAGAAAAATCCATCACCTCGAACACTGTCTCTAAAGTAATTTAACATATTTTTTCCCCAAAATAGAAGCTCAGACTGAAATAATAAATGCAGTCCTTTCATTCTATAGATCTTGAGGCCTGGTAGTGTACTGCAATGCAGCATTTACCCAGGATCTGGCCAAAATGGAATACGTGGAAGATATGCACTTAGCTGAACAGTGTGTCTTCAGTCATCTTACAGCAAACACACACTGACTAAGCTGTGCTTACTGGGAAACTATATGGGATGATAGACATGAATAAACAAGTAGCATTTTGGTTGTTTTTACATGCTATTGCAAAAATCAAAGGTATTAATATAATTATTAAAGCCACAAAAACATTAATTTGTAGGACAATTATATATTTTATTAGTATTCATTCATAACAACAAAAAATAATTGCTCTTGCTTTTTTATCACAAAGTTCATGTTTCTAAGGTTTTCTTTAGACTTCTGTTTGTTTGCTTCCTGGTATAAAACATGACAGTGTCTTAGAATTCAACTCTAAAAACTCAGGCTTTCAGAAAATGTCAAATGTGAGTCATGAGAATAAGTCACATGTGTTAGAGACATGAGAAATATAACATTGTCGAGCACATTTCTAAAGTTCTAATATGTGTCATGATACATGATTTATCTCATCATATTTTCTAAGTATTTGATAGATATTGGAAATGCAGAATATAATAAGAGCTACTGTCACCAGCTACTATGGTGATAAATGCTATGTATCATCTTAACCATACATGACTACTTGACATTAAAACTGGTCTAGAAAACATAATTTATTAGGATTTTTAGAATTATTTAAAGAACAAAACTGTTAAAAGTCTAATAACAGCTATTTAAACAGATGGCTCTTTTGCATCTAGATAAAACTGTTTTTCAGTAGATTTAAATTTTGAATCATTTTTTGCAACATTGTTCAGCAACTGCAGTTTTCATGAATGTATTAAAATCAGTAATACCATGAGTCTATGCTCTCAGCTAGTAGCAGTTGTGGCTTAAAAACTGAGTTGCTGTCTCTCAAAATGAATAGAGGTCAGGAATGATTTTTCATGAAAAGTGTCTATGCTTTAAAATTCCTAATCACTAAACCAGTAGAATGAATATTTGCACCCATATCAGACCTGTGGAAATGCAAATGTGACAGAAACATAAAATATGTGCAGAATGGCAGAACAGCATTACCATGAAAACAAATGGTAAATTACCTTTTCAAAAGTCAGAAAACAGCTTTCATAGAACCTTAATATACTGAGAGGTAATTAAACTTGAGCAAGACCTTTGGCTGAAACATTGGCATTATTTTCCTGTTGCCAAAATCTGCCTTTAGAGGCTCAGCATACCAATTGAGCCAGGCTAATTTTACAAAATGTCTCCCTTTGTTCAAGAATGCACCTTTTGCACCATGTTTCATTTGAGTATCTGTACAAATTCCTTTGAGATCAATGAGACTTAAGCACCTATTTAAAGTGAAGAACAAGTTTTTAAAGATTACCTGAATAATAATGGAATTAAGTGGGTATTTTTTCTGGATAGGTTTCATATTAGGATGCAGTCTAAATAGGAGTTGTGCATAAATATTTTATTATCCTTTAGGGTAGACTCTCAAAGCTGAAATAATCCTTGCAAGGTGCTGAGCAACTGGGATTGAATTGTCCTTGTGCATTTTGTGAGCTGGTTCAAATATTGATATAATTACACAAATAAATATTGCCAGCATATGGGCTAACTTTTTTTTTTTTTTCTAGTTGGACAGTAACTGAAACACAGCTGAAAGCTGCTGATGGCTGCAGGAGGCCTTTCTCTATCATAGTATTATTATTTACTTTTCAATAATAGTTATAATGTGCTAGTGGTTGATCACACACAAGAAACTCAACCCCTGCAGTGCCAAAGTGTAAGTCCAGATGAAGAACTGAACAAAACTGAGCAAAACATAATTTTGGTTATTTCCTATTTAGGCAATATCTTCCTGATCACATCTGCTATTGTTCTCCCACTGCCAGAGTAAAAGAAGGCTCAGTGGGTAGACACTAACAGCATTAAGACCTCAATGCTTTTTCTGCCTTGAATAACTCTAGTGATTATGGAGATTTCCTTTAGTATCTGTCTACCCCTTTGTTTTCCAACTGTAACAAGAAACACGGGAAAATGAGAACCATAATACTGCCTTTCACAGGGATACCACAAATCAGAGGCTAAGATGAGATAGCAATAAGTCTCTGAGTCATTCGTGTTACTCCACTTCAAACCAGTGTAAATCTGATGGGATAAAGCTTTATTCATATATTTATATGAACATTAAAATATATTTTTATATTCTAAGATATTTATTAATATTACAGGAGCACCAAAATATCTCAGTGAGTCTGGAGTCATTATCACAGGGACTGGGATAAAATATTGGAAAAATTATGTCTACCATAAATAATTTACTGTGGAAGTACCATGAAAGAGGAAAGTAATTCATTTGAGATTATAAAGACAGTAGTGAGATTGTAAAAGATATAAAAGTTAGCTAATTATCCTAACACTATAAGCAAGACTACAACTCATGTCTTCTGGCTCCATTACTCTGTGACTCAAGGCACAGCATCTCTGATCCTTTCCCTGTGTTGTTTTTTTTGCCATCCTCATCCATTCTGTTGTTTCCAAATTATGGTCAAGCATAGAAAGATCTGAGTTTCTTTGGTTGGTAACCACCTTTCCTAAGCTTACTTTCATTGACTTTCTGTTACTTTAATCCTTGATGTATCAATCTAACTCTTGAGAGAATGTCACATTCTCAGAGAAGAGATGTGTGTGATTGAGAGGAGGAGAAGGAAGAAAGGTGCTCGGGGTGTTTCAGATGCCACCAGGTTCGAAATGCCCCATAACCTCCTGCTTTCAGACAAGTAGTCTGACTCTCCATGTGAATGAGCAAGGGAGTCCATTTTGTACCCAGACTTGGAAACAGATATGCTAAATTAAACCCATAAAGAATATGCACTGCAAACAAGATTCAAGTTCAATGTAAAATAGTTTCTAACTCATGCATGGGAGAAGTATAATGGAAATGCCAACATAGGGATCATGATATCAGTTGCATCAGTGAGTGAGTGTTGCAGCATCTGAACAATACATCATGCCACAAGGCTGCCTGTCTACATGTTATAATTTCTTCCAACAACAATGGATTGTTTTGTGAAGTGAAGGATGGATTTCTGAGTTCATTTGCAAAGACACGGTTGTGGAAGTGTTCCCTGATTTGTTGTTATCTGCTTGTCTGAACTTGTCCTTCTTAATTTCCCTTTCTTTGCCATTTAGACGGAGAATTACTTTGTGTATTATGGGGGAAAAAAAAAAAAAAAAAAAGAAAAAAAAAGAAAAAAAAAAAACACGACTAAGAAAAAGAGTTTGAGAAAATAACACAGAAAAGAACAAAAAGTCTGGTCAATTCAAAGGCAGCAAGGTTGGAAACAGGACAAAATTGTGGCCCCATAGGATCGTGTTTGCAAATACCATTGGTTTCACAACTACCGAAAGAACTGTTAAAAATGTTTCAGACAAAACTATTTTCAAAAACATACTTTCAACTTGACTGAATGTTTCAGGAAAGATTCTGTAACTACAAAATTCTTCACTTTTTGTTAAAAAAAATTGTATTTAACTTTTTTTGGGGGGAAATTTCTACTTGAAAATACAATTTATTCTTCAGAGTTTTTGCTTGTTTGTTTTCACTGACATTTTCTAAAATATAATCCTATTCTGACATCCAAAATTGCAAATTTAACAGCATTTTGAAAAAACATTATTTTGCTATGACAAATTCTCCAGCTGGAAAACTAAAGCATACGGGCTTACTAAATATCATAGTTTAATAATTTCATTTTAAGTAATATTTTCATAGAAACATAAGAATGACAGAAAGTTGAGTGACCACTTACTTGTTTCTTCTCTCTCACAAAAATAATCACAGAATCACAGAATGACTAGCCTTGGAAGGGACCTCTGGAGATCATCTAGTCAAACCCACCTGCTAAAGCAGGTTCACCAGAGCAGATCACACAGGAATGTGTCCAGGTGGGTTTTGAATGTCTCCAGAGAAGGAGACTCCACAAACTCTCTGAGCAGCCTGTTCCAGGTTCTGGCACCTCAAAGAAGTTTCTCCTCATATTCAGATAGAACCTCCTGTGCTTCAGTCTGTGCCCATCGCCCCTCATCCTATGGTTGAGCACCACTGAAAGGAGTCTGGTCCATCCTCTTGACACCCACCCTTGAGATATTGATAAGGATTGATAAGATCTCCTCTCAGCTTCTCTTCTCCAGGCTGAACAAACCCAGCTCTCTCAGTCTTTCCTTCATGATAAAAATTCTCCGGATACCTCACAATCTTGATAGACCTCCACTGGACTTTCTCCAGTAATTTCTTGTCCTTTTTAGACTGGGGAGCCCAGAACTGGACACACAACTCCAGATGTGGCTTCATCAGGGCAGAGGAGAGGGGGAGGAACAACCTCCCTCGACCTGCTGGTCACACTCTTCCTAATGCACCTCAGGTACCATTGGCCTTCTTGGCCACACACACACACTGTTGATTTTGTCAACCAGAACTCCCAAGTCCTTCTTCTGCAGAGCTGCTTTCCAGCAGGTCCACCCCAACCTGTAATGGTGCCTGGGGTTATTCCTCAGGTGCAGGACCCTACACTTGCCCTTGTTAAACCTTGTTAGGTCCTTCCCTGCCCAATCCTCTGGCCTGCCCAGGTCTCACTGGATGGCAGCACAGCCTTCTGGTGTGTCAGCCCTTCCTCCCAGTTTGGTATCATCAGCAAATTTGCTGAGGGTGCACTCAGTCACTTCGTCCAGGTCACTGATGAACAGGTTGAACAGGACTGGACCTAATACTGACCCCTGCAGAACCCCACTGACTACAGGCCTCCAACCAAACTGTGCCATTGATCACAACCCTCTCTGAGCTCTGCCATCCAGGCAGTTCTTGATTTATCTATTATGTGTTACAAATCTATACAATATTTTAGAGATGTTGTCCAGTATTTATTACATACTTTCAGCAGAGGATACCCAGTAGTTTACCAAAACATCTATGTAAGTACCTTACTAATCTGATAATCAGACATTTGTCCTAATCTCTGTCCTACAACTCTGTATTCAAAATTCTGCCTAAAATATTTTGTTTTGAATTAAGTCAGTATGTCTTACAACACACACGCAGAACGTAGAGAAAAAATGGCAATCATCCTCTTTAAATTAATTAATTCCATTTCATATATCATTATGTTTCCAAATTATTTTTTAACTGGATAAATAGAATTCTTCCAGCTTTTTGACATAAACTGTGCTTTTTTTCTCTCCTTTAGAGATTGTCCAGTTTATTTACATCTGTCTTAATGGTTGTTCTCAGACTAGTGACAGTACACCATCTGAGGTCTCACCATTGCTTAGTACAGTGGAATAATTATTTCCCTTGTCATGCTGTTAATATAGCCCAGAATGAGATTTGTCTTTTCTGCAACCACATTATCTTGTCAACTCATACACAGTTTGTAAGCCACGATGACCTTGGACCTCACCTACTATACTGCTGTTCCTCCAGTTATTCTCCCATTTGCGCACTTCAGGCTTCCTCCACAGACATTACTATTCATGGCACTTGTCTTTATTGAATTTCCATCCTCATGGTTCAAACACTCGCTATATTTTAGCAGTATGGTTATGAATTCTGATCTTTGCCTCCAAAGTACACATAACACTCCCCTGCCTGTCACCCAAGAACCTTTTTGTAAGTATGCTTCATTCCTTCATGCAAGCCACAAATAAAAAGATTGACTGGGAACAAGGCATATCCCTGGGTGCCCTGCCCCAAATATTCTCCTTGTTTGATAGAGAAAGGATTGGAAATTACTCACTGAGCGACATTATTTCAGCCAGTTACACATTCACACACAGTGACTGTAATTCCTTACTTTGCTGGTATAGAATGTCAAAAAGCTTAATAATGTCAGAATACTTCACACTTTCTGCTTCTCTTCCACCTTCTAACAAGATCATTTATCAGAGGAGGAAATTAGATAGGTTTGATGTGACTTTCTTTTGATAGATCCACAGTGGACATTTTTAAGTATTGCATTTTGCTCTAGTTTCTTATCTTAACAACTATTTAGCAATCTGTTCTAGTATCTTCCCAGCTATCAATGTTAAAATGAGAGGCTCATCAATTTTGTGGGTCTTCCTTCTTTATGTGTGAGAATAGCTACCGTGCTTTCAGTAAATTCACACTTTATTTAGTCTCCCAGAGAAGTAGTCATGTTTTCAAAATACCTAATCAAAGCAGGAAACTACACTGTTATGCAGAATTTCGTCATATATGTCAGAAAGGGAAGACAGAACTTGAAGGGCCATCTTTGCATCATTTTCCAGTGTCTTGCAATACATCACTAGCAGTCCAAAATCATGTTCATGTAACCTCATTTGAGCTTATGTTATACTAATCCCATTGTTCCTTCTTCTCTCTTTCAAGGATCAGGGAGGATTTCCACCACTTACGCAAACCCCATGTGCTTTGTGGCCAAGGGAAGCATCATCCTTCAAAGCATTGAAGACTGCTCCACATGCATGTTCTGTTTGAATCTCATCCTTCCCTAGCCCATATAAACATTATTCATATCCAGCTGTTTTGGGGTTAGTCAGTCTGTTTCTCTCTTTACAAGAAATGTTTATTGAAAGAAGGACCTGAACTCTTGCTGCTCTGTTTTTAAAATAAATTTTCAGACAATAACAGAAAATATCTTTGGAAGATGAATCCAACCCAATACAGACATATACCATTTAAACAACTCCATCTCATCTTGTAGCACTTGACCTCCTTTTTTAATCGATGATGTGAAATCAGTGGTTTTACACATCTCTTTTTGTATTATCTGACTCATGCCTCAGGAGTAACATTTCTCTCTACTGGCTAGAGGAAGATGAGGCTCACACATTCAGATATAGACACAGGAGAAAGATATTCATTAATAAGGCTATTTACAGCCTTTTTGTCTCCCCTAAACTGGAAATGCTCACCAGCATGAGAGGAAACTTTTCTGACAGAATAAAATTTGTCATAATTGATATGTTCTCACCTAAAACTTTCATTTGACAAATGTGTATTTTTGATATGTCCATGTAATGAGAAAATACCAGATACATTTACTTCTGCACATTGTTGAAGCAGAGTTTAAAATAAATTTTTAAAAATAATCCTTGTAGTAAATTATACTATATATATGACAAAATATTTTCATGCTTGTAATCACAAAACTATCAAGTCATTAAAGGGACCTACTCCAGAAATCATAAGCCAAGTTAGAATTAAACATACTCAGCTATTTTTAAATTATTCCCATGGAAGATTTCTGATCAGTAGCCAAGCTGAAGAATGCAGTTCAGTTTTGGTCTGATGTCATAGCATCTAAACCAATTTTACTCAGATCTTCAGTCCTGCCCAGAACTGCTGCTGAGCTGTAAATAAAACCGGAAAATTCCAGCTCACAAATCAGTTTTCAAAATGTTACAAATGACTGACTGGAAATAAAGATGTAGAAAGGAATGAAATTGAGAAAAAAATCACATTTTAACCTTAACTGTACCTTTTATAAATTCTATAATTAAAATAACTCTCATTAAACTATTAATTAATCTGTAAGTTTAAAAACAATACATGTCATTTCCTAAATTTCTGTTTAAATATTGAAGAATATTGTTTGTATGCCAAACCATAATACTCTCATACTGAAAAAGATGTAGGAGGCAGAAGGCTTTAACATTATTCTGTGGTGGCTCACTGATTTTGCCACAAAAATATTTGACTTAACAGTGTAGGTATTCATACGGCAAATTAAAACCTAAAATTGCAAGGAATAATACCTATTTAATTGCCTGACAGGACTGGGATTATTTCTCACATTCTCTCCCGCACAGCTGAATATAACCTTCCTAAAGAGGAAATATATTCACTGCTGAATAGAGTGAACTATGTTAATATATTGAACTCTAGGAAGCCCCTAAATAATGTGATGCAAAGTATTAGCATTTTTCACCCCTTTCAAGATCAAAGGTGGGGGGTGTTGTATGGTGTTATGTTCACAGGCTATACCTAGGTGAGTGCCAAGCTGATATTTCAGGACTAAATCTTACTGGAGTACAAATCTTAGAATTAAAAGAAAGGTACGGGGGTGGAGATTTTTTCATGTGTATGTCCTTCTGACATACCACATCCTGTGAAACAATTTCCACGTGCGGCTTGCCTTCTATAACCTTGTAGCTGGAACCTGAAATTTCTTCTTTCATCAGTGAATGCTGATGAAGCTCTGAAGAAAGAGCTCTAGAGAGTCCTCGTGCTCTGACACACAGTAGTTGTCTGAGAGGTTTACATCTGGTACCCCCTCGATGCTTAGGCACAATTCCTTGTGCTGCTGAAGGGACCAGCTACCTACATCAACAGGCTCTGAAAACTGTGTAGAATTCAGCTGCTGGAAGGAAAGTCTATACCATGGGTGCAGAGATGGGTGAACTGATTACAAAATGTGAATAAATAATCTTAATCGTGTGGATGCAATGCTCAGCAAAAGCAGAAGCACCACTTCTGGATGTAAGCTGAGGTATTCAGTGAAGCTCAGCAGAGAGGCTGTGATTGTAGTGGGTTTTCTTTTCTGTGCTCTTAATGCAGTGATGTTGTGAGATTCACCACAGTGCCAGGGTGGGTGGCACAAACTATGCCTGGCTGGATGTTGTGCCAGATCCTCTGAGTGTCAAAACTCCAACTCTGGCATTGCTTCTCCCAATAGCCAAGACCAAGACATTTAATATGGAAAGTCTGTCTGTCCCTGTATGAGTGTAGGGGTTTTTCTACCAGTAATTAAACTTTGGAAGTAACTAATAGCTAAGCATGGAATGCTCAGTAAGGATAAGTGAGCAAAAAGTTTAAAGTACAACCCCAAGAACATTGCACTACATGGTGATTTTCCAATTAATATGGAAGATTTTCTGAGCTGGAACTTGCAATGCCAAGGTGGAGTACAGCCCCTTCAGGATGGCAGTTTCTTCCATCAAGAGAAGTGCTCCAGTGAGTAATGTGGATACTCAAGTAAGGTATTCCAGGTCTGGGGTATCTCCAGGAATATTGTAAAGTATCCCCAAGGATGGGGAAATCATTAAGGTCCAACCTGATTTCTTCCATAGGAGCTTGCTGAGTGGAGGGAAGTATTTATTTGTTTCTGTATTTCTTCCCTGTCCATCACAGAGCAACAATTAGCACTATGCAAATTAAAAAAACAAAAAAAAAAAACAAAAAAAAAAAAAAACAAAAAAAAAAAAAAAAACAAACCAAATACATTGCTGTCTCTCTACATGTAACATTATTCCAGATAGGTGTCAGCCATTCATTCTGAAATCATGCAAGGCAGATTTTGTCCACTGTTTCTTCCTCCCTCTGCTCCCTTTGATGGTTATGAGCAAATAGTCATCTTAGAGAACACCTGTGCTCTGCAGGTGCTTGAAGCTTCCCTGTTGTAACTAAGCCTTTGAGGGGCTGTAGCATTTCTACCAGTATGCTCAGAACAGATTGCCCCAGTAATTGACACAGAAACACGGGCTGCTGCATGGGGTGCGATGATACAGGGAGTAGATGGAGTAAGATGCATTTTTCTTAGGGCTGTAACAAGCTGCTGATCAAAGAATCAAATTCTAGTGAACAATCCACCAGGCTTACTAGGAAAAGTTTGTAGTTTCAGTGTTAGTCTCAGCTGGTAAGAAACATTAAAATCTATCACTATATAGGGTAGGTTTGCTAAGAAAATGGTATCTCTGAGGAAAGAAAATGGGATATTCAGGAAGTCAAATAGCTTAACCTGAACTAAAAAGAATCTGTTTTACTCTCTGTTATATTCTTTGCTCTACTATTTGATCTCTATAACTCAGTAATTTCCAAAAAAGGCCTCTGTATCGTATCTGCAGATGTGTTCTTCATCTTGATTTCCTAGTGAGTGCTGGGTATGCTGTCACAGAGTAAAACGCAATGAATGTCAACCAGAGTTTGCAAGTGTTTCTTCTACATCACAACCCTGTTCTGTATGTCGACCGGGACCCATTTATCATATATGTGGTCACTGTTTTGCAACCCTTAGCTACTGAAAACTTGTGATAGAAAAACTCATAAAGCCAGAAAAGTCATCAATGTTTCAGCCTGTGTTTACGTAACTAATTCCACTGCCTTGCCAGTGGAGTCCAGGGAGTGCAGTTCAGCTGCAAGGCACCTACTTCAGGGAAGCCAAAAATCAGTTGGGTTACCCTTGACCGTAACAGCTCCTCAGCCTGTAATTACCTAGCCCACTCACACAGACAAGGCTAAATTTATACGTCTTAACTTCAACCTGAATTCCTCCAATGAGATGCTTAGGTAACAGAGTTTTACACATATTTAAAACCTAAAGATTATGTTGCCATTTTGGTTCTTGTCCTCAAAGTTATCTACTTTGGGGAGGGAAATGGGGTGCTAGGTCTTAATTATTTTACCAAAGACTACCCAGGAAAGGCTGTCATGGCAGAGAACTGAACCCAGATGACCCATGCTTCAGCTATCAACATGGTTACAGAGTTTCCTGAGTCTATCGAAGCCCATTGTGAGATAAATAGTCTTCTTTCTACCATTCCTTGAAAAAAGACCCTACATAAATATATATATATATGAAACACAGAATCAGAGAAGGGCAATGTGTGTGGCACTTCAGTCAGTATTAAACAAGCTCTTCTTTCTTTGTCAAGTGTGGCTGACTTGACCATTTCAAAAAAGAAGGATTGACTTAATTTGAAGAAATTCTCTGGACATTAAAAGCATCCATACATAAGCCAGAGAAAAGCCAGGGAAAATGTAATTTTATTTTGTACATTCCTACAGAGAAATCCAAGTGCATTCAAGCCTGACTTCAAACTTTAACAACTCTTTGTCTAATTTCAGTTCATGTCTTTGCTTGTTACAGGAATTTTGTGTTAACAGGCACTGCTCATCAGTGTCATAAATACGATTGAATTCAGGCCAACCGCTGCACTTTGAATTAACGTTCAAGTTCTTCACCTCCACTGAGAACTCAGCGATAAATTCTCAATTAAGGCCTGGCTGAGGCTCAGTGAAGCATGAGTGGAGATTTTGTTATGTAAATAAGATAGCAGTCAACTCATTTAACAAAACTTCAACAGTAATTGAGTAGCAACTAGCTCCTATTGCGTGTTTCACCTCATCTTGTACTTGATTAAATTGACAAGCGCTTGGCTGCATTCCTCCTTTATTTTATCAAGTCTTTACTTGTCCAGTATCATTGGAGTCTTGACAATTGTTTCTGATGAAACCTGTGTCAAACTAATTGTATGTTTTGATCTAGATCCGTATTAGACAGCTACTAATTCTGATGTTTTTATTTGCACTAGGTAATGAAGGCTTGGAACCAAAGACATTATTTTACAGAAATAGATATCTACCCATTTTAAGATGTTGTCATGATATCAAGAAGAATGTTACCAGCCACTATTTGTTGTTGTTATTGTCATTGTTGTTGTTTCCCAGAAAGGTATTCCCGTTTGCTTTGAAGTATTGAGTCAGGTGTCTAGTTAGTACAAACCATCATTGTACTACTGATGCTAGTGTATCTACAACAGAATTTATGTCAATTTCTATGTCCTCTCTGTACTACAGATTTTCACAAAGAGCACTAGGAGAGGGTGATACAGAAATAATTAAACTGCGTGTATGTGTGTTTGTGCTCATGCGTTTTCACTGCATAATATTGTGCACCTGTATAAAAAAGACCTTTATGAAGAAAAAAAATATTACATTTATGACTCGGTACTATATATAGCACATTCTGATAATCAAATCCATTACAGAAGTCCCAAAATCTCAAAGAGGTATCTGTGCATTGCTATAGTCCAGTCGGGTTTTCATGTTAATGCTTTGAGTCAGCTCATGAAACTGATACTGAGGAAAAGCTAAGAAAAAGGGCTAGGGAGACAAGAAAATAAAAGAACAAAGGCTTCTTAGCTGAAATAGCTAAAAAAAAAAAAAAAACAAAAAAACTCAAAACCGACAGTCTGAGCTTATGCAAATGTAGTGTCTCTTGTAGTGCAGTCATCCAGTTTTAAAAGTACCCAAATGTTATGCTTTCTAAAATAATTTGTAATGGAAAATGTAATAAGCTTCAACAGCTGGACTAAATTATTTAGTTTAAAAGAATGTGTGTGTGAGAGCAAGAAATAATGTAACACTATTTATATACCTCAGCAAAGGCTTGATGTTTGCACTGAGCATCCAAGATACCTAAACCATGTAGGCTGGCAAACACCATTCTTACACTTAAAAAGTATATCTGACCATCACCCTGTAGGAATTTAAGGATCTATTTACTTTATTTCTTTAGATAGTCATATTGCAATAACACACAACTCTACTAATTTGAAAAGAGCTGAGGAAATAAAAGAATATTTATCAAATTAGGGTCTATATCAAGAATTAATGACATTATATGAAGCTTTTCCTAAAAAAGAGAGTTCTCTGAAGATTTTTGAAGGGTTTTTATTCACCAAATTGATAATCAGTAACTTCTTCTTGTAGTGAAATACTGACTTCTTCTAATCCATCACTATCTATCCCAGCTTTTGGACTCAGCAATGCTAGGTATGGCATATGAATTAAAAAATACATCTCTCACTACAGATGGATAATGAATTTAAATCACATTACATCAAGAACAGAAACATAATCTATAATTAGGTTTGTATCACACCTCCTCTTGTAAGAAAATTTCCCGTGTTTTCAGTTGCTAATAGAAATGTTTTTAAATTTGACTGTTCAAGATGCCATTTTCTATGCTGGTATCTGCTTCTGGCTGTTTTTTATAATTATAACTAACTTTGTTCAGCTGTTTCCAAGAATGAAACTAGGAAAAAAAAGCATATAGCTTTTATCCATATTAAAACTCCCCTAACTTTTGAGAAGATACAGTGTCTTTACACTGTGGAGCAGGAATGAGAGACTTGGCAAGGAAGCAGGCTTTTTACTGTCCTTCTGATCACCTTGATAAGGAATAATATTATTCAGCAAATTATTGCTGATGGTTCACCTCCAGCTCTTCTGTATTATTTCTTTTCAGAGGAAGGGCTGGAAGGAAGAAACTGTTTTTTCCATGAAATTTTTGAGAGCATGAAGCCTGTCTCACCCCAACAGTATGGCTCCCTGCACGTAGCAGGATCAGTGATGCAAATGCAAAGAAGGAGGGGAGCTGAAGGAAGATAATATTAAGCAAGCAAATTGTGCAAAGAAAGGCTATAACAGGAGCTGTATGAGGAAAAATAACTTTGACAATAAGTTGGTGGAGTAGAGTTATAATCTGAAGCTGACTGAGAAAGAGTATCAGGGATTGACATAGGGATGATCTGGACTGGGAATCAATGAGGTGACAAGATCAGGACAATCTGTGTAAGCATGAAAACAGAAGCAGGTGGGTAATGAGAAATTCATCTGATTAATTGGGACCGCCCTGTCAAAAACAGGACTAAAAAGTTGGAAAGTAGAACCATAGATGAAGGACAGCAAACTGGGAGTGAGTACCAAGGGGAAATGTGAGAGAGCTCAGACATGGTAGCTGAGAGGAGAAGATTGGATGGGAGGAACAAAGAGGGATACAGTAAGGATAGTGGGAGCAGATAGTGAGATAGGTAAGGGGGACTTGGGCAGGAGATCCTTCAAGGGCAATGGAGCAGCTGCTGATTTAATAGATATCTGAATTAGATGAGACTGTCAGTGGTGTCAGCCAGGGAGGGTAGTATAGGCTGGGGAGATAGAGCAGTTCACTCTGAGGGCACGAACAGAGTTCATGTCCAAAGAAGGCCTGTCTTTTCCTCAGTACCACTCAGCTTCCTCTGGTACTGAGTAACGTAAGAGAAGGTAATGTGCTATGACTATTAATCTTCTTTCCAAATGGAAGAGCTAAAGGTGCTCCTTTAATGATAGACTTGTGGCAAATCAGTGTTATACCAAACTGTGGAATAACTCTTGGCTGGTTTGTCTTGTGATAGTGTCAGTAAATCTTTACATACAAACATAAACATTATGGGGATATCATTACTGTTTCAAAATCAAGGCCCAGAAATAAGAGTGTTTCAGAATTAAGACTTTCTTAAAACCCTGGTGTCTTCTTTTAAAGTCCTTTTTACAGATGCAGAAAAGATTCAGTATTATCATAAATGTAGGTTAAAACAAGTAATCTAATTTGATTAATTCTTGACCTCTGTTTGGAATATTGCCATGTACGTTTGTGCTGTTCCAGGACTGCACCTTTACTGTAGCTGAAACTGGAATCACTTTTTCCAAAACTGGGTCATGGCTAAAGAAAATATTTTATTAACATCTTTTTTTAAACGTATAAAACCTTCCAGATAGATAATATCTTTAAAAATCTTTACAGCATACAAAGACAATTGTTCTTTAAATATTTTTTTTTTGGTCAGGGAGAGAAAATTTATACAACTAGTTCATTGAACTTGATGAACTCTTCTAGCATTATTGCACACAAATATATTCTGTTGCTTAGCATCCAGGATCCTTAAAAGGGACAGAGAAGTTTCTCTAGCAATAAGCCTTACAGAAATGAGTTTCTATGCTACCATGAGCTATAGAAGTTGTACTTTGCTCATATGCTTACACTAGGGAATAGTATGAGGGAGCAGAACAGCTGGAGCATAGCAAGGCCTCATAGCTTTGTAACTATTTGTGCTTCAGGGACTGTAGGAAAGACAGAATAAATTATAAGAGCCCTTTAGGCATGCCCACCTCTATGAGTGTGCCAGCACGTGCTGGGGGAGGCTATGTGGCTGTGCTGTCAGATATTTTGCCCTCAGCCGACCCATGGGGTGGTCATTCTGTTCTTAGATTCCACCTCCTGGAAAATCTACCCATAAAAGGGAAAAACAAGCAGTGAAATCTCTGCAGAGTCACCAATGCCCTCAGTTATGCCAACAGCTCTTAAGAAGAAAAAAAAGTTGCTCATTCCAAGCCACTGTTTATTTCTTTACTGTAATCCATGGAGTATGTTTAATGGACAAGGAACTGGACACCAGGTCTCCTCCTGCAAGCACTGTAACCCCTCAGCTTCAGACTCAGTTTGCCTGCTTTTTGCTCACCCTTTAAATGATTACTGCAATGATACCATTGTACTAGGACAAAGGACTGAGACAACTATCCTCCATCCAGACTGGTCTCAGATTCAGTTCAATCTTTTTGAAGATACGACTTTGAGTCCTATAAGACAGACATGAGGAGATAGAGATGTGTGTTCATGGGCTATCCAAGATGAGTGTTTGAAGCTAAAGTACTGAAGTCATGAGTTTGGAGAAAAGGAAGCTGAGGGGTGACCTCATTGTTCTCTACAGCTTCCTGAGGAGCGGAAGTGAATAGGGAGGTAATGAGCTCTCCTCCCTAGTATCCAGTGACAGGACGCATGAGAATGGTTCAAAGATGTGTTTGGAAAGGTTCAGACTTGACATTAGGAAACATTTCTTTTCTGAGAGGGTGGACAAACACTGGGTCAGGCTTTCTTGAGAGGTGGTTGATGCCCTATGCCTGTCAATGTTTAAGAGGGTTTTGGACAATTCCTTTAAAGTTATGCTTTAGCTTTTCTCAGCTCTGAAGTGGTCAGGCAGTTAAACATTGTAGGTTCTTTCTACCTGGAACTATTCTATTCTATTCTATTCTATTCTATTCTATTCTATTCTATTCTATTCTATTCTATTCTATTCTATTCTATTCTATTCTATTCTATTCCATTCCATTCCATTCCATTCCATTCCATTCTCAAATCATGGTCATGCCAACAGCATTTTTTACTTTTTTTTTGCAGCCCCTGTGTTTTTTTGCAGAGGCTTCTATTATACATATTTGGAGAAAGACTTTTGGTAAGGTAAGGCAAGTGGAAGGACAGCTAGAGGTAGCCCAACACCTAGCTGGATTTCTGGGTGCTTACCTGCTCCAGATTGTAATGATATCCATGGAATTTCAGAGCATTTTTAGTCTCTGTAGATTTCAGTTGTTTGTGAAAAAGAGAAGTTCTGAATATTTGGAATTTAATTTCCTAATATTAAACTTACATCTTTGTGTTCTCTTGCTGATTTAACCAATCTGCCTTGCTGAAAATTGTAAGATCGTTGGCAGTTATTTCACTTGAGTAGCATATTCTGGCTATGTCTACACTCATATTTCAGATTAGCCCATACATCATCTATTATTAGCTCCAGAACCAGGAACTACATCTTCCTTTCTGTGTCATCACTTGAGAACTGCCTCAAAGCTATTCTGAATTGGATGGAAGGGAACTTATAGCTGAAGCGCACACAAATTCTTTGCATCATGTAAAGGCAAGCCTTCATTCAGCAGATTCAATTCTCATTACAAGATGGTTTCCACATGCACATATTTGTCTGTTGTTTCAATTCCATAGGCTTCCTCCAAATGGAGATGGTAAACCCACTGGGAAGTGAAATTGGACTGGACAGTGAGCAGTAGGTTTTGTACTAAGATGTTCAGCAGATCATTCTGGATGCTGTTCTGTTTGCATGGCTGGGTGTGGCTGGATGCATGTTCTTAATGGCAGATGATACTAAGATCAGAGTTGCTCACAGATATAGAAACAGATCAGATCCCTGTTTCCCACCCCTGTTTTATGAATATAAAGCTACACACCATTCCCCCAAAAAACCAACATCAAAGCACAAAAAACTGGGCACTCTGACTAGCTATGCTGCTTGTGAGGCTTATGCAAGTGGACCATGGTATACAGGTTGCTCATGCACTTGCCAAAAGAAGTCCAAGTTATGAACAAGAGGCATTGACCTCTGACATAGATAATAACTGATTTAACATTTTTGTTCCATATGTATCCATATGCAATGGGTTAAGCACCACTTTTTAAAGGGCGAGGTGGGGAGTGGGGAAGAATTGCAGCAGACTAGCTCAAAGTGAAATCCTGAGCTCAAGATAAAGCCAACTGAGACTAAACGGAGAGACACATGGATAAAAAGAACATGGTATTATTAATGCTTATCACTCTTTAGGTCCGTACAGTTCAATGACAGTTTCAAAAGGATGTACTGATAAAGGATTTCCTGGTAGTTTGACACAGTATGTGGTGGTTCCAGTAAGCCTCTTGCTGAACAAAGAGCACCGGGGAACATCTGAAGCCTGAATGGATGACTGACAGTGCTGAGCCTGAGAGGGAAGTACTTTATCCAGGCTTTTGTCATTTTTTTCAACTAACTGCACTAATATTCAAGCTGTCATCTAAGCAATTGCCTTGTTAGTAAAAGCATGAAGCAAAGTCCTAATTGTTTGCAGTTTATGGTGTTTTCTTCCCAGGTCTTGGGATGCCCAGAAACCTGTTGTGAGGACTATTGGAATCTGAGCAAAGACAGCTGCGCTTTTTAGGCTGGATTCAGTACATGCCTGGGATTTAGAGATGTCCACCACTCTCCCCAAAATTGTAGTGGGGTTCAGAATCCAAAGAAACAGTTACTGCTACCAGCTACAAATTTTGCAAACTTGATATTCCATCTTGCACTGGATCAAGCTAAAAACTGTGGCATTGAAGTCCAGAGAGTGATGCAGCAGATCAAGCCTGTCTGGCTTTGCCAAGTCTTATGTAAATGAGGCTACATGTCCCTTTTCTCTGGCAATATCCTCTGAGTTCGTGTCTTCCTTCCCCTGCAGCTGGAGTCTCCCTGCAGAAATCATCCTCACAGCACTGAGAAGTGCTGATCCAGTGTGATTTGGGAGATGAAAAAGTAGCTTGACATGAAAAATTTCTGATTGCCTCAGGGGAGCTGAAGTAGGAGAGGAAAGTTTCCTCTGCAGGAGGCTTGGACATCCTAGTGAAAGACAGAAAGAAAGAAGGGGAGGATAATTAAAATAGTTTCTCTGCAGATTCACTGAATCATGACAACTCAGAACTAGAGACACTGTAGGAGGGACAAGAAGATTTACTGGATCAAGGAGCTGCTTATAAAGGAGGAACAAATTAAGAATATTTAGCATGAAAATTGACACTGGAAGCTAAGCTTAATACTGACCCAGATACAGATAGAAAGCTACTCCCTAGGTAAAATAAAATAATTATTGGTAAGATGAGACTCTTTAACCCTAGTCACCTAGATTTAGTTAAGGGATAACGACACTTGAAGAACAAGCAAGAGGGGCAGAACCAGGACCTAATCAGATATGAACACATTGAAGAGGAAAAGAAGTGTAGGTCACACAGCATTACCAGAGGAAGACAGAAAAGCTACATGGCCAGACCAACAAGAAGCCCTAATGGGTGCAGCAAGCACCACAAGCAATCCTGATGTACTGGCTTGGGCTCAGAGCCACAATGATGTGGTCAGGCTACTTTTGAACTGTTTGCCAGCTCAGGAGCATCAAATGAGTAACTCAAGACCTGATAAAACCCTTTCATGGAGACATACCCTTTTCTTCTTCTGCAGGAACCGTGCTGGAGTCTTCCTCTCAGTAGTACACTCTTTGATCACAACTCATATCAGTGCAATCATAAATGTTGTAATAAGATAAATAGCAAGCTACAAGTCTATCTTGAGAGACAATTACTGATTTTTTTCCCAGTATGACCTCTCACACTACCATACCTGTATGATTACAATATGTTATACGCTTGACAAAAAAGAAGCCTGACCACAAGCCAAGAAACATGAATCTACAAGGAGAACCTGGCAAGTGTCTTTGAGAGGTTGCTAGGGCCTCTAACTGCCATAACCCATCTAATGTCCTTGACAGGTCCCCTGTCCCCTGTCTTGTTTCTGTGTCATAGGAATGGATGTTACCCTGCCTGTTACACTGAAATAAACCCACATGTGTGCTAATTGCATAGTGATTCTCATCATCAGTCTGCACCGTATTTATGAACAAATTATCTCAGAAAAATGTTCAGCCCCAGGAACCATGGCAAATCCATCCTTTGAAGCTGATAGAAGATAATCATCTCAGATTAGTGATGAATTTTAAAACAGCACAGATAGGAATCAACCTATTATTTAATGCTTTAAGCAAATTTCTTTCATTACAATCAATCCTGTCTATAGTTTCCAGAACTTTGAACAAGTTAAATACTGTCTTTATCGTTACTGTATTGGATGAACTCTTTGGCACCCAAATGTTGTCCAGTACTTGCTTTCACATACTGAAGATTTCCAGTCTCACTTGTTAAGACACCATCTGTTAAAAAATGTAAGTGATCACTGCTTCAGACCTGTGGTCAAAGGATCTAATAATTTAAGCCTTCATGCACCTAAGTTTTGCTTGGCCTGCAAATTCTCAATATGTCTGCCTTGCCTTTTCTGTCATAAGTAGATCTGGCAGCTTCGGCTGGCTCAGATGTCAGTCACGGGCAGTTCACTGTGGGATGCAACAACTCCCACTGCACTTTAAGAAAAAAGGAAAATGCTCACATTTTTCTCAATGTTCTGAGCTCCCCGTTTGGTAGCTCCCCAGATAAGTTAGCTGTTTTAAAGCTGGCTTAGGAAAGACCACATGGTTCTGCAGTGGTGCAATACCCTCTGCCATTTCCTATTAAAAAATGCACGACCCCCTTTCTTCATTACACGGAGCTATAGCATATACTAGATGTTACTTCCACTCTAATAACACCCAAAGGGTTGAACATATTTATATGTACATGTACAAGTTTCCAGTAGCTATGAATTTTCTTGCAGCTTTCTCTCTTTAAGTAAATCTCTGGTAATTCAGCTGTGAAATTAAAGAAACATGGGACACTGCAGTGAGCTCTACTTTCTTCTTCCCCTTTTGAAGAAATCTTAATAATATTAAGTTTATGGTTGTCTATATTAAAAAGGAAATGTGAAATGCTATAGCTTCTGTAGCCAGTGGCTGGAACAGTTGATTTTCTCTTGAATTAACCCAGAGAAGTACCTGCAACATGTTAGTGAAATGCCCTACAGTCGTCTTAGTAAACAGAAGAAACTGGTAGTGTTTCCTCTATTTGTAACAGCTGTGCTATCTTTGATTTTGGTGCTAAAATATCAATGAGTATCTTAGCAAATGCTCACAGATTCAACCGACTTAATTTAAGGCATTTAAATTAGGAACCTACTTACATTAGGTCCTCTCTGTAGTAGTCTAGGTGAAAAGCTAAACACCCCTACAGAGTAAAGCAGCCCCTCCAAGATCTGAAGAAACCTCCACTAAACTTGGAATTCTCTTATCCTCTCTAGGCTTCTAACAGAAGTGTCTCATTAGCTATTAAGCTGAATGGGGAAAAAATACTGTCTGACCATTTACATTTACATGTTTTTTGATTGCTGGATCTCCATCATTTGACAAGTTTTACTGATGCTATTAGAGTTTGCCTGATTTTGAGGTTCAGTAGTACATGGTACATTCACAGTCTGCAAAACTTAGATCCCTTTCTAGAGTGCAGAGCAGCTAAAAGAACACAGGTTTGCCATTAGAAAACTAGGCAGTGTTATAACACAAATTTGAGGTATTACGTTCACTGTTAACTTGCTCCTGGCTGTCTAAGCAGAGGCAGTTTATGCAAAGGCTGTTGCAAATTAGGGTTAAGTGGGACTGGTATGGATCATGTAACCTCTACCAGGCTCCTGCTGTTACGATCTTAGCCCAGATTCCTCTCATTTATCTTTTTGCAGCTCAGTACTTGCAAATACAACTGAGAGGCTGGGGGCTGCAGCTCATGCTCCACTTTGCATCATCCACCCCCTCCAAGATGGAGAGCAAAGTTGGAAGTTTACAACATGGCAGACTGTTCATTCCTGGTCTGGGAAATGGTCCCAAAAAAAGAAGAAATTCAGGGAGACACCAGTCCTTACTTGTCAAGGAAGCATCAGTTTGCACCAAGCATGGAGGGTGTAAATCTGTAAATCTGTTCTCCCAAGTAACAAATAATAAAACCAGAGAAAATAGCCTCAGGTTGCTCCAGGAGAGGTATAGATTGGATATTAGAAAAAATTTCTTCCCAGAAAGGGTTGTCAGGCATTGGAACAGGCTGCCCCGGGAAATTGTGGAGTCACCACCTGTTGGAGCGATAAAGGACTCAGCAAACAATTCAATTCAATGTGAATCAGGCTAAAGCTATTTATTACAGAAACAAGCCTCCTTCAATGTGAATCAGGCTAAAGCTATTTATTACAGAAACAAGCCTCCTTATATATGCAACTATATTCTAATCACGCATCCACGCTCCAAGCATGGATTCGCTAAATGAGTATCGTGGACTGTCCACGTGCTGGAGTCTCACTGATGATATGTCCGATGATTCACGTCACGCCAGGACCCCGCTGATTGAGGAACGCCCCTCTTTCTCACAGCAGATTCTGTTCTCAGCTTCTCGAAGCGGCCTTGAGATTCCTTTGAGCCTGACTAATTCAGCAACAGATCTTTATCTATCAAAACCCCTCCACAACCACCCCTGGAGGGTTTTAAAAGACATGTAGATAAGGTTCTTAGAGACATGGTTTAATGCCAGTGTTGAGTTAACAGTTGGACTCGATGATCTTGAGGATTTCTTCCACCTAAAATTATTCTATGATTCTGTGACCCAAGTAACAGCTGTAAGTAATGAAGAAAGTATCACCCACTCAGCTATTGGTCATCTCACTTGTCCTGGCTACCTATTTTAGGAAACGAGAGAAACCCCTCTCTATGGTACCCCCTTCTTCCACTGACTTTGGGCTAAATACCTAACACATAGATATTAGGTAAAACAGAACTGTGTTACTAAGTGACTTAAGGCTGTCACTTCGGGAGTGCTTCATCTAACTTAGGGATGAGATTCAGCTATGGATCAAGATACCTAAATTTAGATGTCTACTATATAGACATACCTACCACAGCTCCCCTACTGTATCTGTCAGCTCTTTGCATATGTTTCCAATACATTAGTGCAGCTCCCAATAGGTGCATACATTCAAGGAACTTATCTAGACTCTTAATAACCCAGGAACCAAATTCAGTTAATATTGCTTCAAAACAAGCATCTAAGATGATTCAGATTAGTTGCTCATTCAAACTGCCTACTACTTGCCTCTGACTCTAAAGCATAACTCACTTAGGTATTTAGCTCTTTAATACTAAATGTTAAGTGAGATAAATCCCACTTTCTGGTTTTGGGCCTCTGTTATTTTATCTGTGACATGCAGTTACTGCTACTCATTCTTATAGCATCTCAGAAAGAGGTATGAAGTTGTGCCCTGCTACTATGCATCTGACTTACTACCCAGCCTTACTATGGTGCATTGCTACCCTTCCTGACTGAATTTACCTAATGCAGATTCTGCCTGAGAGTTCATGTCAATCACGTGGTGTCTTCAACTTGCATTGAAGGTGAAAAGCTCTTAAAAAAATTGTTCAATATCAATTAGTCACTGAGGAGACAGCAGGGAAAGTGGGTGATGTTAATGAATTTATTAATCCAGAAACCACTGAAGATGACAAAGAGAATGCATGTTTAACTAGTTCACTAGTTAAGGCATTAATATAAACCACAAAGAAATTGTAGGGCTATCTCGCTCATGTGGAGACCATAATAGTTTGGGGCAGGTTTCACCCCCTTATATACCGTATAATAATGCATCTTGAAACTAATGAAGTGCTATGTCTTTATGAGACTTTTCATGGACAATAAACCTAATTGGAAAAGGAGGTATTAAAATAACTATCTTCATATTGGTAAACTATGAAGGAGAATTAGAAAACCTGAGGGGTATTACTTTGTTCAGGAAAGTTTCTTACTCTTTTGCCTTAAAATCTAATACAGTTCTGAGTGGTGCTGCTTAATATTCTGGATTTAGAAGAGATTTAGACATATATTAGAAATATCTGTATTTTTTTTTCTTTGAGACCTTCAAGGAAATTCTTCCTACTACTCAGCACTTTATTTCCCTGATCAGATGAGAATAGAAACTAAAAACTTTTTTTATGTTGGTCCAGTCAAAGAAAATATTATTGCTAGGGTTAAAATGAATAGATAGCTTATTTAAATAAGTCTGAATTATTTGCTGTATCCTACAAAATTGCTGGAAAAAATGTTTTGGTGTGCAGTACATGAAAGGTAAGATGGGACTGTTGGACATCGAACCAGTTTTTAATTATTAATGGAGGTTTCTGCTCCTGCTCGTTTATTTCTCTCTAGGGAAAATGCAAGGTAATTTCTCTGAAGTCCTTATTTATTGTACAGTGTATCCAGCTCACACTGGGACCCTCCAGCTGTAAACCAGTTTTATACCATCTGATGATACTACAGCCTTTATTGAGAGGGGAGATTTTTGATCACTACCTTTCTACTAAACACACGTGTCCATCACTATTTTTGTCAGTTATTTCATAAATTGAAAACCGAGTTTGACCATAAACTTTGGCTGTTCTTGCTGAGATGGGACATAGGTCATAATTATCCAGACTCTTGGAAGAGGAGGAGATAAAACTCAACATCTCCGCCAAAAACTTTAAAAAGAAAAATCTGAAAATAAATTTATCATTACACTTGTGTACAAACTGCAAGCAAAGGCACTTTAATTTGGCTCATGAGACATAAAAAAAAAATAAAACTATAAGCGACATTTTAGCTGCTTAAACTGTACAATCTGTAGAAGACACTGACTGTGGTTTTAAGAAGGCCTTTATAAATACAATAACTCACTGAGTTTCATAGGAGTTTTTAAGTATCTTGTCTGTTTCCATTTTTATTCTTCTTTAAAAGTAAATGAAAGTGCCCTTAGGATATGGCAGAAATGGTAGAACAAAACAAACAAAAATAAAAAAAATGGCAGCTATGATTATTAGAGTGATAGAAAAATGATTTGTACAAAGCAGTGTAATTTATGGCTATTCACATTTCAATAGAAGGCAAATAAAAGATATTATGATGGATAGTAAAGAGGGGAATGTGGGATGTGTCATACAGTTTTAAGGCAAGTTTTGTAGTGAGAAGAGAGTGGTTTATTAGTCAAGTAATTAATCCGTGCAAGTCATTGTCACAAGGTATAATGGAGCTAAGTCTTACGGAAGAATTTTTAAAAGATTAGGTGTTTCTGTGAATATTAAAATCTTCATCCTTTTATCACACAAATTGTATAATATATGAAAAGTCTCCTGTTGGTGATGCTGTCCATGCTGGGCACATCAAATTAGTTTAGACTTTTCTAACTTAATATGGAACTTCCTACATGTATTTATGCTGTCTGGTCCATTTGACATTATCATGGAAATTGGTGGGTGGATATACTCCTGTTGTGCTCTGTTTTATCCTTGTGATCATTTTGACTGCATCTATCCTGTTCTTCTTTTTCAGCTAGTTTCATTTTAAATTGCCAAGAATTTAAAGAGTTTACAGCTTTTCTATGAATCAGTGTTCAGATGTAGCTGAAGACACAAACATCTATAAACTTCTGAACAATATTATACTAGGATTTACAATATGTGACATACAACATATGTCTTCTTCCCACTCTATATCCTTTTTGTTCCTTGTTCTTTCCTCCTCATATCAGCTCTACCATTAGTCAATTATGGAAAATTCAGTTTAAATGTTTTGCCCAAGGTCTTGAAGCTCTGTGTCAGAGAAGCACATGTGAAGTTACTCTTCAGAGCCTAATCAAATGTGTCCAGTGGTGTAGCTGAGAAGGACTCCTGGAAGTGTCTCAGGAACCTAAACATCTCTTGAGTGACACTAAACCAAGACAGTTTTTCTTCAGCTTCTCAATGGAGGCCAAGTCTCAGAATATGTAGGATTCTCTGTGCTATTCCCCCCTGGCTTGAATGACAGTGCCAAGTCATTTTCCTGTTATTTCAAGGTGAATAAAAAAGATTCCCTTGCCCTACAAAAAATTCAAACCATCCTTTCCCTCTTGGTCCACACAGCTGAAGGTCATACACATGAAACTGTTTCCTATTTCTCCCATTCTTTTGCCTATATTTATTTTTACATCTATGCAATATTTTGCACAGTATTTCAAGTCTAACTTGAAAAGTCAAAGCTTTCTCAAATCTATAAGCAAACTGGTCCTACAATGGAAACTTTTGAATAAGCTTAATAAAAGCTGATGCCTGCAGCCCTGCCTAGAATAAGTACACAGGGAAGCTGCATTGAGAGAAACAGCATGTTAATAACCATGAAATTCTGTTTAGCTTTTAAAAGAACAAATCTCCATCTCTTAGTGTGAAACCCACTGTTAGGAAAAAATTCCCATAACTTCTTCCTCTCAAGAGAGACATTTAGGAAGATATGGATGGAGAGAACAATAATGAAGGGGCTATAAAATGAGGGTCTGAACACACAGATCTACAGTGTAAAATAAGCAAACTGTGAGGTTATTCAGATTTTCAAATGCAAATAACCAGTTGATGGAGGGGTAAATAATTTTTTTTTTTTTTAAGTGTAAATTAATCTCCTTGGCTTTATTAAAGAAGATTACACATATGAAATTCTCAAAATTACAGGTGAATTGACAGTGATTTACGGAAAGGTTTGTCTTCAGTCACATTAAAGAAGGACTGGTTTCTCTATTCATGATTTTCCAGTGCTTTTCCCTAGTGCTGTTAATAACAGTAGTTACACAATTGTTGTTCTTTTCTTTTTTTGACCAGAAAGGACTATTACTTGAGTACATAAAATTGCTCTCATTCTTTTCTTAAGCTTTCTAAACTTGTCTTGTTTTCTTTCACTACATTGATTGCATTTTTTTTCCTTCTTATCACCAATCACTATCAATTATTACTTCAGTCACTGTCTTTGAAGTTGTTTTTGTTTTTTTTTTTAATGATCTTTTTGAAACACCAAGGTTAAAGTTGGCATAACATATACAACCACATCATGCTCACTGCTTCATACGTAAGTAACAAGTGCCAATCAGGGAACCAATTCATCTGTATTCAATAGAACAGATTTTTGTTCTCTGAGTACTGCCTATTTTGTGACAGAAAATTAAAAGGCTTCAATATAATTTTTCTTCAGAAATGTGTTTGGCAGATCCTCTGTTTGTCTCCCAAACCAGTTTCCAGCAGTTCAGTCACTTTCTTGCAGATCTTGCAGGTGTTCGAGTGACCTAATATTAATATATAGAAAGGGCCCCTCTTGCATAACACACGAACATTTTAAACTGCAAATTGATATTGAAATGGTGCATTTTCAACCTTTCATCCCACAGACAAAGCTCCCAATATTGATATTGTAGTCATTTCTAATTTCCCAGTTGCTAACCTGCTTTTCCTTGATATTCCTGTTAAACACATCAGAGTTTCCATTTTCTTTCCTCAGGCTCTTGTCACTTGATTAAGGCAGTTTACCAGATGTCACAGCTTTATCCTGCCATTTGCATTCTTCCCTTTTCTTCATGGTTCCACATTGATTAGTCTTGTATAAGCATCCAAGTCCAAAGTCAATGCACACAGGCATCAAGTTATATTCCCATTGAAATCAGCATGAGCCTATCCTGGCTTTTCATAATCTCATTGTTTTGGCTTATTATTAAATTAATCATGCCAGCTACTGCACCAGCGGGTGTACTGTTGAAATCCACACTATACATTTTTCCAGTCTACCATGAACATGCTCTCCCATAGACTGTGAGAGATTTTAACTGAATAATTTGTTTATCAGCAAGAGAACAGCAAGAGGCTGCCCAGAGAGGTTGTGGAGTCTCACGGAATCACGGAATCACAGAATGTTAGGGATTGGAAGGGACCTTGAAAGCTCATCCAGTCCAATCCCCCTGCCAGAGCAGGAACACCCAGATGAGGTTACAAAGGAAGGCGTCCAGGTGGATTTTGAATGTCTGCAGAGTAGGAGTACACTCTATTCCCTAGTCCATATCGTTGATGAATATATTGAATAATACAGGCCCCAGTACTGACCCTCGAGGCACTGCGCTAGATACAGGCCTCCAGCTGGACTTCGCCCCATTGACCACAACTCTCTGGCTTCTTTCCTTCAGCCAGTTCGCAGTCCACCTCACTACTCAGTCGTCCAGACCACACTCCCTCAATTTAGCTGTGAGGATGCTGTGGGAGACTGTGTCAAATGCCTTACTTAAGTCAAGGTAGACCACATCCACTGCCCTGCCATCATCTATCCACCTTGTTATGTCCTCATAAAAGTCAATGCAGGTGGTCAAGTACAACTTCCCCTTGGCGAAGCCATGTTGACTGCCCCTAATGACCCTCTTATCCTTGATATGCCTTGAGATAGCACCAAGGATAAGTCATTCCATCAGTTTCCCGGGGATGGAGGTGAGGCTGACTGGTCTACAGTTACCCTTGTATAGTCTACCCTTCTATAGTCTCTTTCCCTGCAGACATTCAAGACCCACCTGGACACATTCCTGTGCAATCTACTCTGGTGAACCTGCTTTGGGAGGTGGGTTGGACTGGATGATCTCCTTCCAACACTAACCATTCTGTGAGAGGGAAAAAAAAAAAAAAAAAAAAAAGTTGAAATTTTCTCCAGAAGCTTTACTGCAAAACTCAATTTTGCTCTCAGTTCTCCTCAGAGGAGATCTGCCAACCACAAAATATCCTTTCCAGTGGGCTTTCTATGCCTACTTCTGAGTTTCTACATCTGCACAAGTCTCCTAGGAGCTCTTAATAGACAATGCTAGTGGTAATCAGCACAGTCAGAGGAGTTACAAGGTGAATAATTTCACCCTAAAATGATTAACAGGGGCTGGTCAAGTGAATGATGGTACTGACTGTCCACTGTTATAAGTGGACACTAAGCCCCTAGTTCAGTTATAAACATGCACATGTTAAAGCTAGCCAGTAAAACATTAATTTCATCCCCATTTCTATCTGTTATTCAGATGGCTCTGGTATTTCTATGCATTTTCTCTGATCATGTTATACAATCATAATACTTCAATCCTATGTTCTCCTGATTCTTATACCTTATCTCAGTTGTCCCTGACTAGCTCATCTTCCTTCTATCTCTTCCTCACATGAGGTCCTGGTTTTCTTCCCATAGGATCCATTCTCAATCCCCACAGCATTACCTGGATCATTTCTTGAAACTTTTCTTTTTGTGGATCACCACTGTTCAGATTTTTTCATACTATTTGCAATTTCTTTGTCCTGTTAGTCCTAATATCACACACACACTTTAATAATCCCATCCCAGTCATGTTTCTCTTTTCATTCCAATGTCCCCCCTCTAAAGTCTCTTCCCTTTACTTCAATCCTGGTCCACCTATTCTTTATTGTCAATTCTCTGTCCTTGTTTATTTTTATCCTTCCACAACCATTTCTCCCCAGTATTATGTCTCTTATCTTTCTCTCATCCCAAACCCACAGGATTCCAATCCCCATTTTACCAACCTGTTTCAGGCACACAGCACGCTTTTCCCCCTCATCTTGTCCTATTTCTGCCCTTAATATTCAAGTATCCTTCTTCCAACTTGCTCTGTCATTTCATAGAATCATACAATCATGGAATCATTTCAGTTTCAAAAGACCGTTAATATAATCAGGAACAATTTCCTGCGAACATCCCCAATCACCTTCATCTTAATGAAAATAAAGGATATTACTCTTCTGGATGCTCTCTGGACCAACCTAGTTTGGAAACAGGCTGGTAACAGGGACAATCTCTAACTCTCAGTCCAGGTGGCTGCACATAGCACTCACAGAAGAGCCCAAAACTACAGCCATAGTGTTGTGTCCTTTCCAGGACTGGAACTCTCAGTCAACATCTTTAAGACATTTAATGACTAAATATAGGTACCCAGTCCAAATATGCAAACCATGTTTGTTTTCTTTAAGGCTTTAAATGCGAACATATTTGTGCAGGGTTTGTACATGAAGAGAAACAACATCCATCTGAAAGGCTACCCTCTTCCCCCCATAATGTTTAGTCCTTGCTCCAGACTTTAAGAAAGTTAGAGACAGCTTTAATACAGAGCTTTGAAGGTTTTTCTTTACCTCGAGACCAATGTTTAACAGCAAGTACTTGTACCAGCCTCACCTATAACAGGGCTCGCTGCCTGGAGAAACTGCCTGGAGAGCCGAGCCCCACAGAGACAAAGGCATGTGACAAACCCGCACATTGCTCCAGAGCTGCTTGAAGGGGAGAATCTGATCTATTGACTTGTTCTGAAAATAGCAGCCAGTGGGAGGTGACTGACTGGCTAATACCTGTGGTGTTTCCATTACCGATTGGGATGAAATCTGTTGCCAGGAATACTAGGGTGGTTTCCTTAGCAACGAGAAGGAATGAACAACCGCGATGCACATGACTTTTTCAGGTGCTTTTTTAACTCCTCTGAAACAATGAACTGCCCTACTAAAACCCTACCTCAGATTAATAAAACATAGGTACACATCCAAATGGTAAATAGAGCTTATGTTCAAGGACGAATTTGAGCTAAGATTAAAATCTGTCATAAAACAAACCCTCAAGAGGGCAAGCAGGCTGGAAGTATTTCTACTATTCAAGATAGCAGAAAGCTTGTAAGGTTATCTACTTTATTTTCTAAACTGTAGATAATGACATTTCAAAAGAATTATGATATTTCCATGAGATACACAGATAAATATAACATAGAATTAATTTGGATGTCTCTGTTAAACTCAAAGCCCTTGAATTTCATGGTTGACTGCATGTAATGTTCTGTTCACCAGGAGCACTATGGGCATTTCCAGAAATCGGAGCATATTTTGAAATTATTTTAACAAGAAAGTATGAAATCTAAGCCAAAGCATACAGCAATAATAGGAATAACAGTATACAGTACATACACATTGTTTGTACATACAGTTGGCCAGAAATTTCCTGTGGACAGTAAATTCACTGAAAAAATCAGAGTTTCATGAATTTCAATTAAACTGAGAAGCCGTTGTAGCCCAAGTATAGCAAATATATTTCAACAAAGAGTTCTATTACAAAATATTGAAATACATAGTCATTTAAAAAAGGAAATGTTCTTTTAGGTTCCAAAGTTAAGGGTTTTGTTTTGAAAATTTACCTACTTATTAGGGAAAAATAGTTGTTAAAAATCAAGAAATGTCATGTGGAGTTGATTGATAAGTAGCGATAAGAACAAAACTAATTTTAGGCTTCTGTGTGGGTTTTTGATGTTGTTATTGTTGTTTGGGGTTTTTTGTTATTTTGGGGGGTTTGGTTTTGCTTTTGGTTTGGTTTGGTTTTTTGTTAACCCTTCAAAATTAAGGTCTGAAATGTTACTATTGAATGCAGAAGATTGGGGTTTTTTCAGTTTAATGAATAGCCAGAAATATCCATTCCCCTGCTTCATGCTCAGGCTGAATAAGCACATGTGAGGGAGCTAAGGAGAAATTGAAAGAGATGCAGCAGATCAAATAAGCAAAGTAGAGGGAGTGAAGAAAGGGGCCTATCAAATGTGACAAGCCAGATGACAAATGTAAATGTTTTTGAACATTATCTGCTGATATCAGGAGGCTGAGTCCACTCTTCCTTGTTAGTATTGATGGATGACAACCATTGGAGGTGCACCAAGGACCAGAGCTAATTTTTTCGGTGTTAAGAAAGGGGTGTCATCTGAGATCTAGAATCCCAGATAAAATTTTGACTAGCCAGATCATAAGAAATATCAGAAAACTTCCTTATTTTTAGCTTGTGGCTAAGAGACTGAGTTTCTGGGAGAGGAAGATAACAAAGTATTACTGAGGCAAAAAAATAAATACAGGAGGACAAGAGTGTTGCATAAGGAAATAAATCAGGCTAGTCTATCATCAGTGGGAATCAGGCAAAAAATATCTGAAACAGAGTGAGACTGGAAGCAAACCAGTTAAGACAGAACAATGTGCACTATTAAAATAATCAGAGAAAGCTGGGTTGACCTGGACGTTTTAAATTAAGACACTGTATGCATCTGAATGAATCATTAGCAGTGATTTAGGTGCTTTCCTAAAACAGATTACATTCATAATAAATAGACTTGACTAGAGAATTTTAAAACCATATTAGTGGTAAAGGTTGATGCCTGGGGCCACATTAGCTCAGCATCAAGCTCTGATCTGTCATAGATCAATGAAATGTAGCAAGCCTGAACTGCTGATTCAATTTAGCATTCATTTACCTTCAGAGCAGAACAGAAATAGTGAGGAAGAAAATGTGAAACATGATCTTTAAGACCAAGATCATGTTCTATGGGGAAATTAGCATGCATGCACACATTTATCTTGTAAATATTTAGGGACCCAAGTATCGAAACACCCCAGTCACTTCTGAAGCTGAATCTATCTTAATGCCTCAGAGGATTTTTTACCACTGAAGTTTCTTTCAACTTTTCCTTGTTCACCAGTGGATGCTAAACAAAATCATGCTGGATGCATAAGCAAGAACAAACCTCGGCAGGGTAGTTGTGAAACCTCCAAACAAGAATAGAGTGATTATAGCATCTGATTTCATGCTTTAATGAAAAAAGGTTCAGTCTGCACAACTATGTGACAGGACAGCTAAGGAAATATGGGGTTTTTTCTTTGAAATGTCTCCAAAATTTTCCCAAAGAACGTAAGACAACCTGACATGACTTTGGTAAAGCTGCAGAAGATGGATTAATATTCCATGTCTATTCAGCTACAGCTATTTTATATCTATATTAGATCAGATACTGAATTTCAAGCCAGCATGACATAAGTGGGGTCATCCAGTTGTTAAGTGATCCTTCCTGTGACGCGCATACCACAACACCACAGATTTTGCTGTGGGAACACGAAGTTGCTGAGTGTAATCTGATGCTGGCAGTGAGACAAAGCAGCAGCTTAGAGAAGTATTAAATCTTCTCCAAAAGTTTTAAAAACTTATCCAAAAAAGTATTTTAAATTGTAGCCGAGTCTTACAGAGCCATGCTGGTACAATTCTACCTGAGCTAGACCATGCAGTAGCATTATTTAGTCTTTGATGGCAGAATTATACTGGACTCTTCCTACTGTTCTGCTGATAGTTTTGACATTCTGTTTGCTGACAAAATATAATCATATCTCTTTTACCGTGTATGACTCTGCAATGCCTGAATACTCCTATTTCAACTACCCCTATGCATTCTTAGAGATTCTCCTTTTTTTTTTTTTTTCAAAATATCACGTGCTATCTATTCATACAAATAACAACTGACCAACAAAATGTCACCTATCATTGACATATCCTGTGAAGTTTAGGTTTGCTTTCAAACTCTTTCTAGGTCACTTCTTATTTTGGTGTGGCAATAAACAGCTTTAGATTAGAGCTGCATAGCTGGTATAGTGTGTTTACGCTTAGACACTGTCTATAGAAATAAAGATTAGCATCAAGCCTTTACCAGCTCTCTGTCAGGATGCTGGTCTTTTGAAGCTACAGCATAGCCAGCAAACTCATGTTTACCTACAGCACTGCCACTTTGTGTATTAATATATTAACATTTGGGGCAGGAATAAAAGACTAGTTTTCTTTTTTGACATAGTTTGCAGTAATCCTATCTGTGTCAAAACAATTTGAGAGGGGAGGCCTGCAGTGAAAAGATACAGTTACTGCAATACTCTCAGAAACAATAATTTATTCTGCCATTTTTCATTCAGGCTTAATATTCCTAAACAGAAAATTCAAAATATCTGTAATGCGAGAAGTTTTTTCTGTGTCTATATATGCATGCATTTTCTGCTTTTTTGAGGGTGTGGGTGCACACACATGTAGATACATATGTGTATATATATGCATATGTTCCCACAGGCTCATATATGCTGCACTGGAATGAGTTTTAATGCTAACTATATAATAAAATTTATCTGTTCATCTCTAGCTTTTGTAACCCCAGTCTGTAAAGGCTTTAGGATTCATCAGCATTCTCTCGTTTTTGTGCATCATGTTTGTTCGGGATTTGACCTAAGTCACTGAATCCCATGGGAGCACAGCTGGACAAAGGTTGTCTCTCTCTGCAGTGTTTGGACAGGAACACACTGCTGTGTTTACACTGAGAAGGGAAAGACAGCCTTGATGTTGACAAATATGCTTGGCCATCTCTGCAGTACCAAAGCTGCATAGTAATTACTATTATTATGGTAGGTAACTACTGATTATAGCATTTACTATGCACATTAGCAAAATAAAAAAATGTGCATAGGTGTGCAATACATGTTTTTCTATAATGGCAATCATAACCTCTATAATAAATTACAGTCACATTCCAGTACTTCTAAGGGTACCTACAGAGCTCTTTTAGCTACTGCTTCCTTCCTTGGTTGGTTGGGCAGTGGCTTGAAAAGCTTACTGTTTCTTCTGTGCTTGGCAAAAAGGATTTTTTTTGTGTATTTTTAAAAAGCAGAAATCAACAGGACAGATGTTAATTCTGCTGGTTTTGTTTTGTTTTGTTTTTCACTAAAAAATGCAATGTGTTATATTCAATATGTACTTATTGGAATAACATTTGGTAGATATTGAGCCTGACCAAGATTTAACCAAAGATTTCCCCAATCTAAATATCCTGGTGGGTGATAATTCTCAAAACATATAAAACGCTGTAAGGGAGTGACTGCTCTGTATTCAGCCATTGTACCTGTCTCTCCTACCAACCCTAGACATGCTGTTTGGCCTCTGTCATTTCATTTCCACCATCATTTTTTATCTGCTGGATTAGCTTTATCTTTAAGACCACGGTGATTTGGTGTTCTCCTGATGGTGCATACATACATGGAGTTGAATTTTATTATTGACATTTTTATTAATTTTCCTCCCAAGCAACCATCTTTCACAACATTCTTAGACAAGATGCAAGGCATAAGCTCCCAAAAGCTCTCAAATGAACTCTGCGATGATGCCGCCTCAGAGTAGGCCCCTGATGAAGAATTAATTACAGTGAATCATATCTGAACATCTGTGCTGAACTGATCAGCTGTATTGCTAAGGCTTCACTTTGTTATTGCAGTGCCAGTCTTGAAGCTGCAACTATTACGTGTTTCTGCAGAACTTTGAGGGGAAATATTCCCCAGTTCTTTGCATTGTTATGTGTTATGCAACACCATGATTCTTGATCAGTGAATTATACAGCTACACTCTTGTCCAGGGCATGAAAGAGGTGAGTGATATGAATTAGGAAGAGTTATTTTTCATCCGGGGTGCTTAAATCTATGCAGTTATACTACAGCTTGCACACCTATTAAAGCTAGTTAGCCCCAGAGGAAAACACTATTAATGTACCTAAGAAGCTTTTATGTAGGTAGAAGTGACAACTCCGCTGTAAAAATGACATAATGCAGTAAACCATAAAACCCATATCTAAGAGGGATGTGGACACTTATGGTTCTAAAGCAGAGATGCCGGATGAATGTAGGGGATCCATACAAAACTGTGTGCAGAAGTATTCCACCTTTTCATCTATACAGATCTTCCTGTAAAGACATGATCTAGACTACCAAAATTAAGAACTTCTAAAAAGTGTGCAATTATAAAGGTGAGTAAGAAGTTTGAGAAACTGAGATCCCAGTCTGTTGCTTGTTTTATTTTCTCAGAGCTACAGGTGAGCAAAGTTAAACTCAATGATCCTTTCTGTCAAAACGTTTGCATATCAGTGTTTGGGAAGAACTGATTTAATGACACTAAAATTTTCAATTTCTCACTTTTCTGAAAAGTTTACATTGAAAAGAGATGGGGGGGGGGAGCAGAATTCGAGAAAAAAAAAAAAAAAACAACCAAAATTCCAAATAATTTATTCTAGTATTTTCAAAATTATATTTTTAATTTAAAATGATATTTTTATACATTCATTCATTTTTTTTAAGTCTATAAATGTAACTCCATCATGGATCAAAATAATCTTTGTTTTTTATGAAACTAAGTTTTTGTGTGTTATTTTTAGTTTCAGCAGGGAGTATTAAAATTTAAATTATTGGTTGTTTCTTTCAAAACTTCTCATATTTTCATCCATATCAAATTCTAAATTAGCTATCTTGCAGTTCACAGAATTTAAAGCTTAAAATTAATCTACTTAAGATAATATTCCACTCTTTTGATAATAAAGAGCATGTTCTCCATTAGTCATTTTTTTCTTCAATTCCTACTTAGTGTTAGGAATATTTGATGTGATATTCTGCCATTTAAATGTTCTTTATTAAAAAAAAAAAATAATCAATAAAACTCTTTCATGTGTTTCAGTCAAAAATAACATTGAGTTAATTTAGAAACCGCTGGTAATGAAGGAGAGATTTTGACCTTGATAAGGTCAAAATGAAAACGTTTATGTGAATATGTGACAAAGGCACAGAATAGAAGATATTTTGGGTTAATTTCTGCTGATAACATGTATATATGCAATTATAGGCAAATGTCTGTGCTTTATAGCAGATTCACTCAATGTCAGGCTCTCAGTACTCTCTCTATGGCCAAGAATATGAGACCTTTCAGAAAATACAGCAAATTTCTCCTAGTGTGGGTGCCTTGAGATTCCTAAAGAGAAGATGTGGAACATGCCCATGTCTCATACCCATATGGAGTAAAAATGCAGTTGTAACAGGGATCAGAGCAAGGGAGATGGAAAAAAATTTGTACATATGGGAAGATGGGAAGTTTGAACATGGGGAATGAAAACTACCAATTTAATGAAAGAGAAGCTGGTATGTCTGCAATGCATCAGAACAGATTAAATGTCTGCATAAGGTCATGAGCTGCCCCCTGGAGTTATTTACTACTTTATTTTGGTTGGAAGGGGAGATCAAATGCTCAATTCAGTAGCCTACACAGGTGTGTCTAGTGACATGGTAGGTACACTGGAGGATCCAAGGCATCTGTGTAGGACTGGCATATGACATATGAGTGTTTAAATTTTCTGGAGTGGCAGCTAGAAAAAAAAAAAAAAAAAAAAGTGTAAATGAGGGCATGTAAAATGATACTACATGCCTGCATTTAATGCATCTGAGTGAAGCCCTAGATGACTAGCTCAGATGTCGATAGAAGAGAGAACCCCTGCACCTTTGGTTTTTATCTGTACAACAAGGAACATTTTTGGCTGCCTTATAGGAGCACTGTGAAGACAGCTTCTGAAGTATATTTCTCTTCTCATGCTTCCTGTGTATTCCTCAGAGTTAGCAGAATTTTACTCACAGAAATTTTTACTCTTTATTAGTTGCAACTCAGTAACCCGGTCACAGAGCTGATCAACCAAAGGAGAAGAAAGATTTGGCTGCACAAACCAAGCAATTTCCAAATTTGCCTTAAGTTGCAGTTGAGCTCTAGAATGGCTCTAATACTGATAATTCAACACCAACACCATAATCAAGAGCTTTTGGGTTTATGAGTCAGACAAAATGCTTGAAAAGCACTCTGGTTCTTTTCTGTACATACTAGAGAAGTGATGCAAAATGACAGCTGCTAAAATCAACTCTTTTCCTAATTTTACAAATTAAAAACTCAATGTGAAGAACAATCATGGCTTTTTTGAAGTAAATCTCTTTAGAAGGAGAGATTTTTTTTCCCCCTTTCCTTAATAATTAGAGTGAATTACATTGAAATAATCATCATTTTTAGATCTTCTCTTTAATGGGATTCAGAACTTGAGAGCTTTAAATCCTGTCTATAATGCTTCCCTTGATGTTGTTTTAACCAAAGCAGTTTACTCACTCTCTGATTTTTAAATAAAATGACTACCCTGTTCTCATCTATTCCAAGCCTCAAATAGGAGAAAAATGATTGCACAGAAGACAATTAATGAACATTTTTTTCAAAAGACAGAGGGGAAAAAAAGGCAAAATATTTTCTGGTATCTCTGCATATTCCTTCTCAGACTCACATACAGAAGTTCACATGAATAAACACACAGTGAAGTAGGTGGAAAAACTAGATATCGTCTGATGAATCCTGCCTTTCTTTACATATACATAACTGTCATATGAGAAGCAGGATTCATCATCTCCTGATTAGGACCCAAATTCAGCTGACAATGTGTAATTTTCTGCATGTGATCTGGGGTTATAAACTCCAGGTATCATCAGAGGAGTTCAAGAGCTCAATATACGGGCTATAAGGTCAGCATTTAGTGTTGTTTGAGGTGTTCTGCAGTATCTAAAGATTATGAGATCATGGTATATTTCAGGTGTGAAAGGACCTCAGGCTATTTCTAAGCCACCCTCCTGTTCACCTGTGAATTCATAGGGTCCTCCATGAGGTCCAGTCAGGCTGTCTGGGGTTAATTCTCCTATCAGGTCTTGAAAAACTCCATGAACGGAGACTGCATCACCTGTCAGCAACCCGTACCACTATTGACTGTCCTGAGTAGTGCAAAAATTTCTCGATAAACCATCTGAGATGTGCTTCCATTGACCTGGCACACTCAACACAGGAACTGTAAGAAACCAATGTCCTACAGAAGCGGCAACTGCAGACCAAAGACCTAGTAAGGTGTTAGCCAAATGGCTTTGCAGGCTCCTCCATCTATAACAGGAGCTTAGACACCTAACTCCCACCTAAAGATTTAGAGGTAGACTTCCATTGCCTAAAATTAATTACCCCAAAATACCTACTTAACAGTCAGACAGAATGTAAAAGAGCTCTGGTGTTAAGTCTGATGTTGCACTTGCCAATCTCTCACATCTCAAAAGACACTAAAAAATCTAAGTATAGGCAACTGGAATGAGGTGATGTAGGATACCCAAAGAGATTAATTTAGTATCTTTCATCAGACTAGTTGAAGGAAGCTCCATTCTTGACAGCCCCATAACATATTAGTCTCACAGGCTTCCCATAGATAGACGTCACACTGTCCAGCGATAATTCCAAGAATTTCCAAGAGCTTCAGGAGGAGAAATGGACATACCTTTACCTTTAGCTGTATCAGTTATCTGAGACTACCAGGAACTGTCAAAAAAGAAGGTTTAAACCCAGACTTATCTATTAGGACCTTTCAGTTAAATAAGAAAGGAAAATCCGCCTGCAGCTGAGAATGACCATTCAAAACACTGAAATAATGAGTTTTCTATTATGGTATTGTAGATGATCCTAAGTGATTAGATTATCATTTTGCTATGACACAGCTGGATAAGTTTATGAAAACATTAGAAAGGGATATTCAGAAAAGTAAATTGAACTACTTTTTTTTTTTTTTTTTAATAAAAACAAATCTTTTGTTTGCAAGTCACAGATATCTTTCCTGTCCCTTGTTAAAATTGAAGCACTATAAATGCCAATTTATTTTTCACAGTGAGGTTAGTCTTTGGAGTAATGGAAAATAATTTTCCTCATCTTTAATGAATAAATCATTGTGGGAGGCTCTGCATGATAGTTTGATCCTGCACAGCTATTTCTTCTGATTGTTAGCGGAGTTGTACATTTTAATTCCTGAAACATTATTAGCTCATAATCATTTGCTTTTAGACCTTTCTGATAACTTTGCTTTTTCATTAATTCTTTTCACTGCAGTAATAGGGAATTACTTCGTTTAATGATTCTCTAAAGATCCAAGTAGCTAAATGTCCTAATAAGACAATTTTATTTCACAAATAATATTGCAGCCACCAATATCATTAAATGTTAATGTTTTCTGCAGTAGGCCATGTCCCTAGCAATGGGGTATGCAACATCCTAATCCAGAAGCAATTTTTTGCAAAATAAGCCTGTCCTTTCCCAGAGTCAGTGAAAATACATCAAATACATTGTTTATTCTGCGAGAATATTTGATATCCCAAGAAAAAGAGATAAAAACCTTGATCACTGAATTCCTTTAGAGTAAAATTCCCCATGGGGTCTCCTGCCATGGGCAGTTAAGCTATCAAATCCCTTGAACACACCCTTAAAGCTAAAAAAGTCATGGCCTGGCCACTCTAATGTAAGACCTTCCAACCCAGCTCTTCCATGACTGAGGCTGCTTTGTGACCACTGAGACTTGCAGAAGGTTTAGTGAGCGCTGCAGGTACCAAAGTCTGGCCTGTGGGCAGTAATGTTGGGGAAGTCAGCCCTGCAAAAGAAAATACGAGTTGCCAATGCAGTGTAGTAGAGCACGGCTCAACAGAAGAGGCAGAGACGCTACAGTAGTTCTCTCAAATACTCCCTTCCAGCTTCTGGGCTTGTATGGTTTATCTTTGGGACTGAACTTCTCTGGATGCCCTGCTTGCCACAGATTTTATCCTTGAAGCTTTTACCGGTATGGCCTGAGGAATTTCTTCCCTCCTAATCCACTCACCAAGAGCTCCTCTGTTTTCTATGCTCAGGGTTTTGCAAGACTTAGTATCCTCCTGTGATTGTAGGTGTAGCCTTAGGATAGGAAGTTATTCTCAAATTCTCTATCAAAAACTTACTTGTGTCCTGTCAAACAGTTCAAATTTTGTCATTGTTTTGCCTTGTTTACTTGGTCCTTTTAAACAATTTTCCTCAAGTGAACTAGTTAAACAAAAACAATAAAAAGTTTGCTTTTCGCTAGGTGAAAGTCTGTGAGTTTACTCGGTGTTATATTCTGCCTTGCAATTACCAGTCATCCCCCTGGACTGCTGTGTGTATGTCAGAGCCCAGGTAAATGAATGCATTTTAAGTCTGTGACATGAGATACACAGCCATGGAAATGGAGTAGCAAATGAAGTTGAAATTTTGCTATATATTCCCTGCTTTGCCTAAAGAATTAAACCACATGTCAGGCAGAATCACCTGCAGTTTAGAATAAGGACTGGCTAAAGATAACATACCAGCTTTCAATTATTTTGATGTTTAAGGTTTAAATAGAGCTACTACATCACCCACAGGTAGTCTTTTCTTTCCTATATTTGAATCGGGATCTAGAAAGAAGTACTTAACGGAAGACATAGACACACCCTGCAACACCATTTTTTAATAAAAAATTGTCTTTTTACTTCACATATAAATAACATTTATGAGGGTCAAATAAGAAAGTCTACTGACTGCAAGCATCATGCTCCCTGCACAAGTAACTGAGATCCGTTTTCTCAGAAAGGGTAATTGATTTTTATTGCTTCCTGTTTTGAATGTCAGTCTGGGGTGCAGCGTTAGGATGGCACCAAAAATACATTAAAGTCTTTGTTGGATCGTAGACGTATCATGGTCTTTCAATTACATCACGTCATAACTTGAATGTGTTTAGCTACTTGACTTCAATATTATTTGTTTTTTATGTTTCTCAGAATTACTAGCTGGAACAAAGTATCTAAGTATCTAAGCATACAGATACAAGTATCTTAGCTACTTAGATACCTTAGATACAAGTATCTAAGTGTAACTTTGAAAGTTAAATGTATCAAGACTCCTAGATAAGGGGCTTATAAAGCAGTTCTTGGCCGCACCATCTCTCATTTGCACAGAATGTTAAATAGTTTTCCACCATCTAGATAAATGTTTCAAAACCAGTGGTTGTGGACCCTTGTCTAATCCAAGCTGCTACAGGAAAAGTTCAGAGATGGGCAAAATTTCCAGGTACCTGGGAACCATAAATGTGGCCTGTAAACCTATTAGCAATCTGAAAAAGATTGGGATATGCTGCTCTAACACTCCAGCCTGTACCAACAAGATGACACTTCTTCTAATGGAAGGAAATTATACAGAAATCACGGCTAAGTCAAACAGCTTGATCTGGAAAATAATAAGCATTTTATTGGAACCTCGGGGTATTTCATGCATGTAGTGTCATAAGCAGTCCAAGGATGTTCTGCATGCATGCAATGTATTTCTATTCCCTGCAGTTTTTATAGTGGAGTTTCCAAGCTGTGCATAAGCAATAATATAATAGGATCTCTATTTGTTTCTCCTTCAGGAATGCTGTGCATATTTACTTGCTCATATTCCTTCCATTTCCCCCAATCACTTTGCTGGAAAACAAGTGTTCACTAATAACTTGCCTTTTCCATCTGTTTATTTTAGCAAGCAGATTTGATATTTTTCTTTTATTTTGCTCTGATATTTTTCTTCCCTTCTTTGTGACAACAGCATAATGGATGTGACTCTGAACCAAGGTGTCTAAGGATGACTTCAGTGTGTCCTTTATCAGTAAAATGTCTCAGTTTGTGAAGAAGGCTGGTCTTACTGACATTCAAAAAATTGGATCCAATATTTGCTTCTGCTAAATGCCTCTTACTGGCATTTGCAGCCAAATTTGGAAGAGTTAGGCAACAGCAGCTAGAGCCAAATTGTCAAAAATCCCCTGAAAGTCTGTCAGTTCACGTTATGCTGTCTGAGGCCAGACTCTGAACGCTGTATTATCATCATAATGTTGCTGCTTCCTTTGATCCCTAAAGAGGAACTAAGTTCTCTGGTCATTCTCATGTATTTTCAAGATTACTTAGATGACTGTGTTTTAATTTTCTATGGGCTCTAGCATCCTGCCAGTCAAAGAGGTTCTCTTCTTTAACTCTGAACTCTTCCAATGACTTTGCTCATGAGTTTTCTGTTTCTCACTGCACCAGTGAGCAGCTTCAAAGCTTGTAAACAAATATGGCTATAAAACCACCAAATGCTGGAGGACATTCAAAATTTGTGGTTTTGTTGTTTTGTTTTGTAAGTTTTTGTTTGTTTGTTTGTGGCTTTTTTGGGGGGGTTGGTCTTGTTTTGTTTGTTTGCGTTTTTGTTGTTTTGGGTTTTCTTGTTTTTTGAGAGTTTTTTTTTAACCTCACGGCATTTCCCCGAGGTCATTATGAAGGTGCAAACCCAGAGTTTAGTCTTCACTAAAGAGTCTCTGGGTGAGGTACAGATGTGTTACCTGAGACATATTCCTTATCTCAGTCCTCTCACAGAAGGAAAGTCAATACGGTCAGGGATAAGGGTAAGGAAAGAATCCAGGAAGATGTTGAACTGGATGGAGCTAGTGAAACATTATTTGATTCTTCAGTGTCGTCTTTCAAGTGTAAATAACAATTTTCCTATATTCCAACATAAGGAAGGAAACCACAGTGCAGCCTCTGTGGAGTCCTATATATATTGCAACAGGCAATCTAAGTTCAACCAGGCAGCAGTGCATTCAAATTGAACTTTTATTTTCTGTTTTATCTGAGCAAAAATCTCCTTGAAAAATTTCAGGTTAACCAACCAGCCAAATCTTTCTTCCCTTTCCAAAGAGCTTGGAAACAGTTTCTGACACGCCATTCTTTTCACTGTTGTCTCCATTCTTCTCTAAAACAAGCTTTTCCCAATGAACAAAGGGGTACCAAAAAAATAGGACACAGCATGTATCTGATAAATTTGAATACAAGTATGACACCAATATTGTCTCTTATTTTGATTTTTCAGTTGTTAGGAAACTTTCCTTGTGAATAAGCCAAGAAAGTATTTTTACGCTTTGGTAAATGTGACTATGCAATTTCTTGGTACATAAAAATTTTGTGGATTTTTAGGAAAAAAAAAAGTTGAATTTGACCCTGAGAGATCCATAAAGGATATTCTTGCATGTTGTTGCACAACTTTGACAAAAAGGACCTCATCCCTGTGTTTCATCCCAGTGCTTACAGAGATTTCTGAAGGTGACACATGTAAATTTGACAAGAATAACATCTTTTTTTTTTTTTTTTTTTTTTTTCTCACTTGCTAGGCAAATGCATGAAATGACTGAGATATTTTAAAGAAAAGAGGAAATAGTGTCTCTCCAGAAATCTCCTCTATATTCTTGGAAAGCGTTTCTGAGACGTCCTCACAGGAAAGGTTTCTGAATACTGGCTATTGAATCTGTCTGTCCCTTTTCCATCACCTCTGAGCCGTATGTCTAAGCTGCAAAGCATCTATATTGAGCAGTTTTACAGTCAGTTCTCAGGGCTCTCTGGTGTATTGCATGGAACACTCTGAAGTGGCTAATGCTTCCCAGGCACTAGGAAATTTCCTGAATTCCACATAAATCCCTCTGCATTGGGTTTCCTCTTGGCTAGCTTTGTGCAGTCATGGCTTGCAGCTACTGGGAATCATGGGGACTTTGCTGGAAATTAGGCCAGAAAATCTTGAGTCAAGATGCCTAACTCAGGAGTTTCAGTTTCTATTTTAGGAGACAAACACAGATGAATAAATTTCTAGGTACTTCAGTCATTTATTAGAGCAAATATGAGTCCTTTGTGGTAAAAGTTACCAGAAAATTATAGTTGCAAAGTATGAGACCTCCTTCAAAGATATATACATATATATATATATATATATTTTTTTTTTCCATCAGTAATAATCAATCCAGATGAAGATCTCTTTCAAGTCCTCTCCAGCTACTTCATGGCATCTCAGCTACAAAAAACAGCCAGCATATTGAAACTAGCACGTATTTTGAAAATTGACAGTTAGGAAAACTGATGAAAGATAATGCAGTAGCAGTGATGACTCAGATTAATATGGACAACATGGGGAACATCCCACCTACGCAGGGAGCAGAGCCTGATATCAGAGGGCTCTTTCATCTGTAATAACAAGACCCAGTGGCTGAGAGCCAAAACTTCAAACTGGAAAAGAGATGTAATTTTTTAGCAGGAGCATACTTAACTATTTGAACTGTTTACTAATAGATACAGAATATATGCCTTCATTCAGAGTCTTTAAGCCATGAGTGATTCTTTTTTGAAACAAGAAGTAAATGAGTTTGCAATGGACTGGAAGTTGTCAGGGTGATTCCAGCAGTTTCTGGGTAAAACTTAGCCCTGAGTTATGGAAGTGGTGAAATTGATAATAGCCTTAAAAAATCACATCTCTACTAGTGAGGAAGCAGCTGGAGTGTACTTGTGCTATGGGAAAACAAAACTTAGTGTGACGATTTTCAGTGAGTCTGAGGATCTTGAGTGTTCCGGGAAAACCTGCATTGGGCTGGTGTTGTTTGATTTTTCATAAAACCAGAATCATTTAAGCATTTTAATTTTAACATTCTAAATAGACCAGATTTCTTCACAGGAAAGACTTTTTTTATAAGAAATCTTCGTAATAGTTATAACTTTATTTTTTCTGTGGAAAAAACATTCTTCTATTCTCAAGATTTGTTTCTTAACAACAATTTCTGGACCTTTGAACACTTGACCAGGTGTTTACAACACATAAATAATAACACTCTTTACCTATGAAAAGAAATCAACAACCTCTTTGAGATGAACAAGAGCTAAATCAAGCTACATATTTGTTGTGGTGAATAAATTACAGTATCTCAAACAAATAACTGTACCAAGATCCAAAACCTATATATAAAGGGGACTAATAGACCTGGAAGAAGGGATGAATGACTGACTATAAACTCTCCAAATTCCAATTAATATGAAGATGCGCCATTTCTACCTATTTTATATTGATCATTGTTTCTGAGCAATCTCTCAAGGCTGGCTTCACATCATATGTGTTCAAATTTCTCCAATAGACCATGCAGAAGTGACTCTCTTACGGCTAATATTTACCACTGGGAAAACTTGCTAATTGGCAAACTTTATGTCCTTCCTAAACATATTAATCAGAAAGGTGCCACCTCAAGCATTGCCACTGCCTCTGCTGCAGACATAAGTATCAAAATGACTTCCATATCCAGACAACTGTATAATTTAATCATGCTCAAAGGATTTCCATAATTGTACCCACAAATGTTACTGCAAGATCAGCTTTTTGCTCCACAAGTTTCAATTAGAATGTGCAACACACCAATGCATTTGAAAAAAATAATGAATGCTTCTTTTCCTCTCATTGTTGAGAGCTTTTATATAAATACTTAGCAAGTGAGCGCTGTCACTTCTCCCTTTCTAAATATTACCTTTTCTAGTGTTCCTCTCTCCTGCACTGCATGTCATCCTTGTAATTTCTTTCATTTTGCTAAAAGCACAGAGAACACCAAATGGTGCTGGAGATTACTAATGAAATATGGAGCCTTTCACTGTTAAGTTACACATAAAATGTCTGGCCTAGGTTGTTCATGGTGCAAAGATGTCACTACTGTCTGCTGCCTGTTCAATAGGTTATATGAACCCCACTGTTAGTTTCAGTCTGCTTCCTACTAAATCAGGGAGGAATTACTTGACTGAGAGACAGATAAAGACAACATTTTTGAAAGTGAAATGCTGAACATCAGATTGCACTCCGAACAGTGACATTGGACCAAGGTGCTAAATTTTTGATATTCCAGTTTGAAAAATGTGGATTGAAAATCTGAATTGCTTATGATACCTTGGCAAGTCTTGGTAAAATAGAGAAAGAAAGAATGACTTAAATGTTTCATGTTCAAGAGACAAAAATTTTATAGAGGCTTTAAATATACTCAAAACACATTTAAAGATAGATTCCTAATTAAGTCTATATCTTTATGGCTTAATTCAAACTCTAAATTAATGACTTTCAGGTAATTCTGTTTAATATATAGCTATATTTTTTCCTACATTAATGTGTTAAAACATTTATAGGCAAAGAGCAAACACTAGGAAAACTACTTACAGGGTCTGCAGAAATAATGTGCAATATGTTACTCTTCTCATGATGACTTTGTCAAATTTTGGACTATAATAAAAACTTAGGAAGAGAAAGAAGAGAATCAACAAGGGCCTTTGAAAGAAAAATGATTCATGAAAAGGACATGAAAGACAAGAAGGTAACTGCGAGCTGCTACCATGGATTTACTAGGATCAGTCAGGTTCAATCAAGCTGAGTGTCTTCTTCAATGAAATGTCTGACTCTGCGAGTGAGGGGAGATTACTAGATATTGTTTACCTCAAATTAAGCAAGGCTTTAAACACAGTATCCAGTAAGCTCCTAGTAACTAAAAGGAGGAAATGCAGGCTGGATGGATAGATCACATATTTTATGGCAAGCAAACTGGACTATTGGGCTCAAAAGATGGTGGTCAATGATTCAAAATCCTCAGAGGTTGATAGTGGGGCACAGTGCTAGTTCAGCTGGATAAGACTCTGAATAACCTGATCTAACTTTGCAATTAGCCCTGCTTTGAACAGGACATTGTACTACAGTCCTCCAGAAGCTCTTCCTAACTTGAATGCTTGTAGGAGACTAAATATTGAAAATTCACAACCAGTAGATGGCTAACCACTAGTCCTTGCTCTTGTTTGATTCTTGCTATACTCATTTTCATGGCTAATTTCATTGTGTTCTCCAAAATACCATTTTCCTGTTTTTGGTTTGTCTACAGTGACAACGGTTTTCCCTGTTGTCTAGAACAGGTTGCTTTGAATAATGAATTATACACCTTGGCTGATAAGATGGAGTCTGTTGTCACATTATATGGCTCCCTGGAAATCACAAAGAGAATTTATGGCAAGATCAGTTCTTAATGAGGTTGTAGATTTTCCAGCCATTAGAATTAGACAACATTGCCCAACAGGTGATTGTTCATCAGTTTTCACCACACAGAACACAATCGATAAAAGGTACTTGGGAATATATGACTTAACCTTTCCAGCAAGAGTGTTCTAACATTTGAATAAGCAAAACACACAATGGGAAATAAGGGCAGCATAATCCAGATGCAGCAAAAGTTGACAGCAGTTTAAGTGCTTGATCAAAGTCCATGGAGACTGTTACTAACTTGAATAGGCATTGGACCATGGCGGTGCTCAACAAAGAGTTTTTGCCATAATCCACATTTGCAACACATTTCCTAAAAGCAGTTTTATGATGATGCTGGGGCACTGTCTAAGTGATTATATTATTGATTAATTACCCTTCCAGCTCACTGGGTAACTGTGCGCTGTAGATCATGATCATAAAGACACTTTTACAGCCGACAGTAGTACTTGGATGAGGTGGTGAGGTAACAACATGCCACGCTGTCTCCTCCACAAACACAGAAGTACCAGGTGCAGAATAATGTTCAACTACCCAATTATTTTAAGCTTAACCCATGGGATAGCATAAAACTGCATCAACTGTTATATTCTGAACTAATGTTTTCTGTGATGGAACTTGTTAATATTTCATTTGTTGCTTTAAAGTGAAATCTCAGTGATTTTACAAACAACGGATGCTCACATGAAAAGGTACAGACTTTCTTCTCTGCTTTTCTAAGGAACATCGAAAAAAACAAAGCTATAGTACAAATGCTGGAGGCCACTTATCTCATAAATATAGTTTCAGTGATTTGAAAGCAAAAACTTTCGCTTAGTGACTTTACTGCTCTCTCCCTCTTTTTTTCTCCTTTTCTTTTGTTTTCATTTTTGCTAGTATATTCTGCTTTTCAATTCCTTGTGGTCAGGAATCACACAGAATCACAGAATGTCAGGGATTGGAAAGGACCTGGAAAGATCATCCAGTTCAATCCCCCTGCCGAAGCAGGAACACCCAGATGAGGTTACACAGGAAGGTGTCCAGGCAGGTTTTGAATGTCTGCAGAGAAGAAGACTCCACAACCCCCCTGGGCAGCCTGTTCCAGCATTCTGGCACCCTCACACGTCAGAAAAAAAAATAAATAAATAAATAAATAAATAAATAAATAAATAAATAAATAAAAATATATATATATATTCATCCAAACAGCTTTGAAACAAGACTAATATGAATATATCCAATATCAAACTTCTTTATACATGCTCAGAAATTCAGGGAGGAAAAAAATAATCTTTGCCTTTGCTCTTTATCACTTCAGTCTTAATAATTAAGTAATAATTGTTAATTTGATTATTGTTAATAATCAGTCTCAAACAAATATTTGCATTTATTTTAGAATTACAGTCTTTCTAAATTTAATCATTTTCAAACAATATTAGAAACATAAAGCCCTAATTCATCAGCTGTGACAATATGACAAATTCTTCACATTCATTGCCAGCTGTTTAAAATACGAAATATTAGGCAGAGTTGGTCGCAGTTTAACCATAGATATGTTCTAGCAGTGTAACTGCTAAGAAAAATAAATCCATCAGGATAGTTCGTTAATATAGCAGCATATTTTCTGTTTCATTTACGGCCATATGGTGAAGGATTCATTTTGTCTTGGCAGAAGGACATTTCTGCAGAAGAAAAATTGGATTGACATTTTATTTTTACATCAAGCTAAATTTCCTTGTAAGATCATTATTTATGAAATACGATATGTAATTTGATGCATGATCTCTGGAAGAGGTTACTAAAGAAGAAATTAAGTTGATATTTTTAGCAGTAGTACATAAAATATATACTCAGGAGTGTTGTAAAGAAAATTGTGTGGTTACCAACACAGAAGCTGCTGTTGTGATAGCTGTTCTGCTGGCTGATATAGCTGGGATTTAACTCAGTACCTCTACAAAGAAAATCATCAGTTGGTATAGCTATAAAGCTCTTCTATCAACAGCTCTCATCCTGATGGAATGAGGAGAGAGAGAGGAACTTGTAATATACAATTTCTGCAAACATAATTTCTATTTTATCTATGATATTATACATATTGCTATGGAAATCAGTCGTTCATGCCAATGATAGGCCACTGGGAATTATTACCCTACTACTCAGACTTAGATCTTGCCACAAGCCTAAACCTACTCAAACTGAGATAAAAGCTGACACAGTTGATGTTGGCTTTTGGTCAGGAGTGCCCAACTTGCCCTTCACATAACCATCACTTCCCGTAACAGGCACCATTATGGTATCATCCTCTAGACTGAACTTTTTTGTACCTCTGATATTGATGATTCATCGCGTTATTCCTTTATGGAGTTAACAGCTTGTTGGTGACCAAAACACACCCTCTTAGAAGACCTCTGGTATGATGAAGTCAGGAAAGAAGAATCCAGCATAAATTTATTAAATTTCTTGGGTGCATTCACATTTAATTACTGATTAATCACTGTATTAAAATACTGTCTTTCCCATCTTAATGAACTTTAGTGTCCAGACTTCTCAGTGGGCCTTTCTCTGCTAGACCAAAAAAGGCTAAAAACCCAGATGATTCATTGCAATTCATATTCGCCAGATCTTGAATAACTATAATAGATTTATTTCCCAATTTTATAATATTCCTTTGAAATTGTAGACTCTAGAACTATAGATAGTATGTTAATACCTATCTCTTGAGTACTATAGAACAAGATTTTTTTATTTCAACTGCTCCCATATGCAAGACTTGGTATGACTGGTTTCTATACAGAAAACCACTGGAGCAACCACTGATTCTTGTTCTACTGTGGTCTCTAAACCTCTTAAATAACATCATCTTCTGGAGAACTACTCCTCTGTTGTAGGAATGACTTGCATTCCTTGCCCCAACTTTGCATTTATCTGAATTGAAATGGCATCTTGATTGAACAAACCAGTTCACCAGCCAGTCTCCGTCACTATATCTGACTGACCAATTTTTCACTTTTCCTCTAGTCTTTGCACCAACAGCAGACTTTATTGACAGTGATGATAGATTTATTACTAGATCATGGACAAAAATCTTGAGTAGTATCAGGTACATTTTCTATGGGTGAATTTTCCCACTAGGAAAAGCTATAATGAAAATTCTCCATGAAAAACCACTCTTTAATATTTTTCACTTTTGCCATTCATCAATTCCTTCTTAGTAAAGTACAGTGCTATATTTTTAATTTGAATGTCACAGGGTTCTAAATCCTTACAAAAGTTTAAGTGATGTAACAATTCATAACAACTTGAATAATTCAAGTACTTTTGGCATCCAAAATTCTAATCTCCTCAAAAATGTTGCTTCTTTTTTTATTTATTTTTTTTTTTAATTTGTTTTCGGCCATAAAGTACACTGGTATTACTTAAAGTCAAAGCCTTTAATCTTCATTAATTAGATTTCATTATTTTTCCTTTGGCCTGGAAAAACAGAAATATTGTTTAAAAAATACCCCTTTTTGACATTTACAGGTTTTACAGGTTGTTGTCACTCTTCTGAGCTTCTTCTGTGTGTTCCTCAGGATTTGTCAACACATTTGTCAACACTTGGGATTGGGATGGGTAAGTCATACAGGCCACACAAATTCTTCATTGTTTATCCTTGGTACATGGTATGTGGACTGAAAGGTACTTCATCACCTTTATGTTCTACATTATTCTTGGCTATTTCTAATTATGGAGTAGAAATATTTATTGACTGTTTGTGCTTTCTATACATGTTGTTAATTGTGTCATTTCCTTCTAGAAAATACTCTTTGTCATCTCTCATGACATATCTAATCTACTTAAGAAGTGCTTCTGTGAAGGAAGTCAAAATATTCCCTCTTGCCCCAACTTTTATCAGCTGGAGAAGTGCTATTGAGCTTAGTGCAGTGTGTCAGAATGAAAAAAACAAAATGAAACAAAACAAAACAAAAAACAAACAAAGAACAAACAAAACAAAACAACAACAAAAACCCTACACTTACAACAACAACAAAACAAGACCTAGCTGCTTTGATGTTCCTACCTTTGTGTGTTAATTCATCTGACCATCTTTTCTCTCAAGCTGTGCTTTTCTTTGCAGAATAATTTTTCCTCAGAGATTCAGACATAAAAGCTGCATCATGAGTGCTTTCTTAGGATACATTGTGCCTTTGTATTAAGACTTCTCAATACCCTTTGTCTTATTTCAAGATTCTCTACTCACAAATGAAAAATTATCTTTAAAGGTTTCTTGCAGCAAAAGTTACAAAAGTTACCAAGGAAACGTCTAATAAAAGTCTGTCCAGATAAGCTGAAAATTCATAGATTTTTTTTTTTCTCCATTTTTTTTTTCTTGGAATAAATGTAACTTGTATATAAAATTGATTTTGTATTAAACACTGTTAATTCCTTTTAATGATAGTTTTATCTAAACCGTGACAGAATAGAGCAGCAGTGATAAGAATATTAGTTGCTCTGTATACATATAGTAAAATATATTTGCTGAGCCCATACAGATACAGAACTGGAGAGATCAAGTCATTTGCCTGAAATCACATGTGAAAATACACGTGAAAGGCAGGATGTGAACTATAGGATTTATCTCCTACATCCCAGCACTTTTTCCATAATGTCATTGGGGGGTTTTCAGGGTTGTTTTGTTGTTGTTGTTGTTGTTGTTGTTCTTGTTGCTATTTTTTTTTGTTACAGCTGTCAAGATTCTTTGAATAACGTTCATGCTTATGGATGGAAAAGCTAATTTTTCCTGAAAGAACTGGAAAGAAGAGAGGTGTGAGAAGTCATCTTCTGCATTTTCTGAACCTATCTGTAAAAGAAGAAGAAAAATGACATGGAAAAAAAGTATTAATTTTCTGTTAGAAAAAAATGACTATGCCCAAATCCCATTTAAAGTTGTAAGCACCAGACTGAAGCACATTTCACTTCAAAATTTGAACAGCTGTAATATTTATCTGGAGACTGTCAGTTTTCTTCAGAGAATGAGCTGAGGACCAGCAGCTGTAGAAGTAGAATTTGTCCCTCCTTCCCTCTTTAATAAAAGTATTTATTTATAAAGAAGCATCAACAAACCCAAGTAAATTATAGTAATGATCACGAGGGCCCTCTCCTTGTTTACTATGAAGCTGTTTTGCTCATGAAGCAAAAGGAGTATGAAAAAATAGAAAGACCATTTTATGCTGGAGGAAAAAAACCCCACAACATTGATGTAAATAATTTCCATAGAGAAGCAATGTTGGGACGCTCCATTAAAATGCCTGGCACTAGCTGGCAGAAAAAAATAAATGGAAACACAGCTTTAAGAACACTGCTTTATTTAGTGATGACCATAAATGGAGCAAAGCTGGAAGGTGTTCAAGATTGCTGACTGGCTGATTGTCACAGCTAATTGTTTTTGACATCCAAGTGTCCTACACATTGATATGCACAACCTACCAAGCCACACGCTGTATCTATTGGGGCATTAAAACTCTATAAAGGAACAAAGCACCCACTGCTAACACAATGTATAGTCGTGAGTTAGGCACATCATTTAACATAAATTGTTTTCCATACCTATTGTGTTGTTATCTTTCTAAGCAGGTTTGCTACCTGACAAATTAAAATTCCTTCTCTAATATATGATGACAGTGCTAAATGACTGTTTTAATAAGCTTTGCCCAGAAGTGTCATTCTTGGTTTGATAGGCACTGACAGAACTTGAACTCAAGATTTGAAGAAATACTAAAAGAAAGGCTTAAAAATTGACTGTTAGTGAAAGAACAGTTTGGAAGAATCAGCAGAGCAAACCTACTGTCTGCCACTTTCTGGGATTGCAAGCACAACATAAACACCTTCAGCAAACTAGTGACACTTTCAGGTATGAATTCAGAAGAACAAAGTCAGTCTCTCTCTATATTTTGTCGTTAGTTATATCACCTGAAGTAATATATAATCTATCAAAATTAATGATTTTTTCCTAAATATTTGTTAGTAAATTATGTTTTATAATACAGTACACCTTCATCTGTATTTTGAGGAGTAGTGTAATTGTAGCCCTGTAAGTTCAAACAATACAAAGATAACTGTGGGAACCTACTGTTAGGTAAGAATAAAACCTGTATTATGGATTTTTTTTGAGAGCTTTATGATTACTTCAGGATTTGAATGCCCAAATCAAAATGTCTTGCTGTGATTTAATGTTCTGAGATTAGGTGCTCCTTACTTTATGAAGATTTCTTGGTTTCTATTTGAATACTCAAATAGAAGCACATGAGTTCACTGATTACTTTTAACTGCATGGACGTAAATGTCTAAGCAATAAAGATATGAACAATTATAATTATTAGGTGCTGTATTTTAGTTCTTATTCTAAATAGTAAATCTACAAAAACTGAGTTCTGCTATTTGCTGTCCTCTACTCATCATGTTCCATTCAGTTCCAGGTGTGTTTTTCTCATCACACAAATGGAAAACAAGTTCACCTCACAGCACTAACCCAGAGTCACTTTGGTTTCTGACACTGGGCCTTTCTCTCTGACACAACATCAGTGATAACAGAGGTTCAATTAGCCAAACGGTGATCTAATCTCCTCTTCAATTCTACTATTGTCCTCAAAGTCTGATCTCAGTGTCACCAGCGTAAAAGTCCATCAGATTCATCGGCCTAAAATGAAATATGAGAGTGAGATAGAAAAACCTAATAATTCTGCAGCAGAGTTGGAGTTGAGAGTTTATTTTATCCAGATTACCTTCTTCATTAACCTGGATGTAATTTTTCAAATACTATTTCCATGTTCAAAATTGAGGGGTTTTTTTCTTTTTATTTTTCCCTACTTTTTTTTTTCTTTTTGAGGAATCTTGAACATTTGCATTTGAAACAAACAGTTTATATCATCCCCTCGCCTTTCTAAGCTTAGCAGAGACTAAAGTCATTGTTCTGTCCCCTTTCTATATCTTGGCAAGTACCCAAACATACTATTACACAAATCAAAATGTCTCCTAAAGAAGAGCTATGATTAAGGTATATTTTAAAGACGTGCTGAGTTTCCTGCTGGGCAGTGGGCAGTTATTGCAGTTATCACAGTTAGCCTTTGTTACCTATTGTGCATATTTTCTTTCACTGCAGATGAGCTCCACAGCTTTTCTTTGTGACTCCTCTTGAAATTCCTTCTAGTTTGTTGATATCTTTCTAGGAATAAAATGTTCAGAACAGACCATAAACCGTTTCATCTGTAACATTTCAGGAGGGCACAGAGCATAAAATGAAAGAGCACATTGAAAAACTATAACTATGAAGAAATATGACTTTGAGACCAGGTACAGCTCATGTGTTGCTGGGGGGAAGCAGATCACAGTAGACACCCACATGCAATATGCTGTCTACCATCATTCACAAGAGCTTCCAGACACCTCCCACCCATCTAATGTATTTGTCTTAGGTCCCTTTCCCCTCTTGATGCATTAGTGCTGCTACTTTGGGGTTTATACTTTTGCTCTGCACACTCCTCCAGTCTGCTGTAATTTGTGTCTTGCTTGGATTTTTTTCTTCATTTTATGTCATTCACTCAATAGTTATGCTCTTAAAATAAATCCAACAGACAGAAACCCATTCACATGCTCAATGGAAAATCTTGTTCAAGATTCTGGGTGTTCAGAGAAGGGATTTAATGATCACGGAAATTCAGCAAATATCCATTGTAAAGACAAGTAGTTTGAGTACTCCAAGCCTGCAAGTTCCAAAGATGTACCTGCACAATGCAGAAATACAAAGATGTCTTCTTTTAATGGGTAGCAAAACAACACAGGCCTTATCTAGATCGGTGACATTAAGAAAATATCTATATATTGTAATATCATTAGAATCCAGTCTTCTTCACAATAGAAGCGGTAACAAACTCGTCTGAACGCAATTATGTGTAGGACTGCTTCCAGGACTGTTATATCAAAATAATTATAAATGAGCATCATAAAAACGTTTGAGAAAGTAAATTCAATTTGGTTTGTTTTTCTTGCACAGGGAAAACATCCGAGCTAATAATCATTTGAAATATCATTGATATTATGAACAGGATTTAAAATAAATGTCAATGATACTCTACGCTAAGGCCATTCTAAAGAGACTTCAGGGTAAACAGATATGTCTACAACTTTTTTCTTTAAAATGTGTTTTGAAAATCACAGTAGTGCTTTGGCTAAGCAACTTTTGATCTCATTAATGATCAGGACAAAAATACTAACCATCTGGAAAATAAAACTAGAAATTAGGGCTAGCACACCAACTAGTCAATTCCAATATATTTAACCATAGTTAATTATTAATCTTTCACAAAAATTAACACTGGACAGACCATTGAACAAAATATGAGTCAAAGTCATTTGACAACTTTGTGACTGAAGAGACTGCAACAAACTCTATGACCACTTAGGACCAAATCAAGACTATTTTAATTGATCATCTAGAGGACTGTTACTACCATAAGCATTCCAGGTGTCCACTTGAAACATGGTGTGATGAATTCCAGTTAAATGGAGTACCTGATATACTGTCTTGTGCCAACTGTCTTTCAGCTCATATTCATCAGCTCTTCCCTTATCACAGACTCTCATCACAGGTGTAGACCCTCTGCAGTCACATGAAAGTGGCCTAGGGAGAAGTTCAGTTGATCTGAGTCATTATGAAACATCACAGGTGAGCCCTGATTCCCCTTTTCAAGGTTTTAGGATTAACAGGTGGTGAGATTTGGATTTTGCCCTTCAGTTGCATAAATTTCAATGATCCACAATGAGTTTCAAGCTTTGTAATTCTCAAATCAATTCAGAAGATGGGATTTGAGAAGGTCTGGGGGTTTTTGTGTTCTGTTTTTTGTTTTTTTTTTCTTGTCTGTTTTTTATCCTCATCATTTTTATCCCCACAAATTCAATTTAGAGTTTGAAAAATACAGTATGCACTTTAATTTCCACGTGTCATTCTGCTTTGCACTGCTGACTAGTGTCTGCTGCTTCCTACTTATGGCTTTTGCATTTGATTCTTTGATTGCTCAGGTTGCTTACAATAATAAAGACTGTCTTCATTCAGTCCAGCAAAGGTTGATGTAATATCTTCTACTTCGTAGCAAATAGATTTGTCAGTCAACTATGGTTTGTGTCTCCACTATAAGGATTTTTTATTATTTGATACAGACTTTGACACAATCTTGGTCTCCGCCACTAGCATCAAACAATTATAAATAAAAATCATATGGATCAAAATAAAAGAAATATATAACCAAAATAATAATCAAAATAATTGTTCTAATTTTATTACTCTAAATATAATGAACTACAAATTTTGATTTATTCTTATTTGACAATTATTTCCCCCATTTCAGGCTGACAAGAAGCTTATGCTGAACGTCATCCTGATTCCTGATTAATTCCTTGGGAAAATGGTTCAGCTGGTAAAAAAACAGTGATGGCATTAAAGAAAACTTGACCGATGGACAGTGACTTTGATCAGAGGTACTATCGGCTTTAAGACCTTGGCAGCAGATTGGATATGACTGAAATCTAGTGTCTAAGGGGAAGATTTTAAATACAGCTTCAGATTTTCAGTGGTTTAATTTTGCATGTTTAATTTGTGCTGTCTGTAAGTGGATTTATTTATTTAGATACAGGATTTTCTGAAAATAAGAATCTTTTAGAAGGCAAGACTGTCAAACTTGTAACTGTCAAAGTTCTCAAAACTGTCTGTCTTCCATTATCAGAGTAAGCATATCTTATTGCTTTTAAATCAATCATTTTTGTGCAGACTTTCTAGAAAAACATTTAGAAGGAAACCTCCCCTGTGTCTTCAGAAACTGAGATGATACATGGAGATGACGACTCACGATTTTTTGACATTTAAAGAGAAGATACATCAATCTGCTCTCCTAGTCAGATGCCTCAGAATGATAAACCACACTAAAGGTTAACCTTGCCTCCGGAGTACTATGTCTGTGGAAAAGTTTCGAAAGCCACAGCAAGGCAGAGAGAGAGAGAGAGAGAGAAGGGGGAAAAAAGGAAAATACATTTCTTGCCTTAATTACATGAAAAGGAATCACACATTTAAAAACTCAGCACTCCCTTTTTGATTCTTGGCCACAATTTTTCTGGTAACACTTCTGTCAGTCACATTCATTTGAAGCATGCGGAGACACATATTGGAGATATGAAGACACATTTTCTGCATTTGCAATATCCCATCTTGAAAGTCCTTTTTAGTTTTATCATAAATCTGGAGAAAACTTCATGATGTCTGAAAAATATTTTCTCCCTCTCTTTTCTTAATTCATCACTGTTATTTTACTTAACTTCTCCCCTAGTCAGGATGCTAATATTTATTTGCCTCTAGGACAGCTTTCAAGCTTTATGGAGACAACATTAGATACCACCTCCAGTTAAATGTTCATTAAACACAAATATCAGCCATTACACGTCAATAAAAAGGGAAAATTCATGCAAACTTTGTAACAAAAAAATCTCCTGTTCTTCAGTCTTAAACCTGAATGAACCTGGGCAACATAGAAAAGGACTCAAGAGCCAAATTAGCATAATACTGAGTCACCTCTATTGAGCTTCATTGATTTCAAATATCATTTACTTTTGAGTATCCATTAGTCTAAACGGATAATTGCAAGGAGAGAAAAAAAGACAACATGCAAAAATATTAATTCTGTGTAAGAGATCACTGGAGCAGGCAAAAAACCCCTGAACAATTAGCAGAGAAGGATTGTTGTGTGTCAGAAATGTATAAAAACCTAAACAGACAGTGTGTGGGCAAATGAATGTTGGGTGCACAAGATCATTTATATATATATATATATATATATATATATATATAAACAAAAATGGAAATATAGAAGCTTTTCTAGAATATTATGAAAAAGCAGAAATGTCAGTCTAGATATTTTTAAGTTCTGCCTCTTCATCCTATTTCCCACACACAGTAAGTGCCAGTACATGTGCTTGAAACACTGTTGTGGCAGACTGGCATATAATTGACCGTGTAATGATTCCATACCTGGGCCTGATCCAGAATCTCAATTAAAAAGATCTTTGAAGTGAAGTCTTATTCAGGTCAGTGGTGCTTCACAGGGGTATGTGAATTCATTTCATCTGTGAAGTAGTATTTTCAAATGTCAAAATATAGAGTGAACTCCGTAAACAAGAGATTTGGGTTGAAATCAACAAATTAAATTTAATTTAAAAAATGAACTATGTTACATTTGAAGGAAGCAAATCCAGCACAGAGATAAAAAATTGACTGTGCTGCCAAAAAGCAGTACCAAATCTGAAAGAATATGGCAAATCACAAACAGATTAAGAAACAAAATTTTATACCATTTTTTAAAAGGCATATTGAAATGTGAAAATATATTAGAAGATTCATATAACAGGTAAGCATGCTTTTATCTGTAAAGATCTTATGCATTAGACTATAAGAAAAACTGAGACAAAGTAGGAAAAGTCCAAAGGAGACTGAAGAACAATAAAAGGTTTAGTAAGCACATCCTAAAATAAAATGTTAAAATAATTGAATGTATTTATCTATAAAAGATTAAATGAAGACATGATAACAGTCTTCTAGTAGCTGTTGTTTTTACAGTAGTAACAAAGGATGTAAAGAACAGAACAGTGGTCAAGTGTTCAGAGAGTTCTGTAGGGGTCAAACAAGAAATAATTGGCTTAATTTACAGCAACAAAGATTTAGGTTAGATACTAGGGAAAACTTTCTAACTGAAAGTGTAAGGAAGCATGAGAATAGGCTCCCAGATGGGTTGCAGAATTTCCTTTCTTGGAGATTTTAAACCAAACATCTGTTAGAGGTGGCCTCACTACACATTATTTCTTGTTTTTAGTGCAGTGTATGAGATTAGGAGGTCAATTAAGAACCTTCCCATCTGTACTTTTTGAATATTCATGATACATGAAATCATGGCCTGTAATATATAAACTCTTTTCTAAATGGTATATAAGAAAAAGTATCACATGTCACTTTTTTTTTTTCATTAAGCAAGAATCTAACACAATTTTGCCAAAAGCTTACTTTTCGTGATCCAGGAAGAGGTGTTCAAACTTCAGTTTGACTGGATTGAGCTTCCTTTCTGTTGGAGGTCTATCATGTAGAGACAATGACCTATTGGCTAGCTCCTAAAAACACAAATGCCAAGCTCTCCTTGACATGTTAGAAGGGGAATTAAGGTGACTTTAGCATTAGCATGAAAAGAAATTTTAGAAATTCCCACAGAAAACAAACAACCTGACAGAAGTCAAATACCACTGAAAAACAGCCGGAAGCTACCCATAGAGGCAGTATTGTTCCTAGCCCATTAGGTTTCTTCTGCAAAGGAATCCTAACTTGTTTCACTTGACAGTGCTACCTGGGTATGTGTGAATATGTTGCAATATATATATCAGTTCACAGAGAATAGAGAAGCAAATGATTTCTGTTGCATTGGCTAGGAATCAGGTTACTGCTGTGATGATCCTTTCTTCCTTGAGTGAAGCTTACAGCTAGTTTGTCCTGGTGACGCCGCCTCTGGAGCACTGAGCACAGTTCTGGTCTCCCCAGTTTAAGAAGGACAACAAATTACTACTGAGAGTCCAGCAGCAGGCGAAGAAGATGATGAGGAGTCTGGAGCATTTTTCATATGAGGACAGATTGAGAGAGTTGGGTCTGTTCAGCTCAGAGAAGAGAAGCTGAGAGGGGATCTCATCAATGTTTATCAATATCTCCAGGGCGGGTGTCAAGAGGATGGACCAAACTCTTTTCAGTGGTGCCCAATGATAGGATGAGGAGTAATGGGCACAGGCTGAAGCACAGGAGGTTCCATCTGAATATGAGGAGAAACTTCTTTCCTTTGAGGTGCCAGAGCCCTGGACCAGGCTGCCCAGAGAGGTTGTGGAGTCTCCTTCTCTGGAGACATTCAAAACCCACCTGGACACATTGCTGTACAATCTGCTCTAGTGAACCTGTTTTAGCAGGTGGGTTGGACTGGATGATCTCCAGAGGTCCCTTCCAACCCCAGCCCCAGCCATCCTGTGATTCTGTGATACATCCTAAAGCACACTATTTTCTCCAGCCTCTCGACTCCATATGTGTACTCCAGGCAGAGAATATATGGGCATCTCAAGAACCAAAGAATATGACCTCAAAATATCAAGACAGAGACAGGAAAAGATACAGCATGAACTTTTGAGGATTTTTTCAAGCAGTTTATCATTGATTAAATGTCTTCAAATTTCAGTCCCTGAGGCAGTCCTGCTTTGGGTATAGCTCTTATGAAAACACTTCAGACTTGCATGAATAATGAAGAACTTGACTTTAAAAAAAAAAAAAAAAGTTACTATATTGTGGGGGACTACGGTGGGTCCATGGATTCCCTGACGGAGGGCATAGGAACAGAAATTAGCCTTGAAGATATGAAGGCCTACCTGTGAGAAAGATGGGAGTAAAGGAGTATCCGGAGATTTTAAGGATGTACCCGTGAGAGAGAAAGGAGTAGAAGAGTAACATCGATGATAGCAAAATCAGCCGATGAGATGTTACTGCTGTAACTTGTAACCAATAGTGAAGAGACACATGAATTGGTACTGAGGTAGGTCCTGCTGTAGCCTCCCCACAGATTGTTGGGGGCCTGTCCCTGTGGCCTTGTGGCGTGGGGGATACTCTGAACCCCAGCAGCCAGGTCTGACCTCCTGTAGGGACAAGCGTGCCCTCAGCACTCTTACATGTGCCTCTAAAAGGAGACATATCGAGCATCAGATATTAAAGGCCAGTGATGGAATGACCCACCATTCCCTTTCTCCAGCATCTTGTGAAACTTTTCTCTAATGTGACCAAAAAAGCACTGGTAGAGCACTGCTGTGTGTAGAGCAGTGTGACTGTACTGTGACTGTACTGTACTGTGACTGTACAGCATGGGATTGTGCTCATGTCCAAGAATTTAACCAGCACCTTACCAGTGCCAGGGATCACGTCATGTCCCATTAAAGAGTTCCTAGGGCAGTTTGGAGAGCACAGGCAGACCACTGGGTCAGTCATTGCTCCCATCTCTTGACAAGTCAGTGGCACTCAGTTCATATATCCCCATCAGAACTAGAAACTCAGGTAGGATTACCTTTGTTTATTTTTTTTTATATTTTCTTTTAATCATAGTCACTATTTCATCATCTAGCTATACCTACCAGCTCTGCAGGCTCTGTGAAATTATGACCCACCTCCTCCAAACTTCTCAAAGCCCCATCCCATACCTATTAAGGAAGATTTCTGATCCAAGAATTTAACATGTCATGCTACATACCCAGCACGACCACTAACACTTTACAGAGTGCAATCACTGACGTGAGTTTTGGGAAGTGCTGATGTGCGGAGAAATATCCTCATCCATTCTTTTGTAACAGCCACCCTGGATGCTGACAGCAACAATCAGCAACCTCATTCATATGCTGCCTCTTGTGAAGAATATGTACAAATGGACCCAGAATAGAAAGTGCACTGTCAGACTCCTCTCTGGACAAGGTTTATTAAACATGATGTGGACATTAACAGAGCTACCTCTCTCCTTTCACCTTCTTTACTCCGCATTTTACACTTTGAGAAGGAGAAATAGTGTCATCTGTTAATAAGGATAATTCCAACACTACAGTTAAGACACTGGGTCAAGTTCTGCTCTATTGCATCTCTGGGGAAAATGCCAGTGTAAAGGGATGTAAGTGTCATATTACACAGGAACAGAAAGGGGAAAGAAAATTTTTAAAAATAAAATTAAAAAAATACAAAACAAAACAAAACAAAAACAAACAAACAAAAAACAACACCAAACACCCAAAATAAACCTCAATGGCATATATGTGTTTTTCTTTCTGGCTTTAGTTTCTGGAGAAGCATGAGTGAGTTTTACACATTTATAGTTGGTAGATCCCCACATACTATGAGATTATTGGAATTACAGAAGTCTGAGTGAGCTATGGATCAGCATCAATCTGGTAGCCAATACATCGAAACTGGAACAATTTATCTTGGGTCTCATTAGAGCAAAGTGTAAACTGGCAGATCCATAGAAGTGATGGTTCTTTCATGCTGTGCTAATTGCAAAGCACCTAATAGTTCACCACTGGAAATCCATAACACATTGCAGGATTCACTGTTTCTACAGTGGATTTAGCTTTATCACTTGCAGTAAATAATGAAATTAGTGAGTTAAGGGGAAAAAAAAACACCCCAATGTCCATGGATTTGCATTCTTCAGAATTTGGCTTTGCATGTTGATAAGACAACTACTTTACAAGAACATACCACTGTCTTTTAAATAGAAAATAATCACTAATTATGGCAATAGTCAAAAAAATACACTAATTTCTCACTCAGACTGGAGAAGAGAAGGCTCTGGGGAGACCTCATTGTGGATTTTCAGTACTTAAAATGGGTCTTAGAAGAAGGATGGGGACAGACTTTTTAGCAGGGCCTGTTGCGATAGGATAAGGGGTGATGGTTTTAAACTAAAGGAAGGGACATTTATGCTGGTCATGAGGAAGACATGTTTTACAGTAAAAGTGGCAGAACCCTGGCCCAGATTGCCCAGAGTGGTGGTGGATGCCCCATCCCTGGAGACATCCCAGGCCAGGCTGTGAGGGCTCTGAGCAACCTGATCTGGGTGAAGATGTCCCTGCTCATGGCAGGGATGGCACTGGATGAGCTTTGATGATCTCTTCCAACCCAAAATATTCTATGATTCTGTGATTGTAGGATTCTTTACTAGGTAATTCTCAAAGTCAAAGCAAACCACTGCCTTTGCCTCTCCCTGAGTATAACCAATCAACTTTCTAACTGGTGAGATTGAGTGTACTTGAACTTTTTTGGTCAAACTTTTTCTACTAAGCCTATGTGGATTCGCTCAAAATTCACTGGAGAGATGTGTACACTTCTTGAAGGCAACACATACATGTGTAAGGCAGGTGATGCTGTAGAGACTTTTCTCTCACTCTGTACTCAATATAGAGCCAAGAAGACTGTTTTAATTTAGACATTTAAATTTCAAAGAGATGAAGTTAGATTAGGTGAATCTCACATTTAATCTCTGTTTTTTCCCTTTCCTATAGATAGTTCCATTGTCTGTGGAGATGAAAGATTTCTTTCTGTGGGGCTTGTAGGAGTGAGCTTTTCACAAAGCTTTTCATTTTAACCAGAACTCCTTTGTTTATGGCTTCTAGAAACAAAATTTTTACCTCCCACAAAGATTAGATCTACACATCAGTATAGGTTATTTACATTGCTCTCTTTTCAACTCATTATTTCAGGCTTATTCTCTTTAACAGAATTCTCTTTAGCTCACTTCTATGAGGAAACCCTTATTAGCCTATAGCTAATTGAAAGCTTGGAGATATGGCTTAGGCAGTGAGTTATATATCACCTGGCCCACAAAAACTGTCTTTGACAACTATGAAGTAGCTTCACTCTCCTTGGTCCTCAGTGGGAGACAGTTTTAAGGATGAACTACCTGAAGATATTCTTAGTCATAAAATAACTAAGGTTTTTTAAATTAAATAAACCTATGTTATCCTTAAAGTATTTGCACCCAAGTTTAATCACAGGGAATATTTAATTGTAAATATTTTTTTAAGATTTACAGTCTTTTTCCAAATCTGGGCCAGAGGCAGTGGAGGTATTCCTAATTTTTGGTGAAGTTTTCAGCAACATTTCTTTTGTTCAAAACAAAAAGGCATTGGTTTTTTTTCATTTTATTTCTGTGGTTTGGTTTTGGCCTTGTCAGTTAATTTAACATTATGGTTGAAAACAAACAAACAAACAAACAAACAAACAAAAAACCCTGGTGTCATATGTTTCTATTTTTCTTGGTCACTGGCTGAATCCACAGTACTAGAATAGTGTCATTTCCTAATCTCAGACCTCCAGCAGTCTCTTCTTGTAACTCAGAGTTATTTTGGTGATCGGGTCTGTCTGAGTGAGTAGGATACACCCCTGGTGAATTAGCCATTGGTTTTGGAGATAGCTCCCTCTGAAAATCAAGATAATAAAGTTCTGGCTTTCTCTGAGTCAGAGTGGGGGTTGTGAGGGACCTGTTTTTTGTGATAACACAAATTCTATTTCATTTTCTTGTTAAATAATGCAGTCAGGAAGACAGGAGGGCAGAAGGATGGCAAGGAAAGAAGCATCCATCTACATTGCTAAATAATATAGACTATAGAAGAGGTCTGACAGATGAAATGCTACAGACCTTCCATTACTGTAGACTCATTCATGGGGACTGTGTTTGGGCTTAGTTTCTGGTTATTTTTCCTGTGGATTGAATACCTATTACTTGCTGAAGCACACTGAGTGTATTCCTCCGGCATAATTTCTGGTTGAGCTCCATATCAGATGGTCATGATTTGCATCATCTGAGACCACCAATGAGAAACATGAGGGCAAGAAGAGATCACCAAAAAGTACCTTCCTGGTTCAAATCAAAACACTGATGCTACCTTTTCCCATTGTCAGACCACTCTCTTGCTGTTAGCAGAGGAAGGGTGCCTGGCTGGCATTGTGTATTTGGCCCCCACTCATTTCTTTGTCCACTACATATCTCTCCAGTGCAGCTAGTGCAGGACTCTCCAACAGCAGGGCATATGCCTGAGCAAGAGAGCAAACTTTCATTCATTCCAGTCCAGAGACCCTGATGTCCCAGGGAAAACACTCCCAGTGTGAGAGAGGGCACAGCCAACATGACAAAGCTCCTGATAGTGGGAAGGAGAAGGTTAAGGGCACAACATAATCTCCTGCTCTATCAGACAGCATAGATGCTTTTTGGGATGCCAATGCTGGAAAGAGAGAGAGGGAAGAAAATGCCGGGTAGTTTTCTGCTTGTTAGGGCTTTTGCAGTTGGAGACAAATTCAGGAAGACTGAAGATACAATTGCATCTTCACTTTCTGTTGTGTACTTCCAAATAATGGGAGTTGCTTTTCTGTTGCTTATTTTACTTTTGTGTTTGAAGTACACTGTTTGTGAAATACCTCCTATTAATGTGTATGGGAAGAACAGATAATTTTGGAGAAAAGAAATCTCCTTTTTCTAGAACCTATTTTCTTCCAAACACTAGACTGGACAGCAAAGCACTTGCTTTTGCTGCAGGGTACTGATCCCTGTTCTTTAATTTTCTGTGCATTTCTGCACTAACAGAGAAAAGATTACTGCCTGTGCTTATCCTGGTGCAAGGACTGGGGATTATGCAGGTATTTTTCTGCTTGTTTTTTAATAGTTTAATTCCAGAAAATGTATAGTGAGATTTATTCTTTGATGACTTTACACATTTCTTACAGGTGATGACTGTCTTCAGGCCATATATATATGCATATACATATACACACACACATTCACATACACATACACATACACATACACATACACATACACATACACATACACATACACATACACATACACATACACATACACATACACATATACATAACATGCAGAAGGTAGAGACTGACTGAAAAGCAGGCAGGTTTTATTACATTGTTTTTCTCAGATTGCACTCATAGAGCTAACTAAACTTCCTGCTGCTTTTTCACTCTCCGGGATTTCACACAAGAGAACCACAGTTTATAAGAAGAAGAAGCAAAATGCCCTTCTCATCCATCTTTGTTTTTCTTGGTTTTTCATTCCCTATCCTTTACTGTTCCTGACACAGGTACCAACAACTATTCAGGCTCTTTCCCAGCTGGTGTGTTTTGTGTAGTGATTACACATCGCACAACTAAGCTTCAGGAGTGAAGTGCAAGTGGGGGGTCAAGAAGGACAGAAGAAGAAAGATGAGTTTGGATGGTTGAACTTAATCCCTCTTTCTTGCTAATATTGGAGAACCACTTTCTTGCAGTAAAAGAATGAGGAAAAAGCTTCTCAAAAGCATTTCCCAAGCATGCAAACAGCTTTTTCTTCCAGGTGTCTTACAACCTTGATAGATTTACAGGGGCCACAGATGAAACACACAAAACTCAAGCAGCCTTACATGGCACCTTCTTTCCAAGAAGATATTCTAACTTATTCTGAGCCTACCTACTGATGCACAAATAAACATACGACAGAAGAAAGACTGAGGGTGGATTTGAATGACTAATGCATCAGGAAGTGTGAACGCTGCTCCGCTTCTCACAGACATTAGAAAGCTGGCACCCTGTAGTCCTCCTAACATGACTCAGGGTGGTGTGTGAAAAGGAAGATGTTATGCAAGTTCACCCTTTAGAATCAAGGGCTTCATGCAGTGAATTGGCTGCCCTATTCACCAGTTCCTGCTGGAAAACAAAACAAAACAAAACAAAGTAGATACAGTCTAGCTGGCAGCTGACATCCCTCTTCTAGCAAGTGCCCCCACATGTTCTTCTAGTGGCTACTGAACTACAGGACATAAGTCCCTGCTCTCATTGGAGTCAGAGGCAAACCTCACACAGGGAGCAATCTTAGCTGTCTTGAAATACAGGAGAATAAAATGGTGCCAACAAAGTTACAGAGGGTAAAACTCTGCTGCCAGCTTAGGACCATATCAAAAAGTCATTTGGCTCCTTTGAGTATGTTCAAAATTTTGCCAAGGCTAAAAGAAAAGATCTCGTTTCCATGCTCAGTCTAACATTTACTTTGCCAATCAATAGTTCAAGATATGGACCTTTCACAGACAATGTCTGTGGACAGTGGTTAATAATCCCCATTGCTGTCAGCTCAGCGGAGCACTGAATTCATGCAGCCAAATTCATGCAGGCACAAATGCCCTAGGTGAGCAGTGAAACAACATTACCTGCTGAAAATGCAGGCTATTGGTAAGGCGAAGTAGCATAAACACTGGATTGTGTGTTAACCTTGGAGAAACACTGGCAAGAACAGGGAACCCGTAATTGTTAAGGAGTTAGACTAGACTCCCTGTGTACCAGTATATAGGGATTTGTCAATAAGTTCATTATAGACAAACCTTTGGTAACAGAGTCTTTTGACTACAATGTAGAAATCTGGAGCTGAAATAAGAAAGCAGTTTTCTAGGTCCACTAGAAATGTCTCTCAGAGCTGAACTATTTATCTACATGCTGGCTGTTTTGGTGTAACTTGGGAGGAATGATGTTTTTTGCCTCCTTTCAGTCTCTGGCTGGCACTGACCTGCTGAGACCTCAGACCACACACAACAGTGTCTTACCCTGCAGAAGGTGGCAGCAGCAGCTATTGGTGTGATATTCCGTACTATGAACTAAATGGGTGAGGAAGCACTGATAAACAAGATTAGCTTCACCATATGTCGTTAAATACATTACTCCTCAAAAGTGAATCAATATGCTGACTGAGACTCTTGAGGTCATAACTCCATCTCTGGCATGCTCCTGTGTTTGTGGACAGCTCAGCACTATGGCAGCTGGTTGAGTTGGCTGACACCATCACCTTCTCTACACTGGCACTGCAGATTGCCCTTGCAATAGCATTCAGATATCTGTCTCCAACCTAAGAGTTTTATTGGCAAGAAGGATGCACAGGAAAACTGAATAATTCATAAGAAAAGCTTCCAAAAATATGCTGGTTTGATATCAGAAATGAGTCTATCCCCCCCAAAAAAAACAAAATACTTAAAGTGCAAAAATAAAATGTTTTCTTGGAAATATTTCTGCAGTGCCTTATGGGAGGTTACTCCCTGATTCTTCATGGTCCAATTCTTCTGTACATGCAATCTTAGAGCAAAGTCTGATGCCCATTAGGCATCATAAACCTGTTCTCTTGGGGACTGAGCACTATGGGAGCAGAGGAGACCTAGAGAAGAAGCATGCACTCAAGTCAGGCACCATCAACCATAACTACCATAAAGCACTTTCACATTCAAAACATTTTGGTTTGACAGGGAGTTTGCTTCAGAGGCAATATCAAAATTTTTCATTTAAAATAGTCCTTATGTTAAAAAGTCAATTTTCCAAGGAAAAACAATTTTGCTGGGGATTTTCTGACCAGAAAGACAATGCATTAGCACCAAAGATAGGCTTAGGCTGTTTGAGTGTTTAACACAAAAAAAAATTGTCACTTGCTCAAAATAGTTTCTAAACGTAACATAGAATAGCAGTTTAATTTTTCTGAAGGACAGGTGGTTCAAGGATAGATTTTGTAAGTATTTGATGAAAACTTTTGATTAGAGAGAGGAAAGAGACTCAAAATAGTTCTACCACCATCACAAAAGGTACCTTAAATGTCAGCTTCATACCCGCTGTGAGAGAGGGAAACCCTGGCCACGGAGCACAGGTACTGTCGAAGTATTCATGATTTTGAAAAACCAATGCGTGAAATTATTCAGCCAGAAAACCTCATGAGGAGTCAGTAAGGAGCTAGAAGTCCTGTGAGCTGCATGGGGGAATGTTCAAGGCACAGACACAAAGAAAAACAGTTCCGATATTCCCTGCTGTTACCAGGGTGGACCATTCTTCTTCCATCAGCTAAGAGGTTGGTAACTCAATGTCCTGGGTATTGTGCATGCTGGAATGAAGGATTCATAACCATTAAACACTTTTTGATACTACTGTTAATATGAGCAGTTGGATAATGCAGTTTTTATACCAAAGGCATTAGACACATTGCAGAGTGGAAAATAAATTATAACTTTTCTGAAGTTTCAGGGATGTGAAGTCATGTGTTATGAATTCTTCTTAGAGATGTCACTACTAGTCGTCTTCTGTTTTATTTCTGGCTGCAACATAGTTTCTGTGAAAAATGAATGAATATGTTAGACAAGAGCAATTTCCAAAGCAATATGAGTCAGTTAAGACTGGCAAAGGAGAGAGGATGAGGAGTAATAGCTCCTTCCCCATTAGTATCACCTGGCTAAGAGTGCTTACACCAAGCTACATGATTGGATAGAAATGCGAGCACACGCATTGCTCTCCATCTTCCTTTCCCTCATCATCTCAAGTCCAGACACATCCATCTGACAGATTTCCATTTTTAAGTTCCCTAGTCAATTAATTGGCACATTCCTTTAGACCTCTCAGCTCTGGCGTGCAAAGATGCCAGTTATTTTGGGAAATCTGAAATGCTGCTTTTCATGAGTAGAAAATTCCCATTTTAAGAAAAACTGTCACAGTTGTTTTGTCTTCAAGAAAATGCATGACCAGAAGCTAAAACTTTTGTTTTTATAGTTTTTTGTTTGTATTACATGCGTCAGCTGCAGAGCTGTTGAAGACTCTGATATTTGATACAAAATTGATCGGCACATTCAAAACAAGATGAAAGAGCAGGACATTTCCACATCATCCTGGCAGAGAGGCCTTTCCTGGTGATATGTTCAGAATTATCAGGCATGTCTTTGTGTTTCTCTATTTCCTTTATCTTTGACTTTGAGTTCCATCTCAGGGAAAATCATTAACATTTGCCAAAAGCATCTTTTAGGGGTTTACCTCTTGGGATTAAGGAGATGTATTAGCCCAGAACCTCTGATGTGCTCAGGCTCTGACTGTGCATAAAAAGAGATATTCATTCTCCAGGCATGTCAGTCTGGCACCTTTCACCAGGGCTGCATTCACAGAGAAAAGAAACATGGAATAGTAATTCCAAACCAACAAGGGGTAAATACAAAATGCCCTCTCTTTCTCAACACATTGACTTCTTAAGCATTTCCCCTGTTATCCTTCCTAGCTTAATGAGTTGGGGAAAGAGCAGAAAAAGCTTTAGAAAACTGCAAAAAGGAGTGAACTGTGCAGGTCACGTATTGCTTCTCTGAGTTTGTATCTGACCATATTTCCACTGGAGGAGAAGCAGATCTCCTAGTAGTCCTATACCATACAGAGCTGAACTAGAGTAAGATTGGATGTAGGCTGGTCTCTTACGGCTTCCCTCGGTACTTGCAACTCTGCTTCCAAACTGGGTGTTGAATACAGCCCTGAAGGAAGCCTACAGATATTCCTCAAATTATTACAGAGGTATAAACAACCTGGTGAGTCCTTTTTCTATGGATTCTACTAGGAACTGTTTACTCAAAGCATCCTTGCTTCTAAGTAGGTTTAAATTATGCTTCATTTGGGCTAGTTCTGCAATGTTAACAGAGCCATGTAGGACAGAGATGGAGTTTATGGCTCACATTTTAACAGCATGGCAAGGGCTAAAACATGCTTCAACTCACACCTAGTGCTGTTGAAAATTCCCTGCTGATGGAGTGAGGTATTGCAGGGGGGGGGTTTGGCCCAGACTGAGAGCATGTGATCTAGAAATCAAAAAGCAGGTACAAAATGTGGAATCTGCATGAATGTTTTTACGATAATTTTCCCTTTGGCAAGTGATTACAATTTTAGAAGCACCCAAGACTATACCTTTATGTCATAAAGCAGTGGAGCAAGAAGATACCTGAGCAAGTGCTGAACAAACAAGCTTTACTGTGGAGCTCCATTGTGACTAATTAACACAGCTAGAAGTAGCTACATTAGTCCGGGCAAACTGCCATACAAACCTACTATACTGCTTTTTATATTCAAGTAAATTACTTTAGAGCTACCTAAGGCAGCTGGAATGCAACACACTTTAAGGGGTGGAGGAGCCTTAGTCTCACAAATTATTAGAGATGCAAGGTTCCCAAAAGCCTAAGTCAACCCTGAATTCTATGTTAAAGTAGGAATAAGCTTAAGGGGACAAGCCACTTCAGGAAGTCAGTCCCTATAAAATCTTTATTTAGTAAATTCTTACAGCATTATCTACAAAAATTCTTCAGTCATCTTGTCTGATTTAGATAAGAAGGTTGCCTGTGCTTAAGGAATATGAAAAGAAATAACCTCTAAGAAGCCCATAGAAAGGGGATTCCTTAATTTTAAAGGTTACTAGTATGATTAGTAACTGATTATTTTTTTGTCATCTAACATGGATTTAGCTCCAACTTCTCCCTTCCAAGAATGAATTCACAGTTTTTACCATATTTATGAGCTGAGGTCCTACCACACTACTCTACCTTTTCGTCATTCTTTTTAAGGGCAATGTTATTCCTCCTAACTTTTATCTTCCGAAGTAGCAAAGAAACTGCTTCCTGTAATGGACTGAAGAAGGTGACATTTATTATCTTTGAATCTTTAGTGATTGTAGGTTTCATGAGCACTCTTGGATAAATGTTTATCCTTAAAAGTAGCTGAGAAAATGCAAGTTGTTCAATGGATCCTTATGTGGGAGTATGTTAAGAAGATTGTGCATTGAAGCTTACAAATATGATGAGCTGTTCTAATAAAACAGCTGATACAAGAACTACTAAGGGAGGAGGAAGGGTCTGCCTGTCTCCTGTCTGCCAAGATACAGTCAACCAATAAAAATTCCTATTTTAAATTACAATATTTTAATGAAAGAACTAGTCACTACCCATGCACAGCTGTGTAAGGCTGCCTTAACCTAGGGGACTGATCATACCTTGGAAGAAGTTCCCACAAGCCATTCAGACCATGAGGATTCTGCTGGAACTGCAAGCAAAGGTGTTGCAGATAACCTGTTGATGGTTTCTGGGAAATTAAACCATGGCTGCTGGGAGTCGATCCAAACCCCCTACTTAATTTGATAAAAGCTTTCCAGTGTTATTGCTAGCACTTATAGTTTCTGCTCCTATAATGCATACCAGTTGCATTCAAACCACCAATAGAAGAGCCTTACATAAACTTTCCAGCGTGTTTCAGATAACAGTGATGGATCTATTTATTTATCTACTTACTTATTTATTCATACTTGTTTTCTGGAGCTGGCAGATCTGGTTCTTTATATAATAAATTATGACAAAACACAGCAGATAGCAGAGGCATCTATGTAACAAGCATACATCTCCCCTAATTTTAAACATCTAAATATTTTTCATATTAAGAAAAAAACCCACATTTTGAGGGTGATTCATCTTTTCTACTATAGATCTCTCCCTTAGAATGAGGTGAATCCCCTCCATAGTGTAAACAGCTTACCTAAGTTGGGCAGCATCACTATTTCTCTCCTTCAGGCTTTCCAGCACAGTAAGTCATCAAAACCACCACAGTATCTTTGATACCGATGATAGGTCTCTTTTTTAAGCTATTGAGATATAGAAAAAATAGTCATGGATCATGATCTCAGCATGAAAAGTTCTATAAAGACACAGAAAAATATGCAATGTAAAATGTAAGGCAGGAATCAGGATATGGACAGGAGAATGCAGAGTAGCAGAGATCCTATTAATTAATAAGATGGAATGTTATTACAGCACATAAACAATCTAACTACTGTCAACCTTTGCATAAATCATGACAAAAGGCCAGTTTTAAGAAAGATTATAAAATGGCTTTGCAGATATTCAAGGTGCCAGAATATCCAGATCACCTGGGAATGGAAGGCAAGTCTGTTGCTGTCACCCCTTGGAGTTCATACATAAGCAAGACAGAATCAAGTCTCAAAAGATTAAGGACTTATTGTTTGCCCTTAGCATCTGTGGGCCTTCCAAAACAATATGTGTAACACTAACATCACATCAATCTGGAAAAGAAAAATAGACAAACTTCACAAGGTTTCTGTGCCCCAAAGTAGATTTAATTTTTCAATAATATTGGTCTAATAAAGTCTCTATAAACATTGTTTCTTTGGTATACAGAATCTAGAATAGTTACACCACCATTCGTATTACTTACTTAACATTGGGTGTTATCACATTGCTGTTCATAAAAGATGTTTATGAGATCTGAGACAAATAATTTGAGTGTTTTTAAGGAAATATTTTATTTTACCATTTACTTCAAAGCCACAGACAGGTAAGAAATTGGCAGATTGATACAGAAGTTGTAAGGGTAGAGCTATGTTATTTCACTTCTGATAAATAAAACATAATTTGCGCTTTAAATTACAGCATTTTTCATTAACTGTTCATATTTTCCAAATATTTTACTTTATGGCTGGTGCAGGCACTAAAAGAAGCACCAGTGTCTGCTTCTTACCTAGATTTGTTTGACTTAAAGACTACTAAGGAACCTGTAATATTTTCAACATCTAATATTTTTACTGCTACTACTTGTAACAATTTCTAATGAATTTCTTCTGAGGTTCTCAATTTGGGATAGTTATGGGAGGTTTCTTGTGTTTTTTTTTTAAAAAAAAACATGCTTTCAAGGTATATTTTTTTACCTGTCAACTGCGGTTGTAACTGAATCTCAAAGATTTCACCAATCTTACTTTTCTTAGGTAAAAAGAAGCATAAAGATGATGCCTAGCAGCAGCAGGACATAGTTGAAGCAGAGAATCATGATAAATAAATAGTTGTTATCAGAGTAACAGTGAATATAGAGTTGCATTTCCCCTTGAGAAGCCTTTTAGGGAAACTGATTTATTTTCTAAAAGATCATTGTCCAAGATTTCAGCTAGTGTAAAGGAGCAGTTTCATAAAGTTCAGTGATGTGGTTAAGAACATTCCGGAAGTTGGCATTTTACTATTGGATTTTTTTTTTCCTATCCCTTGGTTTCCTGTCCTAAACGTTCATTTCCTGGTAACTCCTGAGTAAATGCCATACTCTTGAGTATTTGCTGGAAGATATGCCTACACAGTAGTGCTTGTTCCTGGAGTACAGACTCTGATGTGTAACAGGTTGCCCTATACCATAACCCAGGAGCAGGGAATACAGCCCTTACCTGCAGTCAGATGAACCAATATGGCACGTTTCCTCTGGCTGTGTGTTAGCAGGTATTTACAGGGTGGCATCATAATCAAGATCTAAGTGTTTGAGAGTAACATCATTCTATTTATGACAAAAAACAAAGGGAATGTAGAAGGAAAGTAGGCTCTTTTGATTTGGGGGTTTTTTGTTTGTTTGATTTGTTGGCTTTTTTATTCTGTAGCCCTATAACTGTATAATAAGCATTCATGTTTAAAACAACAGGTTTCCAACTCCATTATGATTGGAAAAATACAAGTAACTTCTGTGAGTAAGAGCTCTGCTTGTAAAAGTATTTTCTATTAACCACCCAATATCACCACAATATTGCTGGCTTCCCATAGCTAGTAATTCATGTTTTCATACTATACACCAAACTGTAGGTGCAACTTTTATGGCTGAATGTGAATTTACAGCCATTTTGAATGTGTTTTGACTCTGTTCACCAATACATATTATCCTGGATAATTGTTAGGTCAATATAAAGGATTCTAATGCTTAAAAATAGGAAGCAAGACAAATTTTCTTTTGGTGGGGCTTCTCTGAATTCTGCTATGAAAGAATTTCCCAAAGTGTCACATCATTTATAACAGGAGAAAATAAATTGTTTCTGAACTAAAGATGCATTCGGCAATCGTATTAAGCACTAGTTGAAGTGCTAGCAGATGATAAAACATGGCTATAAACAATTGCTTCAGTCTTATCTTTCAAAAAATCATAAAGTCAAAATGCAGTTTCTCCCAAACACATAAAGAATGCATTTATAGCAAAATACACTCTCTAGTGAATAAGATGTACAGTCAGCTGTAACCCCAATTATGTGCCAGACTCCATGCATTTTTTCAAGGAAACCCATGGGTTGCTTATAAAGATACTGAACCAAAATATTTAGGTTATCAGTTAAAAGGATCCCTCCACTGAGATAATCCAGGAAAGTTAAAAGCCTAGAGGTTGTTCTACAAATATGTGGGTCCGTGTCTATAAATATTCCAGCATTTCCTGTAATTAGTGTTGCTTGATTCTCCCAGTTTTCAGATCTTTTATTAGTTACTCATAACTTTCATAATAATTTTGATTAAGAATTTTTCCACACTGGTGTTATCCAGGCAGACTCAGAATTAGTTTGTTTAAGTCAAAACATCTAAGGTTTTCCTGAGAATACTGATATTCAGTGTTAGGAAAAAAAAACAAAAAGCAAAACCAACCAAACAAACAAACAAAAAACCACACAAAACAAAACAAAAAAAAGGGGAACATTTTTTTCTCAGAAAGACTAGATAGATAGCTCTAGGATGCTTTGTGGAGGGACTCGCAATTTGGGCTGTTCTACTCAGTATGTGTAAGAAAATCTACAAAGAGATTAACAAATTACAAGCCTTGGAAAAAAAACAAAACACAACAACAAAACAACTCAGTTCATGGATGGATAAGAGAGATTACTCTGAGCCTAGCAACAGAAATTAGCAGTAGTACTCTCTGTCCCCTGAGCATGAAAGGCCTATCAGTGCTTGGGTGTCCCATCCATCATTTCCCACAAAGCAAACAAGTGTGTCCCAGACAGTTTCCATCTCTTTGGCCAGACGGTTTCTTGTACACTCTTCTCAGAGATTTTCCTCTTTTTTTACCTGCTCACCTCTCTGAGCCCCAAGTCAAGCCTATTCTCAGACTACAGACATATCCAGAACTGACCTACCCCACACTTCTTTCCTCTTCCTGGTCTCTCGTGCCAGCCTTTCTTCCTGGACAATTCCCATCATTCTCCCTTCTCCTGGTCCCCGAAGGTCTTTCTTGTTCGTACTTTGATGCTAACTCATAAGAATAATCCTTATGACCTGTGGACCTTGGCCATCCTGCCCAAATATGTTCCATAATCCAGATTCTCGTGTTTCCCCTACATTGTACAACAACAAATCGGCTTGCAACATTTTCCAGACTGTCTCACTACTCAAACTTCCATCCCCTCATGACTTTATCCTTTTTACACACCCTACCAGTCCCAGCATCCACATCCAGTCAATCAGTTCTTGTCTCTCCTCCACATGCCCAGTCCTACTAGCTTTAGACCTAATGTGCTCATCTGGCTTTTAAGCTTTTTAAAATTTTTCTTCTTTATTCTGCCTGTGTCTAAAAAGAGTTATTGATAGTATCACAGTATCACAGTATCACAGTATGTTTGGGATTGGAAGGGACCTCAAAAGATCATCTAGTCCAATCCCCCTGCTGGAGCAGGAATGCCTAGGTGAGGTCGCACAGGAACATGTCCAGGTGGGTTTTGAATGTCTCCAGAGAAGGAGACTCCACAACCTCCCTGGGCAGCCTGTTCCAGTGCTCTGTCACCCTTACTGAGAAGAAGTTTCTTCTCAAAGTTAAGTGGAACCTCTTGTGTTCCAGTTTGATCCCATTACCCCTTGTCCTATCATTGTTTGCCACCGAGAAGAGCCTGGCTCCATCCTCATGGCACTCACCCTTTATATATTTATAAACATTAATAAGGTCCCCCCTTAGTCTCCTCTTCTCCAAACTAAAGAGACCCAGCTCCCTCAGCCTTTCTTCATAAGGGAGGTGCTCCACTCCCTTAATCATCTTCGTTGCCCTACGCTGGACCCTCTCCAGCAGTTCCCTGTCCTTCTTGAACTGAGGGGCCCAGAACTGGACAAAATATTCCAGATGTGGTCTCACCAGGGCAGAGTAGAGGGGAAGGAGGACCTCTCTCGATCTACTAACCACCCCACTTCTAATATACCCCAGGATGCCATTGGCCTTCCTGGCCACAAGGGCACAGTGCTGGCTCATGGTCATCCTGTTGTCCACCAGGACCCCCAGGTCCCTTTCCCCTACACTGCTCTCTAATATGTAATCTCCCAACCTATACTGGAACCTGGGGTTGTTCCTGCCCAGATGCAGGACTCTACACTTGCCCTTATTAAATTTCATTAGGTTATTCCCCGCCCAACTCTCCAGCCTGTCCAGGTCTCGCTGGATGGCAGCACAGCCTTCCGGCGTGTCAGCCACTCCTCCCAGCTTAGTGTCATCAGCAAACCTGCTGATAGTACACTCAATTCCCTCGTCCAAATCGTTAATGAATATATTGAATAATATTGGCCCCAGCACTGACCCCTGAGGCACTCCACTAGATATGGAAGACTTAGGCATTCTGACTAACATTTAGCAAGACTATATGCAAGTACTCTTGTCAGCAGAGATGATGGGTAAATTTAGTGTTACCAGGCCCACCACATACTCACAGAGTTGTGCTTGTGTACGTGTAAACACACATGCAAGGACACATACAAACAACTACCCTACTGTGTATACATAAGTGTTTTCTTCAAACTGTTTTCACTAGAAAAAGCTTTATCTGTCTAGAAGGATGCAGCTGCCACTTGTCCTGGATTTGTTGGTACATGAGAGCTCTTTGGCATTGCTCCACCGATGCAGAGAATCACAAATGCTGCTTATACCAGTTTACAGCTGCTTTCCATCATCTAAGATGCACCACACAGAAAGATCATACTAGCAGATCTGGTCTTATCTTTATTTTCAGACATTTACAACCCTGATCACTCTGTCCTTTTCCAGATTATCCTTATGTAAATGGCATTTAGGTTTTAGATGATGAGACGGATTTGCACCGTGATTTTTCACTCTGGAAAGTACAACTTGTCCAAGGACAAGTTGTCTTGGAACACTCCCAGATGAAATTATACTGCCCCACAAAATATTATGAAGCATTTTCAAATCAGTATTTTCTTATCAAGAATAAGCCTTTTCTTCTGGCAATTCTTAAGAGGAATTAAGAGCAAACTCAGAAGACTGGGGTACGGAAATCATGAGGAAGCACAGTATTAATGAATTTTGAAGACTGAATGACGGCCCTCAGACACTTAAATTTGCACCTACATCATGAAAACTGTGGGAAATGGAATACACATCTAAATCAGATATGTGTAGATATTCACTTTGAGTAATATTGAGAATTTCATTTATTATCACTTCACGAATCTATTTGGCAGAGAAAATGCTGCCCAAACATTACTGCATGCAGCCTTAATGTCACCAGCCTATGCTAATATCTGATCTTTTCCAACAGCTGAATGAAACTGCTTTTGTAGAAACTGATTTGGGAATTGCCAGAGTTTCAAAATCAGGAAGTGTTAGATAATAAAAGATACTCACTTGTTGTCTTTCATGATAATTAACTATTTAGAACTTGAATTTCTGAGAACAGCTATTTGATTTAAGTCTCTCTAGTTGATGAAGTTTGAAGTAACATTCTGTTTAAAGATTGAAATGGTGACTGAAATGAATTGATTGAAATGAAAATTAGCATTTTCTACTGTTATATTTCTCAGTGAAGGCGAATGAGTTCTCTTCTTCTTTGAATTAGTGTAAGTTAAAATGAACTCTGCAGATGTTGTTCCAGTATATGATGAGACTATGAGACAAGAATCCAGTTAAGGTAATTTAAGACAACTGAGTTACTACACTATTAAGCATCCTGCTTCTTTTGCAGTATCTTGTTCTCAATGAAATCCAGTGCATTGATGATAAAAATAATAGTATTTGTTTTGTTGTCTTGAAGCTTCACATCAGCCAGTTCAACTGATGTATATAATTATAGTTATATGACCACAGAATGACTGTGGTTGAAAGGAAAGCTAAAAACTATACAAACAAACTTTGAACAAAAGCATAGCAGTGCACAGTTCTTTCCATACCTTCCTATTAACTTATTACAATTCAGAGACTTATATCCTGTGTAATTCAAGCACTTATCCCATTGAAACATCTACAGGAAAGGACAATCCCAAAAAATCCCACAGTTAAGAAAATTGGAGTTGAGACATTTAGATCTAATTAACACAGTATTTATCACAAAGATAACTGAAGGGGAATATGTTAACTGAGTGTCTATAATAGGTTCATCCCATATTATACATATTTAAACTCTGCTCTTTTCATTTCCATTGGGCTAAGTAATGTGCAAACATATTGAAAGACATCAGTTAACAATTTTAAATATGACTGCAGCTTAATAACCTACAGTTCGGTTTTACCATAAAACCTTGGGCTTGGGTTTTTGGGGTTTTTTTTGTGGATTTTTTTTTGTCTGTTTTTTGGGTTTTGTTTGTTTGGGGTTTTTTTAATTGGTTTTCAGCATCCATTGGGCTACAAAAGTTTTGCCCAAAACATCCTGCTGTAAGGATGAAACCCATAGGGCTGAGTATGCCAGCCTTCCTAGGGTTTGTGACTTCTGAGAAGATTCCTTTGTTAAAACATCCAGGCAGAATGTACCACTGAGTTATGGCCTGAAGCCATGAGACAGGCTTCCAGGATCTGAGAGTCTAGAGAAGTCAGGTTTCGGGAAGTTTGAAGCAACTGAGGCTTTCTGCAGTTCATTCTAAAAACCTAGCTCCATTCAAGTATTTTCAGGGTTCCCAGGGTCAACATCGTAGGTTCTTGGAAGCCTTCTCCAGAGCTGTAAGCCTCAATAGTCACTGTGGATATTGTATTAAATTTGATGTTCTTTATCATTTTATAATTATTATTGTTGTAGAATCAACAAAAATGTCAGGCAGACACTCAGTAGGCTTACTCCCATCCTGCATCTGACTAAGTTCTTAATAAGACACAGAAAAGTATGCAGCACTCCCTGGTGAGACTGAGGGTCTGGATCAAACCCCTGTAGAGAGAATCTTTTACCCAGTAGTCTAGAAACAGTATGTGGAGATACAAGAGACACCTTAACAAAAATTGCACTTCTTTGTGAATGGATATTAATCCCTACCCCCAAAGTAAACTTTAAGCATCACTTCTGAGGTAAGTAGGGATAGCACTTCAGTCAAGAACTGCTTTATCTGCCTGGGTCAAAGACTCCTCCCAACTTTTTATTTCCATCTCAGTCATCCTTTAATGGTCCCATCTGCAGTGGGAAACCTTCAGAAAGGGCAGCTCAGAGATCTTTTTCCTGATTCTTCTTTCTCCTCTGCCTCCTAAAGCAGAAGTCTAGGGATTGTATATGTTCCTCATCTGTGATAGCTGCAAGTTCATCTCTCTCAGATAGTGGAGGCATTTGAGCCTAAATAGCCTTTCTACACCTAATTTGAATACAATTAGGTTATTGGGAAACCAGAAATGCTCCCTTCTTGCTGCTTATCCATGTATTGGGAACGTGTAAGGACTGCCGACACACTTTTGCTTGTTATTCCAAGTGGTTCTTAGCCATGAGATTCAGTGTTCTTCCCAGCACTGTCAGTGTTCCACTGGTTTTTCATATTCTGAGTACCACAAATATATGAGCTTGACACACTCTTCCAATAGGAAGCTGAGCTATCAATTACTTCAGCGAACCACTTGTTTAATATAGGATCTTATGGTCAATATGTCAGTCACAGGTATCAGAGCATCTAATAGTTTTACATTCAGGAACATGTGCCATTTTGAAAATTCACTTCTGGATAGTTTAAATCTTACTGAAAGTTAATGTAGTTTGTTTTCCTAAATGCTTCAATCACATTTAAATACACTCTAGACTTCTAAATCTTGTTGGCATGTCTAAAAATTTTGCTGAGGAACTCTGTGAAATATATGATGTGTATTTAGAAATGGCAGTGCGGAAGAGTTTGCTAAAGCTATAAATCCTTCCAAGTTTCAGAAGCTAAGAACATTGTTATTGACTAGCTAGGCAGAATAACATTTAAATGCCAACTTTCCTCCACAAAAATAAAGACACCTTCAAATCCAGCTATTTACAATTAATTCCAGATGTGTTCTGTTAAGAATGAAGTTGGAAAGAAGACAAATCCCATATATAGGTCACTATTTACTTGCAGCTATTTGTCAAAATGAGAATGTTGGTTTTCATATGTAGCATTAAATTTGAGCAAATATATTGATCATAGGACTGCAGTATAACCAGAAGAATATGCTGATTTTCCCTGTGGAGAGGAGTTAGTTAGTACTGCAGAATTTCTCCTCTTAGTCTAAAGATATGACAAATCTCTTCTTGGCAGCAATAGTGTGAACCATCAAATGAATCCATTGCTCAAGGAGATTACTTGGATTCAGAGAAGTCCCAGAAGGATCCATACAACTTCAAGGCATACACTTGCAGTTTCACAGCTCTAAGATAAAAGCTGATACTGGTCAATCCTCACAGACAGTGCTTACAATATTTATTTATTGAGCAGCTAGACATTTCTGTATCCCCACTCTTACAACTAGTATCAGATTCAATCAGTATAAGCATGAATGGCCTAATAAAACACTTCATGGCACATGGAGAATTGAGCACAGTTATCTTAACAGAGTTGTCAAAAGGTCATAAAGACAAAACTGTAATTGCAAAAATAGAACCAAAATCCTGTGGGCAGTTATACATTTCTTTTTCCCGATCATAATAATAATTTCCTATAGCTGAGCATTTTACTTCTCTTTGTTCAATACTCTGGGATTTTAATTTTCTTACCCCACCCTCCTTATTCTGCTCCCCTGGTGTGTAATGCTCTAAATTCAATCTGTTTTCATTCGGTTTAACTATGTGGGAAGTCTGTAGTATTCCTTAATTTAATTGCTTTGCTGATGCTGCAGCCCTGGAATAATGGACTTTTACTCACTGGGGCTGAGGGGAACAGTCTGGTTCCATCAGACACACAAACTCCCATTTGCCTCTTGCTTGCACCAGCCACTTGGCAGCATAATCCTACTAGTCTAACTTTTTTTTTTCTGGTTTACACAGATGCAAATTAGTACTACCCAAAGGGGAAAAAAAAAAAAAAAAAAAGAAAAGAAAAAAAAAAAAAAAAGACAACCCTAGCAAGTAATTTATTAGTCCTACACAAAAGAGCTTTTTTCAGGCATCCAAACCATCACTTTTGCGACATTCATACCTGGGAAAGAAACCACATCTTCAGAATATTTAAATATTTTAAATATTTTGTTTTGACATTTCCACAATAACATGTTATTATCTGAGAGGCAAGACTTAGACAAATAGGTACTAATAACAAAACTGGAGCATGTTTTCCCAGGTTTTGCATACACCTCATATACTAGAATATCCTGCAGTGTGTGGAAAGCCATCATCTGATCTTCTTCTTACCTGCCTTGGATTATGGACAAGCCCTCTCTGGATTTCAGTTTGTACCACTCAAGCCTGAAAGATATTTGATTATTTACTTCTTAGAAAAACATTTTCTCTATTGCAAGACAAAAGAAAACCTCTTTGGTACAACAAATGACATTTAAATTCCCTTATTTAACTTAAGATTATTTTTTTTTTCTCCTTTTACGTTACTTTTTTAGACAATTACCTACACAACATACTATTTGCACAGTTCTAATTAGGACTAACTACAAGGAAACCAGAAGGGAGAAAGAAGTGTGTTAAGTAAATTCAGTGAAGTTACTCATGATTAACACTGACATAAGTGAGAAGACGATCAGGCACTCTGCTTTTAACACTTCTGGCATTCTCATCAATATATTAAAAATTTTCAAGCATCAGTAGCCAGATCACCTGTTTCTGTAACTCAGCATATCTCCACTGAGCTTTGCAAATTTATACCACCTGTGGTTCTGGACAAACTTTTTAAGACAGCATTGTAGGCTTGTTTTTCTGTGGTCTTCACTTTTGATTGATTCATTCTAGGAAGTGATGTTCCACATACCTGCCTTGAGAACATCCTCTAGCAAATGCCCTGCTTCTGTTTAGACCACTAGTATGTTTCAACTGTCCCTTTCATTCATCTTTAAGTAAATAGTATATCCTGATGTGTTTGAATCCCTGAATAAAATTTCTAGAGTTACAGTGTTTGCTTGATATTTTATATTCAACAAAAAGTCTGAGAAACCACGGTGTTATTTTGTTCCCTTTCTTACAAGGTTTCAATTGTTTTCAGTGAAATCATTAGTGATGAGGGTATAAAATATTCACATACAGCTTTATTAAATGAAACTTTCTCTTTTGCCTTAAATTATCTCTTTTTATATGTAACCCTTATGTACAAAAGCACAGAAGCCTTTATAATTCAAGTTCTCAAATAAAAGCGGTCATCCTTTTTCAACTCACTTCCACTGTCCTAGTTAGGTACCCAGAAGACAGATACTTCTCTGTACCCAGTTTCTGCTCAGTCTAGCAAGGAGGAGAAGTCACTACAGGGTAGTCACAACCCTCTGCCCAAATGGATTGGTCTCAGCCAGCATGAACTAAGGTACACAAACAGACTCTTAAACCGGCGAAAAGTATGGTGAAAATCTGCAGTGTGCCAATCTCTTTCCTCCACCCCCCTCTCATCAAATTGTGAGGTCAGGAGACAATTCTGTTATATCTACACCAGCTGTAAGCTGGCCATAATGAGAGAATCCCTTATAGATCAGTAAGTATTGGAATCTGCGTCTGCTCCTACATTTGAGCAAGGAAATACCTGACAAGCTTTATGAGCCAGTACATTCATTTCAGAACTTGTGTTTTCCCTAACCTCTCCTCTCTGAGCAGCACCCTCATCCATAGGGCATTTCAGACAATTTAAAGTAAGAGCAGCAGGATCAAGCCCCAGCTGAGGATGGGGCAGACTCTGGGTCTTATGTGGATGTACAGTACTATTTTATTTGCATGGGAGTGTGGGAGAATTACAGCCCCCAAGTTCAGGCAGATCTATGAACCTCTCCTTCCTTCGCCCAGCAAGCCAAACAGAAAAAAGTGAGGAAGGACCAGCTATCAGCCTAGACCAAGATGAACCACTCCTAGACAACGAGTCTGAAAGAAAAAAGTGCCAGACTCGACAGAAAGATTTGAAGAGTCAATAGTTGGGAAAGGTGAAGACTCCCTTTTTACAGCACCCTCCTTGGCAAACACGGCATCTTAAATTCTATGAAATATTATTGTTCCTTAATGCGAAAGATATCTCCCCACACCTCTTTCCACCATTTCAAACAGGGTTACTCCAAACTCAAAAATGGTGTGGATAAAGTCAGAATAGCACCAGGTTTATTACACTTGCTTAAGTCTGGAGTCCAGTCAGAATAATCTCATAAGCCTTTGCTGCTTCTAAACTTCTCTTTCCTCTTCAAGTAATTTCCTTGCATGTTCCTTGCACACGCCTCTCCTTCCAAGTTAACAAGCTTTAGATAGAATAACTAATTATAATTAATGGAAGTAAAAAGAAAATCAAATATAGCTCTCCTGTAGTTCAAAAACATAAGAGATAGGTAACTAAATACTGATCTGAATGATGCAGGCAGGTAAAGGCACCGTATCCAGACACAACACTGGGAAGTAAATACAGATAATCCCTCCCAGGAACCATGTTGATGTGCAGATTACCAAAATGTCTGTTACAGATGTAACACAGTCAGATTTCAGAAAGGAAAAGGATGAAGCTACGGTTATTTTGTTCTTGTCTCTATTATGTTTTGTTCTGCATGAACAATAACCCCCTATTGCTTTTGCATTCCAGATGCAATAAACTCTTTTTATGAGAGATTAGTACCTCGACTTTGCTTCTGTATTTGATCAGCCAGAGCAGCTGTTCATTATTTTGTGTATTTCAAGGCAGCAGAGATTATCACTTAAACAGACATTAAAATTTGTGCTGGGGTGAATAATCACTTCAGCTATTGGAAAACAGATTTGTTTGCTCTCTTAAAATATTGTAAAATGTTAAAATGTTTCTTTGACAAATGTGCTGTTTTGACAGTACACTCTATCATTTCAGTTTAGTGTACAGGCAGTAGTTACCGCCCTTCTGCTGGTCTGGAAGGTGTCGGAGGCTTACGGGAAAGCCCAGATGTTGGTTTTAATAGACATCAAGACTCCTCCCATAGCGAACACCATACTAGGACTGCAAAATCCCAGTTTTATTTCTAGCTCTGTGTGTTATTTTGCATGATTCAAACAGGTTCGGCTATGCTAATATGTTGAGCAATTAAAGGAATTTTGAAGAATCTAATGTTTAATCTCACTATGCCTTATATCTCTCCAAAATAGTGTGAGAGATTCCTTTAAGAGTTGGGTACAAACTTGGAGCTTTAAAGTCAGCATCTTTTACTGGTTGAAATACCATGACCTCTCTTATATAAGAAAGCAAATTAGATGATCATGATGAAACTTACAGGTTTGAAATCTATTCAGTTGTTCATTCTCAGTTAAGTGTTTAGATACTGAGACAGATATTAGTCTTCCTGGCCATAAGATTAAAGAACATAAATAGATAAAAATGCAAGCTTGCCATCAGATGTGGCCGGAGAGGGAAAACAGAGCCTTACTCCATAAATGTTTTCAAATGTTGAGAGTATGGTGTCTTCTGGTTCCGGTATTCACTAAGGTCACCGGTCTCCAAATGAAAGGGATCTGTCCATTTGCAATTCATGAAGGATGAAAGTGCAGTTGAAAACAGTCATTTGGAAATTGTATTGATGGGAGAGAATCTTCTTGCTCCCAGATCTTGTGGTCATCAAATTAAGTGCACAAACACTGTTCACAGTTACTAGAGAAGCTTCATTGCCTGCATGTGCTGTATGACGTGCATATGCTGTATGACCTGCATATGTATATAAAAAGAGAAAGATAGTTTCTACTTGGATAATTTTCTAAAGACTAAGATCAGCTAAAAACAGCTATTATATGTAGAAATTAAGGACAAAGCAGGCTATAAAGATAGGCACCTTGTGAGATTTCCAGTTGTGAATAAACACCTAAAGTGCATAAACCTGAGTGAAACCAAGGAATCAAAAATACTTTAAGCTAGTAGACTTGAAAATCTTGCTAGAATATATACTTACCTTTAGGGGTCTGAACACCTTTGCGGATCTGCTCCAAGACCAGGTTTATGACAGAAGAAGGACTATGTGTCTCCTGTGTCACATCAAACATCTTATTCACAGGGCTATCAAGCGATGTCTATAAGGCACAATATTTTCTTAAAGGAGACTATGAAAGTGTCATGGAGAAAAGGGAAAAAGAAAGTTCTTGTTACAATGCAAATCCTCACTGGTCACTTTCCTGGGTCAGAAAGTCTAAGAGAAGCTACTCAGGAAATTTGCCAGCATCTACATGAGCCTTCCTAACTCAGCAGCTGGGGATCAGAAATACCCTGCTTGCTACGTTTCCTTTAACAGCTTTCCTGTCTCTGTCCATAATTTGCCAGATGCAGGGTAGGGATAACACATCCAAATCCCAGCCATTTCTGGCAGCATGGTGTGAAATTAGGTGAAATCAACTGAGTTAAAAACACATCTCTATTTTAATTCTTTTGCTTATATTGTGAGGCTGCTGAGTCTGCAGAGGTCTCCCTAGCATGCTAGTACCTACGGGAGTTTTGTTCTGGCCTAACTGACCTCCAGAGGTGTAGGGTATCTCATATGGAACATTACAGGTGAGACTGGGGAATATATCACCTGGGAAAATAGCTTTGGGGACTGTCCATCTTTCTGTCTCTTCCTTCTTCCAGTTTATGAATCCAATGTAGACTTCTGCCCCCGTCTCTGAATAATATGCTAGGATCTGTTTTAAATATATTGCTTGTTTGTATTCATGAAGGGATTGAACTTTAGTCAATGTAAATTATAAATCCTCCAGGAATGTTATTTCCTCTCTTAACACAGTGCTATATCGCTGAGCAGATTTCATGGTGCAGCTCCTTTCAGAGCTCTTTAATTTATATTCCATGAGCAGAACACATCCTACCTTTCAGTGTGTCCTCTGGCCTTGAAAAGTCCAGGTCCATCCGAACATGCAATTCACTTCTCACCACAGTAAGGTATTTGTATATTTAAGTGCAATTTAAATTTCTATATTGTTCTGGAGTAACCAGGTTAGCTTTATCTGAAGAAATTGTGAGCTTGCAATGAAGTGTTAGTAGCTATCCTATAATTAATACTGTTTCATCAGCACAGGAGCCGACAGGAATGGTTTTTCTCCAATGCCACTCCTATTTACTTTTTTTTTTTTAACATAAAAATCATTAATTCAGAACCTCATATCTGAATAATCCCTGGTGCATAGGATGCTAATTTGAAAATGCCACGAATTAAACATTTTTTGCCCATTTATTGGTTGACTTGTTGCATTAACAAGAAAACTGATAAGTTTAATTACTTTTATGAAAATGAAAGGAAACTATTATTATTTTCTAAAGTGCTAATGGTAGTGCCACTTTAAACTAAACTGAAGCATACCACAGGCTAAGTGACATGCTTGGTAGGAAGCATATCAAGCAATGGAAGAGAATTTGTATTTATTAGAACAACATTAGCATTTTATGGTACAGAGATTGATTACCCAACCCTGATCTGCTTGTTTCTCGCCTTCCATGCAGTGTTCTCCTTTAGGCTCTTGTACAATTCCCTATTCCCAACAGTAATAGTGATTATTTGATTCAATGATAGATTATGTAGCCTGTATGTAATCAAGAGTTGGTAGCAATTACATTCCAAATGTAAAGACTTTTAAAAATATGTTTACATGGTAGATTTAAAATAATATAGATTATGTGACACAGTTTTCCTCTCTGAAAACACAGTGAGGGATTCTTGTTTGTGTTTTGATTCTGTAAAGAATGCACTATCATTCATATCATGCACATTTTATTGGTGAATTATTAAACTGGCTTCTCCTTTGTTAAAATCACTAAGTTCTTTTGCCTTCATTAACACTGTCCAGGTGAGAATTAGGAAGTAATTCTGCCTAGGGTATACTGCCACATAAATATATCTCAGTTGTGTAATTCCATTAACTGTCTTAAGGGTTACTTTTGACTTCACACTGATAGAAGTTAGAGGAGAATTCACCCCAGAGACTTCACTGGATGGGTCACTTGCCACCAAGAACTCTATTGTTCCTTCACAACTTTAATTTCCACAACAGATCAAGATGGAGTGGTGAGGGGGAAGGGAATCAAAAGCATCATATTACAGCCTAAAATAAATATGAATGTCATTTTGCATTTTGGTCATAAGTAGCAGTTAGGGCTTTAACTGTCTCTGACTACTTTTAATGCCACAACTTCTTAGTCACTGCATGAGTTAATTGAGTATTTGGCATGATTTCATTGATTTGGACTAAAGGCATAATAGTTTACACGGCTGAAGATAAAGCCAAGACATAGGCTTTAGATAGGAGATGGGCAAGACCTTTTAGTCTCTGGTTGCCTGGGATTTTTTGAACAACATTTGAGAAACAAAGCCAAACCTTCTACCCTTTCCATCACTAACAGGACTGCAAAAGCTAAGTTCTATCTTATAGAGAGATGGGGTGGGTAGGATTCCTCTTGACTAAATTAAAGATGAGGAGTGTCTGCAGTACAGGGGTGCAAATCAGCTGTCTGAACACAGATTTCTGCAGTATTCTGACTGGTCTCTAGCTACTGCTCCAAAAAGATGAGGGCCTCTGGTAGTTCCTGTGTTTTGCAGGCATGCAGGTAGCTCAGATGTTCTCTCAAATGGCACTCCATGCCTGCATTTAGGTGACTGACATACCCCAGGTGGCTAAATTCAGGGCAGTTGTCTAAATTCAGGGCAGTTGTCTAATCTGTTGTTCTAGCCAAAGAAGGTCATATCGAAATAGTCTATAAAGCCTATGAAATGTGTCCTCCTGTCATTAGGTTCTGTAAAAAGTCAGAAAAATGCCATTCAAGAGCTTATCTCCTCTCTGTAAACAGTCTGCACAGTCCGGTGTAGCCATCCATGCTATAAGTTCCCACCCCTCCTGACAGGGACGTCGCTGACTGTAAGTACCGCAAATACAACCTCTTGTAGTACAGTGCATCTTGAGAGTGAAGGAGCTGATGTAGCTTCATACTGGTGAGCACTTAGATAAATAATACTTCAGACTTTGGAATAAAGCTCAGGAAATAAGGGTTTAGGTCTTAGCTCTGTCTGAGACTTCATAAGAAATCAGTTTAACAGAATAGGGAATTATTCATAGACAAAAATTTAGAGCCAGAAATGTCAAGAAATAATTTTACAGATAAACTGGTGTGGTGTTTTTTGCACACAGTCCTTTTTCTACTGGGCAGCCTGGGGAACAGTTGCCACTAAGAGTCACTGACTACAAATGAAGTAGAAGTAAAAAAGTAGAAATACTTTGTAACTTGGAGTAGCATGGTTTGTGCTCACAGTCTGAGTCAAGGTGGTTTGGTCTCTCCATTCCAGGATTAGGATCAAAAAAGTTCCTATAGTAGGGTGAAGGAGTGCAATGACACCCTCCTTATCTTGTTTGTTGACCAGATGTCATTTTAAAGTTGCCTGGTTTGATTTAAGCACAATAATCCTTGTCTGCAGGCAGAAATTGGGTCCAGTGAACTTCTGAGGTTATTTTGGATCTTTTTCTCTGCAGTGTCAGGATGGTTTGTTGGTTGTACTCCCACTTTCCTTTCATAATAGAAAGATTTGGGTAATTTAGTCTCCTTGAGGTGCCTTCTTGTCTGACTTACCTTCATAATCAATTGTGTCTAAAAGGCTGAGTTGAACTTTTCTTACACATGAAAACTTAAAGTCAGGCTTCTTCTGTGCAACAGCACCTAAAGATTATTTACTTACAAAATACATAGGTGCTTAGGTGTTATATTTAATTTGGAAGTCTTCTGCTTAGGAAAATGTTTAGATGCCTGCATTCCCTCTTAGAGAAAGAGAAATTAGGCACACAAGTACTTTAATGTATCCAACTCTGTGCCTGATCTACTTGTTTATATAAAGGAGACATTTCTCTATTGTTGTTCCACCTTTTCTCTCCTTTATTCTCAGGCAATCTGTGGTGAAATTAACCACAAGCATCCAAAGTTTGAATGTAAAGTACTAGAGCTTAAAGGCATGAGCCAAACTTCTAGGTGAAGTTGGGTCATCTTGGGACAGACAAGAAAGGATGACTTGCCCCAGGTAATTTAGCAATGTAATTGTTATCCACATTTGTTTTTCTGTGTTGTTGTGTTATAACAGCTCACCCAAGTAAGGCTGTAATTTTGATGGGGTTTCTCTACACTTTACCAAAATGCACATAACAAGAAATTACCTTTCTTCTCTCTGTCTGCTATGCTTGCTATCAATGGTCTGGCTGACTAGCAGTGTGAACTTACACAGCAGAGAAAATACGTTGGCTGGTTGCACTTCTTTCTGGGGGAAAAAAAAAGAAATAAAAAATCAAGAACAACTCTTTCAAAACATATCAGCCTGTAAATTTTATGCTTTATGTGTGTGACTTTATATTGCTATTCAAAGAAAGAAAGAAAAGAAGGGGGAACAGGAGGGTCTCCTCTTAGCCCCTAAAACACTAAAGAAACAAGTTTTACAGACTTCTCGAGTACCATTAGGCAAGCATTGTGTATCTGAGTATTCATTGACTACACTGGCTCATTTATCAAAGGGAAATGAGGTGTCACCTCAAGGTGTCACCTATTTTTTAAGTATTTGTGATGCTAATCTCAACATCTGAACAAAAGCATGGGATGGAAAGAAGACTGAGAAGAAAAAAGCTTTTCTGCCATAATAATATAAGAAAGAATGATTGTTCCCAGCATCAAATCAAGCTTCTGAGATTCTTCGCTAAATCCTGTTTTTCTACATCCTTTTATCTACAAGTAAATGTACCACAGATGAAGAGTGGTGTCTTAAATACATGCTTGGACAGAATTAATTGCTATAGAATAGTCTTTGTGAAAATGAGACAAAGGGCAAGAGGAGAAGCATGAAGATGTAAGGCTTAGTGGAGGACAGAGAAGTTTAACAAAAGGTTATTATAACAAACCTGCCAGTCTCAGGCTTTGCAAAACCAGGGGGCAAAGCTCAAGCATTTTGTGATTAAAAAATACTGGGTTCCTTTGCAGCTGCCTCCTTATCTCTGAACTGCTAAAGGAGACACCAAAGTCCAAGACATCTATTCAGGCACTGAACTATAGTGACATCGGAAAATTCAGCAGCTACTCTAACTGGGTGGCTTGGCTTTCTGTGCAGTCACTTAGGGCAAGGGAGGTGACTCTGAAGAGTGACAATGATGATCCAAAGATGGAGAAGGCACAACAAAAGGTGGCTTTGTAGCCAAACAGTGAGGGCACTCAGCTTCAAAGGAGCCACCTCTACTAGTTCTCTGTCAGTTCTTTCGGGCAGAAAATGTATTTTGATCTGATTGTGAATATGTCCCATCTGAAGCAGTTCAGGGTTACCAAGATGGAGCTAATCCATAGAGTGAGGGCAAATAACTGATATATTAAAAAAAAAAAAAAAAACAAAAAAAAAAACCCACAACAATGGTGACTGTTCCATAGCAAGTCATAAATTCAAAGAAAATATATATATATATATATATATATATATATTTGGAGGATGAAGGCCAGAGGTTCTTTCAAGTCATGGAATTAATAACCAATGAACCTGTCTGAAAAGGTAAGTCAGTCAGAAAGATGGGGAGACTGGAAGAGGCTGAGGCAACATAAAATTCCTACCCCAGAGGTAAAAGGATGGATGAAAGAGAAAACTAACAGGACCTAAAAATATGGCAAGTCCTCTAAACAAATGTTTCTGTGCAAACTGTCTAGGACAAATGATCATTTCCAGTGCGAGAATAGATGAAATGATCACTGCTTTTCTGTCTTTTGTATGCCCTATCCCAAATTCGCCTATGGTCTATATCCTATAGTGGGAAAGTAACAGTTATTTTCCAGAAGAAATTGGAAGAAATAGGGGCAGACCTGCCTGCCTTTGCAGTCGCACCCACGCAGGAGGCACTGATGCATATGAGTAACCCTGCAAATGTGAGCAGCCCTGCAGCATGTCCCGTACACAAGCGTTTGCAAGAATAAACTATTGTTACTGGAGATGGAATCCATCTCTCCTAATTGTGCAGGATAGACATCACCTGAGCTGGTTGCCTGAGGCTGCCTTCAGAGCCAGTGGAGAGGAAAAGGCACCTTCAGAAGCCACTTCACCTCATCCCAAGTTAGACATACGGAAAGCAATCTCAGGCTGCGTAGCTCACAGGAGTATGTCTACATTATCAACACCAATGTTTAATCAGGTTAATCCCACCTATTCTGTCAGTGTCCTCAAACAGAAACTCACAAACCAGAGACCCAAGGGGAAATCAGGCACCGCGTGGGTCAATGGTGCAGGAGCTACTGCCTCAATGTCTGCAGGATTTGAAGATACAGAGCAAGCACACCACATGCTCCCTGTAACATGTGTTGTGTGTGACGGGTTCTGGAGAAATGGATTTGTGAAAGGTCACCAGCAAAGCAAGTTTGGATCAAGCTTCACCATTAAAGGAGGGACTGCTTAGCAAACAGATAATTATTTCATTGGTATTGATGGGATGTAAGATGTTGGTTCTGGCTTACTACCTACCGTGCTGCAGCTGCAGGAATGCAAGTTCCAGAATTCCTTGCAGAAACATCCAACACAAGTGATTTTTAGGTGCAATAAGATGAGGTTTTATGAATACCAGGGAAATTGACATTAGATGACATCTCAGTATATCTTCAAGTCCTTAATCTCCATTTGAAAATCTCATCCTCAAACACCCAAAACACTTAAAATAAAATTTATTTAAATAAGTCCTTAAAAACTGAAATATTTAGAAATGTGCTATACTAAAATAAGTGGCAAGTCTTATAAAAAATCTATGTGTCTCTTTCTCATGGTATAAACTTCCCTTTCATATTAAATAGAGACATTAATTATGAAAATAGAATTATTTAGGTAGGGGAACATGTAAAAAGAAACATAACTAGACTAGAAAGTGGCTCATACTGGATCTTGCTTTTTCTGGGTTTGATACAAGTGCAATTCTGAGGACCGAGGAAAAAAGTTAAAAATCCTCATTCGATTAGCTGAGTTTTATTTTTCTCTGTTTGTTATGTTTTTATTAGAAGCATCTCAGAGGTTTACCGTACTAGTGACTGAGTGAAATGAATTAGAAAACAGCACAAGTAAAAGGCTGCAAAGTTCATTTTATGTGCAGTCATCAAATGGCTTTGCAACATATCTCATTCAAATTATATGATAGATGTGTATTTGACACAGGCATATATGCAGAAGTTTTAACACTCTAAGAAACAGCATAAGATAGGCAGAGTTTGTTCACAAAAATGTGCTTTTACTGAAACAATAGCTGTGTTACCCACATTAAAATTTGAACACAAATGCGTCATTCAGAGAAAAATAGCAAAAATGTCTGTTATAAAAATATTTGCTGCTCTAAGGCAAATAGGACATAAATGAGAAATAAAAACCATGCAATGTGTAGGTTTTATTTCTCCTTTAAATGTTATTTCCTCACATTTGCTAAAGGAATGCCTTCAGTCACATGGAAACAAACTTTAGTTTTAATGTAGGTAAGGTTTCACGAATCCTAAAAAAGATTATTTTTTTTTTAAACTCCTTTTTTTTAATTAACCTTATAAATATGTAATTAAACTTTTTACAGTCCAGACTTTTCAATGTCCTGCTGGCACAGAAGGATTAAATATATGAGACTGACTAGAAAGCCGTTCTATAAATCAAGGTGATCCTGGCGTGTCTGTTACTGCAGTCCTCTGCTGCCCCAAGGCAAAAAAGCAGTAGGGATTTTCATTATTATTTTTTTTCTACTCTTTTCAGTTTCAGTAATTGACAGTGTTGGTAATGCTGCAGGGGAAAGGGATGGTTCTGTGGCCATACTGTGGCTGTGGCCATACATATGAGCTGTAGGGCTGGGCACCACGGGGCTGCTGCTGCATGAGGGTGGTAAAATATTGGTCCAAGTTGTCCAGAGAGGTGGTGGATGCCCCATCTCTGGAGACATTCCAGGCCAGGCTGGACGGGGCTCTGAGCAACCTGATCTGGGTGAAGATGTCCCTGCTCATGGCAGGGGTTGGACTGGATGAGCTTTGAAGGTCCCTTCCAACCCAGCCTGTTCTATCATTCTGTGATTCTGTGACATAAAGCTGACATCCTATGACAAACGTTGCCAGAGGGAGGGTGCAGACCCCTCTGACCACCTCACCAGGTACATCCCCGTGTCTGTTGGGTCTTATTATAGCATCCAGACCCAGCCATCAACTACAGCATTTACAGAGATGTTCATCTGGTCAAATGTCTAGTGTGTTACTCTATTTGAGCTAGCCCCCAATACTCATTTTACAATTAGCAGGGGGAAACAGGCAATTTAAGGATGCCAATCGTCTAATATCCTACACCTAAAAAGATGTGTCTAAAATGGTTAAGACTGATTACACTCATTAAATAAAAAAATAATTTAAAAAAAAAATGTTGTTTCTCTCCATTTGTTTTATAGTGATCCAAAAGTGGTTAGTCCACTGTATCCATTTGTGCCATAGGCGTTTCACACTCTTGAGGTCTAATTCTTAGTGCTATAATTCACAGCTGATGTGTCAGATGGCTTTCAGACCTTTTTCATTCTGTCTCAGTTGCCTGAATTGTAATCTGTGGCAAATCAAATCTTTCCTTTGCCTGTCTCATCTGCTTCTTCAGTGGCAGTTAGTTATTTTCTCCTGCACCTCCATAGATCCTCTGCGATGCCAACCTGCAGCAGCTGCACCTCAGCCATTCACTTTGCCTTATCCCTGCTCACATGGGAGATGCCACATGTGATCTGATACCTGCATTTTCACATTTTTCACATTGTTCTTCCTCTGAAGCCAAGAGCTATCATTCTCAGTATTACTATAAGGTTCATGACTTGTGTGACACTTTTTTTAGGAAGAGCCTTGGAAAGGATGTGGAGGATTAATGTGACTCACTGTAGGTGTACAAACCAGTGTCAACATATATTGAGGGGTTGTGAAAACAGTTATGGTGTTGCACTCACATGTTTTGCAGCCTGTTCTTTTTGGAGACGTCCAACTTGAAATACAAACGGTACTACATTATACAAGCAATTTTTGTGGTTTTTGACTGAATATAAATGCAAAAACAATGAGTCCCAGTAACACAGCAAGCATTTCTTATGGTGGCACCACATCTCAGCTAAGGCTTCTATGAACCATGTTTATTCATTATGCGTAACATATAACATATATTAATTATGCATAATGTTATAACAACTCTTGCAATAACATAAGCTTGCAAGCTATTACGAACCATAGCCTTGGGATTATATCATCTGCAGTTCTGAGTCCAGCTTTGTCCTTCCACATGCTTCCTTTCCAAGGCAATGTCATGTCTTCGATATACATTTGCCCCTGGAGATATGCTGGCCCCCTGTGGGACCACCAGCATGTGCTTCAGAAATGCCTTTTCTTGGTTTCCTTGTGTTCATATGTGTTTATATGTTTGACCAGCTTTTTATTACTTTGTGACTAACAAGTTAGGAAAGTTCAGGTTATCGACAGTCACCTCTGAGCATAGAGTTGTCTCAAATACTTAGGAATAAGAGTTTCTGTGTTATATACAGGTTGTCGTAACTTGGTGTTTGTAATAAATCTGTCAGGCCTTTTGCAAGCAGTTAGTGCCAGTTTTCCTCTTTCTCTAGTTGAGTTATGTCAACAAGATCCGTTATGTTGGAACTAGATGGAAGCACCTTTTTTCTACAGACATCTTCAAGCCTTTTTATTCAATAGCATGCACAGGTTTCCTTCAGGTCTGCCTAGCATGAAGGAAAGAAGGTTAGTTGCAAGATATGAAACTAACTAAGGCAACTTCATCTTTCTACTGTAGTGCAAAAAATGGCATATATTGATCAGTCTGGTGCAATAAGTCAAACATTTCACTTTCTGTTCTCTTTTTGTGTCCTCGTAAAAGCAATCCAGGAAACATGAAACAGAGACAGAAGGGGGGGAAAAAAGGTCTTTTTTGTTGCTAGGGTAATATCTCTGGCACTCTGACACTATTCAAAAATATGACCAGAAAGGTAAGGGAGTCAGAAATGAAATAGTCAGTCCAAAGAATGAGCGTTCTTTTGAGCAGGGTCAGCAAAGTATTTCCCATTTATTTCTCTGTAAGGCTTTCTACAGTAAACCTTGACAGTCTGATAAGAATTGATGAAGTAAACCTGTGTCATTGGACTGATGGAAGAGGTAGGTGGAAGTGTTCTCTGAAATTCTCACTAAATTGACCTTAGGAGTCATGGCATCTACTTCACACTTGTACAAGTCACTACAAATGCCATCCAAATGGCTAAACAAATATCCCTGCCTTCACAAATAGTTGGGAAGCTCACCTTCAACATAGCTTATTTACATTTTTCCCTTTTCTGCAGTGGAATGCCTCTTGGTCTTAGAGATAGGATTTGGGCAATTGCTTTATGATATATAAAATGTTCGGTGTCATACATTAAACAGAAAAAGGTTTTGAGGTGCAATGTGCAAAAAGCAGCATAAAGGTAAATAACATTTTTTTCTTTACTGCATCAGAAGAAAGCCGCCAAACTCAAGGGGTCAATAAATAGTCCAGGTATAGAAGAAACACCTACAAATGTGAAGACTGTAGCAGAAAACACAAATTATTTTATGCATCAGTGTTCACCATAACCTTTCTTTACAGGTGAGGAGTCTGAGGAACTGTCTCAAATTTAGTTGTCAAGAGCAGGCATATATATATAAAAAATGATAAAATTAACAATAAAAAATTGCCAGACTCAAGCAATAAACTGATTCAGATAAGAAACTGCGGACCTAGTGCCTGTGGTTTGTAACCTGTTTCTTAAATCAGCCTAGTTACCAAAGGAATAAAACATGTCAGGTGTTGTTTAAAAGCATTTGGGGGATTATGTGGAGAAATGTAGATGAATCAATCTGTCTGTCATACCAGAAAATTGGTAAGAAAACTAGGGCAAGGAATGGTATTAACTAACGTGTGGAAAAATCTATTAGGAATAGGTTCTTGATATGGAGATAGTCGTGCTGCACATGTCTGCAAGAGCACTTTGGAGTCCACAAGCAAACAGATACAGGTGACCTAGAACTTGATTTTTGCAACACTTTGGACAAATTTCCTCATAAAAGACTCTCAAGGAAACCTAGCGCAGACAAGATGAGGTAGAAGGTGCTTGAGAATGAGGAAGCAAAGGGCAGGGGCTCACGTTCAATTGTCATTATGAAGGAAGACCTGTGAGTGAGTTCCTCAAACGTCTGTTCTGGGACCTATATTGCTTAACATAGACTGGAAAGATCTGGAAAATGTTTGACTAACGAAACACGAGACTCTTATTCATACAGAGAGATATTCAGAATAGTAAAAAGTAAAACTAGCAGTTACAAGACACAAAAGGATCTCCAAGTATTGACTGATGGGACAAAAAAAAATGCAGATAAAAGTCACTGTTGATGAATGTGAAACACTGCAGATGAGACAGAAAATAACTCTAGCTATGCATGTGATACAATGGACTCTAAATTGACTACTACTGCTTAGGATAGTTCTCTGTAAATTCCAGCCCAGCTGTCAAAATGACAAAGAAAATGCTCGAAAAATATTAGGAATGAACAGAAAAAAAAAGAAAACCAATATAATCATGACACTGTAATAATAGGTATTTTTCTCCTGCCCTGAGGGCTCCAAATGGTGGTCTGCTGATCTCAGAAAAAGGTACTGTGAAGCTAAAAAAAGAATAGAGAAGGGCAGAAATATGATCAGTTGCAAATAATGAGAAAGGAAAAGCAAGCAGCCTAGAATCTTTCAGCTCTCATGCAGAGGACGGGTGTGGTATGTATTTGACGTCATGAACAGCATAAAGAGGATGAGGAAGGGAAAAATATTTGTGGTTCCTCGAAATACAGTAAATCAGGATTCTCACTGAGGCGGGCTTAAAATGCAAACAAAAAAGAAGTGCTTTTCACACACCACCTAATTTGGTGAGGGATTTCCCCACAGCAGGGTTTTGTAAAGGCAAACAGAATAATGGGATCAAAAGAAGATTAAAGTCCCTAAAGCACAGGTTACTGGAAGCCATAAGTGGTATATCAAGAGAAAAATTTTCTTCTTTGTCTGGTCAATTGCCACGTTTTTCTAAGCATCTGCTACTGACCATGACCAGACTGAAAATACTGTCCTGGATGGATATTTGTTGTGATCCTCTTATGCTGTTCTTAGAAAGCTATTTCTGTTCACAGGCCAGGCTCTATCACCACATGAGGTGCCTCTTCCACACCATAAGAAAGATACCAGGGCATAATCCATCTAGGACCTGTACTCTAAGGATCTTCTCACTTTTTCTTTTCCATCCCAAAGCCCTTCCCCTTTTAGAGCATGCTGTAAAATTAAGCCAGGTGACACAAGGACATATTACAATGAGCAGGCTTGATATTGGTTGACATTTATTACATGAAAATTAAGGGTTTTTTCCTTCATTAAGCCTTTGCATGGAAAATTGGGATGTACAAACAAAATTACTGTCATGTATCTGCAGTCAGCCTATCTAGTGTTTGGCTTGGGCTGTATGGCTACATAAGAGCCAACACTGGCAGTCCCCTCTAATAGGAAGTCTGAGCAAAGTCCACCATGTCTACCAACTATCTTCGGGTGAACTCAGCCCTCCCTTATTTGGGAAGGAGGGAGGAAAGACCCTTATACCTTTATGAAGTTTGAAAATAACATATATTTGCTGAAAAGCCTGTAAGAGACAGACACTAATAAAAGCGTGAGTCACCTACCTCCCTGCTGTCTCTAGGACTCATGAAATTGGCTGTTCAGAGTGAAGGTATCAATAAGCTTTGAATAATGTATGATTATTACCTTGTTGATGTTGTGTTAACTGGTATTTTAAACCAAAATCTGTTTATGGTTTAATAACAAGTTATTAATACCAAGTAGTAGTATAACTACTGAGCTTTTCCCATCATGAAGCCCTCATGATTCTAATGACCTACACCTTTGCCAAAACGTAGTGGTCAGCATGGACTTTTCCATGTTGATTTTCTGTCTGTGCATCATTTCATACAGGAAAATTCAGTCACATATGAGAATAAGTCTAAGAAAACTATACATTTTTCCCAACCAAACTCTAAAACCCAATAAAGCCCAACAACTGGGAACACAGATGCAAAATAAGATGAGCAAAAGCCATTGTAAACTATTCAGGAAGGGTATACCTCCAAAATGTGAAGACACTCAGAAGTCACGAACACTTTCAGGTTTTAATGTCTATGTCCCATCTGTGAAATGGAAAACCAAAGTACCAGTCCTTTACATCAGGAATTTAGTAAAGATAAACAAATTAAATAAATTAAAAAAAAAAAAAAAAAGTTACTAAACACTTGAGTGTTTTTCTGGGAAGAAGTGAACCATTGTCTCTGTAATGCAGGGTAAGAATAATGCACAATATACAAGGCAGATGCAAAGACACCGAACTATTGCCAATGTCCTATTTCTTTAGGGTGCTGAATGTTTCAGGATTTTCTGAAAAATAATAAAGACAGTATTAAACCAATTAAAGAGTGTATCAACACGCACATGCACAAGGGAGCCAAATTAAGATTCCACTGTCAATGTTAATTCTCATATTTTCTGAAATTGGATTGCTTTGCAACTTTCAGTTAGTCTCCTAACCACATTTATTGGTGTGCACTTTAAACAGAACGAGCTGAAGAAAAACATACAGCTCTCTCATTTGCCTGTATTTCCCCTTTATTCTTAAATCAGAGAGGACAACAGTGTTCTGACAAAAAGAAAAAATTAAAAAAGGGCATTCAATAAAATGCTTTAAAACAGCCCAAGTGCTATTTTCGTCATCATCTGCTCAATTATATTTTGTGTTGGTAGAAGTTTTCCAAGCACAGGTATGTCTTCCTTGTTAGAAAATGTTTTGCCTTTGTCAAGGGAAAGTCAAGATCCTTAACTTGCAAATGGCTTTTTTTCCCCTTCCTTTTTTTTTTTTCAGTCTCATTTCCAGGAACTTCATTTCTTTTATTTCAGCTTTCTAACTCTGAGCTCACTGTTCTTTTCAGGAGTTCTAGTGAAATTAAATGGTTGGGAAAAAAAGAAAAAAGAAAAAATGCCACTAACAAAAATTCCAGCCAAGACAAAATCCAGAATATCTTTCAGCAGACAAACACAATAAACTTCCTGTTTATAAATTTAGCCATTCATTTTTAACTAGTGGCAAAGCAGAATCTCAGCAGGACATTTAGAGAGTACTATATCCAGATGGATTCTCAGTGTGAAGGAACTCTGAAATACACTCAGTGACATAATAAAAATGGAGTTTTCAGGCTTGCAAAGCAGTGGCACCAGGGTTGTGAGTAAATTTATTTCATGGGAAGCCTGTATCTTGAGCTAATGGGAAAATGTAGATCTTTTGCCTTGCTTGGTATGTAGTAGGTCATAGATATGATAGGATTATAAAGGAAATGGATCTGTGTGCCACGGCCCCTGACAGCACTGAGCTACATTTCTTGGCCCGTGCCCTAATTCAGAGTCACAAGCAATCCTTTCTATCAGCCAGTCAATGCTTTAAGTGCCTCACAGCTTGACTGTGTCGCATAACCTCCCAGGGGCAAAGCAAACTTGTCAATAATTCCTAAGCACCTTAAACAAAATATGTAAATGCAGCAATTCCTACAGAGAAGAGAGATGGGGGAAGGGAAAGTGTTTCAGAAGCGAAGAAATGTCGTTAGGGGATTTTTGGGGGTGGAGGGGAAGGAGTGGTTTGAAGACGCCAGAATGCTAGCAGCTGAAATACTAATAAAGATAATAACAATGCATAGAAATGTAAAGGTGACTTAAGTCAAAAGCAAAATGTGTTAGGTGATGCTGGTGTCTTGTACCCAATTACTCACATGCTAGGAAAAAGAGGTAGCAGTCGGGATTTTGCAGAATGAGGTCATTTGCACATATTAATTTAAAGAATATGACAGAGACTGGAATATGCTCCTGTGCCATGCCCTGTCCCCTTACGAGGAAGAACTCTGCTCCTTCTGGGAAAGGCTAATCTCCTCTCAGAAGACAAATATCACCTATATCACAAATTTAGGGGAGGATGGAGTGGAAAGATGCAGTCTGATGGTAGAACATGGCTCCAGAGTAATGAGCAATGGAAATCAGAGGTGGTTCAATATGTGCTGCACGTCCCAGGCATACAACAGGCAAAGCCTGAGTGATGCTCATCCCATCACCTGCATAAACCATGGTAGGATTTTTGCTAGGGAAGGGTTGTGGGGTGCAAGTGGAGTGCGTATACTTGTATGTCTGACAGGGACCTGGAGGGAACTTTGATTGTTCATGACATTTTATGAAGGACCCCTACTTGGAGAACAGCTGGGTGCCATGTGTGTCCCCAGCAGTATGTTGAGAACCTGATTTCTGAGCAGGAAGAAGAGTTAGAAAGTGGGCAGCCAGTTCCCACAGTGAAGCCAGACCCTTTTGCCTGTTGTAGCTGATGAACAACAGCTGCCGTTTGTTTCTATGGAAAGAGGTCTCTTTGCTGAGAAGGGACAAAGAATCCTTGGGGTTAACTGGAGACATGGCCAACAGGTATGAGCAGGCAGCCAACTTTCTAAAGAGTAAACAGGAGGAAGGTGAGAAAGGCAGAGGGAAAATGTTTGAAGGAAATGAGAAAGTTGGCAGGAGAAAGGGATGTTGAGGAGAAGGGATAGGTGGAGACACTGATGGTCATGGGAGGTGGAGGCAGAAGGGAGGATGTTGCTGCATGTGCACAATGTGGAATGCAGTCTTCCTTGCATGTGCCATACCACACCGTGAGAAGCCCAGGGCTTTGTTGTTTTGAGCCTTGTAGTCAGAGTTTCCACCGTCCTTGTAGCTGAGAAAGGCTCAGGCTGTCCAAGAAATGCCCAAACATGTCATGGTATATTTTCCATGTTAGTGCTAGCCCAATATCCTTCAGTCAGCTGAAAACATTATCACTGGACATCTGAAATAACAATGTCACTGATGTCCCAATAGGTGCCACATGCATCAGCCATAAAAGGGAAGGCACTGTTAATAGTAATGTACATGGGGACTTTTTGCACTATATGTATTGACCTAAAATCTCTTCAAAACCACTTAACAATAAGAACAGAAGACATTGCATTTTGATTATGAGCTTCATGATGAAGCAAATCAAATATCAGTGTTGCTAAGAGAGAAGAAAGTGCATACTTGTACCAGGAAAACCTCACTAGATTGTCACTTCTTGGTACAGTGCATAATTTTCCATGGTGATTCATAAGGCCTTTCAGTATGACAGAGTGACACCCCTTACACTTTTCACAGGTGTGGATCTCTCCTAAGAAGTACCAGATGGGGACAAACGTCCCTCTGAAAGACCTTTGCCTTTGGGTTCTTCCTTTGGTGTATATCAGTGTCATCTACAACTGGCAGGTAGGGATTAGGCAAATAGCGCGGGGCTTTTGTAGGTCTCTGCATCAGCCAGTATGAACTTTTGCTTTATGTATCTCCAAAGATGGAGACTGCCACGGCCACAGTGTTGTGAAGACACATCTGTGTCTACCCGAAAAAAGACCCCTGTGGCTACACAAAAATGGGAGCATAGCCATGCTGTTCCATCCAACTATTGTTTTGCACCCTGAGGTGGGCAGACTCCCAGAAGAACATGATATCATCTCGAGGTGCTACTGATGTGTGCCCCAAACCACTGAGATATGCCAGGCTTGGTATTGTGGTGATGACCACAGCTGTTAGTCAGGGAAATCTGCTGCAGAGTGGGATTAGGTCTAGTTTCACACAAAGGAAGAAGCTGCAGAGCTGTTGGAAATCAGGTGGCAGGGAGCTATTTGCTAGGAAAAACTCATTGATCCATGGCCCTATTCCCTGTCCATTTCTGTAAGGTCCCCAGGAAAGGAGGAAAGATCATAAGCCTCATGAATTATTCAGGTAGGCTGGGCCCAATCCATATATCACTCACGGGCTGTATGTGCACACCTGCAATTTTTCTAAAACATCACTTTAGGTTTTAATCAACAAATAACTTGAACGTGCCCCATAACCCTGAGTCCCCAAAGGAAGTCAGGACAATGGAGGAGTCTGCCTTAATTGATGAGGACTGGGTTAGGGAACAATTAGGCAATCTGGACATTCATAAATCCATGGGTCTGGATGGGATGCACCCGCGGGTGCTGAGGGAGCTGGCTGAGGTCATTGCTGGACCACTTTCCATCATCTTTGCCAAGTCTTGGGAAACAGGAGAGGTGCCTGAGGACTGGAAGAAAACAAATGTCACTCCAGTTTTAAAAAGGGCAAGAAGGAGGACCTGGGTAACTATAGACCAGTCAGCCTCACCTCCATCCCTGGGGAAGTGATGGAACAACTTATTCTTGGTGCCATCTCAAGGCATATCAAGGATAAGAGGGTCATTCGGGGCAGTCAACATGGCTTCACCAAGGGGAAGTCGTGCTTGACCAACTTCATCACCTTTTATAAAGACATAACAAGGTGGATGGATGATGGCAAGGCGTTGGATGTGGTCTACCTTGACTTCAGTAAAGCCTTTGACACAGTCTCCCACAGCATCCTCGCAGCTAAACTGAGGGAGTGCGGTCTGGACAATTGGGTGGTGAGTTGGACTGCAAACTGACTGAAGGAAAGAAGCCAGAGAGTCGTGATCAATGGGGCAGAGTCCAGCTGGAGGCCTGTATCTAGTGCAGTGCCTCAAGGGTCAGTACTGGGGCCAGTATTATTCAATATATTCACCAATGATTTGGACGAGGGAACAGAGTGCACTATCAGCAAGTTTGCTGATGACACCAAGCTAGAAGGAGTGGCTGACACGCCAGAGGCTGTGCTGCCATCCAGCAGGACCTGGACAGGCTGGCGAGTTGGGCGGGGAAAAAGTTAATGAAATATAACAAGGGAAAGTGTAGAGTATTGCATCTGGGTAAGAGCAACCCCAGGTACGAGTATTTTTTGGGGAATGACTTATCAGAGAGCAGCGTAAGGGAAAGGGACCTAGGGGTCCTGGTGGACAGCAGGATGACCATGAGCCAGCACTGTGCCCTTGTGGCCAAGAAGGCCAATGGTACCTGGGGTGTATTAGAAGGAGGGTGGTTAGTAGGTTGAGAGAGGTTCTCCTTCCCCTCTACTCTGCCCTCGTGGGACCACATCTGGAATATTTTGTCCAGTTCTGTGTCCCTCAGTTCCAGAAGGACAGGGAACTGCTGGAGAGAGTCCAGCGCAGGGCAACAAAGATGATTAAGTGAGTGGAGCACCTCCCTTATGAAGAAAGGCTGAGGGAGCTGGGTCTCTTTAGTTTGAGGAAAAGGAGACTGAGGGGTGACCTTATTAATGTTTACAGATATATAAAGGGTGAGTGTCACGAGGATGGAGCCAGGCTCTTCTCAGTGACAACCAGTGGTAGGACAAGAGGTAATGGGTTCAAACTGGAACACAAGAGGTTCCACTTAACTTTGAGAAGAAACTTCTTCTCAGTGAGGGTGACAGACACTGGAACAGGCTGCCCAGGGAGGTTGTGGAGTCTCCTTCTCTGCAGACATTCAAAACCCGCCTGGACACGTTCCTGTGTAGCCTCATCTGGGTGTTCCTGATCCAGCGGAGGGATTGGACTGGATGATCTTATGAGGTCCCTTCCAGTCCCTAACATGCTGTGATTCTGTGTTCCAAAACAACTGCTTATAGCCAGTTAGGGAACCCTACGAAGTATTTTGATGGAACAGTATGTTGCCATCAGACGTAAAATTGGAAATTTCTCACGTGTACAATCTTGAAACTCATGCTAAAATTCAATGTAAGAAAAGATACGCATGTGTTTATTTGTGGTGGTAAGACTGTTAATTAATCACATTCATGAATTTTATAAAAACAAATTCTTCTGCTCATCAAAGCTTTCTACAAACTCAATTTGGTGTGATGTGGGAACTCCATTTGAAAGGAATCTATCTTTTAACAAGCTATAGTTATTATCTCACTAACAGATAATTCACAAAAGCAAAATATTCATATTTTAGAAACTTTTAATGCTGCTTTAACATGTTTGAGTCAGAGACAGAAAATTAATAAATGAATAAAATTAATATTAAGACTCCTCTGGATTCACGTCGAAAACACTGAGGGCTGCTGATTGTTCTCTCAAAACTGTTCACTGGCAGAGCTTAAACAGCCTGATTGCTGTGTTCAGCCATGGGTATATCTACAACCAAGCGTAGCATAATGTTCAAAATTTAGCCTCAAGTGAGTTATTTGCCCAGTAACACCCAAACACAGCTTAGCACAGAGTTTCACTGAGATATTTGGCTGTTTCTGCATTGTGCCACTCTGTGTCCCTGTCCATCTTAGCATACAGTTGTCTGAAAACACAAGCTCAGTATGAGACTGCATCTTCACAACACCTTCTGGATGTAGCATGTGCTAGTCCAAAAGGGTATTGAGGCACAGTTGTTTTCCCTACAATAATAAAGATTGTTCTGTCAGAGTCATAGATGGAAATAAGATCTCCAGAACCCTGCTTTGGAAAGACTGGGGTAAATTCTCTCATGGCTAAAAGGAGAGTCCATATTGTTAAGAGAACCAGCTGAGGAAGAATACTGGCAGAAAGTGGGACTGAAACCCTTGTGCCTTCCCCAACAGCTTAGTCAGCTGGTCAGGTTTTTTCCCACACTTCTCAGTAGCCATAAATCAGGTGTAAATGCAATTAGTAGCAGTGTTAGGGACCATTACCAGGTATTGTGCAGCAGCAGACATGGAAAAAGGGAGAACCATCAGTGCCAAGGATGCTTCTTGAAATAGAGACATAAATGACCAGGTCATCTCCTTGCATCTTAGGTGGCCTGCTGCAAATCATACAATAACATCTCGGCCAAACTCCACTTGGTGCCTGTGGTGACCAAATTTATACATAGTGGATTTTATATCCTACCCAACCAAAAAGTTACTTTCATACTCAGTTTGAGCCATGGCTGCTGTGTACAAGGCAAAGCAGAATCAGATCCTTCCTTCTTCTAGTCTTTCCTGGAAATCAGCCTGAAAGACTGTGGAAAAGAAAAAGAAAAAAGTATTCGAGGCCTATTTGTTAAATTGTGCTATGGTTTAAAAGATATGGGGCTGATTTCCTATTCATTCCAGTTTATCCTGATATTATTGCAATGTATCATGTGCATTTTAAACTAATTTACAGTAAGGTAACCCTGAGAGGAAACAGACTCTTTCATTTTGCTCCTGCCCAACCTTGAAGTCCTTACTGAAGCAGTTTAACATACATATCTTAGCAAATGTCCTTGGCTTCCAAGTAAAACACTCGTAAAATTAGCCGAGTAGCTCAACTGAAATGGGTAGATCACAAAAGTAAGCAGATGTTAAATAACTTAACATAAAATATTAAAAAGCAGAAACAGATTTATTTGTCTTATTTCATTTTACTTTGTCTTAATTCCTCACTGGAACCAGAGCTGCTGCAACAATAGTGGCCCCATGCGAGTTGCTGGATTGCAGCTCCTGACTGCAGAGCCTCTTCCTGTGCTTTACCCGAGCAATGATGGGGGCAAGCCCAAAGCTTAGGGGAAGCATTCAGGGATAGACAGATGATGGCTTTCTCACTGCTGAATAGTCAGAGGTGAGAAATTCACTGTGTCCCATCTGGAGCTGTGATGGAAAGGGAGGTATTAGGGTTTTATGGGCACTCTCTCCATACTACACTCGACCAGCAGGAAGCAGCTGCTCGCTGTCTCCCATAGCAGAGAATGAGCAATGAAGCCACGTTCAATACCAGCGGTGCCCCACAGAGCAGGGCTTAAACTCGCCCTCTCTGAAGTCAATGCATCCACCCTCACTGACTGCTACAGTGCACTCACCTCATGGGGTTTAATTCTCTCTTTAGGTCCACGACCTCATGTCAACACTCCAGGTGATGTAAATCTTTGGGTTTCAAACATATAACCCAAAAAGTAGCTTGCTTTTTCCTTTTGTATCCAGTTTTGTTGCACTCTGGAGCGATCTTTCCCCAGTAACTATTTTTCTTCTGTCTTCCCATATGGGAGAATATAAAGAGATAACACAAAGGACAGAGATTATACAGATAGAATTTATACAGATATAGAATTTATATGTTTACTTAGATGCAGCTATATATAAACACATATTTGTATATTTTTTATCTACGAATATATACATATATGCATAAGTACACTCTTTTTCTACGAGATGTAGAGCAGAAGCAAATTTATCAAGCCAGCTGGAAGAGAGAAGGCAGGAGGAGGGTGATACGACACCCCGAGCTGCCTCGGCTCTCCCGCCTGCTCTCAGCCCCCCTGCCCGCTCCCGGCTTTTTGAGGATGCGACAAGTCGCAGTGCCAGAGCGCAGCACTCTCGGAGGGCGCGTCCCTCCCCAACCAACTCCGTCCAATCAGGGCGCTGGGGGAGGGATGCTCGGGGCAGGGATGTGGGGTTGCCAAGCGACAGCAGCGTCCCCGTGTCCCGTCCCCTCCCCGACCCTCCTTCCGTGTCCTCCCCCCGGGACCGGACTGTGCTCCTGCCCGCGCTGCCGGCGCCGTTAAACAGCCGAGGGGAACGCCGCGCCCGCAGCCCCGCAGCATGGGGACAAGCGGCTCGCCTCTGTCCGAGGGCTGTCTGCCACAGCCCTGCTCCCGGCCGTGCCAAGAGCAATAGCCAGCTTCAAAGTTAGAGCTAGGAACGCAGTAAAACGAATAAACGGTAGGAATCAGCCTCAGCCAGCCCCGCCGCCCAGCGCCGGCTGCAGAGCTATCACCCGCCCCGAGTGTCGGGAGAGGCGGTCTGCAAATTGCCATCCGGCTCTCGCTCCTTGTCTTTGCAACTCTAGGTCGCCTCCTAATTTAAAGCTTTGCACCAAACCCCTTTGCCCGGAAAGGAGAGGAAATCTAGAAAGATGCCAGACTGCGAAAGGGGACCCCAAGTGACAGAGCTCGTAGCAGGCGCTGCCTGGCCAAGGAGAGCCAAAGTTGCTCAGAGGAACGGGAAGTGGGTGCTCCAGGGAAGAGGGGAAGGGAAGGGGATCATTGCTTGGTGATCGCGGTTTCTCCCTTCCCATTGTCCCCTTCTCCTCCTCCCAGCCTTACTCCTGACCGCTTAGGAGGCCTTGATGAGTTTCCATCGGGATTCGATCCAAGGTGGGGGGGGAGAAAGCGTGACGGTTCCCAGAGGAAGCAGCTCACACAAGTTTGAGGGGTGAGACTCCCCGGTGGATGCTTAACGAGCACATCGGGAGGCCCGCGATGCCCGGGAGCAGCTGGAAACCCTCGCTGGGACCTGACTTCATTGCACGGTAAGGAGCTGGGCACTGGCATCTTGCATCCTGGTCCCTGCATCCCACATCCCGGTCAATGCATCCTGCGTCTCGGATCTATGCATCCCGGTCATTACATCCCTGCATCCCGCATCCCAGCCCTCGCATCCCACACCCTGCAGCCTTGATCCCTGCATCCCGGGTCCCTGCAACCCGCATCCCTCATCCTGCACTCCCAAGGAGATGCAGCTGCTGCCCAGGTGATTGCAGGTTGTGCTGTCGGGGAAAAAGTTTAGACTGGTGGTTTGCAAAAAGGTTTGCTGACAGAAGTCAGGGGCCAGGAGAGTGGGACGGGGGGGGCACGGATTTTCACACCTGCACAGGGCAGGTAGAGTGCAGAAGGACCCCCACAGTCAGCAGCTGGGGACGGGGGGGTTGGGGGGCAGTGAGGAGGGGGCGGGCAGAAAGGGGATGGTTCCCCTAGGGCAAAGCAGCTGTACGCAGATGTTGCCCAGAGGTTCCTGCTCCCGCAGAGGCAGGCTTTGGGGTGAATGGAGGAGAATTTAAGCCTGCTGCCCTCTACCCTTCCTTAAACTGGGGTGGAAAGTGCAAAGCCAGCAGCTGGGAGAGCCGTGCTGGGTACCCAGCTCATCTCCCCGGATCTGCTGCTGGGAGTAAGGGGGGAGAGGTGGGGAACGTTAAAGAAACTGGAAGTGCTTTGCTCCTCCTGAGGTATCTCCCCTACAGGGACCTGGCTCACTCCAGGATCTTAAAATTGGATGGCTTCAGAAAGAAAGGAGAAATTAGCAGGGATGATAGAGCCAATGTAAACTCTCCCTCATATTTGCCTGTATATCTGTCTGTCCATGTGAGTATGCACCCAGCTGTATAGGTATATGTGTGTGCTTATAGAGTTCTTTGTGCCTGTGTATGTGCCTTGGCTGTGTTACTATGTCTCTGGGTGTGTATCTCTGTGCTTGTGTTTGCTTGGATGCATATAGATATATTATATGTACAGATTTATAGGAATGTGTCTTTATTCCTAGACAGTGTTTATCTTACTCTGTGTGTAGAACTAGAGGTGTGTGGGTACATATCTTTCATTTGTGTGTGTGAGGCACACATATCTCCTGAGATACACATGTGGGTGTGAGAAAGTGTATCTCTATGCCGGTCTGTAGGTAGGATTTGGGGTGTGTTTCGGATTTTGGGGACTTTCCTCCCCAGTTTATCATAGTGTTTCCATGGATTGCTTTACACATACATCCCTGTATTTCAGCAGTCTTGATAAAAAAGAAGCAATGCTTGAAAAGCTAGGCATTTTACTGATACTGCATTGAACTGAACTAAAGATTTGCTGGTAGCTCGTGAGTTCTTAATTTTTTTCTTGGTTTATGCCACCTGCTGAAATTTGCCTTAATTCATTTTTGAAATAATTCAGCTTTAAAAAAATCTCAGTTGGAAGACTGAAACAGAACAGCCTATTTCAGCTTGCATAAGTATATGTCTCGGGTTGATTAAAAATGCATGAAAACAATTTGAAAAACACACAACCCACCTGATCAAATATATCTTTTAGGAAAATGACTTTTCTCATTTTCTTCAAACACATCTAAATCATTATGACTTCTTCTGCTGTTGTTTATGTTGTTAAATGCAAGTATTACAGAAAATTTTAAAAAATGTAACTTCCGCAGTTACATTGGGGAAAATCACACATTAAGCTACTTTTATTCACAATTAAGGTAACAGGAAAATTGCACTTTCCTAGTGTTCACTTTTTGAGGGAAATCAGAAATTATCCACGCAAATCCTTTGTAATAAACTGATTACTTGAAATGCAGTTCAAGCTAATTTGTCCTCTGCTAGAATATTTCATACTTTAATTTTTCTGGCTTTTTTTTTTTTTTTTAATAATGATGTTGTCTACTGCTACTCTCATTATTTCTGGAGACTTGCATTATATATATAAAATATAAAACACACTTCAAAATAGACAATCTACCCACTGCTTTACTGTTCTGTAACTTAAACCCAAGCAAATTGGCATTGGTATCAAGTACATTAAAACAAGACTTTTGTCCCAGAGCTGAAATGCTTTTCTAATCACTGTTGATGTTTGTCTGGCTTACTTGTGCTGATGACCTACTTATAAGCTCCTACAAATAAAGTTTTTTAGGCAAACGTTGACACCTTGTCTAGGCATAAGATTCTAATTTTATCATTGAAAGAGTGAAGATAAAGTGAAATGCAGGGGTAAAGTATCTTTTTGGATTCACTTAATGTTTTTATACCTAATTGAATTGTGATGATTCAAAGTACTAAATCAGACTGGAAAGCCAAAAGAAAATAAATGCGTTACAAATAGTCGTATCATTCAGTTCAGTTGTCTGCATTTCATAAGTGACGCTGAATTTGGAAATGAAGAAAGTGTAAGGAGATGTACTGGCATTTAAAGAAAGAGCTGTTGGGATGTTTTGTGCAAACACAACTCTTCCATGGAAGTGTCCTACAGAACCTAAATTATTCTGAAGTTCACAGAGTCCCATATAGAATACTATAAGATCTGAATGACCTGTTTCTCATGTAATTTATTCTGGGGTCAAATTGCATTTTTGCCTTTAAACCTGGTGGGCTAAATTCTCTGTTGGTCTAGAATAAGGGGGCATTATGAAGTGTATACCCACTGAGAATCTGGTTTAGCAGTGTGATGTGAGAATCCAACCTGAAGGTTTTACAGGGTGTGAGATCCTCTCTATGAGGCTGTTGAACTTGCCAACAGTGTCCTGAAGAAGGGACTTCACACTGTTCAGGTTTTGAATGTTGTTTCCAAAGCCATATATAATGTTTATCGGGATTTATGCACCTGTTTTCTTATATAGTTATTGATCAGTTGATATGTATTTTTCTGGTTGATAAAATGCTAGGTGTGCCATCACTCTCAGGATGCCACAGAATACCAGAGATGTTTGACACACTCCAGGATCAGACAGTATTACTGTTTGTGTGTGAATATGTATAACTACACTAAGCTACATAAGCTTTTGTGAAGAAGATCATGTAGTGTTGACTGGCTTTTTTTTTCTGCTCATTGATATAAAACTGACAGCTAGTTTAAAGCTTAATCAAGAACTTAGCACAGGTCAGAGAGTTAAAGAGAAAATTGTCTTCTTGCTCTCTACCAGTGTGGAGGATACGGTTGTGCTTCAATCCCTGCATGGGTTACATTTGCAATATAGAGGTGTCTACAGCCAACGAGAAGGGGTGACCAGAAGGATGTTCAATCACCTTTCCCCACACCCAGAGCTGAATGTCCCAGCACAGCTGTGATGGACTTGGACTCCAAAGGTGACAGGGAAGGAGCATAGTCTTTGACTAGTACCATCTTCCTAAATCTCTGCCTGTGACTCTTCCTGGCTGTGAACTTAATAAGGCAAACTTTCACTGTGATAGTTTAGCCCTAAACTGGCAGAAAAATCTGGGACACATTTCATTTTATGAAAATACAGATTGGCTTGAAAATCATGAGTTTATTTTAGTGGTAGGAGTAAAATGAGGAAAAAAATAGGAATTCCTTCTGGTTACAACTGTGTCTGGAATAGCCTCATTGTAATTGTCAAATATTTCCACTGAGACAAAAACATAGGTCATTGTTAGAAGTGTTTTAAGTGTTACAGGTTAGTCCGATCGGTTCTTTTTTTCAGGTAAACCCAGAATCCAGTGTGTGACCTAAATCAATTTGCTGGCTTCTCTGTTGTCTTATGAGGGTTTTGGACATTTTATTTCAGGGATGTTCCGTTTTTCAAAAATATTGCAAGGAATATATTGTCTTGTTTTTAGCTGTCTTTCCAAAGCAATGCAGTAGATTTTCATAACGGGTAAATCATTATGAATATATTAAAGTCAAAAAGAAGATAATTTACTAGAGCTATAGCAAATTACACAAAAACAAGGCTGTAGAACTATATTGCTTTTATCTCATATTAGCCCTCTCAAATATAAAATTTTGTAGTTGGAACTATTATCATGTTATTGTTCATAGCTATACTGAGATTACAGGAGCATTTATGTAGTTAGCAATTGTACAGCTTATACAGGAACATATAAGCTCCTCATGTAAATCACTACATTGTCTCAAAAACCTAAGTAGTAGTATACAGCTTTTGCAAACCTTCTAAGATCCAACTTATCTGCATGCAAAGGCATGGTCTTGACTCCAGTTACTTGGGCATCTTCCTTCAGGGTCCTTGAAGTCTAGAAAGTGGCTTGACCTTGATAGTACTGGTATTCCTGACCTTGAAATCCTTTTCCCAGCACATCCAAAGGGATACAGGATTGTAGCTAAGTAAATGAACTACGTTAAATATGCATCAAGCAAGGTGTATACAGAGAGACTGTTTGATGAACATTTCATGGATGAAATGGGAACTTGGAGCAGACTTTTGGTGGATGCTGCAAGACCTTGAAAGTCTCTAGTAGAAACATGAGTAAAGAAGAAAAAACATGGTGAAGGAAAAAAAAAAAAAAAGGTTGAGGCAAATAGATGTGTAGGAGACAAAATGGAAAAAAATAAAGAGAAGAAAATAGAAAATAGTTTGGTGGGAAAGGAACGAAAGAGTAGTAGACATTCAGATGAGTAATCAAGCTGGAAGAAAAGTAAATGGAATGGTAAGTCAGTTGTCGGATAAAGCCATTATAAAACAAATGAAGGTGGTGAAGAAGACACTCATTAAAAAGATTAGACATTATCTTGTGATCCAACTAGAAGGGCAAAAATATTGCACATTATAGAAGTGGTAACTGCAAAATTTAGTCAGGTGAAGAACTGCATTCAGGCATACTGACTAAGGAAGGGAACAGCATCAGAGATGAGCTAGTAGAGAAAATGTCATAGAGTTGATTTTTTTCCATTGTAATTTGAAGTAATAAGAAATATAAAGAAGATAGGTGGAGGGGTGGAATGTAAGAGAATTTCAAAGTTCATTGTCACCAAGACGTCTTCCTAGGTATTGGCATACAGTGAGTACACACCAACATGTTATGCATATGTTTGAGAAAAGAAGGGAGGGAAAACTGGTAATCATGAATGGGCTTCAGGTAAAATCCAGAGACAGTACAGTAAAAACAAAGGAGGAAGAAGCAGATTGATGGGGTCTCTGAGGAAGTCAATGGAGAGATTGTCATATTCCAGACAAAAACCAAGCAAGTGCACACAATGAGGAATGAAGTCAAAAACTCAGTAGGTGACCACAAAGCCAGCAAATTCACAGGTCAGAACTGTATTAGCAGAATTAGTGTGTTAAAAGGAAGGTATTCTTGGGAAGAAGGATGAATATGTTAGCTTAGAGTACCCCTTAAGGAACAGGGCATCTGCAAGGAGGGATGCTGAGACAGGGAGGTAGAATATGCAGGTGAGAAAAAACAAGACTGCTCTTGAGGAAATAAGGGGTTCTTGAGGAGAGGACAAAGGGTAGAATAAAATAGGGAAGGACAACGAAAGGTTTGGGAGTGAGATGAAGTCAGAGACAAAGCACTGACTGCCAAAAAAAAAAAGGAAAGAGAAGCAGAGGGTGTGGGTGGTACAGGGAAGTCACCTCCCATTGGTAAAGAGGAGGAGGCTGGGCTTGGGCTAACTGGGAGGAAGGAGCTGAAGGGAACCTGAAAACTATGAAAAACCTTTAAAACCTTTATCTGGAAGATGACAGACTGGTGTAAAACAGGGTAAAAACAAAGTGTGCAGGACATAGTGAGTGCACCCTCAGCCAAGAAATGTAGTAAGACTCATACATCGGCTTCCATTCCCATGGAAAGCTCCACTGATGAGTCCACACTCAAATCAGAGAGAATTTTTGTGTAAGTTAAATGCTCTGTCTGAAGAGGTTAACATAACTGCATAATCTAGGACTTTGAAAAGCCTCAGCCCCCCTGATTTATGGTGGATGGCCCTCAAAAGCATGTGTTGTAAGGCTGACTGAGATACTGCCATGCAGTCTGTGAACAAGGATGCCACAGGCAGTTTGTTGAATCTGAGATCTGGCAGTGCTGGGGCTCTTCTCTGGAACTAGCCCTACAAAGAGTCTGGCTGAGACAAGTGGCCAACAAAGGGCTGCCTGATTGTATGGTGCAACTCCATAAACCTCTTCCAGCAAAAGTAGTGTGTCAGAAGGCAAATCTAGCACTTTGGGACATCAGTGGTTGGCAACAGTCATTGAATACCCATGAAGTATAAGATGGGACACCATTTGAAAAGGGCTTGAAAATCTTATAAAACACAGTTTCATCCCTAAATTCCTAAAATTAATCCCAAAATTCATTCATAAAATTTTTCATTCCTAAAAATCTCCAAATATTGATTCATCGGTGATGGAGCTCCCCTCTCCACTGACATGTAACATCAGGGCTGAAATGGTGTAGGAGCATCCAGGCAACCCCAGTCCTCTGCTATGGGAATAAAGGGATATTGCAGGCTACATACTCTCCTCCTCTCTGATGAGGAATGGAGACCTATAGAAAGACAATCTGTTTTCTCAGGTGCTCCTAGACTGTTCTTGACCTTGTTGACCTTGGCTATCTCATGTAGGGTACGGAATTGCAGTTCTTGACCATTTCAATGTACAGCTCATGACATTAGGATTGTTCTCTTTTTTTATATAACATGGCTGTGATTAAGGTCCCTTCGATCCCATACTGACTCCAGCTTCTATGTGGATGCCTTCCTGATGGGAGACTTGCAGCTGTGCTTTAGTGAACATGTCTACATGCACTTTTTATAGGAGATCTCTGGCTGAGCTGTTTTTTGATCTGGTACTTACTTCCCAGCAATTTCTGTGTTGTTCCATAATTATTATGTATTTATATTATTATTTTAATCTCATTCACAGGGGTTGCATCATGCAGTAAAGACATTATTACCAAAGCATTATAAGACATTGCTATGCTGGTGTTTGAAAATGCTACATTACATTTGTGATGCTTAGCATAAATCGGCTGCCCTGCTGTTAAAATCACATAGCCAAACATATCTGATAAAATTCAAGAAGCAAATTTGGGGGATTTTTCCAGAACTCAAAGAATTTTTTTTTTTCCTCACTTCTGTGTATTTTCATCAGAAGAGAAAACAGAGAAACAGAGAAAAGGACAGAGACAAAGAGAAAGATAAAGATATTGTGCTATAAGACATGTAGAGTCCAGTTCTGAGGTGTTAAAACACTTTGGTTCCTGGGTGAGCTCACATGGTCAAGAAATGACAAAAATTATCTATATCTTCAAGGATGTTTAAATTTTTTTTTTATGCAAAAATATAATTGGTTTTGTCTTGACAAGGAAGTTTTCAAAAGCCTGATTATCATTTTGGTGAGATTATATATTTCATTGAGTGTCACTAGTTGAGAATATGGCCATAGAATTTCTGGCTTTTTATCACAGATTTTTAATGACGTTCTTACTAATGTTCCATCATTCAGAAAGATATCATCACTGTATGCCAACTAACACTGAGTTTGGTTTAATGGTAAAAGATTCCAGGTGTTTCTCTAGACAACAGATGAAAGATCTTGTTTTTGCCTGCTAGCAGATTTATTTTGACAGTACTTAATTTTTGTCCTTGTAGAATGTGGAAAGGAAAAAAACCAACAAACAAAACACAAATCCAAAACATGGGACATCACTGTAGCAATATTGGATTAAACTTCAGCAAATTTGTGTGCAAATGATACTTTACAATGCTGTTCTGTACAGCACATTATATGCATAGACATAAGGGTCTACTTTTCCTATTTTGAAATACTTGTCCACAAAATGCTACCTCAGAATGACATTTTATGAGAAAATTTACAAAGTTTGTAGGAATCTTCTTAGCATTTTTTCCCAAACAGTGTAAGAATGCACTGAAGTACACTTGGCAAATCTGGCTAGTGACTGTTTTCAGTGTATCCCCTTGGGGTCTCTTGATTGTGTTTGCTCACTTTCTTCCTTAGAACCACCAGGGTTTTGGAAGAGCTCTGACAATAACTGACAATGAGATCAACAGACAATGCATCTTCTTGAAAAGGTTCAACCCCATCCTACATGGCACTGATATACAAGACTGACTTACCAAGGGTAGCAATTGTCTGTGTAGGAATGGTGGATCAACACTGAAATCTGTTTCAGCCAAATATTCTCAAATCATCTAGCACACACTTCTTAATCTTACCATAATTACAGGATACATTTACCTTGAAAAAAGAGTGTTTTCTTCATAACCAAGGAATAAGATGTCTGTATTGGGGTCTTGAAAGAAGAACAAAAATGACCACTGTTCTGGCAAAACCAACATGCAGCCCATGTCCTTTTTCATCCATTCACTTGTCAGTGTGACTGTCAAGAAGGATGTATTTACATATAGCTAATCCTGCAGTCGATTCATTAAGATGATTTTATGAGTGAAAAGGGAAGATGACCTAATGGGGTAGCTCCAGGAATACAAATAAGGTGAGATAACTTTCAGGGAATAATAATTTTGCTCTCTGAAGTGGACTTTAAATCTCCAAGAAGAGAATAGCCCTGCTTAAAACAACCTTTTCTTCTTCTCTCAGAAGTGATCTCCGATTAATTGTGCAGTTTAGCTGAACTTCGCTTTCCTTCGTATCCTAGGAGAAAAGCTCTGACAGACTGGGAATTTTAACTTGTTTGTAATGTAAACTCAGTATACTGGTGGTGCTTTTTAACACTCCAGAAACTGTTTGGGAGGAAAAAGAAATAAATAAAAAAGCTTTGATCCTCTAAGCAAACAAAGAGGGGAGAAGGAGGCTAAAAGAACCATCATTTGTGAAAGGCAGAGAAGGAAAATGTGGGAAAGGTGTCTTTATTTTAACAGTTTCAGAGACTATTTGAAAGACTATTGAAATAACAGGCACTTCAACAGCATTAGAGTCCTCTGATGAACAGGGAAAGATTGACTTGTTTTTTATTATTTCATTGACATTTTCAAGATTTCTAAGGATTGCTCAGTGATCTGACCAAGGTTTTTTCCCAGAAGGAGATATCCAGGATAAAACTTTGAGATTAATGTTAAACCCTCAGTATACAGCACAGATAAACATATTCCTAGTGACATTATTTGGTATGAAGAAAGGAAGAAGAGTCTAGTCTGGAAGAAACACCAGGACATGGGAGATGACTTTAAGCCCAGGTTACTTGACCAAAGGGTGAAATGTAAATTGGAGCATCCAGTTGTAGTAGCAGGGAGTGGTGTGAGCCAGCAATGCCCTGTTGTCTGCTTATCTGTGGGAGACATTCCTGCTCCCTAAAATGTCACTGTTCAAGGTATTTTGGCCAGTAGGTTGGAAGGTGGAGCCACACATTCTTTTCAACAAGTTTGTCTATTCCTCATTCACCAGTTTTAAGGAAGGAAGCAGACAAATAGCTCTGTTTAGACCTAGATACCTTAAGTCAATGCTCAGGGAATGTCTACAGAGAATAATAGGGTTTCTTAGTCCCTGTGATATCCTGGAAAGGGCACAAGGTCCCAATTAAAACTTATCCTGAAAGGGTGCAGTATTAGCCAATAGGGTAAAAATGGAAAGAAAGAGGCCTTTTTTTATGTAAGCTTCTTAATTTTCAAAGATTGTACACAATGTTCCATTTTCCTCTATGGAGCACTTATAGTTCCATAGATAATGACAAGAGTAAGGACTTCATCTGATGCATCTCCCCCTCCAAAGACAGTATAAACTATCTCTAAGTCTTCATTAACCAGTACTTGTGGAATTACTCCCTTGAAATCTGCAACAACAGAGATTTCACAGCCTCCTGTAACAGTGCATGCCTGTGCTGCACTGTTCTTATGGACAGAAGGTCTGCAGAATTTTAACTGAATCCCTTTTTTTTCAACCAAGCCTATCAGCCTTGTCCTCTCTGCTATGGAAATTGGAAACAATTTAGAACTTTCCATTGTAGCCTTTTATATAGAAAAGGGATTAGATTTTTGGCTTTTAAACATTCATTTATGTAATGATCCCCTCAGCCATCTCCTCTTGACTCCATGAAATAACTGCCTTTCTTTTAGACGTGTTTTTTTTAGAATCTTGTTATCCTTGCTGTTTTCCTTTGGACCTTCTCCAGTTGTCCATTTGGACCTGTACCCAAAAGCTGAGTAAAGACAATGAATGGTTTGACTTCTCTTGTCTTGAATACAACATCCCTCAAAGAAATCCTTTGTGCCATTTCTTTGTTCTGTGCTTCAAGCTGCCCTCCAACCAGCATTTTACCCAAAGAGCCCTCAGGAGCCTCACAGAACCATACTGATGCCCTTGTCCCATCACCTTCCAATTTGCTGCACTTTTCCTTGACTGCTCCTGGTCATTTCTAGTTTGAAAACCCATGCAACTCCAACCAAACAACTGTCAGCTCTCACATCCACACTCACATTTCAGAAGAAAATTTCTTAGGTAGTTTGAATAACCTGTTGTTTTGTCTTTGCCAAAGAGATCTATATGGGCGATGGCTTCTGTTGGTTCAATCATCACTAAACAGAGGGATGCTTAACTGCTGCAGTGTCTAGTATGTATCATAGTTAGCAGGAAACATGTTTAACATGTTGAATATGAAGTGACTATCCACTAACTCCAGGTAGCAGCCTGATTGTCCACAAGTCAGAGAAAAGCTCCCTGGGAGCATTTGTAGAAGGGAAGCTTCTGGGCCAACTCCAAGCATAAAATATACCAGTGAATATCACAGACCTGAGTGATGGATCCAAATGTGGGATTGGTATTCACTTGGGTACTCTAGCCACAGGTCCATGAAAAGGCAGAAGCTGCTCATGCTTTCAGGATCATAACTGCAGAGCAATGCATCAGGAAGTCTCGGATGAGAAGTTTGACTTTGCTGCTGGCAAACTCACACAGAGTTCATCTGCATTAAGCCTGATGAATGTGGGAGTAGTAAAAGTCCAGAATTTTATGCCCCCAGACACAATATCTGCCACTCTTGTTTAATTTCTCTTCTTTTATTAAGACTCAAAATTTTTCCCTGGCCAGACTAGAACATATTCCAAACTGGCTAGGACACGGATAAATCAGAGGGATCCTAATGGAGCTGCCATAGGTACTTGTCCCAAAGTTTCCTTAGAGAACTCTTTGCAGCTGTTCATGAATAAGAGAGTAGCAATTCTACCCCCCAAAAAACAAAGCCTCAGAAAGCAAGAAAAAAGTAAAAAGCATTCACACATGTATCTGCAGCAATTCATGGAGCAGCTTACCATCACAACACAAAAATGTTCCTTCTTGCCTTCAAACTAATCAACATGATGCTTTAATATATCTCAGTAAATTAAAACATATACAGTCCATCTCATTATCTCCCGAACATTAACTTCCAAGCCTTGAATACCCACTGAACAGATAAGCAGCAACTCTGAAGATTTAGCTGGCCTGACTCTACCAGAGTACAAGCCATCACTACACATGAGAGCAGTCCCTTTCCTCTACTCTCTCTCTGATTTGGCCACACTGGGCCTGCTATATAAACACTACTTGGATGCACTAAGTGAAGAGGAAAGTTGGTCTCCATGTGAGAACTTTTTTACAATCTAGGATGCAAAGACGCAGGGGGAGGATATTCAGGAAACCAGTGGGATGTAGCTTGATGCTTTTTCCTTCCACTGGTAATACATGGAATCAAAGTTTAGTAATCACAAATACTCATCTAATTTATTGTCTCTTGAACCTTTATCATGCTAAGTAACTTAAGTACCTAAGATACACTGTCTGATCATGATCAGCAGAGCTTCTCATTGTAATGCTACTTATTGGATGATCAACAGTCTGTTCACAAGACCTTCCATGTAAAGAGTTATCTCGATTTAATCAACAGTAGTAATCTCAATCCTTTTCAGAGTGCTGCAATTTTTTTTGCAACACATTTTTTAAATCACCAAGTAATAGATGCTCTAGCATGTCTCATTTTTGTCCACTCCCATTTATAACAAGGTTTCCATGTCAATTATTACAATGTAATGCTAATATGACTAGTTTCAAAAACAAAAGCACATTTGGAATCATCCATGTTTATCTTTAGAGAGTAAGAGTTGCAAAAATGAATGGATTGAGGGGGATTAAACACCAGGGTAATTGTTCATTAAGCAGGCTAAGACCAATTAAGTTTGCTAATCCATTTAATATTTTTTCTATTTGTTTCCATTGTTGTTCCTGCCAAAATTTTTTGCATGCATTAATTCACCTATGTTTATTAATTAATAAAGGAATTCACTTGAAATGCAGGTCTTGAATCCTATAGTCATTTCTAAAGCAAAACTTCTATGACAGCAGTAGCAGAAAGGCTTCAAGATGTGACTGGAACTCTCTGTACTGCTCTTGTCCTAAAATAAAACTTAAACTCTTTCAATAAGATTAATGTGAATGCATTCTCTGTCTGTATTGATTCCAGATACTCTCCATGTTTAATTAAGACATATTGTTCTGCAAAATCATGCATAGTCCAATGTGGTGTTCTATGAAAGAGACCCTGATTGTACCTGACCCAAAAGAATTGTTCTAAAATTGATTGCTGATTGCTGAACACTATTGTGCATTAATTTTTACATTATTTTGATGTGTAATTGACCATCTTTTTGCCAGATAAGTAGAGGACAGAGAGTTACTGATAGCTAACTTGATTATCATGTTTTCCAAGTTCCAGAAAGCAATGTTTTGTTTTCAGAGCAGCTACTCTTCAGTATTGCCAGATTCTGGTTCAAAAAAAAAAAAAAAAAAACAAAACCCTTGAAGGAAAGAATGTGATTCTGTGAACACTCACCATAAAATTATTCACATAGGTATTACCACAAATATGGGAAGATGAGCAACAGGACAGTTAGCAGTTCAACGGCAATACAGAAGGTCAGAAGCAATGCATGACAACACCACAGCATCGGATTGTTGTGAAAAATTGAGATTTCATATGAGGATTAATAAATAGGAATATTATCTGAAATACATAGAACGTAAACATTATTCTGTACTCAAAAATAGTGGGGACACATTTGTAGTATGGTGCCCAGTTTTGAGCATTATGTTTTAGGAACATAATAGAAATCATTGAGAAAGAGTCCAGAAGATATCAACAACAAGAATTAGAGATGTCGAAAAATGGATTTATCACAGGTAAGTAACAGACTTAAATTGTAACACAGAAGACCAGACCTCAGGAAAAGCTTTTAATGGAAAGGAGAATGAAATAACAGAATAAACTGCGGGGAGGTCTAGGAATCACCAAAGATAGGAACAAGGTAGCCAATGCATGAATTAGGTAAGACATAAGGCAAGTTGATCCTGATTTGGGTAATAGCAAAGGCAGATAAAGATCTTTCAGAGTCCCTTCCAACTCTCTTATTCTCTAAGTGATCTAAACATCACCCAAGGTTCCTACCCTAGGACTGTACAACATAACACTCCATATTGCAAAGACCTACTTCCCTAGGAGGCAACTGAGACATCTGCCAGCAAAGCGGAGCTTCCACTGCTCCCTTTGTGAAGTGTGGCAGAGACAGTAAGAGCAGAGACCAAGATGCTTCTCTTGGGGAAGAGGGGAAAAAATGGACAAATTTCAGGAGGAAACAAAGTTGTCCTGCAAAACATGTAGAGCAGATCATGTGTGTGTGCAGGGAGAGAATGTGTGACAAGTCTCTGCTTAATTCACAAACAGATTTTTATGTGTGTCTATTCAGTCTCTGCTTTAAGAGTAGGAGCATGCTGCATTGTCTTCAGTGCAGATGATGATATATTCTGGCATGTAAAGACCATTAGCAGTCATACCTCTCACTGCAGGAACTGTGCAGAAGTGTATTTGCGTATAAAATCCAACATTAAATAAGCTCTAATATTAGGACATCAGAGAAACAAGAAATCAAGGAACGACATGATTTGTACTGTCAACTTCAAAATCTGCTCTCCATGTTCATAGGCTTCAAGGCCCTCATGTGTAGGCAATATGCTATATAAGATTCTAAAGTAATGTATGTTTTTGGAATATTTGCATAAGGAAATGAATGCAGTAAATCTATTGGTGTCATCAATGCAGAACTACTGTAACTCTAATGCTTTCTGCACTGCAGTGATGATTATGAAACTAGTAGGTATTTTATGTTATTAACGTAAGGCGTCATCTTTAATAAATACTCATAAAACACATTGGCAAAAAAATAAACTGCAGAAGTAAGAAGTTTGTGATATGTTCCCTACCATAGGCAAATTGTTAACACTGTTACCTAGTAATTATTTAGTCAAAAGTATATTTAAAGAAAATCTGAAATAACTGAGAGATTTCAGTTGTTAGAATTGAGGACCCTATCGTCATGTTAATTACTGAAGCAGAGTGAGAGTATATTTTTTTAATAAAAGTGTGAGACAGTATTGAAATTCAGATAACTCCTTGGAGGTTTTATGGCTCACACAAAATGCAAAGAAATTCAGAGAGATGATTTTTCAAAATTAATAACTCTTTTTTAAAGAGAGAAAAAGAATTATATGTCATCTTCTAAAAGGACATAATGTTTTGTCCTGATTTTGTGAAAAAAAATGTATTATTCATATCATTGATAGAAAAGATATTTAGCCTAAATTACACTCTTTCTACCTTGAAATTTTTCTTCCATTCAAAAATTACTGTATCTTTCATCATTCAAGGCCACTCTGCATTGACCCTGGAGAATACTGAAATATTCCTTTTATCCATTCTAAATCAGGTGAATAATAAAAATACATTGATTTGTCATACAGTGTAAATAGTTCACATATAGATAAAAATGTAATTCAAGATCCAGTGGGTCAAGTCCTAGACTGTGATAAATTAGCAACGAAGTCAACAAAGCTGCTCTGTGTTACACCACCTGGCAATGCTGTTTAATTTGTCAGGTGTACTGCACTTCAATCATTTAACAGCTTCAAGAGATCAATAAGGTCTGCAGTTTCAGGTTTTCAAATGTCAGCCTGCTTGCTTCCCGTATGCTTACTCAAAAAGTAGAGAGGACTTTGCAGCAAAATCGTTACGTTGCAATAAAGTATTACCTTCAGGAATGCTCGTTAGCCTGTCTGACTGAGACTGGATTGACTCTGGACTTGGTTGTTACCAGTGGGAAGATGCTGAGGAGTTGATGGCAGGAGAACATGGGTCATGAACATGTTATACCAGTCCCTCAACTACAGTAAATCAATGTCACTGCACTGCTGCCAGCTCCAAGGACAGAGACAGCTTGTAAATATGAGAAATATCAGGGTTGTGCAACATATAAAAGGCTGGGAGAGACAACAGGAGGTCCTTTTGTCTATTTCCTTCCCCAAAGCAGAGTCAGGATTATTTTATCATTTCTGAAAAAAAAAAAATAAATAAAATAAAATAAAATAAAATAAATATATATATTTTTTTTTTCTTGAAAACTTCTAATGGTGTTCACTCCACAGCTTTGCCAGGCGACATGTCCTAATACCATGTTACCTTTATGATCAGAACTTTTTCCCTAGCATCTAGCCTAACATTTCCTTTTGCAGTTGAGCTCATGTCTGCTTTAGCTAACGACTGCAGCTGAAGTTCTCCTTTCATCCCAATTAATTTCTCACCTCCTGAACCTGATGCCACTTTGCTTACAATCTGGTCTAGCCACATCTGTAATGAACCTGAGATTGATGCCGTGATCTGGAAAACTGTGAGTCTCAAGCTGTTCTGCCTGTGATTTCCTAGTCTTCTGAAAGTGGTCCACTTCTCAGTCTGAGACAGCGTCCAGTCTGCTGAACTGGCCATCAAGCCACTAAACATTTATTGTCACCGGAAAGACTCAAAGTAATGCCTGTGGAACAACTAGAGCCCTAAGACTATTTTTTTATTTGTCACCTATTACAGTGACATTTTTTATTATAAGATATTTTAACCAAGACATGGTTTAGACTGTGCAGTGAATTTGGTGTGTTCCAAAGGAAAACATTTCTTTCTGTTTTCAGCACAACATCATCAGTGGGACAATGTTTCCTTTCTAAGTTGTAGTACCAAATAATCTTCTGCTCCTTAAAGAGATGACAGGCTTCCGTCTGTGAATTGAGTGGTTTTCAATCGGCATTCAATTCTTGTTGCATGATGGTTCCAACTAATGATTAACGTGATTCATTGTCATCTCTTATGCTCATCAAAGAAAATATTTAGATTCTATTAAAGGACTCAGTGTTTTGTAATGGAAATAATGTTATTTTAAAAGAAAACAGAATGTAAGTACAAGGAAGAGCTGTTGCTGGTGAAAAGGTATTGATGAAAAAGGTATTGATAATGGCAGAAGTATCTATTTTTTTCTGGGAATTTTTTCTCTGTCAATGGACTATTCTGCTATGATCAATTAAACCTCCCAGATTGACTTAGATGGTTTAAGGGTCACTGTGCTTCCTAAGTCGATTATTGAAAAGAAAACAAATCAGTTCAAAACCTTTCCTGAATGAACAGTTACTGGTGGCACTCCATCCTCTTTGTCCATTGTTCTTCACTAGGGCTTGGTCTTATCTGTTAAAGCTACCTGGAGGCAGCAGCCTTGGCTAAACCTCAGTCAGGTGGATGCTTCTTCACCAAGGAGATTCACTACAGTATTTTCCTGGCCCATCCTCAGCTTTCACTTTGTGCCAGTGATGCTTCTACTCTTCTGCTGTGAGGGAGGGAAGGGCCTTTGCACTGTCTGGTGGCCAGAGGTATGTGCAGACTTATCCATGCCTGTTGTGCTCATTGCTGGCTGTCCGTCATGATCTAGGGTCTTCCTCTCCTTGTCTCATCCCCCTGTTTCACTGCAGAACCCAGCCACACAGCTTAACGACATCCTTCAGATGCTTCCAAGGTGCTTTCCTCCCTGAAATTTTCTAAGAACCTCTAGACTACAGACAGTTTTTCTACCAAGTTGCTTGCTGCCTCCTTCATCTTCAGGAGCTGGTCTTCTCTAGCTTCTAACACACTTTCTGACTTTTTCAGAATCCCAGCAGAGAAGAATACCTGAAATTATAAATCGGGCTTAATTTTTCAGCCCAGGCACATACGTCTGGAGTAAAACTACAATGTTCCCGAGGGCCTTTGGGCCTGTAGAGAATACAAGAATATCTGGATCTGTGCCTGACACGTAGGCAGTTGTCTCCTCGCTCTTGCCCACAAGCCTCCTGCTGCCTGTAGTGCTGGGAACCTTGTGGCCTGAGCCCTTGGGGTCATGTGTGACTCCAGCCCAACCAAGTGTGAGGAGAGCAACTGTAAAGGCTCAGCTGATTGCACAACTATGCTAATTGTTTTGCCTTTAGGTCCTAACTTTACACCATTTAGTCTCCCGATGAAGTCCTCTCAGTTAACCAAATCATTGCATTTCGTCCCAGGTGCTTCTGGCTTACATCACATAAAAAAGTTTTCTAAGAAAACAAGAAGTCATTTTCACTTCTAATCAAATACATGGTTTTATATTGAAGCCTTCTTCTTGTGATTAATACCAACAGTAAAGGTAATTCTTATTTTGCTTCACATCCCTCATAAAGACCAAAACTGACTTGAATCCCACTCAGATATCTGGAAGAATAAACAGTCTCTCCCCAATTCCTTTTCTGAGAGATCATTTCCCTTTTACCAGGTCAGAAAGAAGTTGTAGACTTTGTGGGAAAACAAAACAAAACAAAAAATGGAGTGCAAATCAGTACACTTTTTACCACTTCTGTGACTTCTTTTGGTCATTTCAATCCACAACCTCATTCTTTTTTCTTTGTGCAACACAAATAAAAGAAACATCTAAGGGTAGAATTTATCTCAGCAGACATACCATGAAAACAGAGACAGCCACAATGAGGTCTACATCTTTAGAAAATCTTCATGATAAAAAGAAAAATAACATTTTTAAAGAGTGATTCAACTGACCTATTTTAGACAACTACTATAGGTAGAGAGAAATGCAAAAAAAAAAAAAAAGTTTTGTTTTGTTTTTCTATAAACTGACTATAAAGGAACCTTTGAATAACCACATTACATGCAGGAACAAATAATCTGGCTATTTGCTTAGAAGGATCTCACCTAAATGTCTAAGGTAGGACTCCAGCAGATCAGGCTCAGTTTTATCTTTGTTTCTTGTGTGACTGAAATTTTAGTCATAATTTGAGTCAGAGCCTGCTCTGTGACTGAACTCAAACAAAATGCCATGTCAACAAAAGAGGAAAATGAGGTGCTGCTGTTTTTTCTCTGGTCTTTGCCAGGTTGTCCTCCCTCATTTATTTGCACAAGAGTCTGCTCTGCACCTCTTTCAAAAAGGAAATCTCTGTGCAACACAAGATCCTCAGGAGGAGGAAGGAAAATATGTTATGTCTGAGACCCTAAGATACCTTCTTTATTATTTGGAGATAAGTTTATCTTGCAAAGGTAATTTTCTTTCCCAGAATTCAAAGTTTGCCTTTCCACCGAGATTTAATTTTTCTACCACATGCAAAAGCAACAACTTGCTTATGTTGATGGGGATTTTTTGCCATCTTAAACCTTTAGAGACGCAAAGTTTCTAAAAACTTGTCACCAAAGGATATTACCGAAAGGATCACTCCATATATGTACTGTTATACCTATGCTTCCCTAAATGTACACTAATGACCTCAGTCAGAGACTAAATATTGAGAGACATGGGCTACAGAGACCTTTGCTTCAACCTAGTGTAAAGGTTCTTAAGTTCTTGGAGCTAAACTGTTAGACTTGAAGTGGGAATTAATCCAGGGAAGTCCTTTTGCTTCTTTGTATCAGAGATCGAGCTGGAAGGTCATTATGGTCCCTATGCCTTTAAAGTCAGTAGATCTGTGAATGTTCTGTTCATAATCTTCAGGGATCACAGAATCATAGAATGTCCTGAGTTGGAAGTGACCCACAAGGATTGAGTCTAACTCCTGTCCCTGCACAGGACAACCCCACAGTTCACACCGTGTGTCTGAGGACATTGTCCAGTCTCTTCTTGAACACTGTCAGGCTTGGGGCTGTGACACCTCCCTGGGGAGCCTGTTCCGGTGCTCCACAATGACAAATTAAAGCTGCACTAAAGTGGGGAAAAAAATACTATTAGAAAACCTGGCAAGCATTCAAGCTCACTGTTCATCTTGATCTTGTTGATTTGAAAGATTTGCATTTCCAACTTTTCTGAAAATATTAAGTTGTTCTTCCAATCATCTCATGGTGTCAACACTTTGGTCCAATATTGAACTATTCAAATATGCAAACTCTTCTCAGTTTACATACCATGCATATGTGAATAACTTACATCTTTGTTATAATAAGGACTGAATCAACAATTTCCTAAGCCAAAAACATAACATTCTTGAACTAAAACACAGTTTCCTGCTCATAAAGCTGAATTAGACTCAGATCTTCTGTGGTTTGAGTGTGGAGGAGGTTATGCTGAACAAATTAAAGCAAATATACTTTCTTCCAAGTGATGCTGTCAGAAAGTAACTTTTGCTAGACTCACAGTTTTTGTGTAGAGGCGTTTTCAAGTATCATAAATACCTGCTCTTTCTCTTCGAGTCAAGAGTTCCTGAGACCTTGAGTCCCCTGATTTCCATTTTGAGCACAGATTCCCTGACAGGGTTCACCAGAGTTTAGTTTAGTTTAAATTCAGTGGCTGTTGGGTTGAGTTATTTTTTTTCCTTTCTTTAGCCTTTGCTGTCTGCTGTTAAAAACTGTCATACATTTGAAGCTCTCTGATAAAAGCCTAGACTTTGCCCCTTCTGCATAAAACAGTGTGAATCTGAGTCGTATAGCCCCCAGGAGTAGATTCTCACGAGTTCCCTCGTGTACTCTTCTTTCCTCCTCAAAGCTACCTTTTCTTTCTCCTCCCATGCTGCACTTTTCAGTGTCTCTCATTCTGAGGTTGGCTCAAGTAGATCTAGGGGACGTCTTTCCTTGGGTTGTCAAAGCTTCCTGGAGATTCCCGTATATAGTAATCTTGCAAAGATTTCCCCATCCGCTCAATTTTCTGCTTTCTAACTAATTGAACTGATTTTAAGCCCCCAAAGACAGAACTATTAACATGATCAGGACAAGGCCATCCATCCTCTGTTAGATGGGTCTTCACTGCAATCAGAGCTAGAATCGTTTCTCTGGTATGATTTGGGTTAATACGGTTCATTCCTTTACATATTCAAATTGTTCTACTTATTAGTTCAAGAAGGTCTTTTTAACTTTGAGTGGTAATAGCAGCAATCACAAGTACATTCCTGTGCTGAACCTCAAGAGGATGCACCATCTACTTTGCTCAGTCCTTTTAACCAGGGTTGCATTTATGCTTTGGGGTTCAGGGATTTTGAGGATTTTTTTCCTCTTTTGACGGCTTTATTTTCTGGTTTAGTATCAAGTGTCTACAGTACCTTCCCCCCACACCCTTCCATCAGTATCTGCTAAGGTGACAGAAGATTACTCACCATACAGGCAGTCACTGGAACTGCACTGGGAACACACACAGACCTTCCCAACTAGTGCTGGTCCCCAGTACTGACCTTTCAGGATGATGCTGCTGCACTGGTGGTTTTTTTATGAGTTGGTTTCCTTCTCTAGGACTGAATTACAAAAACTGGAATTTAGTGTTGGCAAATTCCTGTTGTGTTTTGCTAATGTCTTTAAAGCTGAAAACCTCTCTCCAGAATGAAATGAAGGATCTCCACTGATTTTCAGTGAATAACTTTTGAATTACAATGCCATAAGTATCAGGGAAGCAGACCAAGTTATCCTATTGCAGGATTTGAATTCACAAATCCACCAGCACTAACTTTCTCGTGGTCATAGATGTAGCTAAATAGACTAAGGAGACTGTTTTCCTAGTTAAACCTTTGTTTATGTCTCATCAGGCTGTGTATTTACTGCTTAAATCAGCCAAAATATACTTACAGGACAAGGAAACAACTCTCCTTATGACTCATATATTACTAGGTCCAAACTGTTCTTAAACTGCTCCAGTCCAAAGTTAACATATTTTTAAAATAAATCCCAACTGTCAATGGATGACTAGAGATACAGAACTCGTGTCTAAAAATTATTCAGTTTTAATGTCATGTCATGTTGGAAAAAAAAAAAAAGTGTGATATTAGGCTAGACATTTCATAATACTGGACGTCTGTCTTTGACAAATATGTCATATTCAAGCAAAACAGCTCCAGGAGAATATTAAAGATGTTACTGATCTTTTTAAAAAGAGAAGAGCACAATGAATTGAAAGAGTTAAGGCCATGCTCTTTACAAATACAGATGGACAAGAAGGTAAAGATTATTAAGATGGCATCAAAGACCCTAATTCCATAAGTTTTATCTGTAGCTTGTATCGTACACCTGAGCTCCGTGACTTCAGTGCTCCCTCCATGATTTACTCTAAGATGTGGATTTTGCATAATTGTTCCAGCAGATCATGGGGTTTATCTGGCTATTTAACATTCTTTTTCCTACATGATTTTTGGGTTTGGTTTGGTTCAGTTCTGAGAGTTGAGAAATGCCGTATGTATTAAGCAGAGCAGACAACCTTTGATCTGCAATCCACCTGCTAATTCTCCATTGGATACTCAACAAAAATCCCTTGCAGAGATCTGCCACAGAAACGAACAGCAGCTCAACATGCAGCAAGCGAGGAATACAGACAATGCCGAGGACAAAGCTGGCTGTTGTTTGCTGCTGACAGGCTATTTTTAGCTCACAGACTGTTATTCCACTGAGCAAACTCAAGTCAGGTAAAAGAAAATGCACTTTGCAGGCTCATCTGCATAGAGAGCTGGATCAATCAGAATTCTCAATACCTTTAATGCACTCATATTTTTAACACTTGGCTGGTGATGTTGTGTCTGGCAGATTGCTGTGGCAAATCCAGTAGAAATTCTTCTATAGAGCAGTTATCCTGCTTTATAATTAAATAAAAAAAAATAAATTAAAAAAAATATTTTGTACTATAAAAGATGCTATAATCATCTAAAAACAGCTAGCTAGAAACTTGCAGAGGGCCATGCTACTTTTATATTGTTGAAATAAAAATGGTAATCAGCACTTTCCTAACTGTCTTTTACTGACCCCCTGGCTTCTTTACCCTGTCATGAAGGGCGATGATAAGATTTCAGGTCTCCCATTTCTCAGAGCAAAGGGTCATGATTCATGCACCAGGTTGGAGATTTAGGCCACAGTCTAAATCTCAAATTCCCAGTGATCAATTTAGCAGGTCTGACTTCAGTTCAGCACTTTCTGTGCTACTTTCTTTGGGCAATGACAGTGTCATTGCTGCTGACAGTGTCAGTGACTGTTGCCATCTAGCTTCTCCGCATTTCAGTGTTTCTTGATACAAGTGTAGGTGGTCCTCCATTAACCAGGGTGCTTTCATTAAAAAAAAAAAGGTCGTGGGAATCTTGATCCTTTTTTCTCTTGTGTTGAGTTAAAAAATATTTTTTTTTGTATGAGTGGTTTTCACTCTTTTTTCATCACTAAACCCTTCTTATTTTGCCCTCTGGATGCAGATTCTGCTTTTAGTACATTGTCATTAGGGTTGTTTTTCTCAGAAAAGTAGGTAAGCATGGATATCAGGAAATAAAACCTGAATCCATGCAGATTCACAAAACTGCAGGCAGAAAACTGCCATTTTACTTTTACTGGTAAATAGTATTTTTACAAAAATCAAAATCCTTACCTTAAAAGCAGTATCTGGGCTACCAGATCACACACTGAAAAAACAATGTTTCAGCCAGATTTCTGGCCAAGGCTTTGGAAGAGCAGACAATTATATGGGTTAAGTTTTTTTTCACCTAAGTGCTTTTCCACAGTACTTTATTCTACATTATCCCATTAAAGTGGGATTTTGCACTCTTGGTTCCCTGAGAACACACCCCTAACCCAAGGATTTACCCAATTCATTGTTATGCCATCATTCTCAAAAACATTATCAGTACGATTTGTGTTGAAATATATTAGTAGAAACATATCTCACCATGACAACAAACCCTACCTGTGTTCTTAGTTCAGCAGGTGGCTCTCATCGTTTTCCTCTCACCCTGGAAGCTACATCTCCACAATGCCTGCATCCTGACACGTAAAGTATTCTGGTTTTTGATTGCTTGGTAGGATGCCCTACGCATTTGTTCAGCTAATGCTCCAAAGAAGATGTTCAGTTCTCATTCTGTTAGTTCATTACTGAACAAAGTGAAGCAGATTTCCCTTTTTACATCAGTGTGATTATTTCCCACATCATTTCTTGTCAGCCCTTTTCAACCTGTTAAAGCACAATGATAAACTGTTCATGAGAGGGCAAGGTTTCTCCAGTTCGTTTGCCTGCTTGAAGATTTGTGGCAGTTATTCTCAAACCCCTCTGTGATATTAGCTCACACAGGTAACTTCCCCTTAGGCTCACACAAAATGTTTACAAAAATGATATATAGGTTGTTGAGCATCCTGAGCATCCGGTACAACTGTGTAGCTCTGCTTCCACCACCTCACATCTGACAGAGACTTTTCAGTGCATCTAGCAAAATCCATGAGTTGCCTCTATGTTATTAAACAAATAGAAATTGTCTTGGCTCTTTTTCAGAATATCACAAACCACAAACAGTTCTGCCAATCCTTGTCATTCCATAGCAAGCTTAGGCCATTTTTTTAAATGTTTTCAAGAAGAGTGAAGCTCCCAAATGTAGCTGTTGGAAGAGTTGGACATCTTGTCTTCTGAAGAGTATATTAATGAATCTTCTCCAGTTAAGGAAGAGCCAAAGTCTTCAGCTTCCTCCTTTTTAGGCATTTTTCTTGGGTTGGGGTGAATCCATCTCCTTCGAGGTCTCTGCCTCTCTGCAATGTTGAGAGAGGGAGTTCTGTTGATGTACGTGGCCAGGATCCAGTCCGTTGGATGATTAAAATCAAATAGGATTAAATTCACCCATTTTACTTATTTTTTCACCTATTGTAACAACTGGGAATAATTTGCTGAACCTTCGTTCTTCTCAATAGTGGTTTGGAGGCATTAATTTTTTACCACTTTTAAGTTTCAGATTTTTTAGCACAAAGTACAATGTATATTGCGAGTGGAAATATTATGATCTAGTAGGGGCTACACCACATGCTTCAGTTGTTTTTATATCCACTATTGCTGTGCCATCTTAATGTAATTTTCCACAGACTCCTGTGTTATTAACCTGCATTCATCATTTATATACCTCTCCTGAGGCTTGTTGTAAGACTCTATAGAAGAAGATAAACAAATTACTGAAACAGGAATTAATTGTTGCCTCATTGGAGCACCCTAATCAAGGGATTTTAGGAACATTGGTTGGAGTGAAGCAGCCCATAGACCACGCTGATGGGAATGGTAAGAAGAAGGGTTGAACAGAACTGGAGAAAACAATAAACAAGAAAACACACAGACTAGGGCAGATATAAAAATGGGAGCCAGGGAAAGTGATAAAATGACTGTAGACCTCCAAGGAATGAGGCTTTGCAAGCCAGATGTTAATTACTCCTTCCAGCAAGGTTTGCTCCCCATTGCTTACACAGCCTTTTCTACAGGCCATGTCACCTCTGCCGAGCTCATTAGACAGCTCTGCTTCCTCTTTCTCTTTATTTCCCTGCCCATTTAGGAGCAGGCATAGAAATCCCCATTCCCTCCAAAGGGACAGGGGTCAAAGTGGCTTGCCCCTTCTTGGCAGACCCTTGCTGGCCTCTGGTCCTGGCTCCATCTCCACCCCAGGACATCTGCCCAAGGCTTGGCAGCACAGCCCTGGAGGAGGGCAAGGGGAGCGTGGGGAAAAGGAAGAAGGACCACAGTGTTGAAAAGGAAGATGGTGTTAAAAGAACAGGAGAGAGAGGAGGAAGGAGGTACCATAGGGGGAAGTGAGTTCAGAGAAACATGAGGGCATGTCAAAATGACTGCGCATATTTAAGAAGCATATGGTGCCTTGAATCACAGGGGACATGTGTTGTGCTACAGTGGGTAATGACAAAGAGTAACAGGCTGTACCTTTCCTTGTAAATCTTGTGATTGAAATGGATAAAGTAAGTTAGAGGGGAGATGAGTGACTGGCCCAGTGTCCAGCAGGAGCTCTGCATCAGAGCTGCAGACAGCACTCAAGCTCAAGCACTGCTGCCCTCCAGGACCATGGTGAAACAGGGGAAAAACAGGGAAAATAAGGGACAGAAAACTGTGATAAGGCAGAGGGTATGAAAAGGGCAAGGGAAGGATGCAAAGTTTGGCTCCAGAGAGAATCAGGTTTGCTAGCCTGACCTCAAGTGTACACAGAGCCCATGAGAGAGTGAGAGCATGACCGAGTTCTTTGCTTGCAGCAAAAATAGCAATTGTGAAAGAAATGGGAAAGAGGCAGGCAGACACAAAAGAGAAGAAAGCTGGGGAAGAAAGGAAAAGAACATGAAAACACTATCCTCAAAACTAAGGCAGACATGCCAGCCATATTAATTTCCAGTGCAAATGCCCTTCCTCCACTGCAGCTCAATAAGGGATTTGATCATAGTTAAGTTTGTGGGGTTTTAATAAAAAAAAAGCCAATAGCAAGAAATAAAAGTCAAAGGCTCAGTTTAATTCTGCAAGAGGAACATAAGGAGAAGCTCTGCATGGAGGTGAATGTGTTCTTGTCTGTCTAAGAAAGAGATTTGTGGGTGGTTTCAAGCAATTTTATTGGTGAAGCTGATAATCCTAAAAAACAATCTCTCCTGTTATGTTCTCTTGTTATTTTTTAGCCACAGCTATCAATCACGCTGTTCTTCAAAGAAGGCAAGTGTCAGTATCTCTGCTCTGTAGAGGCAGCACAAAGATGGGAAACAACTCACCCATAGGTAGCCAGGATCAGTAAGGACCCCATTAGCAGGGTCCCAGCCTGGCCCACACCTCCCTTGTGTCCCCTCTTTAAGGGCTGGGGGCTTTGGTGTTGATCCGCTGGTGTGACAGTCAGAAAAAGGCCCACACCCTGTTCAAAACCACAGGGTAGATTTCTATTTGCCTTGGCTGCTGTGTGGCCAAAGGAAAGTGGTCGTTTCCATGCCAGTGAGCTGAAGCAGATTATGGGAATCTACACTGGACACATGTACTGGAAGAACTGCCTGCACAGGTGGAATGCAGTTTTTTTGGCTTGATTATAGTCATTCAGAGTCTGACTGGGAGGGAGCATTTTATGTTTTGGACAATGATATCTAAAGTCTGAAACAGATACCTCTCTGTTCAATTTTTGTCATGTATATAGAAATTAAATCTGCACAAAATAGCAGCCACAACAATAACTGGAAATTAGGCACATGTTTCCCCCACTTGTAAAAACATAAACTCTGTAAATTCTCTTGTACCTTCCCCTGCAGCATCTGGTGCTGGCCACTCTGTGACACAAGATGCTGGACTAGATTGGACTTGGGTCCAGTCCAGCCTACAAATGTTCCTAAATAAGTTGTGAGGTATTTTCACATTCTGCTTCTCAGCCTGTATAGAGAAGCCCAAATAAAGCATAATCTTCTCCTTTGAGAAATCTCACATTACATACTTTCTTATATTCTGAAGCAAAATTCTTTTCAATGCTCTCTTCAAAGCACTTGTACTCCTGACAATGGTTTTGTAATGTGCTTATCAAGGCTTTGTTTTCCCAGTGGAGACCCACAGTTAATTACTACAGTCACAGAGTGTTTGCAGTGCTGGTTCTGAAACTCCCTGCTGTCCTCAAAGGTGTCCAGTTGGTTCATTCTTGAAACGACCGCCCAAAATAATGGAATCAGTAGAGATGTTCCAATTGCTTTGCAGATTTTAGTAAGGGATTATTTAACACTTTTCTTACTTCAAATGTGCAGTTTGTGAAACCAGAAACACAGAAACAGGAGATGAAAACACAGCTTTTGAATGTGAATTCCAGGGTCTCATGGGAGAACGCTTCTTTTTGTGTTACAAACAGAGGATAGATGAAGAAAACGTATTTGTTTAGAAACCAGAGGGGCCAGATTGGTGCATGGATGAAATTGTTAATTTTCATTATCTCTTTAAATCCAGATCAGTATTCTTTCAATATACTTTTTGCAATTACAAAAGGGATTGTGTCTTTTATTACATGCATGTAGCCTGCTTAGCAGAAGGGAAATGTCTACGTTCCTTTACTGGCACTGTTTCAAACAAACTACATAACAATCAGCATGTACACTTCATTGTGGAAAAATGCACTGTCCCAGGGCTCCACAGGCAGAATCCGGGATCTGAACCACAGCATCTAAAGGGCTAATGGGAACAGATGTGGCCAGTTATCTTTGAGGGTCAGGCGCAGAGCTGCTGCCCTGTATAAGAAGCTGGTAAATAATGAATCCAACCCTGCAAACAGTGGTGAGCAGTCTGAGATTTCAGATGTTTCTGTGGGAGTGACGAGAAAAAAATCAAGCCCATGTAACCAATAGTCTTAAGCAGAAGTAACTTTAAAGGGATCTTAAGCTGTAGATTTCTACAAACTTGGAGCTTTATTAGGAAAAAAAAAAAAAAAGACAAAAACAAAAACAAACAAACAAAAAACACTAAATGTTTCCCTGTTATTGCATTTTGTGCACTTCCATACCATTTGAGGAATTACGTAACATACTAAGGAAGATAGCAAAGAAAAACAACCAGCATTCTAAATCCATATAACAAGACACAGCAGAGAAAGCAATCAGTCAGATTCATCATCTTCGGTTCATCCAATTTACACCTGCTGTAGAACTGACCCTTGTAGGAAAAGAAATACCTGGTAGCTATTGTCCAGTCACGTTAAGGTATTACATTCCATCCCTGCAGACCACCAGTGTCCAATACGTCGATTTTACAATCAGTCCAAAAGCAACATCTTTAACACCATGCTGGATTATTTCCCCAGCTCTGACTCAGGGAATGTTTCCTCTAGCTCTTGCATTTTGCTTGGAAATCTCATAATCTAAACACTGACAAAGCTCAACCTGCTTTAGCTTTTGAAATATGACAGGGTAATAAATCACATCTGCAGGTGAGCGGGGCAGCTGTGGTGGTGTAGTTTAGCAGGAAGGCTGCCATACAGTGCCAGGTCATCTCCCCACTTTCCTCTCTGTGGGCAACCGTGTGTATGTCCAAATTGTACCCTGAGGTCAATATACAGGATCCCTCTTCTGTGCCCAAACCCAAGGGGTGATGGGGAAGGGATACAAGTAGTGTGGACACAGTTGCAGGGACAGACTTTTCAAAATGAACCTGGATATCGCAGACTTCTCAAACAGGCTGTAAGACTCTATAGACAACACCCTCCATAGATAAGCCCTTGTCTCAGGTGGTGGCAACCTGTCTCCTGCCCTGGTATAGAATCACAGAATCATAGAATCATTTTGGTTGGAATAGAACCTCAAGATCATCAAGTCCAACCATAATCAAACTCCCGCACTAAACCATGTCCCTAAGAACATCATCTATGCATCTTTTAAACACCATCAGGGATGGTGACTCAAACATTTCCCTGGCTGCCTGTTCCAGTGCCTGACAACCCTTTCTGTGAAGAAATTTTCCCAAATATCCAATCTAAGCCTCCCCTGGTACAACTTGAGGCCATTTCCTCTCATCCTATCACTTGTTAACTTGGGAGAAGAGACTGAAGCAAGTGAGCAGTAAAGTAAAGCCTGGTGTTCAATAGCACTGCATTGCAACAGTGGACAAACCCTATGAAACAGTACCCATGTCCAAGGATACTACAGCAGGAGCATCTGCTGCCCAACCCAGTGGCCTTTCATCTCATACATAACCCAGTATGTGTTGTTCTTCTCCCAGGACTCCTCAGGCCATCACACTCTGGTTGAGAAAAAATAAATTTTGGAGATTTGGTACCAAACACTGGAGGAGTCATTGGGTGGCTTTCAGATGCGTTTAGGGGACTTTTATCTAGCAGATAAGACATATCAGACAGTGAGGCTCTGCCCCACAGCTGCTTCACTACATAGCAAGGCTGGGGACCCGTTCTCTTGTTGGCAGACCCCTGCTCAGCAAACCAGCTCCCTGCTGAAAAGAGGGATCCTCCTTCTCCCAGGCACTTGCAGCCAGTATACAGCTGCTGCAACAGTTTTGAGGGGAATCTGGCCCTCTACTGCCAGCAGCAATTTATGCACATTTGCAGGTGTGACACATTTGCTTCACATGACCTGTGGGAAGGCAAGAGCATTGCCTGGAAAGTGTGTCAGTGATACCACTTAGCACTTACATTTTCTACTTCAAAGTGTTCTACCAACATTAATGAAGTGAGCTTAAAAACAAGAGCTGAAAACACCCTAATAACATGAATATATTGCCCTGGAACAAGTATATAAGCAAGAAGGCAAGAAAGCCATTATAAAATGAGGACATTTTTATTTTCTTTAATGAGTTGGCTTTGCCCAATCTATTTTAAATGTAGCTCATCTGTTTAGCTGTAAACCCTCCAGCCATTACTTGATAGTACTGTGCTGTGGAATACAGCAACTATGGATGTAAAATTTCCATTCCTGTGACCCTGGTGGCCTGAGAGAATACAGTACTCAATTTAGGAAGGTCTTAAATTACTTCACTTATCTCTCCAGACTATTTTTCAAGATATATGTAAATGTATGTTACAGAGTCCCTCAAATACAGATTCAGCACCTGTTTTGAAGCTCTGGGACTGAGGGACTCAGCTGAGATTTGACCAGGAGCTGTAGACAGTCAGAGATGCAATTTTCTTCTGAAAGCATCATCAGGAGACTTGTAACTGTGAACAGATCAGATAGGGTTGAATAAAGCAGGCAAAAGTGCCAAATCCAGGCTTCTCTTTAGCTAGTTTCCCTTTGTTTTTAATATGGTTAGGATTTCACCTGCTGGACCAAATTCCCAGATCTACGCTGAATTCACTGTAGCAGAAATCCCTTAATCTCTCTGTGCTTCCTTCTCTCTATGCTCTTTCCCATCTCTTCATCTACAGATAAGGATGATACTAATGTCTGCCTCCATGGGTGTTATGAGAACTAATTAGCTGAGCTTTCAGGAAAACTTCAGCAACAAAGGCAAATTTCTCATCTGGTGATGGATCACACATATACATGTATAGATATAGATATTTGTGTCTGTAGAGATACATATATATATATACATACATATATAAGCTATACCTGTTGCCTGCCAGGCTTTTCTCAATGTGAAGGCTTTTCTTCTCTTTTCCTTGTCTTTTTGTTACAGTCCCACTATTTTTAAATGCTGGGCTTTATTCCAAGTCAGTGTGGGAATGTCAGGCAGGTAGTTGTTTAAAAAAAAAAAAAAAAGGAAAGAAAATTAAAGAAAAATAAATCCTTTGCCTTCTCCTTTTTTAATAGCATTTTTGCTCTGTAACCATTGTTCCTGCCAGTCAGAAAAACTGCTTGGTTTTTAATGAAAAATTCAAACACCAACAAATTGCAGCCCTCCCTTTCAACACAGACATGCCCTTTGAATTTAATTATGCCCCAGGCAACGCATTATAAGAGGCATGTGATAAGTGACACCAAAATCTTACAACAAACACAGCAAAAATAGCTCGGTACCAGGTTGCCTGTTTTGGTACCGAGTCACTTGAGGCCAGAATCTGCCTGATTTAAACCATCGGTGATAGTGTCGCAGTTTGGCCCCACTGATGCCAGGAGACCTGAACCCCTTTACATCCACTGAAGATCTGCTCACTGTGCACCCCTTGATCCCTGGCTCTGGTGGGAGGGGGTGGCTGCAGGAAATTGTTAACCCCAAGGAAGGGGTGGAGGACCTTGCTCTGGGGCAGGGACATTCCTGGAGGGGTGATTCAGAGCACCCAGCGGGAGCTGAGGGCAAAGGAAGCGGAGGAGTTTGGGAGGCTTCCTTTGCTCCCAGAATAATTTCTCACAAGCTGTGTCAACTGTCCGCAGTTAAATAAATACTTGAAATATCAACATTTCCCATTTGGAGGGAGAGGCAGCACCAGTTACCTTCAGTTTTGTTGTCTTGGGAGCTGCAACAGTCAGCGAGAGGAGGCTGCCTAGGATTTTTCTGAATGTTTGCAGAAGAAAATTTCTTTAGAAAACAAACACCCACAACCCTGCCTGTAATGCAACACCAGGGTCAAACTCTGTCCCTCTCATCCTTTTGGATGCTAACATGGGATAATGCAATGCCCCTGTATTGTTTAGATCTTCTGTGGTGGCTGGTGAATGCCAAGCAGCAACAAACCCATGTTTTCCACCTCTTTGGTGCTGCTGGTGGTGCACACTGTTTGCATCTGCTTATTATCAGGATGTAAAGTACTCATATGTATGGAGAGACAACAGTCGCAGAGGCCTCCTGACTGCTGTTGGGCAAATATCAAGACAAATTCCATCTAAACTCAACAGTCGTAAGGCTATAAACACAAAATGAAGCAATTGCAATCCTGCCAGAGAGATTTGTTCTTTTGAAGTGGCTGCATTTGACCTGGTGTCTGTCTTTCCTTCCCTTTCTCTTCTGTACCAGTGCCTTGACATTTTAAAGAGGCTTTCTTTTTTTTTTATATATATATATCAGTTATAGCTGCTCTGGGTCTGAAGACCCTTACTCATGTCAGGAAACTGATTCCTTGCAGTGGTGCAGCTCTCATGATCTTCTGCAGCAACTGTTTTCATTGAAGTCTTAGAGATGAAAGACAGATAGAAGAAAGGGTTGGGATGCACAATCGAGTTATCAGAGTTTAATGTGTTTCTGTGCAACAACTGAGCCACACCAGCCAGCTGGGTGCATACCTTCAGCTTGTGGTAAACGCAGGATTTAAGAAACACATGTTACCATAGTCTGAGTATGTCTCCGGTCAGGTATTCACAATAAATCATTCACTTTCTTGATCACAATAACTCCATCACATTAACTGAATCCTCCAGATACTTAGATGTTTATTTTCTGACTTTACCACTAACCTGCCCTGCAACCATGGGTCATATCACCTCCTTAGGTTTCAAACTTCAGATGAAAAATAGATATAATAGGAGTGCTTATTCAAAAGGGTATGATTTAGGGTCTTGTTTTTTGCTGCAGTAAATAGAAGCCAACAGGACTGTGTTGTTCTACAGGAACCAAAAAGCTGGCCCGCTTTGTTGCATGTTTTAATGTGAACCTGGAAATCATAATTTTTGTACAAAAATATTTCCAAGTGTATAATCGCCTTTGAAAGGTGAAATGGGAGCTGCTGTCATATATCCCTCATAAACCACATGAAGGATAGCATCAAACATTTGGAAAGTGTACAAGTACAGCAAAGGGAAATATGGTGATTTACTGAGCTTTAATCTGTTCAAAATAATTCCATGAAATTTACACCTAAAGAATTTGGATTGCTGTAACCGTTACCTGTGAATAAAGCTTGCTTCTGGCAAGTGATAATTAATTCTTAACTCTCGGAAGCTTCTGAGTTTCAGAGACCCCTGAGCACATTTGTATGAAGATTAGACATTGTTTCTTTTCTCCTCTTTTTCTTTGAAGTCTTTTCTTCAAAGATTGCAGCTCGCTGCTCAGGCTGCATAAACCCCTCTCTTGACAGAGACCGCTTTTCCCTGCGCTCGCGGAGTCTTTAGGTCTGATTCTGCGCTCCCTTTTACTCCACTCTGCACCCCACCGAAGTACAGGGAGATGTCAGCATCACATCGCTGCGAGCAGGGAGAAGAATCCAGCCCTCTGTCAAACACGTCAAGTGAATTTCTCACCCCCTGTGGGGAAAATTTACCGCATAACAACGCAGTAATTGATATTGATGGTGCGTGTTGTTCGCATTTCATTTTTTCAGACGCTTGTTTCCAGGGTTGTGAGAAGTCAGGTTACAGTGATCAAAGGTCGAAGCCTGAAGTTCCCTGTAAAACAAGTTCCCCAGGGCTATGCCTAATGTGGGAAGGAATTAGTGATGAGATTTATACAAGGCACGTACATAAGCTAGAAAAAGACCAAAAATACTAAATTACAAGAGTGAGTTTCTGTTCGTATTTCCATCCCTATAAACTGTAAATAACTGCTCCAATGTTGAAGGAATGACCTCCCCAATTGTAGTTGGAGTAGGAAGTGTTTGGTCCATAACAAATGCAGATTAACTCTTATGTTCACACCTTAGATGAACTTCTTACTTCTCCCTCCTCAAGCTGTTCTCTTCTTGATCTTATCATGAAAAAATATTTTGCAGCTTCTTTTCTAACAAAAAAAAAAAAAAAAACACCAAAACAAAACTGTGCTGTTAAGGAGAAGTATTTGAGAAGTGTTTACTCTATTTTTTTTTCCTCCCTGTTCTGGGGAACTGCTTCCTGATGGCTCATTATAAAGGAAATGAGGAAGAGAGAGAAGGAAAAGGATTCATATAATCCAAGTTGGTTTTTTTTTACAACTTAGCATAAATGACCCTCATTAGTGAAAGAAATTAGAAAACCAGGGTTCCACCTATAGAATTCAGAAACCATACGGATGATTCAGTTCTATGTACAGCAGGACCCCAGGGTCTTAATGCTAAGCAGTAGGAAGTCTTCAAATACTCTCAGCTGTCCTCCTTCAGTGGTCACTTACCTCTCATGACTTGTGTGATGAAGTCACTGCAGAGGTGAAGAAAGGTTGCACTATCAAGATGAATTCTTGTAGATTAAGTTTCTACTCAAGGTAATCACAATAACGACCCAAGACATTGGGAAAGAACAACGTTATACAGTCTGGCCAAAATTAGCACCTTTCCATTTGGTGACAAAAGAGTTTTAAGCAAGTCACTGAAAGGCACTGCAAAATCCTTCACACTGAAAATGCATAGCTGTATGTTTAGTGATACAAGTGATACTTATACACGCCATGTCTTGCTCATTAGCAGATAACTCACACATCCCATCTCAAACTATCCCTTATGTAGCTTCCCAATTTAGCGTCCTAACTGGTCTATTCAAAATCAGTCTGTCTAAGCAGTCTTGAGAGTTTGCTCTCATGTCGTTTCATAGTGCACAGGTTGGTGAAGGAAATGTTTCCAACTCTTGTTATGTGTCTCTTTTTTTACCCAAAACTTCAGTGCACAGACCTGAAATTTTGGGCCACTTCTTGAAACTGGCACCCCAGGCTCCACATACCTCCATCACCCACCTTAAGCATGGACAAGCTCTGCCCCATGGTGGCCCAACATACCAGAAACACAAGTGCAACTGCATCAGGAGACTTCTCTCCAGGGGCCACAGGCCAGATGACAAAGAGCCAGGAGAGAAGGTTTACAGCTGAATATCTTTGCCCAAGGGAAAGCAGGCCAAACAATACAAAATGTCAGTAAAGGGCATGTTGCCCTTGATTGAGTGGAGAAGGGCCCCCACTGGCTGGAAACCCAGAATTAACAACAACAAGAAAATTAGTAAGGCTTGCCAGCTGGGGAGAGACATCTGGCTAGTGATCAGAGGGGCCTGTGAGTCAATTAATCCATCTCCGAGCTGGATTAGTATATTGAAGCATGCTTCCCTTTGCTGCTGCAGAGGGACCTGTTGAATGAGCTGTAAAGATGAATGGAACTAAAGAAATTTCATTTAGATGAAGAAAAATGGCTCTGAAGTAGTGGGTGGGTGGTTTTTACATGCCTTATGTGCTACAAGAATTAAGCACAACTCAGAGAATTTAGGGCATGAAGCAGCCATTTGGATACCAAAGCTCTTGAATTTAAGGTCTGATGGATTTAAAGTTTGTATTCAGGTATTTGCTGCTTTATTTTTCATGCTTGTAACATAGCCAGAACAAAAGATACTGCAGACACAGATTAAGATTAAAAACTCTTTCATACCATTCTTCTCCAGCTGTATTACATCATTACCGTGTGTATCTCCTCAGAAGCTATTCCTGGGCTCTTCTGCAATTATATGGAATGGCAGGACTGTTGCTCAAGGGCATCAGACTGCATTTAGCCCTGAAGAGCCTGAGACTTGATTTCAACCTTCTTTGTCATTGCATATCGCTGGGACATGGTCTCCATAGATACTTTTCAGATCATCAGAGATAGGTCTTGAAGGGACTTCTTTGACACTGAGTTCGGTTCCAGCTGTCATTAGCCACCAAGCCACTTACGTGACTTATTCTTATTCCTTTCCATGGATTTCTTAAACTCCCTCTTCAATTTTTGATTATTTTTTTTTGTCTGTTATTTCTGCTGTCAAAAGGCTTTTCCAAAACTTAATTCCTCTGCTGTTCAGAAACATCTTTATAATTTCCTGTGTCTGTTTATTCAGGACCAGGTTACAGTCATTTGTTCTTGTGCCAGAAATGTCTTTTACTCTCCTTCCTCCTAAGTCTCAACCCACTGAGGTGTCTATGGACAGCTGTCAAAAACTTCAGCTTTCCTTTTACTCAGCTAAATAAGTGAAGCCACACAGCTCTCCTTCCTTAAAACAGGTTCACCACTCCCTTGGTTATTGCAGTCGTCCTCTTCTGCACCTACTCCTATTTAAATTATTATTTTCACAATAGAACATGGATTATAGGCAGGTTTTTAATGGTTATTCTGTGCAATGGCACCAACATCACCTTGAATGTACAAAAAATATCCTTCCTGTCTGTAGCCTGGAAGTTGTACTCACAGATTGGGTGCTGCCTGCACCCAAGCAGTCTCCACTGCTTGTTTTCAGCAAAGAAGCTTTCAGCTTGAGGAAAGTAGGAGGAATTTCTCTTAGATAAACACTGAAGACCTGTTAGAGAGAGATACACAAGTTTTCTCATCCAGGAGAGGATGCCCAGGAACAATCTTGATGAAGCTATTAGCAAAGCAAATTCAGTGCTAGGATTCATCAGGCAAGATTTCTCTAGCAGAATTAGTGAAAATTGTCTTTGCATATCACTAATAATCTACACAGTGCCAGTGAAAGTCCTAGACAATATAATCTGATTGCCCATACTGAGAAATTGCTGGAACAGACCTTGGCATAGCTCTGACCTGAGGCACAGAGTTCTTTTGGGACATTACATTGTCCCAAATAGTTCCTGGACATGATTTGAGACCCAGCACATAGTGGGCACGATTCTCTATATACATTTTCAGTGTGGGCACCCTGTTTTAGAGGCTGAAAGAGGTTAGCCGTATGGGTGCACACCACTGTGAGCCTAGTGATCTCACTGGCTGAGAATGGTCCCACGTAAATTTATTTTATGAGACTAGACATAGCTATTGACTTTAGTGTACAGGTCCTCATATGAAGGACTGTGCACAGTTCTGATCATCTGTATTCGTGACAGAGGAGCTTGAAGGTTGCAGCGACAGCTCTTAAACAGTGACAGACACCAGAATATGATCATCCATATCACTTAATTGCTAACACAGTCTCTGGTCCTTGAGTTTTGGGCAAGATAATTCTCCCAAAACAGCTCTGGGAAAAGGCTGAGGACTATCTCAGCCCCAGCAGTATTCAACACAGACTCCTGGGATGTGACCATCCAGTTCTGGAATGCCAGACATTTTAGCCGTAAGGACAGAACACAGCTGTGCGAAGTAGTATCCAGACCAGAAGGTGGTCCATCACCCATCCTATTTGCTAAGATAGCTGCAAACAAACTGGATCAGATGTAGTGAAGGGCTATTGGGGGGATCAAGAGAATGCAGAATTAACTCTAGGAGAGCAGATAAAACAGAATTTGTATGCTTTTGAAAAACCCCTTTGTGCTCAGAGAGATTTATATACAGAAATGGTCCACAGCCCCTGGGAATTTGGTCCTCAATTCCTTTAACTGGAGCATCCCAAATGATTTCAGCTGTCACATGTCACGTCTGAGAGACAGGGAGCTTTGACACAACACATACCTTCAAACAGATGCAGCACTTCTCTGGGAGGCAATGACAATTGCTGAACATGATTTCCATCCCAATAAATATGAAAACTCCACAGGCATCAGTCAAAAGAAATCTACTCTCTTGTAAGATATTTCATATGAATCCCCTTCTTTCCTCTGTCCCTCTACTGTCTCTTGTCTTAGGGAAAGTGCCAAAGTGGATAAATTCAGGTCTTACTCCTCTGACAAACAAAGGGGCCTAGAGTAACAAAACCCCAAAACCATGAACATCTGTAGTAACTTGGGTCATATCAGGTTTGCAGATACCTAGTCTCTATTGCTACTGTGTCATTCAGTGTCCATTGCCAGCTATTGACTCTTATCAATCACAGACAGTGCCAGACATAGAGGGAGGAACTCCTTCTCACACATTTGTATAAAACCTACTACATTGAGTGTTTTCCCTTGTTAGGACTCCTAGTTATACTTACACAATGCTTAAAATACAAGATTTGTCACAAATTCAAGGATCTCATCTGAAGAATCAGGTGGGTGGTAAGAAGGGCTTATCTGTCATTTTCTTTACATGCAAAGGAAAGGCTCAAATATGGTCCCAGTCTGGGACGTGTTCAGACCAGAGGTCCAACAATTCAAAACCGCTAGGACTTCTGTTATGGGTACCTCTCAAACATGTTTATCCACTCAATTTCTTCCTCTTCCCGCCTCAGTTAGTATCCAAATGCTGCTATTTTTTACTATTTTGAGATATCTACATAGTCCTCAATTCATTCGTTTCACAGTTGTGTTCTAAGCAATGTATGTTCTAAGGGTTTTGATACATAAATAAAAAACTAATCGAATGAAACAGGTTGATCATAAATAGATACACATGCTTGAAAACAAGAATCTTAATGTAAAATGCAAGTAGATATAAACAGAACAAAATCTGAATTTATGGACTTTATAAATATACCCCAACTTACTCTCACAGCCCATCAGTGTGACAAAAGGACTCTAACTTGTCTCATATCACCTGGGGTGAATATGGGCCTTACAGGGATAGAGAACTATGCCTACAGTCACACTTGACACAGAGTTATGAATTCAGTTGAGATTTCCTGGTCATCAGCTCATAAATTAATAATGATGAGGTAAAAGAGTCAATTAGGAGAGCTCTAGGAGCATCAAATATCTCTAAATATCACTTTATAGCCATCAGGTTCCTTCAAGATGCAGCAAAAAACACAGGGAAAGGACCAAGAAAAGACAAACCTGGTCAAGGTAGTTGTCACCCACCTAATCTCTGTCGACTGTAACACTACAAGTGTTTGCTGACAGCAAAGGCAAACCACCAGCAGTGGCCATCTCAGGAAAAAGCAGTTCTTCATTCAAGAAGAAAAAGCAAAAGAGTGTTTTAAATCTACCTGCAAACTGCCCTGACCTTACGCTCATGTATAAGGGAGGTTGTGTATTATAAAAGAAAGTGTTGTTAAAGAGAGATTATTGGCTTGTTTAAGAGCATGCCTAACAGAATCTCTGGGAATAATAAGGAAGTGTTTAAAGCAAATTGCCTGCCTCATTCAGATGTGTCAAGGAGCTGATCCAAAGACACACAGGAACTTTAAAAGGCTCTGGAGCAGGCCCATCAGCTTCTCATACTAATAGGAGCCGAGCTGTTAGTGCTTTTGCGTGACATCCTATAAGAAAAAGCACTGGCATTTGGCTTACTCAGGAGAGATTTCACCATCTGTTGTTGTAGAGAACAAACAATGATATGAAAAGCAAATAAGCAAAAAGCCCTAACACTCTGTCACTATTTCAAATTTAGTGAGGTCTTAAAATATTCCTGCACAGGTAGAGGATTTTGCTGGAGGAGGATCCACACAGCAACGGGCTCAATTACATCCGAGTTTCCTGTGTAAGATCTGTCAAGCAACTCATCGTCACGTCTGTAAGTGAGTGTGAGTAATGGGTTTTATTTAAATTCATGTGGTATTCACTACCTACAGCCAGACAGATAATGGACGGATAGCAGAACAATGATCAGCAAGCAGCTACCACTTAATTCTTGTTTTATTCTGCAGCTTGCTTGCCTCCATCTATCTTCCCTTCTGAAGAAGTAAGCACATTCTTTCTGTCTCAGATGGAAATGTGATGGCCCATTATGAATTCACTGCAAGTTTTCCATTCTCCATCCAAAATCTTGACAGTGATAAAAAAATAAAATCCCACAGTATTTGTTTCCAAAAGCATTCAGTTCCATGCATGTATGTTTAGCGTTCTGCAATTGGATTTCTTATCCCCAAAAAGACACTGTTGACAACTGAACTTTCTAAGTAGCAAATATAACATTTAAGGAGACTATTTGCCTTTCCAAAAACAATAGGTACTAAGTATTGTGGCGAGGGCAGAGCATCCTAAGAAATATTGAAACAATCTGATGACTTGCTGCAGTTCTATTGATTTCAGAAACACAAAGAAAATATGCTGAACTGGAGATTAAAAAAAAAAAAAAAGCATTAAGTAGCATCACGTGAATGTGGTACTAGAACATGCTACATACTCTCATCACTGTCAGATTCCTGCAGGAAGAAAATATGTGTTCAGCCCTGAAAGCTACCTCTTTTCAATATGAGTATTGGTATGCATTCTTTTGCTCCAGCTATCTGAATTCCTTTGGGTTTAGTGAAGCTGTCAAAACCTTACAAGTGTGAATGCTGTTGTGTAAGTAAAATTAATGACTCCTTTTCTGCTTCCCATATTTTAAAGCTTTAAATGAGTCTTATTGCTGCAGGAAGGGGGTGGAAGAGCGGAGGGGCTGTCAAAATGGAATTGTAAATCTTTCGACATTTAAAATCTTAGACCTGATTGACCTCATGAAGGTGCTTCAGATCGGCATTTATCTTGGTGTTGTAAAGCAAGCAAACTATCTTTACCCAGGCATAAATCCCACTTCACAATCTGTTCTAACTAACTAGGCTGTGAGGCTCAAGTGGAACGCTCCAGTCGAGCAAGTAAACATCAGAAAACAAACAAAAGCATTTGCACTTGTGGAAATATTAAATGTATTTATAGTATGCCCTTTGAGTATGTGTAAGTGCTGGAGTAAGGGAACAATAATGTGAATGTAGTTGCTAGTCAATTATTAAATAAAATGGAAATATATTAATAATTAATATCAATAATAACTCATGCTTGCCAGAATGGCGTGTGCTGAGGTTTTAGCTGATGCTTGTCATGATACAGGGTCACAGACTAAAGATTGTTTGGGGAGGGGGCTTCCTCAGTGTCTGGATCTCCCAGCAAATTGTGGGCTGGACCCTGAGCTATAGCCTGGCTGTTTTCGGTACAGTGAGGAGGACTTCCCAGAAGCATCCTGCTTACAGCTGTGAGAGGAAGGTTGGCTTCAGAAAGCAGTGCCAGCCTGCCAAACACGCCTGCCTACATGCTGTCTGTGTACACCAGTGGCTCTATACCAGGGTAATTTAGATTCAGCTCAATAAAGGTTATTGACACCCTTATATTTCAACTGGCCACGCTACGCTCCCCCACACTCATTTGAAAGGCTCTTCAGAAAGCACTTTGGAACAGAATCCAGACTCAGGTACTCTCAAAATCCTCTGAAGGAGGATGCATGAGCCCAGAAAAGAGAGATAACCAGGGAAAAATTATTAGTTTATGATTTTTCTCTAACAACTAGCAGCAGAGGTGACCCCACATGCATTATTTAACCATTCTTCCACCAATCCATGCAGAGAGGGCTGGGGATGTAATGCTACGGAAAGTATCTCCTGTTTTACCAGAGCATGCATTCTTAGTTCTTGCTCAAACTACTGAGAGAACCTCTGGGTCCCCTCACAACCTAGAAAAAAAAAAACCCTTTTCTTGCAGGATCCTTCACAACATTTGAATTTAGATGTGAGGCATGCCAACAGCTGAATGAAAACTGGCTGAACCCTGAAGAAGATGGGATTCATGTTGCTATCCAATAGGAACAAATTTCTGCTGCCACCAGAGCCATATCTAATTTACCTCCATGTGAAGAAGAGCAAAGTGTACCCACTGACTAGACTACCATTCCTGGAGGAGTGTATAGAACATTACAAGCATTAATTCTTAGGACACAACCACAAGGTCAGAAAGTAATATTATTCCTATTTTATATAGGCACAAAGATGTGAGCCAAAGACAGAGATGAGACTGAACCAAGTTTCAATCCACTGTTTTACTTACTAGACTGGAATCCTTCCAACAAATGGAAGGGGATTTTGTGTACTATATTGTGAGCCCAAAGCCAATAAAACAAATTCTCACGGGTTTTAATGAGCTGATTGCAGGAAATATGGGGTGTACATGAGTTTTCTTAAGAGATTTGGAGAAATCAGTCTCTAAATTAGAGATTGTCATAAAGTCAAAAAGTGCTGAAGGATACTTTTATAGAAAATTCCATTATTTTCTCCTTCTCATAAACAAACAAAAAACTCATATTCAGGGAGCTTTGAGTGGTTCTAATCCAATGTACAGTTCTTTTCTCTTGGTTCTGCTACTGGCTGTGCAGTAGCTTCCCCATCAAAATTCCTCACTTTTCTGGACAAACAGCTTTGTAAATGCTGTGGCCATAGATTAAGTGAGGCAATATTTGTAGAGAGAAGTGGGAATTCAATCAGTGTTTTTGAGGAGAAACAAATAAGCTTTGGATAATGAAGACCTGAAAAAGAATTTTGTTACCCTAAAGGGTATCTACTTTCTGTGATGATTTCAGTCTTATAACAGGAACCACTTATTCTTGTATATGGACTGGGCTGTACTGAAGGTCATATCCCACCATTCCTAGCTTCTTGTTCTTTTCATTGTTCTTAGATACTGATGATCTTTGAGAGTTATATCCTGACACTAGGAAAGAAGTGATCTTTGCTTCTTTTAATGTCGATTCATGCCATACTTTGTTTTCTGCACAGCTTCTCATTGGTAGAATACAGAGATGGAACTTATCCCCAGTCATAAAGGGGTTTTTGTGTAGTGGAAAAGTACAAAACATTCTTGTTTATCAGTTCAGCCAGTGAAAAGGAGAGAGCTGTTCACAACTCCACCAAAAAAAATATGTCTCAGTATAAGGGTCAGGTGTCCAAAACAGAGAAGTAGCCAAAGGAAAAAGAGATGTGTGTTGCATGTCTATTCCACTGTTGCCTTGCTGAGCCATCCAGGTTTCTTACAGTCCCTGAGTGAAGACCATGCCATTGCTTTAGACTCATGGTATGCACTGAATCACAGCTAATGCTCTACTGCAACTGTTTCCGAATGTCGAAAGCAGCCAGAAAGCTTATATGCATGCATACATGTGTATGCTCATTGCTACTCTTAGGCTGATGTAAATTTTATAAATTGCTTACCCTGTCTGGAACTGTATTCCTTCCAACCAAATATCAATGCATTGAATTGAGCAGCCAATTTGGGAGTTGAAAATGGGTTTTCTGAAACAGCAGGCTTAAGGAGCTGAAAGCGTCAAAGCTTTGAGCCTCCATGCTGGCTAGCTGATGAGTTTTCCATTTCTTCTCTGTGGCTCCTGAGATGCGATAACAAATTCATAAGTTAGTCCTGTTCACCTTTAAGTATCAATATAGAAAGTTTGCACCTTCTAACAGAAATGAAAATAATCAGTTAGTGTACTTATATGGACCGCTAATAGCGATGTTCATAAGGTACATATGCTCATTTTGCAGATCTGTTTGTTCCTTTATGCAGTATGTTTACAATGAGCACCTACTCACACTTGCAGCAGTCACTCAGGGGCACAACCATGCATCTTGCAAAATCAATGAGTTAACTTGCATGTGTGTCAGGTGAACTGCTGCCCCAGACACTGAGCCCAGGTGTGTCCATATACCTGAGGACAAGACCCAGCTCTACATCACATGCAAATACCTATTACAGCTCTCTGACTTCCTTACTACACCTACTCAAATTCAATATACTTTGTACTAGATCTATCAAATAAGAGAGGGAAGGAGGTAGGAATTTAATTTTTCCGCTTGAAAAATTATGGATCTTTGTATTTCATTTCTATGCCTTCCCACATTACAATCATATTTAAGATCTTAAGTGGTTCTAAATAAGGCCCTAAGATTCAGTTTAAGTACAAAATATTCATTCAGGAGGAATGAATAACTCTGTATAGCTGGAACAATAGAACAAAAAGGTTTTAATGTTAACAATGGGCCAGATCCATCAATGAGATGACTATGATTACACAAATGGAGTCTCTTTCACCGGTACTTAATTTGGTCATTGCATTGCACAGTGTTTTATTCCCCACGGTTACAGTCCTAGCTCAAAATAGTCTGTTGTTACAGGAGAACTCATAGTTCAAGTTTACAAGGCTTCTGACTCAATGAAACACCGAAGCCAGTCAAATGTCTCATGCTGACTCTAATGAATGTTGATTCAGCAACTGACACAAATTCTTGAATTCAGCTTGAAAAATCTATGCATTTTCTCTCAGTGTAAAAGACCCTTCCAGTAGAGCGTGTTGCTAAATTCATCCAACATTTACCACCACGTGACTTTCTCCAGCCCTAGTTCATCAGTATTGTATGGTGTGGTCTGTTTGAGGTTCCATTTAATGTGAGCTGAGAGTGAATTGGGGGTCAGAAAGATCCAGCAAGAAATTGTGTGAGAGGTAGAAATGGAGATGGAAGGACTGCTGCTTTGCCATTAAAATATATATATAGATATATATAATAAATAAAAAATTCTAACAAACTTTTATTTAAAAAGCAAATACAGTTGCTTGTGCTTTGGAGCAGGATACTGAGAGTGAGCACAAGAGTAATTTGTTCAGGACTTTTGCTAAACCTCTGAGTATATCCCAAAGCCGAGCTGTTACCAACCCTTCGACATAATCACCGCTTACACATATTCAGGAAAACCTTCTTAAGAGACCGGTAGCTGAAACCTTTAAAGATTCTGTCCTTGAGCCTCTCAGCACTTCTAGTACCATCCAGAATAATCCCACATGATAGAGAAGGAGGTTGCATTGCTTCACTATGTCTGCTTGGAACCAGCTTATCAATGCAATGAACGACAAGAGCACAGAGGCAAAGCTGGGATTTTACTGCAATTGCTGCTCTCAACAGCCAGCCATGGTGGGGCTGATCTTCAGAAGAGTCTCTTCTCCATTGTCAACACAGACAGGTAGAATGAGAGAAAAAATAAAACACGTGCCACTGAAATGCTAAGGGCATCCAAAATGTCTTGCAGTGTGCAAATGACTTGGAAGAAAGAGGCTGCCAGTATGAAATGGGGGAAGTCTTGGAAGAGGAACACAAGAAGAGGCAACTGCAAACAAGGAGTGAGATATGTCAGAGAGCTGCTGAGGGACTGAGCTGAACAGTGACCAGGGAAGGGAACAGTTCGTAGACTGAAGAAATGGAGCTTTTAGCATTTGCAATCCTATTGTAAAAAGCCAACTTCCTACATGCAGGCAGCCTAACTACAGAGTACTAAGTTAACTCACTGAGGCCATGCTGGACTAACTGGGGCATGTTGTAAAGATAATAAGAGCATTTATCTGTCATGAATTAAGCTTATAGATTGGTAGATCATTTGATCTGTATGACTGTATTATGGATTTGCCATTAGCTTTCATCTTTAGCCATGCTGACAGAATCAAAAAACACATTTATTACACTTGGTGGGTTTTAACCGACTTTGCATTTTCCTGTGAGTACAGTTGGAACACAGATAATCTGCAAAAGACACTGACAATCTTCCAGTTTATTCTGGTTTATTCATATTTTTAAAAAAAAAAAAAAAAAAAAAGCCGAAGAGCATATCACAGATGTATTCTCTCGTAAAAGCTTTACATAAGATTTTAAGGAGAATAAGCTAACATTAGGCATAGAAGAGAGAAAGATGCACTGCAAAAAAAAATCTTACCCTCTGGGCTTGATGAAGAAAACAGCTCAAAGCCAGCAAACCAATGATTCCAGAATGAAACTGAAACATACCCATAGAGAGAATAGATTTGCAAAATGTGAGTTCTTCCTATTTCATATGGTATTGCTCCTACCCACAGAGAGGGGCTTTTTGGTACTAGGGCACACAGAAGTCTGACAGCATATAAGTAATGTGACAGAGGGACTGGTCTTTAGCTGTATCAAAAAGCTAATAGTGCATGAAGTGGCATCCATCTTACCTAGAAATCTTTGTTGTAGATGTCTGCATGTGACCTAACTGACTTAATGTGGACGTCATCAACATAGTTAATAGAGTGTAGGGTGTGATTCAGCCTAAAATAGATACCTCGGTTTGGTGAAATGAATTGCTTGCCAACCTCTTTTGGCTACACTGATCTCATTGGCTAAATGGGAGTCTAAAGAGTTCACTTGATTCAGAAAACTCCGTTGTCTATCTCCACAGGTCCTCTTCTCTCTCTGTGGAGAGAATTAGATACGGTTGAGTGCAATTTATTTCATTTTACTCCAATGACTAAAATACATTAGATGATTCACATCCTATAATTGACTAATTCCAAAAGTAAAATTGTGCTATCGGCGTACATAACAATAAGAGAGGTTTAAACATTAGAGCTTGGGACATTGCAAGGATAGAGGAGTGCTAATAGCTTGATCTGGTCTTTTGAAGGTGCTTTTCCTAAGGAAATAGTGCTTATGCAATTGCATTAACTGTCAATTCCCGTAAAGTTTGAATGCTAGCCAGTTTCAACGAAACTGTACCAAATACAGACCGCAAAGATATTAAGTTGTTAGAGTTTCCTTTTGAGAAAAGGAAGGTGGCTGAGTAAAGGAATGAAGAATAAGATTAAAACCCTGCTGAAAGAAAAAGGCTGAAGAGTGAACTCAGCCATAAAAGCAGACACAGGAGAATCCTCTCTGGAGAAAACCACAGGAAAAGAGACAGCTTAGACAGGCTACGTCACTGTTGTAACCTGTCTTACATCAGCTGGAAACTGTCAGAAAAGGTATCTACCTTGGAAAAAATAAAATGCCCTGTCTTTACAACATTAGAAAGAAAATACAAGATCTAGGACTCCAGTGTCATCTATGGATAGCCTGGGTTTGAGTGAAATCACTGGAAGTTTGGCTCTGAATTCAGTAAACCCTGATCCCTACGTCTGAATGACTGACCAGACCTGGCTCATGTTGCTCCTGCATGAGGTACCTTCACACTGCAGATGAAGACGTCTGTTCTGCAACTCACTAGGATGTATGGGAAACATGCCTGTGATAAAGCAAATACAAGCTGTTACTCAAGTATCGTCCTCATTCTATATAGGAGAGAGGCCGTAAGATTTACCATTTACCAAGTATTCTCACCTGCTTTTACAGGACTACCAATTTTGCAGGTATGATTTCATTCCTGTGTGTAATAGGAAAAGGCAGAGGATTTTGGCCACACTGATTTTACTTTCCTGAGAAAAAGTGTGTCAGCACCCTCCACAGCCAGGGAGCTGGGCCTGAGCACTGAAGGGAGTGTGGTAGTCCTAAAAGAGCACAGGTCATTTTAAAGCTCTGTGAACTGCAACTCTTTTTTCCTGCAAACCACCATGCAGATCAAAGGCCCAGAATTTTGTCAAAATCACCATTCTGCCCTAGAAAACAAATTCAAAAATTTCCCCTCAGAATTCCTTCACTTTTATGGGGTTGTTCTCCTTCCACAATTCTCTCCTACCCTGGCACTATCAATGAAAAGCCCAGAATTTGTCCCCAGGCTCAGCAATGGCCTGACCTTCTGCTAAGCTACTGCTGGAGCAGAGCCACTTCCAGCCTGCCATTTGCTTCTGATTTATCTTCTGGCTCAAAGACAGCTCTGCAGTTCACCACCTGCAATGTAGGGTCCTTCTCCTCCTGGGGCCATGGGCCTGGCAAACCTGGTGTGTAACACCACAGCCCAAACCTTTGTCCACCCATTCGGTCCCCACACATCTGTACAATGGGAAGAACAGAAGATCTGCAGAGGTCACTCTTTTCCATCACATTCCTGCCCTATGAAACAAGCTGTGGATCTAGAAGAATATGCCCTTGAGGGGAATGCAGCCTGGATCACAATCTGGTGTGTGCGATTCCTAACCTAATTTTTCACGCACACCTGGTCTTGTGGTTTCTCAGCTCACATTTTTCAATCACTGCTCGACAGGAGAATTTGGGGCAATTATCACAGAATAACATTCACTGTGCACTCACTGCCACGTGGACAGTTCTGCTGGCGTTCCTGCGGTCAGTAGAAATGTTGGCAGACATTGATTTTCTCCCTGATCAAAGCCAGAAAGTGCAAGCAAAGCAATGAAATCCTCACCTCTAGTTCAGTTTTGTTAACAAATACAAGTAGTGACTTTTGGCTGGTTCCTGAATTCTTTAATGGGATTATTATTCATTCGTGCTGGCCGCAGTGAAATTTAGGATACAAGTATTAATGTTGAATTGCGATGAGAATTGTAATAACAAGAAAGCTTCTTGTTAAAAGGCACACAGGCCACACAGAAAGAATATTCAGCTCTGGCCCTCCCAAAATAAATCAATTCTAACTCCTCCTGGAGTGAGAGGAATACATCCCTAATGTGGACTGTACCTTCCAAGAAACAATAAACCTCTATACAAACAGTCACGCAAAACAGATTTAACTCTTCATTGACCAAAACTCTCTGTTTGGCTCCAGTGAGGGATGAAAAGAGCACAGTTAGGAGTTAGATTCATCCTGCTTGGCTTTAGGCTTCTGACTTAGGCAGTGAAGTTAGGGTTGTTTACACCCTAAGCTACTGCTATCCACAGTGGAGACAGCACCTGTCCAGGGTATTTCATCCCACCCAGACCAGGAATTGCCATTTGGAGGTTCCTATCTCCATCCATCCACTCCAAAGGATTCTGTGATTTCCTTTTAGAAGCAGGTTTACTCTATTCATCCTCAGACTGCACCTTCTCTTACCATTAACAGGATCCAAAACATAAATAACTTCCAGCTTTCCAAGAATAAATCCACTGGTAGGTTTGAAATCCTTGTGCATTAGTTGTCTCACTGGAGTTTGAGAAAGTATTTTCTGAGACTTTTTATAAAGAAGGAGCTTAGCGGCCAAAATGCTTCTCTTTGAACAGTTTTTACCAATTAGTGTGCTTCATCTAAAGAGTAAAGAACTAATAGGTATACATTCATCTTGCCTTATATAAGATATGGTCATATGTAAGAACAGAGTACAAAGTTTGTACAAGTTTAGAAAGAAGTGAATCTCCTAAACTCACTAGGAATTGTTGAGATTATTCATATTGGTCCTTCCTCTGCTCTATCATCATGTCTGAGATTTGGCACCACTGAGCAGCTCCTCACAAGGAGAAGTGTCACAGACATGTAGTGTTCCTTGTCTTATGACTTAGCCAGGTCCTTCATCTGCCACCAGGAACACTGATGCAGAACACTAGTACTGTTCAAAAGACTTTCAATAGGTCCTGTGTCTTTCCTTGCCTTCATTAGCAAGGAATTCCCTGCTCGTGCTATCAGACCATGAAGTATTCTGGCAGAGGTATCAAGGATCAGGCCGAGTGGATTCAGTGAATTCAGCTCTGTGGCTGATCAGATGGCCGAAATGCCATTTACTGTCAGCACAGAGAAGAATAAAACCAAAGCCAGCATTAGAGAAAGCTGTTTCCAGCACTATGCTGAGCAAAAGGTGCCAGGCCGCAGGTGGCAAGGTGCCTGGGCTGTCCTGGGGCAATCGGTGACTGCAGCCACAGCAGGCCATCAGACTGTGGCTTTACACAGAACGCTGTTGCACCTCTTCTTGCATAATTTGTGCTAAGTGCCTCTCTAAATTTTGAGTTAAGCTGTTGTTGCCATAGCGATAGCCATTTAGAGCACGAGAAGGCAGCGAGCGTGTTGGGGATGTGAGGTTCTGGCTCTTCGCATAAAAATATATATATGTGTGTGTATGTATGCTGCTGTGGAGCTGCATGAAAGGAGCCAAACAAACAGCTTACACCAGATCTGAGGCATGGACAGATGTGGAAAAATAAGCAGCTTAATGCAGGCTGGAGGTGTTTGTTCCAGGATGCAACTTCTCCTACAAAGAGCTGAGTCCAAAATACAAAAAAGCCTGAGCGATGACAGCCCACTTTCTACAACTACCTGAAAGGAGGTTGTAGTGAGGGGGAATTGGTCTCTTCTCCCAAGTAACAAGTGACAGGATGAGAGGAAAAAGCCTCAAGTTGTTGCCATGGGAGATTTAGATTGGATATTAGGGAAAATTTCTTCAGGGAAAGTGTTGTCAAGCACTGGAACAGGCTGTCCAGGGAAGTGGTGGAGTCACCATCCCAGGAGGTGTTTAAAAGATGTGGATGTGGTGCTTAGGGACATGGTTTAGTAGTAGACGTGGTAGTACTAGGTTAATGACTGGACTCGGTTACCTTAAAGGTCTTTTCCAACCTAAAAGATTCAATGATTCTATGACTTATATGTGGTTTCACACCAGTAGAAGGTGCTCCCTTGGTCAGGATGAGGCATGTTTGTTACTGCCTTTGTGGGATATATCTTTGCAGAAACAGGAAAAGGTGGCTTTCATGGGTTTATTTTTCTTACAAATAACTCCTACTGCTAGCTCTTTAATGGGAACACTTTTCGGCAATCTACTCACAGTGTTTATACTGGTTTATTTGCCAGGGCACAGGCTCCCAAAAAGTCAATAAATAAAGCAGGTATTGTATTACCTCATCTTAGGTCCTCTTCTAAGATTTTTCTGAACATCTAACACTAGTATTTCTGGTGGTTACAGCAAGACAGAGTCAGAACTCCTTGGTTGTATTCATAACTTGCTTTATAATACCACAGTGTGAGGTGAGAAAACGGTATGAGCTTAAATACCTACAGTTGGGACAAGATCCTGCCCACATGCCTGAGACTATTCCCACTTTCATAGAGTTTAATCTTCCTCTGACTAAACTTTGCTAATAAGTGAAATTAGGTGTCACCTTAATCAGCAAATGCAGGCAGTGCCTGAAATTAAGTGTTTGGGGAATTTTCAGCCTGAGAGTAAGTTTAGGTCCCCAGAGCACTAACTGATGCAGAAGAGCAGGCAGTTTGCATCACTGGCTGGGACTCGAATTCTGTCAAAGTCCCAAATTAAACCAATTGTAAATGGCCGTTTTGAAGTCCATAAATTCACAGCAGGGCATCCAAGTTTGAAATATGTAGCCATAAACTTACCATGGCATACCTTGTCCATCTGTGAGCCCAGACAGGGTCATGGATCAGAATTAAACATTACTGGGTTCCTGTAAGCATACAAAATTTAAGGTTTGAAAATAATTTTAGGTCCAAAAGAGAAAACTACATGTGAGTATTTTTTAAGTATAGTTTGTTTCTCAGGAATTAGAAACTGTCAGCTCCTGTCCCCTGTGTGTGATATTACCTGTTTCTAAGGACAAGCCAAATGAATGGCAGGTATGGGAGATGCAGGATATTGTTTCCATCAAGCTCCCAGTGGTACTTTCTGGCAGATGCAAGGCAGTCTCGCACCTTTCTTTGCTGACTGGAAAGAAAAAAAATGCTAAGAGGATCTCTGAGTCAGCAAAAACCTATAGGTTTCTGTAGTTCGCTGATTTGAAACAGCTGCAAATCAAATTCAGTATAATTTTTAAAACAATCCAGTTCCTGTAGATAGCTGAGGGCAGCTTTTGTTTTCAGTAAACTTCTGTGACATTTGTGATTAAAACTATAAAGGCAGTAAGCACAATTCACAATCAATTATGTTTTATTAATGTTTTTTTTAATACATGCCACAGCCCAGTAATCATGAAGCTGTTCAACAGAGTTTTTCTAAAATCAGCTAATAGGAGGATGTAATTTGCAGCCATCTCTGCTCACTTACAAAACACTTGCTCCGTTAATTGTGATTTCACACTCTGCTGAATGCTGTAGCCTGGAGGTAACATTCATGTGATGGAAGAGTTGCCAGTCTGTGCTCTGGTGGGGGGGAGAAGGAAGGATCCTTTTGAGAGAGGCTGCTGTTGTTAAACTTTTAATCCTTTTATATTAAAAAAATTAAAAAAATAAAAAATAAAAAAAAAGCACCTTAGCAGGTAAAAGATACAATCCACTGCTAAATAATTATTTCCTGAACTATCTTGCCCTGTTTTGATCCTTCTTTGTGGTGTTATCAAGAACATAAAAACACATATAACCAGCAGGTGAGACCCAGTTCATGTAATCAGTCACCTACCCTGATCTCATATTGTAGATACTGGCTGAATTAGTCTGCTTAAAGGAAGTGCCTAAGTTTTAATTAGAAAGTATGTTGTGCCTTGAAGGTCTCCAGAGACATCTTATGTCTTTCTTAAGTCAGAATGGTCAGGGTATTCTCCTGGGAAAGGTTGAAGGTGCCTATAAAGGTGCCATATGTTATGCATGCAAGTTGAGCAGATTGAGTCGCATCAGTGAATGGTCAGTGGTGATGAGACAGAGTTCAGCACTGAACAGCCATGAGCAAGGCAAGAGCTCCTGCTCTGAAGCACTTCCAGGGCATGTGTCAGAGAGATGAACATTTCCTCGTTTGACAAATGAAAGGATACATCTTAACATGGAAAATTCCCGGCTGAGGGGTTTATGCTGCTATGATGAGCTGGGAGTTACAGCTCAGACCAGACAGGGGTGGGATCACCAACTAAGGCTTTTACTTCACTTATGACTAAGTGATGGGGGGACAACAAGAAGCTGTGGAGGGGCCTTTGCCCACTGCTGGCTCTCAGCTTTACTATTTCAGGAAAGTTTCTCTCATCACGATTAGTGATGTGGAAGGCACTGGGCCAGATTTTAATGCCGCTATGTAGGGCTCAAAGCCAGGATTAGGTCCTATTAGAACAGACTACGTGGCAGCAGAAGTCATCCCACATACAGATGAAGAAGAGAAAGGGTGCACAATCAGCTGCTTTGCAAGGCCTGTATGACCCTAAGGCTGGCCATGCTGGCAGCCAGGCTGTATCTCAACAGAAGCAATAATGAGAAAGGACTCTGTGCCCTCCACAGATGCAGAGGTTCAGCCATATTTTGGTCCTGTTGCCGCAACGTAAGGGAATGTCTTGGCAGAGGCATGATGGGCATGAAATCTGGCAGCTCACGCAGATGCCATTTGGTAGGAGCCAAAAATGCACAAGGCAGAGCATCTCCACTGGAGCATGGACAGAAGCTCACTGAGAGATCTCAGCTCAAGAAAAACCCTGTGGTTCTTGCATAGTGCTGAATAGTGATTATGAGCACAAGACAGAAATTAGTTCTGTGAGGGCAGAAAACAATAGATGCTTAAGAATCAAGTAAGAGGGAAAGGTTAAATACTTGTCCAAAGACTAAATGTGCAGATAATCCTTGTGGGGGCTATGCTTAGATGTTAACTTATAGCTTCACTTGCATTAAGCACAAGTGTTAAAGCTTCTCTGAGCTAAAAGTTTCATGCCAGGATGTGGTGCTGAAAATGCCACAGTTCACTTCATGCAGGACAACTCTACATTTATGCCATTACCTCGCTCAAACAGCCTTTGACATTGCTGACCTTAGCATGGCGACGGCGTCCCTGCACCACCTAGCAGGAATAATTGCTGTGACATCCACAGGTCACAGAAGGCAGCTGCTCCTTTGTCCTCAAAGTCTTTACACTCCCACTTTTCCTCTTCCATGCCTTTCTGGGACCACACAGGGAGACTGAGGCTAAAGTCGGCTAACACACAATCAATAAGCAGACAGCACTTGTCTGTTCATTGCTGTCTCTGCTGGTGTGCTTTCAGCTGCCGCCAATGCCTGGAAGAAATAAGCAGATGGATAAAAAGCAGTAGGGTTCAGCTCAATCCAAAAAAGACAGAAGGGAAGATGGTGGGATTTTCAAAGGTCTAACCCTGCATTACATCAAGATCATTACACCACAAATTGTCCAGATGGTGCAAAGCCTCAGGCTCATGGCTGGACTTCTCAATACACTTGAATATACTTATTGTCAAAGTACGGAAGAAAGTCTAACGAGTTAGGAGTCTGCACGGCCGGACCCAGGTTTCCAGCTCTGGTGGTCCGCTCATTGTAGCTCCCTCTCCTGAGACCAAACTCACTATAGAAGGACTCACCCAGTGCCAAATGTACTCTTTTAATTTAAGGAGTACCAGAGACCCATATTTTCACACCACATTAATGTCCAGTAATCTCCAGGGGCGCCCTGTTCCTCACCGGACTAAATTAATAGGTCTTGGTCTAACCTACAGAGCCTTTTAATATCTAGAAAATTCAAGAGTATCACGTCAGAGACATCTGTTTTCCTGTGTGATTAATATTTTAAATTCTGTTTTCGAAACAGGATGAATATATCATAGATCTCTGAGGAAAGGACTAGGCATCTGTTGTATGTTGACATTGTAGAAAACATAAAGCATCATTTGTTGATGCTAACACAGTACAAACAGTAATGCAGTGCTCTGATTTTCTTTTCTTCTCATTCTGAAGTAACAGAACATAAGCCTTTATATTAAGAGGAATGGTCTCCTTCTACACTGATATATTATCTCTTGCTTCATATATCATTCTTTATATTGAAATTGTGTTTAAATTTTTAGGGCTTTTCAGACTGTTGTACAATATGCTAGGCCCAGGATGAAACTTCTATGGTTTGTACCCTCATGCTGCTGGCAGTGGTAATTGTATGAATTATTGTTTTTCATGTATGAATTTTTGAGCTGAAATTAAGGCTACAAAATCACCTAGCTGTAAAGCCATTCTTGTCATTTTTCCCAAGGGAATTAAAAAAAAAAAAAAAGAGATATAACAGCCAGGAATTGAAATTGAAAGCACTTTGATTCATTTCTAGCAAATTTATGTGCCTGAATATCATTTCATGAAGGAAATTTCTCCATTTCCATGAAAAAAAATTAACTTGTTTACCTCACGACATTTTCTGTAACTTTTTCCTGTTTCCTGTCTTTTTTTTTTCTACTTCTTGATTTAAGTTATCAGATTTCAGGCAGCCAGAATCAGAATGTGAGCAATTCATGTACCTGGCACATATCTGTCACTGTAAAACTTGGGTTCCGTTACAAATATTCTTCTTCCAGACGTGACAGCATCTCTAATTATAATTGGTATGGAGACTCAAGCTTGTCCATCACTTTTTTCTGATAAAGTGAGACACCTTATCTTTCAGTGCAGTTCTCATCAGGCATTAAGGTCAAGTTCTGGCAGAGCACATATAAGTGTGCCAAATGTGTTGGATAAGCAATGCTGCTGTGCAGGTTACCCATGATCTCTGGGAGAAAGAAATCACATCATTTAACTTCTTGTGTCAGTCTTGAAAGATGCACCAGAATTTTGAGCCAAAATTGGAATTGTTTTAGAGATGTGCTTCCCCAGGATAAGATTTGTAGGGCACAGCAAGGGCTCAGGGAAAGATGATACAGCTCTGATGAGGTGTACTTGGAGACAGAAGTATTGATGGAACTATTAACTTCCATGTTGTAATGTAGCACAGGTGTGGGGAACCTCCCTTGTGACCTTCCATTGAGCACAGGCCTCCTCCAAAGGAAGTTTGCTAAGGGTAGTAGGTAATATCAAGTTGACATATGGCTTCAGGCACCACAATATTGCATTATAGTCCTAAATAATGCAGTAAAAATCCATGAATACCAAGAGGGAGCCACCCACAACAAAGCTATACATAATCTCCAGCACCCACGTCAGCTCTTGTTGCACCCTTTCTCAGGAAGCTGGGTAACAGATGAGCCCTGCAAAATACTGCACAGAGGCAACAAATGTGGGGTAATTTAGGATACAGCATCTGGTAGGGATGAGGAGAAAACCCCCAGAATTTTATCCCAGTCATGTAAATTGTCCCATTTGCCAGTTAATGGAGTTGAAAAATAGCTAGGAGATCTGAGGTGCTTCAGCTCTCAGTGAAGTTTCCCGTTCCATCCTTTTAAGGGGAAAATTGGAAAGTCTACAATGGTTGGATAGACTGCCAATGCCAACCATTGATGCTGATATGGTGGAAGGTATCAGCAAAATTGTCATTGATGTATGAACAATTATACTCAACATACAAGTCATCTAGCTAAATGAAAGATTTAACTGCACTTCTTTTTGGAGTTTAACACCTAGAAAAATAGACTGAAGACCCTTAGCCTAATAGGAATTCACCCCTGAACTGATAGCACAGGTGGAGTTACTCTGTGAGCTGAAAACAGAAAGCCTGAAGAAGACCAGAGCTGTCATGTGAATGTAGCATTGGAAGAAAGCCATGAAAGACAGAGTTAGTTTTGGAGATTATATCAGTGGGATACTGAACATTGAAAATCCAGACATCCTCTTTCTAATTCTAGTTGCTTTCACAGAAACAAGAATATGCACGTCCTTAGTAAACAGGCAAACTTGCACCAGGATATACTAGATTTGTGCAATCAACTTTTTACAGGCACAGAAATAGTTGACCAAAGCAGATTATTGAGACCAAGAGGCAAGGCTATTTTCAACAAGAGCAACACAGCTGCCATTTAACACAAGTGAGTTGCTTTTACTGAGGGAAGTGCTGACAGTGTCCCCCAAGATCAGATGTAACTCTTCCCTATGGACCTTTCCTGGTGGAAAGAGAAGGGGCTCTGGTTTGGCAAGTGAGGGTATTTCATAACCCAAGTGCTTCTGGATAAAGTTCACACAGGGAAGCGCTGACAGAAACCTCCCACTCCAGACATGGAAACCTTTCTCCTTCTGCCTGTTTCTGGTTATTTTTCATTTTGATATTTGGATCACTTCTATGCCTAGGCTCTATATATTTCCACCAGGGATCCAAAGCCTACAGGGCTATAGTGTACATATTTTTAATATTAACAAGACACCTAGAAAAATATAACCCCACCTGTAACTGGACTTAAAGCACTAAATACAAATGAAAAATGAGAGAACTGCAGTTTGATCAACAGGTACTTATTTTTGAAAAGTCCCCGAAACATGCTTTTAGTACTAGAAGAGGGTACTGCAAACCTAAATTGACATGGTCAGTATAGTGAAATCACTTCTGGTAGGAAATGGCAAATCTCAACTCCGGGCTGCTCACTTCACCATGGTTAAGGGGAAGAATATGGGCTGTAGCAGCCTGGTATAGGTACAAAATGTTTGTATTTATAGTCGTGAGTTATGCAAGCTGCAAAGAAAGCATGTGGGTGGTGCACAAAGAGAACAGGAGAGAAACCGAGTTGTCAGTCCATCTTTGTGAGTTGTTTTAAAATAACGTCTCTTCTTCACATCAAGCCGTCTGTTCAGTGTCACCATAGTGACGATGCTCACCAGCCACCCAAATCTGCCTTGCAGCTCTCGTTAGCAGTCCCACCACTGAGAAGATGTTGCTCCTGGAAGCATCCCTCCCTCAGAGCCCAAAGGGGAAACCTCCCCAACAAACCAGCCTCTCCATTAATACCTCCACTCATGACCTGTGCACAGCACCCGTGTTCCTTGGCAGGACCCTGCAACATGCAATATGCTCTATGGGCAGCAGCGCAGAGGCTGCTGAGTCTGCAAAAGGAGAGAAGTACATTTGATACCCAAATCTCTGTTCTTGGTAACTATCTCCCATTTATAAACGAAGGCTTTGAACTCGTAAGATAGGATAACTGTGTTTTCCTGAAAAGCAGGACTCTGCATGTGTGGTGTTTCCCTATAGTTTCAAAGTCACTGTGAAAAGCTCAGAGCTTCACAGGAATTGTCAAGTGGGGAGGCTGAGGTGACTGGTGTGGGCGGGTGTCCCCCACCCATGGGCACCCCTTACCAAGCAGAGTGTCCTCAGATAGAGCAGGATCATGGGGCTGAGTTACCTGTGTTCTCCAACCCAGGTGGGTTTCCCACCAAATCCTCCATTCTTAACTCTGGACACCTTCAGACTGGTGCTCTCAACACAAAACAGCAAGGAAGAAACAGAGAAATGGTCATGCCTCTTCCAAATCTCCTCTTTCCCTGATCACTCCTTGACTTCTGCTGGGACTGATCCTTCTCCATTGCATTACTGATTTTGGTTTCCCTCAGCAGGGCCACTGTAACAAGCTTAAGTGTTAAAATGAAGAAATCCTTTGCATTCTTTTCATGGAAAAACAGTTCTCTATATAGCATCATTAATTTTACATATACCCTTTTTATGCACAATCTCAAAAAGGTTTTTCGGTACCTTGCTGGCATTCATTGCTTATGTATCAGAGACACATAGATCCAAGAGACTAGGATGTGATACAACGTGGAGGGTGATACCCTTTGCAGCAACCAGCACCTAAGAAGGAGTCAGGGGGATGAGAACAACCTGCTTGCTGTTTAGGGTAAATCCATTATAGCTCTAGGCGTGTCCCAGACAGGTTTTAGAAAAACATATAGAGGACCTCATTACAGGCCTATTCTTTTGCAAAGTTAGTTGCTCTTGGTAGAATTGAAGGGCTGTTAAAAACAGGCTGATTTTAATATGACCTTATAAAAGACTCACATAAAAGCCAGAAGGAGCAGTGGGAATCAAGAGAGGTTTGTTTTTAAGATATCAGAGGGGCACTGGAAAAGATTAAAGTTTGACTCTTGGCTGTGCTGATGACCTTAGGTAAGTGAATCAGGAGCAGGCTTGTACGAGAGATCAGCTTGCTTAGGAAGTATTTCAGAGTCAGTGCCTCCACGGGAACAAGTGGGTGCAGGGCACAGCTGAAAGTGTGTTATTTAATTCCCGAAGACAAGCAGACACCTTTTCAAAGTTTGATAGTGATTATAAGTGCTGAGCAAATCAAAATCTGAACTTAGACTCTTCTAAGAATCTCACTTCATCTTTCTGTGCCTCTTTTTTCAGGAGTGTAAAACAGGGAAAATAAATATTTTACCAGTGTTGTAAGGATAAGTATAAGAATATTTGCTGAGATACAACAATGATACGAGCTATAGAAGTAAATAAAATGGATATGGCATTTTAAAAAATCCCAAATCCTGGTTTTTATCCAAATGGTGGATTAGTGACAAGAACAGTGGAAGTCTGTCCTACTAAATTATTAACCACACAACTACTTATGTGACAAGTGCTACCTTTTTGTCTGATCATTATTTGCAATGAGATAACATCACCGTTTTATATCCCTGTGTACACTTGAATAATATTTGATAAATTATAGTATGAAGTCTGACACAGAAAGTACTGCTGAATACAGTTACTTCATTTATCTTCCTAAAATTACCAGAAAATATATTTTCTAGACCTGGTTAATAAACCACAGGTGATCGCCAAAGTATCTTACTTATAGATCACTGAGGGACAATGAAGCTTGTTTTTCCATTGACATATCACTTACTTCTGAATGGAAAATTCTGCTGAGACAGCCCACAGCTCAGACTATACACATTAGTAGGATTGCAGAGAAGGACCTTTAACAGTGTGTCTGACACATTACTGATTTATGACAGAACAATGTTGGACTAAACATGAATAAAAAGCTATGCTTTCACACAATTTGGTATAGCAACATTGAAATTGTACCAGGATAAACAACTGCCTTGCAGTAAGTGTGCTCATCCATCATTCAGTGTTAAATCTTAATTTTTACCTATTCCAATTTGTTTGTGTTAAGTGCTTCTATATTATGAATAACGCTGCAACTCCAATAGCAATATATACTCTGTTAAGGAAAACATAAGCAGAGAAATAAATTGTTATAGTGATCCATTTAAAAATTACCATACTTGATTTATCTGAGGATTTGGAGATCAAGGCAGCTACTTCATCATATTTTGAGGTATATTGACAAGGAGTCTATGGACAAATCCTATCTCTATGTGGCCTAAGTAGACTTTGTCTATGCATATTTAGTTACAAAATTATTACAATATGATCTTTACTTTAAGGCTTGATTTTTCTCCTGTTAAGGTCATTGGCAAACTGTCTTGACCTTAGTGAGTGTAAAATAATATCCTATGCTAACTACATACATCACTGCTCTGTTGTCCCCTTGATCTGAGCACTGAACTGTGATTAACATTAAAGAGAGTAAGTTCAGCCATAAGTATTTTCATGCCCTAAGCAAGCAGCAAGTGTGAGACTCTTCCTTGTCACGTCTCCTTTTTTTCTCTTTCATGTCTCTTTTTTTCTTTTTTTACCTTAATTTGCTTGTAAGATAATCTTTTATGGCTTAAGGAAGGGTGGGTTTGTGATAAAGACATTTGATTTGAGCTAGGTTCAATTTTCTGGCCTTCTCCATAACTGCCTTTAGTGGGTCAATTACTAAAGTGCCTTGCGGAACTACAGCGCTAATAATCACATGAACCATGGACAACTTTCTGCTTGGTGATGCTAACCAACATGAAACGGCCAAAACACTGTGACAACATTGAAACTGTTTATTGGGAATGGTCTCTGGTCTCTGCTTATCCGTGAACCACACACAGACACTATTTATAAGAGCATTAGTTGACCTGAGTCAAAACCATCCCAGGGAGCACGTCAGCAGTTAAATGGTATGACAGGGACTTGACTGATGTTCTATTACAGACACAGCATTCAGTTCCCAATGGGCAGAACAGGGCTTTTCCTGTATTTCAAACATTTATCACAGCCCAAAAATAGAAGTAAAGCCCCCAGGGCTTTCTCCCATCCTCTCATTTCTTGCACCAGGTGAGCTGGCACTAGGAAGACAGGGTAAGTAAACTTCAGCAAGAGACTTTGGATCTGAAGGCTAAATGCTGCATTCCAACAAAGCTAACAGCAAGGAGGTAGCACTGTGCTATAGCTGAAGGAATAGTAAGTACAGTGCAATCAACAAAAACAGAAACAAAACAAAACAAAAAATTATTAAGGGAAAGCTGGAAGTAGCTGGAGACCCAGTGAATGAGGATACGTAAGACTTCAGAAGAGAGAAAGGGTGGAATAAGAGAGGATGGTATGAGAAAGATGTCAGAAGTGGTCTCTGTCCTTGCAAAATGTAAAACATTGTTTAGCAGTGGTCAGCATCATACATATCACCTCATATGCCTGTGGTCTTTGTGCATAGCTGTCATAGTAGATGCTTAGTCTGTCATCAGTTATGGGGCAAATGGAATAAGGTGCTCTACGCAAAACAAATGTATTTCTCATTATCTGTGTTAGCCAGCGATCCCTTAAGGCTGCTCGAGTGTTTTATTGATAAAAGCTCATGTCTCCTGTTGCCTTTTCTAATTCCTTCCATCTCTTCTTTAGAGGTCCAGTGGAAAGACTTGTTGGCTTGTTCTTCGCTGGCGTGTGGGAGAGCCCTTCAAATTCGGCAATGGATCAGAAGGACTGAAAAGCACTTTTGCTCCCACCAATGTTTCTCAGAGCTGCTAAAACAGGACCAGTGAAGATGTTCACCAGACTCCAAGTCCTTGCGCTAGCTTTGTTTTCCAAAGGAGTTTTCCTTTCCCTAAGTGACCACAACTTTGTAAGGAAGGAAATTAAGATAGAAGGAGACCTGGTCTTAGGTGGCTTATTTCCAATCAACGAGAAAGGCACTGGGATAGAAGAATGTGGGAGAATCAATGAAGACCGGGGTATCCAGCGCTTGGAGGCCATGCTGTTTGCCATTGATGAAATCAACAGAGACAATTACTTGCTGCCAGGAATTAAGCTTGGAGTTCATATCTTGGACACATGCTCGAGGGATACTTATGCCTTAGAACAGTCTTTGGAGTTTGTCAGGGCATCTTTGACTAAAGTGGATGAAACAGAGTATATGTGCCCAGATGGCTCATATGCCATTCAAGAGAATTTACCATTACTCATTGCAGGAGTCATCGGTGGTTCCTATAGCAGCGTCTCCATACAGGTAAGTCACAGGAACCCCATCAGGTGAGAATCTTTCATCTGCAATTCCTGTGAGAGAACCCCTGCTTGTATAAGTTTGTCAATAAAGCAAGTCTTAGGTTAATCACTTTACCCCAGGAGTCAATCTAACATATAATTATAACTTACTTTATATTAGTTTGATTCATTCTTTAAAACTTTTCCTGTAGTTTAAACCTCTGGCAGCTCTCCACTTACTCCAGTTACGGTGTATCCTGAGGGCATCTGAAGTTTCCAAAAGTCTTAGCATTTATTTTGAACTTTGGATTTCATGAGACTTTTTACAACTCTAAGTTCAGACCTCTGTTTTCACATCAATAACAAATTATACCATCTATAATTCAGAATATATGTATACCTGTCATGCTGCATGTACATAACTTTTGTCATTTAAACAACAGAGATTTAAAATTAAGGTAGAAATCCTTATTTTACTTCCAGGCTGAAATAAAGTAAAAACTGCACACTAGATAGCATACTAGCCAGAAGCTTAAATTATCCCTGACCAAACAATTGCAAGATTTTAGTGTCTAATTAGGCACACTGAAGCCAATGAAAATTATTCAGCTGACTTTAGTGAGTAAGGTCTCAAATATCCCATGCAGTCAATACGATTTCTGAATGGATTCTAAATTTTATGTCATTCCTTTTGTTTCCATATATAGTTCATATTAAGACAGTTTTTGCCAGGAAATGTTGCCAGGCAGAGTGCAGTGTCAGCACTCTCAGAGGTCCGGCACAGAAAATAGATGCCCTCAGTGTATCTTGCTCCCTCCTTCTGCCACATTGTAACTGCAGTTTTTGGTTTTACAATACTGATCCTAAATAGGCTCTCAGTAGAGTGTTGGAGAGTATTTAATGGCTTGCAATGGTATAAAGTTGCAGGTGGTGAAATGCTCTATATATCCTTCCAATTAGGGTTTTATTGCGTGCTTGGTTTCAGTTGCAAGGGGACAGACGTAATATTGATTCCTTTTGATCTTGGTGTCCCATTTTTTATAAATCAGTGCAAAAACTTTAAATCTTTGGCTTTTTTTTTTTTATTTTCCCATTACATGAACATGAATACCATGTATGTCTTCCTTTTTAGCAGAAATTTTGCATTTCTCCTCTCCAGAGCAGGCAATCCTATGGCAGTCCAGCCTCAGAAGTTCCTGAGTTCCCTCTCACTGTCAGTGTGCACTATCCATGAGCAAAAATGCCTTCTAGCTTCACTTAAGCTACCAAATCTACATATATCTTATTGGTTTGGGTTAAATTAATAAGCCAGTCTACATCACTCATAACCACAGGTGAGTGGTTTCTTAAACCCAGATTCAGGTAAGCTGAGACCATGCATCTAGTATTTACTAATGGTCAGCTGTAGGTTTCCAAAAGCACCAAGCCTTGACAGTGCTGGACTACTATTTCCAGACTAAATACAGATCCTAGTTACTACATGAGTTTCAAAGGAGAAAAATGTTCTTCTGTACTATAGCGGTGACAGAAAGCTGTCCAAGCTTCATTTACCTGTTTCATAAACAGGCCAAAGGTTCATCCAGTGCTCATTTCAGTCAGAATTACATTGGGGAACTGACTTCTGCTCTTGTCAAGGCATTAAATCCTGTCAGCTTGGGAGCATGCATGAGCACAGAAGCAGCATTTCAACTAATTAAATTTTATTCCCTTTTGTGTTCCAGTGTGTGGCTTGTCTGTGTATTCACAACAGGACATACCTAAGCAAATGGCTACCCATATCACAGGAGAATAGTTCTGCAGAGCAGAACCTCAGCCATCTCTCACTGTAGACCACATAGCATGGCAGGGATGTATCCTTCACCAGTTACGTGGATCTAATCACTTGGAGCACGAAAAGCAAGTTACAGGGTTGGAAAAGAGACATCTGAAGAGGAGAAATGATAGCTACAAAACCTCTGGCAACACAAATTGTTAAGGAAATCATTATTCATTGTCTCTTCCAACCAGACAAAGGGCACAGTAAGTGAAAGTAGCAAATGGCAGGTTGCTGTGGATGTTAAAATCTAAATGAGTTCAGGAAGTTATTAGAAAAAATGAAGAAATTCTGTATAGATACCAACTCCTGCTCAGCAGTTCCCAGAGCTGCAATTATCTCAAGGCCAGTAATTACTTTGAAACATCTTATGCTTGCCCTGTGCCACTGGTGGAGAGGCGGCAGTTGTTTTGCTGCACCTTTGGTATAGCTGTTCGTGGTCAGTCTCTTTCTCAGATGTGTGTCCAAAGGATATGAAGTAGCCTAAAAAACACATCCATAAAAGTAGTTACAGCCAAGGAAAGGGTACAGGTATTTCCTCCCTTCCCAGAAACACTGAGGCAGTCATGTCACGTTCCTAAAACAACCTGGGGCTTCTCGCACAACATCTGTCAATCTGTTGCTTTGAAGTCACTCCCTGGTGACTCTCACTCTCCGTGAGGCAGCAGATCGGATGCAGTAGGCACTGAATATACACAGTTTATACCAATGCTTCAAACCGCAAAACCTTGGGTTTGGAGCAGCTGTCAGATGGAAATCAGAAGTTCTTACAAGAGACTTTCTTATTCAGTACATATGACAAGTGACAATATAGCTGTATGCATATCTGTATGCTGCCCAGTTTTCAAAATTTATGAGGGATAATGAAACAGTAGTCATATCTAATATTACTCTATACTTCATACAGCCTCCCTATAGTTGGCCAACAGCTGTTCAAATGTGAGACTTTTTTTACACGGTTCTTCCGAAAAACTAAGAAATAGGTTCACAAATCATTCAATGTGTTATGGGATACTTTCCAGCTAAAAAATAATTCAGTTGGTTACTTTCCCTTGAAATAGACCGAGTTGCCATTCCTTCACTCTTTCTTTTCTAGCCTTGCTCTAGATTTCAAGCTATCTAGAAAAGATGTAATTAAGGCATTCGTTCTTTCTGCTTATCTTGTTTAGATAGCCAGTCATGACTTCTGTTTCAAAGAAAATCCCTGTCAAGAACAATAGACATTGCAGACTCAAACCCGAAGATGTAAAGACTTCAAAGCATTGAAGCCACAAAATTTAATACCGTGCCAGACTGCCAAACTTCAGAGACCTGTACACCTGTACAGAGCAGCAACTGGAATTGCACCACTACTGAATGTCAAACCGGTTCAGCAGGCGTGTGTGCAAGGCTGAGCATCCCCGTTCCCTGCACTTCCAAACAGCACTTGGAGTGCTGGGTGCTTCCAGATGTAGCCCTGTCAAGCACTTCTCTTTTGGCTGAGAGCTGTAAACATCATCAAGTCCACAGTGCAGTTTCTTAGCCTTAAAATAAACCATACTGAGCTACTGAGCTCTTCAGGCAAATTATTTCTGCTTTTTCTTTTTCTTTTTTTTTTTTTTTTTTTTGTCCTCCTGTGAATTTGCTGTTGTATTTCAATACTTTTTCTTCCCCCTCCTTTCACCCTCTCTCTCCAGATTTTTGTCTGGACAGCTGTCTGCCAAATCACTTCATGATGCTCCTGCTGTCAGATTTCTGCTTCTTTCATTATCCTTCCACCAAGGAAAAAAGAATTTGCTGGTAAATCAGCAACTAACACCTTCCCCACTGAGTCAGTATGCGCGATAGGCACTTTTTGCAGAGACTAAAAACAACAAGAGAATGCAGAATGCTTAATTATTTTCTGGTCAGACTAGGCTATTATCATTAATGATGATCCGGATAATTAGTTTTTAGATGTTGTGTTTAAATTAGCAGAAAGCCCAATCTGCACAGCATTTGATCTCCCAAAACTCAAGCCAGGATTCTCAGTCAATGGAAGAGCTCATGTGAAGAAAGCTGTTTTCATGACTTAAAATTTTGACCTGAGCTGAATCTAGGACTGGAAAGTGAATTCTCCAAAGTTTGGAGGACTTTATTTTGGGTTCATGGCTTTTCATGTGAGCCAGATTGTTCATTCTCTCCTTGTTTACAACAGAAATTTCAAACATATTTTCCTTGAAGGTGTTCAATTAATTGTAAAAAAGATAAGAAAAATGCACTGTTCATTTTCACAGAGGAGCAGTTGCATATCTAATCCAAATGCTATATTTAAAATACTTAGATGAGCTCTGTCAGGAATAGAGATATGTAAGCAGGTAACTATTCAAGTGCTGGGTTTGTTCCTTCTGTTTGTTTGTTTGTTTGATTTTTTCTGAAAATTGGACCCATCTTCCAAAAAGGAAAATCAGGGTCCACTCCCTGCAGTCAATTCTTAGAAATATTAAGACATTCCCTCAGGTGGGCTGGGCTTTGCATTTCCATATCCACCATATTAATGTTGATGTAGGGCTTTAGCCCTGTTTATGCTACCAGCCCATAAGACCTCCAGATCAGAGTGATAAAAGTTATTCCCAAGTTACAGCCTCATCCAGAAAAAAAAGTGGCAGAACAGAAACCAGTACTCAGCTGTCTTCTCTTGAACTTCTTGTTGTGTCTCAAGTAAACCACAGCAAAAACACTGGAAGGTTTAAAGATACATTACTGCTATCACAAAAGCTAAGGTCTCTCTCTTAAGTGAATGACCATCTGGCATGAAATTCAGAATATTTACTCATTTACAGACAATATATTCCTAGCTGTCATTTCTCCTTAGTCACACCAGTCTGCCAAGACCTCATGGAGCCTGAAAGATAATCACCTCCATCTCCTTCCTCCAAGGATGAACCAGCATCCAACCACAGTCTTAACAATAACTTGTGACTTCCATAACCACTGAAAATAGTGCAAGAACTGTAGAAGAGCTACATTTAAAAACAAACAAACAAACAAACAAACACCATAATATATGAGTGTCTGTCCCCCTGTGCGTGGAACCAAAGGGGATACGGGCAGGAGAAATGTGCAGGGGATGCAGAGTTCACCATGAACCACAGACCACGTATGTCATTTGGATCTTTGCATTCAACTGTGCAACAACAGCCTCTGGTGATTTTGTGCTTGTAAAACTAAGATCTTTATTGAAAGATCTGTTCTGTGAGATGGGCCACCTACCACTAACATTTAAGCTATATATGCACTTGCTGACTTCCTGGTGCCTTCTTCAAACTCTTTCCCTCTTTTATCCCTGTTTTTTCTCTCCTTCCATTACCTCTCAGCCAGATCCTTGCTTTTTGTTCCTCTCTTTTTTTTCTATTCCACATTAAGAAATTGAACAGCCACTCGCTTATGATTTTCAAAGTACCCAATCAGCACTGGACACATCTTTCTATGATTTCAAAAGCACGTATCTCCCTCTGGTTGGCTTTTTTGAAAATCTCAAGGTAAATGATTCCTTTGCAAGATTTTTATTTTAGGTTTGGAATATTTTTTTTTTCCTTTGCATGAGCATTTTCTTCTTTTGCCAAGGGGAAACGATACGATTTTTCAGGGATAGATAAGTAACCTGTATGATCACATGTAAGAAGGAAGGAGTCCTGCCGTATTACAAGTGGGGAAGGATGTAACTACAAGGGAAAGCAGACAAGAATAGGAACTACTCAGGGACATCTTGACATCACCCACACTCATTCTGTCCCTTCTGACTAGGAATTATGCATCAGTTAATGAGTCTCAAATAACCATATTTATTGATGTCTCTTTTAGCTGCAGAAGCCATTTTATGATTTTAGAACCATCAACTCCAGTTTTAGTCCCATTCCTCATCACATGTAAATGTGACATGAGTCACTTACAGTCAGATTTACCAAGTCTCAGAGGAGAGTCACACTCCTGACATGTAGAACAAGGTCTTCCGTACAGATCTCAGTGTGGAGACTCAGTGCTTAGCTTACTTCACTTCATCAGTTAATGCTGTATGGAGGCAGAGTTCATATGTGACAGCTCACTGTCCTATTCCCTGCAGGAAAAAAGAGAAAACAAGATTTCCAAACAATTCCTCTCTCCAAGTACAACATTTCTCTACATGTCCTTCTTGGTTTATATTTGATTACACAAGACATGCATATAAAAAGAAATTCCTGGGTCTTCTGCAGAAATCCTAGGATTTCTGAATCCTAGATGTTATTCTGACAGTATTCCCTGTTTCTGATGTTCATTTCTCAGACACAATTATTCCACTTCTCAAACACTGCTTCTCTGGATGTGACAACTATTGAGTCCACTGCAAATATTTAGCTATATTTTTCCAGCTTGATTGCCAAAATTTTCAGGAGAAGAGCAAGACAGAAAACTCTGTTGCCTTCTCCCCTCGCCTTACTAACGAAAATGCCAGACCTTTTTATTTGTTTTGTAATGAATTGTGTTTTTTTTTTCCCAAGTTACCCATTGAAAGAAATTTTGTTAAAGCAGCACACTCACTAATCAGTAAGCAACCCTCTTAATACCAAAGAGAGACAAAACTGATAGGAATTATATTTATACTTATAGATATCTCAACGGTGGGTGTCAAGAGGATGGACCAGATTCCTTTCAGCGGTGCCCAATGATAGGTTGAGGCACAATGGGCACAAACTGAAACACAGGAGGTTCCATCTGAATATGAGGAGAAAGTTCTTTACTTTGAGGTGCCAGAGCCCTGGAACAGGCTGCCCAGAGAGGCTGTGGAGTCTCCTTCTCTGGAGACATTCAAACCCACCTGGACACATTCCTGTGTGATCTGCTCTGGTGAACCTGCTTTAGCAGGTGGGTTGGACTGAATGATCTCCAGAGGTCCCTTCCAACCCCAACCGTTCTGTGATTCTGTAGTTATAAACTGCAAGAAGGGATGTTCTAACTTGACATGAAATGTAAATGCCAGGAGGTGGGAGCATGGGGAGAGTGTGCAGGCCAGTGGAGATAGTTGACTAGAGAGGTATTCTCCCTTAGTCTTGCATTAGGTTTATGCCCATCACTTATTACACACCTTCACTGCATTCAGAACCAATGTTTCTTTCCTGACTTTCTAAAATGACACTTTCTGCCAAAATTTGGGTAAAATACTTTTAGATTTAAGAAAAAATAAAAATTCAAATTAGAAAAAAAATATTTGTTGGAACGTATGTTTTAGCTGCAGTTCTGCCTGAATAATAACCAAAAGCCCACACTGAAGATTACCATTATTTAGGAACTAGATAGAACATACACTGGTAGCAGTGCACATTTCTTCAAAGCAAAATCTCAGCTCCTGTGCTATAGCCATGATCTAGACATTAGGAAATCCTTGTGACATGCCTTTGTCATGGTCTCACTGTGGGAATCTGGACAAGCAACATCCTCAGCAACAGAAAGACTTTTTCAGGAGACCAAAGGCAGCATCTGAATCTCTGTTAGGACAGATTGCAGTTCAAAGACATGGGAATTTCTCTAGTTTTGCAACAGACACAAAACTCCCTTACCTCAACCCCACTCTGCTCAGCAGTCTAATTTACTGTCTGTTCAAAACAGCCACAGGAGGTCTTGCCTGTCTCAAAGGAGCTCTGGGAATTTAGATTCATTAAGCCATGTTAAGTGCCATGAGATTCTCACATGGTATAATTTTAGAAGTGCAGAGTGCACTATCATCTAACAAGGGGTCTCCTTGTGATACACATTTGTATATTGTGTTGAAGAGACCTTATCTGTTCCAACACTTCTGAGATTTCTTTTTTCCAAAGTGTTTCCTGTGCTCCCCAGCCCTGTACACATTCAAACAATCCATGTAACATCCTCTGGGCTGTTAAGAAGGGAAATTTTAAACAAAAACATCAGAATAAATCCTACTGCCAGCAAAGAAAGCCCTACGGAGGACTGCAAAATGTTTGATGGGATTCAATAAATCCATATATGAGTTCCTGAGATATATAGGTGTTACCTACCTGATCCCATCTATCATCAGGACTCCTGAACACCCAGAAATATATTCAGAAACCAGATTCACATGTTTGATAGCTGTACCTAATTCACTGCTCCTTGCAGAAAGGTATTAGGAAGTCATTTTAAGTGTTACAAGCTAGATTGGCAATTTCCCACAAGTATTTTTACTGTCCCTGATGCACAGAGAATTAGAAGTGACAGATGTGGCTCCAACACCGTGAGAGGAACATCGGTCTCCTCTGTCACTGTCCTGGCCACACCATTTGCAGGATTTGCTGGTTTCCAATGGAGGGACGTGGCTCACATTGGATTTTTCTGCCATGTTCAGGTTGGGCAGCTCCTTATGAATCACTCACCATCCTAGCAGGTGGATGAGAGTCAGGATTTCTTGGGAAGTGGACGCTTTAGCGCAGGACAGATGCTACAATAACAAATCCAGCAGAGCAAGAACAGATAAAGTTTTCCCATCATGATGAGAACTGACTGTATCAACACTCTTTGTTCGCAGCAAGCTGTGCAAAGCGGTTGTTTTAGGTTGCAGATGCAGAACATCCAGCCTTATTTTCAAAGGCGCTAAGCATCTGCAAAACCCACTGGTTTTGACAGCATAAAAAAACAGGCTACTACTGCTACTTAAGTGCCAACATATGGATTTCAGGCTCTAATTGCAGACACCAGGGCTTGATTAAATTGCTGCCTGGAGCTTTGCCAAGATAGATTATTTCACTTAGCAAAAGCTGGATCTGCACTGTGATTTTGAAGCTATAGCAGACATTCCAAGGTAGCATGGGGCTGTAGAGGTGTAGGTATCCCTCAGGTGGTTCAATCTCAGTGCACATAACTCGGTTTCACATTGCTCTGTCCTCTACTGCACCAAGCCACTGCAGAATAGACACAGTCCGAGATAACAGCTCCTCTCCAGAATGTGCTACCTGCATCCTTATCTTGTTGATTGTTTAATCAGAATCTGATTTCAGAATTAGAGGTTCAGATCAGCATGGAAACGGCTGGAAAACGGGACCGTTCTGAAATTGGCTGCATCAGCTAATAACCTGAGACCAGATCTCTTTTGAAAAATTTGTCCCTAAAACCAAGTTGTTACAGTATTCCAGAAAATTCTCGACTTCAGAATTTCCAGAAGAGTGTCCTAATCTGAATCAATAACAGATACAACTTCACTGACCTCCATGATCATTTGCAGCTCTGACGGACGACTGGGTCACTACCCTCCGTTATTAATCAGACTTCCTCATTTTTTCTCAGTTTTAGGCTAGGAAAATCTACCATCTGGACAGTTTTGTAGTGAAGAGCATTATGATAAACAGCATTGTCACTGGAAAGCTTTCTTCCCCCCACAGCACAGTTTGCAGGGATCCTAGAAGTACAGTGACCTCCAGGGCTCAGGGCCACCTTGTAAAATGAGGGTGTAGTTCTGTTTCCCTGCATATGAATATTTTTGCTGCTTAGACTAAAATAAAAATAAAAGATAAAGAAAAAAGTTTAAAATGAAAAAGTAATTTAAAAAAAAAATGGTTGTTATGTTTGTTCAGAGTATCCTTTTGTGAGCTGAAGGCTTGACTACACACTGAACAGCACTGCTTTAGCCAGAAAATGGGCTTTTTTAGCCAATATGATGAGGGAATGCAGAATGATATGTGTGCATAACCTTATTATGGTTTAGCTCAAATAAAATAATTCCTGCTAGAATAAACTGAGACAAGAATAGCAATTCCAGCCCACACTGTTCTGCAACAAATGTTCCGGAATAGCTACACTGAAGACATTCTTATTACCAAGTCAAAGTGGTTTTTTGCATGAGGACATGTGAACCAAACCGTGTGGATATGTGGGTATGTAATCAAAAGTTACAAAGCCACAGCGGCTCAATAATGGTCAAAGCGTCCATTGCACCTTGATGACAAAACAAGCCTCTCAGCCCATCTCCTTTCCTTAAAGTTGATCGCTTAAATCACCACAGTGGAAATCAAATCTCACATTTCCAGTATAAGGTAGTTTCATGAGTGTTACCACCTAGCAGGGTGGTTAAGGAGGTTTCGGCTGTTTCCTGAACCGCGGTAACTTGTTCAGCCACAGCACTTCCCAGCCATGTACCTACACCCACAGGCAAAACTACAGAGTATTAGCCAAAGCTTCCTGCCAGGATACTCCTTCTAAGGAGTGTAGAAGGGGTTTTGTTTTGTTTTAAACTAAAATAAACCACTTCTAGCAGTTTATTTTATCAAAGCATTCTTCAGCTCCCCAGATACAGCTGAGATGTCAGAGCATCCCACCTGCTCTTCACTGGTGCCCCAGAAGGACCAGAGGACAAGGGTCTCCTGGAGTCCCCTGTTACAGGTGGCCCAGGAGGTTATGAAGGGCATGAGTGTGGTTTGGCAGCAGAGTCTGGCCCAGACAAGAGATTACACCAGTTTACACTGAGCCACAGCAGGACACTGGTCCAATGTCTGAATTACAGAAAAGATAGAATCTAAATCTATAGTATCCCAAGTGATACAGGTTGCTGAAATTCAACAAAATTCTTTTGGCTTTTTTTACTAGACTGCCTATTTTGTTACTGATGTCTGGGTCTTCAAAATTTGCTTTGTTCCACGATGTTTTTTTCAAAACAGTTCTTTGCCTTTGATTTTTCACATACATAGTCTGTGGTCAGAGAAACATTTGGGGAAAATGTGAAAAAATTCATTGGGCAATTTTTAATAAGTTTCCCTTCAGAATCTCAAGCACAGTATTGCTTTTCAAATGGTTTTGTCAGGATGCACTCCAAGATCAGCTTTAAATTTAATTTACTGGACACAACTTCCACTCAGCAAGTTCAGAACTCAAAGTCTTCCCTTTGTCATTTAAGAAGCAATCACTGGAAAAATATGTTGTAACCTTTCTTCATTTGTTTCCAGATGTAATCAGGAGCTACACTTCCATGAGAGTGACAGAGTAGATTTGGGAATATTTAAGCATTGGATGTAACAATATATGGATAAAAAAGAAAAATAAAAACAAGACTTTTAATCACACACAAGAAGGACAATTAGAGATTATTAAAAGGTCAACACAACAATTTGCAGCACTTAAGGAGTACTGGCATGTAACAAATATGCCATGTCAGGAGGACTGCCATCAGAACAGCTAAGAAAAAGAGTTTAAAAAAGTAGGAGAGATATGGAGCATTTCAACAACTGGGGTCAGAAAGTTCTGTAAAACAGAACATGTACATGTATATCTGTGATACTTGCATAAAAGAAAAATGTATGTCTTAGTAGTGTATTTGGCTATCAAATACAATGAGTCTTGGAGAAGATGAATCATACTGAACAGAAAAGGCATGTAAATCCCTGGACCTTAGTAAGGAACACAGGCTGAAACTGAAGTATATTGGCCATTTGTATCAAACTCTCTGTTGGTTTAAACAGACTCAGCTCAACAGAAATAAAAGGTTCATTATAGTCCCAGTAGGGCTCTGGGAATTAACTGGGCAGCAGAACAGCTATTCTGCACCTACACAGTGCACTGGTCTCACTGAAGTATGTGATCGACACCCTTAATTTGTGATTGTGTCACGGAGGCACCCCGAGGTTAGTTTAAGGGACAACATGGCCCAAAACAACTTTTATTAAACCGGTGAGAAATGGATTTTAGCACTCCAAAAGTGAGTTAAATACAGGTTCGGATATCAGTTGAGGAAAATTATTAAGGGGCAGCAACTAATACAACAGGCGGTCCCCAGAGTGCATGCACATGGCTTCACCCAAAACAATGCTGGAGCCGTCCCTGAGTCCTGGAGAAGTACACACTTGCCTAAACACGGTGTGGGATTATTTTAAAGAGATACACGTACTCGTAGTGAGTATGGGAAGTGTACACTCGCAATCCTGCGAGGGTTAATTTACTTACACGTGCAAATGTGCACAGAATATTACACGTGCTTACGTGGAAGCACAGGAGGAAAATACACTCGCGATTGTGCGAGGAAATAATTTATACACGTGCTCGTATTGAGCACGGAAAGTTACACGTGCAAATGTGCACGGAAAGTTACACGTGCTTGTATTAAGCACGGAAAGTAAGCGTGCAAATGTGCACGGAAAGTTACACATGCAAATGTGTAACTTCTCACTGAAGTATGTGATCAACACCCTTAATTTGTGATTGTCAGAATATTTCTTGTTAAAAACCACTGTTTATGCCTTTCTCTAGATTTTTCCATTAGGTATTATAACTAGCACCCTTTAAAAATCTGTGTTCTCCCTCTTCACTCTAGGTGGCAAATTTGCTCAGACTCTTCCAGATCCCCCAGATAAGCTAAGCCTCCACCAGTGCCAATCTGAGTGACAAATCCCGCTATGACTACTTCGCACGGACGGTGCCCCCTGACTTCTACCAAGCGAAAGCCATGGCTGAAATCTTACGGTACTTCAACTGGACTTACGTGTCAACAGTTGCTTCAGAAGGAGACTACGGGGAGACAGGGATCGAAGCGTTCGAGCAGGAAGCTCGCCTCCGCAACATCTGCATCGCCACCTCCGAGAAGGTGGGCCGGTCCAACATCAGGAAGTCCTATGATGGTGTGATCAGAGAGTTGCTCCAGAAACCCAACGCCAGAGTGGTGGTGCTCTTCATGCGAGGGGATGACTCTCGGGAGCTCATCGCAGCTGCCAACCGCTTCAACGTTTCCTTTACCTGGATTGCCAGCGATGGATGGGGAGCACAAGAGAGTATTGTCAAGGGCAATGAGCACATAGCTTCTGGGGCAATAACCTTGGAACTTGCTTCCCACCCGGTTAAAGAGTTTGACAGGTATTTCCAAAGCCTCAGCCCTTACAATAACAGACGTAACCCCTGGTTCAAGGACTTCTGGGAGCAAAAATTCCAGTGTAACCTCCAGAACCGAAAGCCACATAGAAAGGCTTGTGACAAGCACTTCACCATCAATAGTTCTAACTACGAGCAAGAATCCAAGATCATGTTTGTTGTGAATGCCGTGTATGCGATGGCCCATGCCTTGCATAAAATGCAGCGGACTCTGTGTCCAAACACCACCAAACTCTGTGATGCCATGAAGCATCTGGATGGCAGGAAGCTGTACAAGGATTATCTCCTGAAAGTAAACTTTACAGGTAATAACATCTCTTTTAGTACATGCAGAATGTCACTGTAATTAATGAAATGTTTGTCAGTCACAGTAAAAGCCAGGTGAATTCCCAGTAGCACTTATTATCAAAGTTCAACCATGGTACCCAGGTCACAGGAATGGACAAAGAAGCAGAGGGAAAGGGAAAGTGGTGAAAAACCTAAAAAAAAAAAAAAAAAAAAGCAAGCTTGAAAGCTTGATGCTCCTCCTATTTCTAACAGGAGGAAAAGGTGAAGGTGGCAACAGCTGGTCTTAGAAATGTTACCTTCCATCCCCTAAACTTCCACACACCAACTTCCATTTCATTCACAGCCAGTTTGGCTTCAGCTGGGCATATCTGGAGGCTAACAGTGATTTCACCACCTGCTACACTAGGCAACTGTCTGCTATGCGTATGCCAAGACTTGGCCTTCTCTTCCTCATTTTTTTATGAATTTACATAATAGTGGGACCCTGGTTAATGGCTAACACCCTTGCAATAGTAAAGTAATCATTCCTCTCAAAGAACCAGATCAGTATAAAATATTTAAATAATTTGGGATAGTGCCATTATTTATGGTACAGATCTTTAGGCTTGATGACAAAGTACAAAAAGCTAAATTAAACGTATGCAGGAGGCTTGTGGAGAGAGAGTGGGTGATCTGGCACTCATATAAGTAAACTTCATGGGCACTGGCTCACAGCACAGGACCTGTATGTGTTTTTGCCATCACATATGGCTGAGCTTAGGTTTGTTATTAATGTTACACCACAGCAAGGCTAAACAGATTTACAGGGGAAACAAAGTGTAGAGCACTATGTCTTTTTGTTGTTACATGTCTAGGTTTCTGAAGCATCTAGGTTGAACTTACATTTCTATGTATTATTAAACTGATATTCTCAGCTGACTGAGTTGATAGTAAGGAAACATCATGCTGTGTTTTGTATGAGAACTAGCTCCAAGAGCAACTGAAGGATAAATATGTGTATGATACAAAATGCTCAGTCCCAGGAGACTCTCAATAATGGTACAACATTAATAGCACTGGAAACTGTGTGAAACTGTCAGACTGGAGCTTGATTTTCCCTTCTCCAGAGGTCTTCTCAGCATTTGATCCTGACCATCTCTAGATACTACTGACTACATCCCTAGAGCTTCTCTCACTCCCAATAGGCTATGGCTGGTGTAGCCAAGAACTTCGCCTTCTTGGATCCATGTAGACACACGTTCCACTGCATGCTGCACAGCTCTCTGGGACCCCTGGTCTCCCAGCAGCCTGCTAGCTGACCTGTTCAAACCACATCAGGGCTTCCTGCAGCCCACATGCCTGGATTGCCTTACCATGGAAATCAAGCAGGGACAGATGGGACTGGTCACGTCCTACATCTTCATTCATCCCCCAGGAGGTGATTCAGGAGGAGTCAGGCATCTGGTCATATTCTGGTAATATAGATTCAGTCTCTTGGACAGAGCCACTGGAAGTTGAGATGCTTCAAAGCCCTCATATGAATGCTATGTGCAATGCAGTTGAAGCCACATGCTTGTCTTGAGAAACATGCTTGTGTGTCATGCCGTTTGGTCTCCTCCTAAAGACTGCTGCACCTGTAAGGATAGTCATGTACCATGACACATACAGATGCATAGGGAATATATATCTATCATATGAGATACTGTAATTGCTTTTGGGTTTTTTAATTTTTATTTTTTTTATATTTCATTTTGTGTGTCACAAACAACAGCACAAGACAGAATGGAAACTATGGAAAATAAGAGCCATCATTCCTCCCCCCCCAATCCACACAGCACTTAGTATATAGAAACTATTTTCTCATTTGCCTACACTTATCCTCAGAGATGTCTGAATGTCTTAAAATTGGTGAAATCAAAGGGTATTAGGAGGCCAACACGTCACAGAAGCTGGGTCCTGGCAGATTGATGGCCAGGGTTGGCAGTAGGGTGCAATGTGCTTCTGTCCCTGCCAGCGAGACACTTCACAACAGTAATAACCTACCCAAATGAGTAGGCACTTCGCTAACTTAAACTTCATTTTAAAACTTTTTCTGACACTCCAGGTATTTTTATGGGCTTAAATGTACACACTCTTAATAGACTGCAGCTTTAGTCTGTCACCAAACAATCTTGGTTCCAGTACATGATTGCTAATAATTTTCTTATCGTGCAGAGATTTTTTAAGCACTCAAGCATTTTCCCACTGAGCATTTATACATAATGTCAAAATAACCACAATTTTCTTTGACAAAAACTCCAGGAGAAATTTTGTGTAGATATAGCCAGAAAAATTCATTTTCATTTTGACTTAATCATCTTCTATACTTTTTATGAATTGGAAGTTGAAGCTGTTCAAGCTGAGGAAAAAAACAAAAAAAATTCAAAGTCTGTCATTTTGCAATTTTGAAAACAGAAGGCTCTTTTCTGAAACATATTAATTTGTATTAAAATCAACATGGAAATCTTTGGATCTATGAAGAGATTTAGTTTCAGGTAATTTTCATTGCCAATTTAAAACATTAAAAATTCTGTTGAGTTCTTTTCTGGTGGCTTTGTTCTGTGTATATTTTTACTAGCTTACAATGTGATTTGCTCATCTTCTGTTTCTTTGTTATGTGTTCTTCCATTATAATGTGAATCCATGTTTTAATGTCAGTGATTTTTGAAAGCAGATGACTGATTTTTATGTAGTGAGAGAATAAGTAAATCTCCCATGCCTTCTTCCATTCTGAGAGGTGTGAAATTTTAATACATACAAGTCTTGTCATTGATTTCCATGGGACCAAGATTTCGCTTTTGCTTTTTCTGGTTGAAGAAAGTCTCTGGGTGTGTTGTTAACACAATTTCAGGACTCTGCAGCAGGGTACATCTGATCAATGATGATCATATTTCCAGGTCCAAATCTGAGAACGTATCCCCAGTGAAGAAAGAGGATAGTATGGAAGCTACCAGTCCACCAGGTACACCACAACAAAGTCAAACTGGGAACTTTTTTGGTAGCAATCTGCACCCACCAAAAGGAGTCAGGCAAGAAACAGAACATCAGTGATGACCATGTTCACACACACACACTAGCTATTTAAGCAACATCTCCTCTGCTGAATGGCAGAGGTGCAGATAGATGATCCCTGCCTGCAGAAACCTGCAGCTTGCCATGAGAGAAATCTGATTAATCGTCCTGAATATATTCTCCCAGCTTCCAGGAGCAGGTGACGGTGCATGTCAAACACATCAGTCTAGTCAATGATAGGGTGCATTTATATGACTGGTGTGGGACTGTGGAATTTTAGACATTTACCCCATGCACTTGAATTAGTTTTGGTTGGTCTCTGATTACAGTTAATGGAGGGAATCAGCACTTCCAGACTGCGGTTCAGCCGGCTTGAGGTAGCCCACATGAGGTACAATTTGCCCCTACATCTCTTGTTATTGACTAGAGATGGAGCATAGATCAACTAAGGTTTTCACTTGCCATTTTTCTGACAGCCTGAAGTGAGACTCTTGGGCACAGCAATAATGGGATCTGTAGGGAAATACTCAGGGACCTGTTAGTAGTGGGGTTGGAGTAGAAGACTGGTGACAGGTTTTTCATTAATATCTCTGGAGTCCTACTTATTTCTGCCTCTTCATTAAATTGAATTAACTCCATGGAACTGCAGTGTGGCATGAAGGAAGGGTGAGATTTCATTCCTTATTTTCTGTGAGATACATCAAGCACGTAATTTTCTTGTAAGTCAGTAAGATGTATGTGACAAATGTCGTGATATCCTGAATCTTTTCAGTAAGGGAGAAAAGGGACACGTTTGCCTGATTCCCACTTCCAGCAGCAGTATCTCAGAATTCAAATCCCAGCTCCTAGATAAACACACTCACTCCATCTCAGTGTTTGTTTGGCCTTTCAAAGCGTTATAGGCTGGTTCATCTTCTTGATCTTCCCATGCTCTGCATTCACTCCTGAGGGCACAAGTGCAGCACTTGATGTTCTGAATCATGAAGCTCTTCTGCCGATAAAGAGATAGCCGTTCAAGAAGCTGTTATCTTGTATTACCGTAACAACAAAGAAGTGATGAACAAAGGCAAAAAGCTCCATGGGACAGTGTCCAAAGTAAACACAACTTCTCACCAGCACCCAGGAATTGCTTGGTAGAAGAGACTCTCAAGAGGGTTATGAATCCAGATATGAGCCCCAGCATGAGGCAGAGCTCCATAAATCCAGAAACCTTCCTCCCTTGGAGGGATGGAGGGGCCAGTGCAGCAACCAGCTCTGCTAACTGTTCCAGCTCCTTCAAGCCACCAGGATGACACAGAAAAGCAGTGTTATCCCTGCCCACAGCGCTATTGCAAACCTCACAACCTTTGACATGTGTCAGGACAGTGAACATTAGCATGGGCAGCGTGAAAGGGATGTCCATCATCTGGGATAAAACGGCAGGGTCCTTCACAGCTGTGTCCCACATGTTGCTACGAGGTGTAGCTGCTTCTCCAGGGAGTTGGGCTCCAGATTGACTGGGGGTGAGGAAAGGCATCAATGACATTCAAGAACCAGCATTAGCTTCATTCAGCCCAGTTTTGCTGAGCTGGCTGTGCAGGGTGACAGGCTTGTCACCCAAGGGCATGAGACTGGGGTCCAGCTTTTCCCACGGCGCAGTTAGTGGGGCTGATGGGATTGCAGGACTGACTTTGCCATGAGTCTGGCACAGGAGCGTATGGGCAGAGGGAGGTTGGATTTACAGGTGTATGCACATCCATCTGTCTTCTGCAGCTTCCTGCATCTCCACAGAAAACAGTAGGAGGAATTTGGCTAAAGTATTATAGTAACCTTGGAAAACAGATCATTAAAAAAAATTAGGCAACGCATATGTTTAAAGTACTCCATGTCTTTTCCTACCCCTTTCTTCTTCCACAGGTACAAGAGTCACTGTCATGTCCCTTTCTGTATTATGTTCAGAAATACAGTTCTTCTACAGTAAAGCCTGTATCATCAAACCTAGCTTATGCTGGGAAAAAGCCTCTCCTGTGGCTCACCAGAATGACTAATCAAAATGATAATAGGGTTGTATATGAGGTCTGATTTGTCCCCTTTCTTCCACTGGACTTTATGACAAAAATTCCTGCCTGGTCCTAACTTCTGTGGGGTTGATTTTCTTTCTTTTCATTCTCCCCACTCTTTCACAGTCAACCCTCAGATAACATGAAGCAGAAGCACAAGCTCACCTTCTCATTTTATCTTGAACACTGGTGACTTCTGTGGTGGGAACATGCTGTCATGGACCATTTCCATCATAACTGTTCCACCTAAGTAGGAAAGGGCTTAAAAGTCATGGCCTGCAACAGACAGATGCCACCTCACTTCTGAGAACAGCAGCATTGCTTGGTCCCTGCTCTGGGATTTAGCCATAAATATTTCCTTTCAAAAGTCCACTCCAAAGCTCAGTGTCCTGCCAGGCTTGCACAGACCAACAAATAAGGTGTCTGCTATCACAAGCAGATTACAGATGCAGAAACTTCAAAGGCCAGGTATAAATTTAAAGCAAGGAGTACCTGTCAATAGATGTGCAGGCTAAAACTAGAGCTCATACACCAGGTTCTGCAGCAGACAGACCCACTGCTCCATCATCTCACCCAATTAGCTCCTGCTCATCAGGTCAGACCCCCTTCACCAACAGCAATCAAACAGCCATCTACAAGGTCCTCCTGGCCTTCCTTGTGATGCTTCTTTGTAAAATAAACCAGGACATTGTTTTCAGCTGAAGGTAAAATTTCCATGGGCAGAAAACACCTTGTTAATCATAACAGTTTTTAAAGTGCAATTCATGGTGGATTTGTGGCCAATAAAACCAAGGAAAATGTAGAGCAGTTTCCCCAAGATATTCATTAAAAATATACATGAAAAAGATGTCTAGGATTTATAGGAAAAATTATTGCCTTTTTCCTGAGACCACAAATGTGTCAGAGCATATAAAATCTTGAAAGCAGCTAAGGAACAGTCTCTGAAACCACACTTGACACTTTCTATTTCAGAGCAGTTGAACCTACATGGTGTTTTCCCATATTTCTCTGTATATTAGCATTAAGTTGGTATATACACACACAGAACTGTAGGGAGATTTTGACAGTGTGAGTTTCCTGATGACTGTACTTCCAACTGTCTCTTTGCAAACCTAACTGTGGATCTGCAGTTCCTTTACTTTGGGCAAATTTACCCCGCCAAGGTGTTCCTGGGTAGAAATATCTGCTTAGCCTTTCCTGAAGCTTTTAATATGTGTGTAAATTCAAATATTTATGTGTTTTGTTTATATTCATGTTTATTTTCATACATATATATTTAAGTGTGTATAATATAGATGCATAATATAGAGAATCATAAAGTTACAGAATAAGTCGTGTTGGAATGGCCTTCAGGAGGTGTCTCGTTCAATCTCCTGCTGACAGCAGAGTCCACTGAGAGATCATACCAAGATGCTCAGGGCTTTATAGATGTAATCTGGCTGAAATTAAAATACTGCGGAACCTTTTTATCCTCTAGTTTACATTTGAGGTATCACAATGTCAAACAATCCAATCCGCACCCTGGATGTGTTGAATGTCACACACTGCACCATGTAAATTCCATACTTGGTCTGGCAACAGGACACAGATATTGTCATCTCTAGGGCACAACTTACAAATAAAAGTTTCAATAAAACTTCTCTTGCCATGGTCACAGGTCAGTGACCTACCCATTAATGGTGTCTACTATCTAGCTGGAGACTGTCAAAAAATGCTGTCTTTTCATGCTTTTGTTTGGTACTAATTAACACTAATTGGCCTGAGGGAGCAGGAGCAGAGGTTGAATTGTGTTCTTACCCCTTGAGGTAGCTCCAGCAGCAGAGACCAAGGTGTTCTGGACCATTGCTGCCTGACTGACTCAGGCACAAGGTGCTTCTGCCTGACCTGGGCACTGAGCTCCCACAGACAAAAATATGGGAAATGCAGAATTAGCAAGACACGGAGCAACAACAACTTTTCTTCATAGACCTCAGGAAGACTCTAGAAGGATGTTCACCTTTGGCTTTTACCCAGCTGGGTGCCATTCCCAGAAAGTCTGCATAAACCGCAGACCAGCAATAGCTTCAAAATTGTTATAGCAGCATATTTAAGTGAAGGTGCTCTGACATCCCTAAAGCAGCAAATAGCTCTCCATCTCAGCTTTCTCTACTTGAATATTTATACAACCCACCAATTCAGTTGAACTGTGAAAAACTGAAGTTATGTAGTCTGTGCCTTGGATGTAACTTATAGGCAGCTGCTTTGGTCATATTAATAATGTGGCCTTTAGGCATTTTATAAATGTCTAGATTGCAGTGCCCATGTGGGTGTGCAAATGAGGATGAGATTAGACACCCTGTGTTTATGGAGAAACACATAACTGAATAACTAGCAATGATTCTCTTTCAGATCACATATTTTAGAGACAGAAGGCTTGGTAACCTAATTTCTCTAAATCACAGACTTCTGTGTTTGCCTGCTGCTTGGTTTATAATAATTATTATTTCGTCTTTTGTTTCACTGGCAAATGTCATGTGAATCCCAGACAATGAGGGTCCGCAACAGTCAAAGTGCTCGTAGAAGCAGGAAGAGTCACAAAGCCTTTTCATCCCCCAACCGTGCACACTAAATTTTCTGGTCCCACTGGTCTTTACAATAGGGGGACAACTCAGGACATACCATAAGATTCTATTGTTATTTTTCATGCATTTTTACCTGTGAGAGATATCCACAGATGATAGCTGAAAAGATGTCAGGTTTGCTTCTTTCTTCTTGTGACCTGGAAGGACCAGGTATCATGTGAGAAGAGTTTGGTTCAGGATTCCTGCTCTTCCATTTTAGCATCTAATTTGGCTCTGAAAATCCAATGGGAGGGCCAGATTCTTCTCTATTACTCACCATGGAAGGGCTCTTCAGCACTTCCAGAAGTAATCTCCATCTCACTTGCCTGTTGAGGTGTTATTTTAGGAACTGAAAAAGACAGAGTCTGTGATCAGAACACGACAACAATGGTGTTAATGAGGATGAGGACAAGGATATGAGAAGATTGCACAAGGACACACTCGGACAGTGTGACACATTGGGAAAATAAACTACTCTTTTGAGTAATCCAGGTGTGTCGTGGACTTCCAGTGAGTCCCCAGGAAAACTGGCTTTTTCAAAGGTGATGAAGAAAACTACGGAAAGTCACAAACTCAGATGTCTAATCCCAAAGATAACTAAATGCTATTTTTTACCAAACCTCTGGGGGTTTTTTTTGACAGCTAACAATTATACTAGAAAGGCAGAAGTGGAAGCATAATCTGTAGAAAAGTATCTTTTCTAAAATGACCTTAATGTCAATACATTCCTGGAAGACATGTTTGCTTCACCCAGTCAAGCACCACGCAAAGATATTCCCAGGCTAACACTGACCAAAGGGGATTTGGTTCCAAACCAGTATAGCTGCAATAATGTGACACTAACCTTCAGCCCAGCCTGGTGCTGCAGTTTAGACATGTATCATGTATCTGAATCCTATATCACTTCCATGCAGCATATTTCCAGGCAAACCTGTCACAAGCTGCCTGCTGTACTTGTACTTGTTAAAGTGCAGCCCAGATGAGCATGTGAATCTATTTCAGCTTTCTGCGAAGCCTGAACTATTCCCTTCAAGCTTGTCTTGCCCATTTCTCACTCCCAGTGCAGCAAAAAGCAGCTCAGTGACTGTCGTGTTTCTCTGTCTAGAAGCAAGAAAGGAACTCAAACCAACCTCAAAACATCCCTTGTGTAAATTTTTGCATTAACATAAATTTTTGCCAAATATTCACAGCCTTTGCCTTTGTGTAAATGGTCTCATGAATTAAAAGGAGCACTTAGGGCAAAAGTTTCAGAGGAATGACTGAAAGGATTTCCTACACAAATTTAGCTTTGTTATTCACACAAGTGTTAGTGAGCATTTTTAAGAAAAAAAATTGCTCAGTCCAGTAGGTCACACCTACCTTCTAAATGAGAATTCAAAAAGCAATCAGTTCTGCACTTTTGTGGAGCAGAAACTCCTTTCATGTATGACTATTCTTCACAAACTGACCTTTTACACAATTCCTGTCAACTGCAATCTGGATGGACCTGGCTGACAAATGTGTTAAAGGGTGACTTTCATTTCCTCATCTGTTAGAGCCACGTTTCTAAACACCTCTAAAAGCATTTCAGAGAATGTCTGCTTTGGCATCACTGCAATATTTATGGCTATTTTTTTAGTACATATGGAATGTAATGTAAAAAGATATTTCATTGCTGTTATCTGGGTGAGTCATTTCCTTTTGTTTCCTTCTTCCTGCCATGGAAGTGTATTTTGTCTAAGGATATAACAAATGAATACAAAGAATACTAAAATTCTTCAAGGCAGGGGGAACAACACGCATCTTCATGCACAGAGGTATCAGAAACAGAGAAACTTGTAAAAAAATGTCCACATACCCTAGCTGTAGCATGGCTCAGGCACAGGAACAATCCTTTGGTTTGCTTTCTCACCTCTTGCTCCAGCCATGAAGCCATAAATCAACATCAACTCAACTGCTCACTATTGAAATGCAAAAGGGTTCACCACTGAGCCAGAAATGACTATATCTCCAAATATAAGTCTTTAAACTTAAGGCATGTAAATAGTAAAGTAATTATGTCCCTGCTCATTGCAGGGGGGTTGGACTGGATGATCTTTGAAGGTCCCTTCCAACCCAAACTATTCTATGACTCTATGATCATTAAGTTGGCTTGTTGAGTCTGCACACCAAGACTCATCACCTCCTTAGTGCACTGAAAGAACAACACAGAGCCAAATGTGGTGGGGATGTGAATGGAGGTTGCAAACACCCAGTAAATAAAAAGCAGAGGGGGATGTACCTCACAGTCTGAAGGCCCCTGCCTCCTCAGTCTTGCATGCCTTTTTCATCTCCTACAGTTCTACTTTTCTTGTTAGAAGCCCATCTTTTTGCTCGCCAACATATGAATCATCTCATGTCTTCAAGACTAACAGCACATATATATCTCGCACTTTTCCTACAGAAGAAATTCAAGAGTAACTTCTGAAGGTTGGGAGATATTAACTTTCTAAATGTGTATGTGCAATCACTCCTCAATTCAATATGATTTTCGTGCAGTGCATTTTCCTATTTGCTGCTCTATACAGATTCTAGGCAATTTGACGGACAACAGAATAAGCTAATGCAACTATCCCATTTTACTTATGAAATATTTAACACTTCTGTAGATGAAATATGTGGCTTAGCTAGGAAAACTCTGTAGTTTTAGCCATGGAAGGAATTGTACCATGCTCAGTGGAAACAGGGAAACTATTAGTGTGAGAAAACATGGCAAAGCTCAGCCTTGAACAAAGTCCTTACGCAGAATGTATTACATGTGCCATAGAAATCCCATGTAACTCTGTAGCTGAGAGCGTATGAACTTTCAGGGTGAACTGTGATTTGTAGTGGTTGAATCTGACACCACTTTACTCCATGACTCATTACCAATCATGCAGTCATATGAGAAGTTTGGATCAGAAAACACACACAGATATGCACACAAACACGCTCACAAGAGCATTCACTCTCTGTTCTTTAAAATTTGAGTTTACTTAACCTAATTCTACAGTAAAAGATAAAATTTAATGTATGATTGTTGAGTTTGAATTGGCAAAAAGTGAACAGCAAATCAAAGAGAGTGATCATTTCCTATCGAATACAAGGGAGAACCTCCTGATGTTCAGGTAGTGGCATTGGTGACTTGCAGCTTCCACAACCAGGGGATGGTCCCAGAGTGATTCTTCTCTCAGTTTTCACTTTGTTCCTTTTCTTGCAGGAGCCATTACTGTCCTTGTAGCTTCTTGTTGTCTCTTTTACATTTTCACCATACACAGTATGGTTTGCATGTGCTATATACACGTTTTTCCTATTGATTATGCCCTAAAAAACATCCTCCCTTGTTGCCAAGGTTGAATTTCTTTAGTGACTGTGTGTAGCTCTGGAGCCTCAAGCATCTTCCTGTGCTTCTGCCACAGAACTTTCCTGCTCTCTTCCTGTGGGAACACTTTCTCTGTGGCTCTTTATCTTTTACAGTAGATATTAAATTTGCTACAAAACACTAGAAAATGCTTGATCATAAGCAGAAGTGTATGGCATGGTTTTGCTGGACTCTTCTAGTCTCAGCAACAACATAGCTGCCTGTAAAAGCAGAAGTTTGTGCTCTTAAGGTCCCTTCCAAGTCTACTCCTTTTACTTCAATAACTGTACATCAAGTGCCTCCATAAATAATTATTACCTATAGCTTCTCCGAAATGGTACCATTTGCAGAGCGATTGCTTTTGTTCGCTTCTTTAAAACTATATAGTTTAAAAATATAAGGTCTGATCAAGGTGCAAAACAAGATATGGCAAAGAGAAGTTATACCAAAAGCTTTTCTGTATTTTTTCCAGATATGTGGGCAGTCTAATAAATGTATTGTCTCTTCCTACAAATCTTATGACTCTATGCTATTTTTTTTTTGTTAAGAAGCTACTGAAAACTCTCAGCAATCACCCTGCAAATTGCTAATAATAAGGTAATTTGCAAAATGAAATTGTATTTCCAGCAGGAAAATAAAACCGTAAGTAGTAAATTCTAAGGAGAGCATCTTTTTGAAATTTATGGTATTTATCTATGATCCTGATGGATGAAGCAGCTGACCACTGCTCCAAGATATTGATATCAGCTTGGTAGCAGAGATTGGCCTGCTGTGCCAGGACAGATCTCCACCAGACAGTGGCAAATAAGATGGTGTATGAAGCTGCTATTGGGAACTGACAAAAATATGCTGAAAAAAGGTTGTTAAACTTCCTCTATTACATTTGCACATCTATTTGAATAAGTAGCTAATGGCTAGTTAATAGTCCAGTGACTGAAAGAATAAAAAGCCCATCTTTAAAGGGTCTTTAGAGAAGAAAATATCTCAAGTCAGATGAAGGCTTGAGGCAGTGCTGTTAATGTCCTTTTCAGATCTCTGAAACACTTCATCAGTGTAAGCCTATCAATGTGTCTCTGCTTCCACCATTAAACAGGCAAATAAATCAACATTTTCTTTTTACATTTTCCCCTGAGGTCCAGTGATTGCTGTTGCTGTTGCTGAACCGATTCAGTGGAGCAAAACATTAGCAAAAATGATTTTGTGCTCTCAGCTTTAGCTTTTCTTCCTGAGAGCAGAAGAATTTGCAAGTGTTAATAGGACATGCAGCTCGCACGCTGTAAGATAACACACACCAATGAACACTGATGATGTAAGGAGCGGTGACACGCTACCTTTGCAGCTGGTGTGTGGTATGCACGAATAACCTTAAAAGCCAGGAGTTATCCTTTATCTCACTATCTTTTTACTGAAATTCATTGTTGTGAGTAGCCCACTTTCACCCCTAGATTGGCTGACTCAGCATTTGGTCATTCATGAGATATACTCTGTTAAATACTGACTTAACCTGTCATTTTAGTAGATGTGCATTTACAGCCATCACATTATTACATGTAAAAAGAAAATCCAGACACAAACCTTTACAAGGGGAGATGAGTTACATTTAATGTGTGTGGTGGGCCTCAGTCTGATGATTTCTCAAAATTCAAGCCAGCCAGATTTCATATCTTCTTCTACACAACTCACTTGGTGATCTAATAACTGGAGAACTATCGATGGAAGAAGCTACCTGCCTTCCTGATGGCAACTCGGTTTGGCCAGAGCCCAATTTTGGAGGTGTCTGTTTCTCTCCACTGACTATAGGAGCTCCGTACAAAATCTACACTCTTGATGTAGCCACTCTAATCAAGTTTATGTTAAAGAAATACACCCCACTTTTTTCATGCATATGTCATATCCACAGAGAAAACTGATCCACTTCAGAATCTCACACCATAGATGTGCAAAACGTTCACATTTCCAGCTGAACTCCAAGTCTTCTTTGTCTTCCACCAACATTATATCCGATATGCCAAATACTATAACCGAGCAGTGTAGTATGTCTGATTATAAAGGCTTTTATGGGTGTTTCACCATAGCATTGTTTCTTTAATTCAGCTCTGAAAGAATCTACAACTGTTTTTTTTCCACAAACTGCTTAATAAATTTGAGCTTCAGTTATTTCAAAAAGATGCTCTCCTTAGAATTTACTACTTACGGTTTTATTTTCCTGCTGGAAATACAATTTCATTTTGCAAATTACCTTATTATTAGCAATTTGCAGGGTGATTGCTGAGAGTTTTCAGTAGCTTCTTAACAAAAAAAAAATAGCATAGAGTCATAAGATTTGTAGGAAGAGACAATACATTTATTAGACTGCCCACATATCTGGAAAAAATACAGAAAAGCTTTTGGTATAACTTCTCTTTGCCATATCTTGTTTTGCACCTTGATCAGACCTTATATTTTTAAACTATATAGTTTTAACGAAGCGAACAAAAGCAGTCGCTCTGCAAATGGATACTAATGTGGTTGTTTGCAAAGTGAAATTGTGTTTCCAGAAGGAAATAAAAATCTGATATACTGAACTCCAAGCAAAGCTCTTCCTTCAAAATAACTGAAGATCAAATTTCTTGAGCAATATTTCGGATGGCTTAATGAAGTGACCTTGTGCCTGAAAGCTTGTGTGCTTCTTCCATCTATAGACTAGTCTAGTAAAAAATATGGTCACTCTTATAGGCTTGAAATTTCTTTAATCTTAGATCGTCACAGCTACAGTATTACTACTAATAATAATAGTATTGCATTATAAGTAATTAAATTTATGTCAGCCCACCTGATTGGGCATGTCTTCATATCAAGTCAATTACGAAATAACAGACAGAGGGTCTATTTCATGGTTCATTTGGTCCTGATATCTAAGGACAAACTAACTAAATTATTCAGACCACTTCCTGGAAACACCTCTCTAATCCTCAAGTTCCCACAGAGGAGAGTGTGCTTTAACCAACTTGCTTTAATATCTTAATAACTGAATCTATTCATATTTCCTTCAGGCCGAAGGAAATACCTAATTATCATTAGGTATTCAACACTTTCTTAGCCATCAGCTACTATATGCAATCTGGGGGTGGAATTAGCACATCATGGAATGGTGCCTCCAAAAAGAGAAAGATTCATGCCTTGTGATATAAGTGATTTCCTCACTTAGTCCAAAAGTCAATTTTAGCAAAATTAAAACACAGTTTCAACCTCTTTCAGCTGCACCCTGGGTGTATTGAGAATAAAGGGGTAAGGCATGGCACCAGTTCCCAGAACTGAGCTTTAAAGAGAACGTTCCTCACCCAAAAGTCCAAATGGGACACATAAAACTCAAAAGCCCATCATCGGCAGAAAGCTCCAACCAAAATCTCAAGCTCTGAATGCAATTTTAATGTTCAGCAATTGGCAGATCAGTCACCAGCAAGCTTTTTTTTTTCTCAGACCTGAACACTTCAAGAGATACCAAAGACCAGCCCAGAACTTACAGTTCCAGCTCCTGAGCTTTTGTGTTGTCACCCTAACAGTGACCATAATTCTTTATAATGGGATTGGGTTCCCCTTGCTTCTGTTTACAAAATAACTAGTTGGCCTGAGGGAGGAGACAGGCAGTTTAAAGTCATGGTGTAATTTCCTCTGTAATTGCAAGTTGATTGCCAGTATAAATTACCTTGCATGCATTTTGGCCCTTTGCCAGCCATTTCCTAAAGTGGATAATCTTAAATTAAAAGAGTGGTACAAATTGAAAGGCATTGCTATGTGGGAATCTCACAAATCATTGATATCAATTATCAATCTAGCAGACTTATTAAAAAAAAAAAAAAAAAAAAAGAAAAACACCTTGGAAGATTTTCCATGAATGCTTGATTTATTTTAAAGTTGGACTAATGCAAAAAAAAAAAAAGGCAAAGGCAAACAAATTTCAATAAATGTTCTTAATTTCAGGGGATATATTTTACATTTTTAAGGAGAAATATAATGACTGTAAAACATTTGTGCGTCTTTCGCCTTCCACATCTCAAACTCCAAAGCCTTTAAGGAATCAGAAATTTGCTTTCTAATTCCCTAAATTGCTTTTAAAAATAAAAGTGATTTCATAATTTCCTTGATGAAGGGCTGTATGTTGGCATCTAGTTCATTCTCCCGCATAAGCCCAAGGGCCACACAAGCAAGAGGACAACACACACCTGAAAATGTAAAACATTGTGTTCAAGGTAAGTGTTTCATAGGAAAGGTAGTTCCTAGAGAGTTCTGCTTTCAGTCAGGCTAAGGAGAATGACAAGCTGAATTAATCCCTCTAATCTTTTGGATCCTTCTTAGTTTATTTTGTCCATGTTACTTTTCTGCTGGGCTGTTCTCTCTGATAACCTCCGCAGCGGTGACGGCAGCCGGTGCACACAGCTGGCAATAGACACCCATTCTCAGACACATTGCTGAGAGCTTGTACGAGTTGCTGTCACTTGGCACTCCAGCTGTGAGCCTTTCTGTTCCAAAAATCGGTGATAGTCATCTCACCTAACTTCAATACATGTATCATAGATGTGTTTTAGCTACTCCCTCTCATTAGGGTCAGCAGGAAAAGAACAGGTACGGTTCAGCTGAGCTACCCGAGATACCTACTCTAAGGTGAACCCCAGAAATGCCCATTTTCTTTTGTAGGACGGAAGATTACAATAACTAACTCATGTGCAGATACCTGCGTGATAGATATTTGCAACTAGGCCTGGGGAAACATTTCTGTCTCTGTTACAAATGCTGTGGAGGCCTATGATATGTTAAAATTCCCTACAAGAAGTGAGTTTCTAACCTGAGAGAGGAACTATAGAGATGAATGTAAAACCTGTAGACACAGGTGGGAAAATTACACTTGATGAGGACTAATCAGCCCCATTAATTTCTCAAATGAGAAGAAGCAACACTGCAAATGACCCAAACACATCCAGAAATTATGGTGCAGAGGTTAAAAGTGACTACTTGTCCCTGTGAAAACGGATATTTTAAGCCTATTATTTGATAATTGTGGAGATGTACAGTTTAGTGACACCTCACTCTGAGCATTCCCTATATTAACTTTAAAACTGCCAGATTTCAATGTCCCTTCTGCCAATCAGGTGTGAATTCAGCTCTGTTATGCTGAAATAAAGACAAGACTGAGTGCATCAGGTCTCCTTTAGTGGGTCTGAATGCTCAGTCAAGAATAAATAAGTTACTTTGATCTCAACAAACCATAGCTAGATAAAAAAATAAAAGAAAATTAAAAGATATATGCCTTATCAGGGTCTTTTGTGATACTTTTCAAGATAATGCATCATACACACAGATGAGCCTGTTGGACAAATATTCCGTATCCTGTTGTTATATTATTATCAAGACTCTTCCTTACAGTGCTTTAATAAGGCACTGCCCAGGATATATAACAGGAAAGAGTAGGGGGTGTTAAAAAAACTATATTTTTCTGTTGTAAAAACAAATGCCTTGTTTTTCAGTCTTAAGAAGTTCAGAGTTTTTGCAGCACCATCTAGTGAGACTAAAGAGGTTTTACTCAACTTTTCTGAAACTCCAGCCTGTTCCCTCTTTACATTTCCATTTCTTTTTAATCCTGATCTCGTTATAGTTTGTTGGCTGAAAGTCTTTGGGGTCAACAAGCTGTTGAAGAGGGTGCCTTTGGTGCACACAATAGCTCTTTTTACATCTCTTTCTGAACCGCACGAAATCCCACAGCTTTGCAAACTGCCGAGCTGAAAAACTGCCGAGCTTTCATCAAGCCTTGTTATTAATGAATTGCCTCCTAGCTAGCGCTTCTGATCTGTACCTTGTTTTGAAAGAATACAATCTGCAAGCAAAGAACAGATGCGTGTTTTATTGGAGATGAAGTATGTTCTCAAATGTAGGCATACCTGTCATCATTCCTACCAAGAAGCATTACAGATGATATTTTCTGTAAGACAACATCTATACAGTCAGCTCTGTGCCAGACATTAGCAAGACTATGCAAAATATCCCTTCTGGCTCAAAAATGATGCTGGCAAACAAAACTCTACCTGATTCCAAGCCAGTTAAGATGATGCTCATATTTTCCAAGGCTTCTTTGTCTCTTAAAAGTTTCCCTGTGCCTAATTAGGATTAAGCCTGCTTTGTTTTCTTCATCTACTCATTCATGGCTAAAAAATCCTGGAGTGCTTTCACCCAACTGAGCCACTGTGTGAAATCAGAAGTATTTCAAAAAAGATTTCTCACACAATCCTTTAAAGCAACATTTTTGACCAATAAGAAAATAAATTCCCTCCCTTCAGAACATTTTTTCTGAACTCTTTCATGTCACCAAGAGCTGTACATCACCAACACCAAAAATAATAAAGATTGCTAAATGGAAGCCACTCATCTGCTTCTAACAGCACATGAGCACATGCTTGCAAGTTTTGTGATTGCTGGAAAAGACGATCCCACTGTAGGAAGGTGGAAACAAAATGACACAACTGACTGTATAAAAGCTATGATGTTGTTTTATGTTCTTATCCATATCTGCTACTAGATCAGTTGTAACACTAGGCAGTCTTTCCTCTCTTATGTGAAACTGAAGGAGCTTGTTCTTCAGTTACACAGTGGGATCCTCTCCAATGATGGGATTTCTTCAGTGAGCTGACAGAAGTGGCTGCCTGCACTGCAGCTCCATAGGTTTCTGTCTTCTGTGCTCTGTGTACCTGAGTGTCCCTCCTGTTCTCATAAATGTCACATCTTCATTGCTGAACTGCTGCAAGCTGGAGCACAAAGCATCACTGGTTTCTCTTTAAGTCACTTTTAATTATTCTTTTTACCTTGATAACTTCCTTAATATTTTCTCTTGGATAACTGCTTTGCATAAGGATAATTATTTTCATGAAGTGCAAAGAGAGAAGAAGATTCAAAGATGCCGCACAAAGGAAATGAAGTTTGTATTGTCATTCAGACCCCTGTTAGATAACAGCATGGATAGATGCAGAGAGTTTTGTCTCCCATCTCCCACAGGACAAATCCAAAACAGCTTGTCTACAACTCTGAAAAACATGTGCCAGCAATGCCTGTTATAAAGATTGTAGGTTTATTCATAAAACTGAAATTTAACTATGAAAAAATTGTCAGATTGACTTATTATATGGTCTAATATTTCATCTCTGGGAAAATAATTTTTTAATACATAAAAATAATTCTTTTTATGCTAGAACATCAAGTCCTACTTTTATACTATATTATTGCCTATAAGCATATTATTATTATTATTATTATTATTATTATTATTATTATTATTATTATATCATATTTTCTGAAAACATGATTTTTTTGAAATAGTTCTACAGGATCTAGTATGTGTTGATAAATTTCAATTAAAATGCCTTAGTTATTTTATATGTAATCAGTGGGTATGTTAATTGCTGCCACCCAGTGGGCTTATTTGTAGGCTTTGTCTCACCATTCTATAATTTAATACATCATTGTTTGGTTAAATGATTTCATTTTCTCCATCTGAAGGAGTGCAATTTATTTTCCTCTATCAGCAGCCACTAAAAATGAATGTTTCAAGCTACAAGCTGTGGTTGACTTATAAAATATTGTCCTACAGAAATCTTTTCTTTGTATTTGTGGCATGGGAACTGCCCCATGGAAGGCAATGTATGCATGAGCTTCAAACTAACTATATGTGTGATTACCTTCTTTGCGTCCTAGACCTACCTGTCAAGTCAAAGCCAGATACTTTGCTCTATTTAAATGATAAATATTGCAGCAGAACTAAGTTGTTAAACATGTTACATAGCAGAAAGTGTCTCCTGAATATTGCTGATACTTCTGACCATCATGTAGCTTGCACTGGGGTACTCGTGCACCCAAAGTTATACACCTGACAGAAGTTAAGCCGTGCAATCACTTTGCAGGTTGTCTCACTTACCTGCAGCTCCGGTGGTGCCACCAGAAGTCACAGGCTCTCAGCGCACCTCAGGAGCTGGCCTGTATAACACCAAAGTGAATAAACTGGCTCTTAAAACTGGGCTGCTGTGTTAACAGCTTCTACAATCTACATAAGTGTTATGAATAATGAAATAAGACACGGGCAATGACAACACATTATTGAGGAGCTGTTAAGTGCTGCATTATGATTGCATTTTAATGCTGCTCCTGCATGAGAGAGCTTGCATGCCTGTGCATGAGGAGGAGGAGGTAGGGAAGGGAAGCTGCTTAATCTTCTTGTTGACCTATATTTTGAATTTAGCTACCTGTTTAATTTAGAGCATGTTATTTCCAGGTGGAGTGGCCATTTGGAGGAGTATTATGCTGCCCTTAATTTTTGTGTACTCAAAGGTCTTGTTGGGCTAGATAGTAGTGCAATTAGATGCCATCACCCAATAAAAAGATTAAAAAATCCTTTTACATATTGCTGGGTTACCCTGACCTAGTCCGTAATCCTGCAAACCAAGGCTGTCCACCACCGTAGTTGACACAGGTGAGGTGGTAAAGCTCAAGATAGGGCAAGGATAAGAACGGGCAGAGTCTTGGCTCAAACCTAGAAGAAACTATAGCTGGACATATATTATCTTCCAACCTTGCCCTGAGATAAGAATAAAGTTGTGAAAGAAATGCACTCCAAGTTGAGCACCTGGGAAGGTGCAAGTTATGCATCAATCCTCCGATCAGGGCTTTTGTGCCAATGAAAACACTGCCCTTTTTACTGACACTAGTGTAATTATTGCAAAATAAGGTAACACTCCACAGGAATAAAGGTGAAAGAATTTGACCTCAGCGATTTATAGAAGCTAAAAAAACCTACTGCAAGAAATCCAAAGTATCTGGAGGTTGAAGTAGAGGAAGATATTGCATCCTTATTCAGTATTGCTCATGCTCAAGCACAGCATGGGCATAGATGCAGGAAAAGGGATTTACTCCAGCAATGACAGTGAAACCACTTCTGTAACCAAAGACACTGGGGAATGAAATCACCTTTATTGCTCATCAATGGAAAAAAAAAAACAAAAAATAATAATAATAAAAAAATAAAAAATAAAAAAACACCACCTTTTGCTTCCTGCCTATGAAGCTGTTCACTTTTGATGCTACAGTGAACGACCAATAAATCACAAGGTAAATGCAATTTCCTCCAACGTTTTTAATATTTCTTCATTCCCTGCATGAGACTCAGCTGGAGGGAAAACAAAAACTCTCCAGAGCTTACCGGTTGGAAGTGTTACAATATTGATTCCACAGAAGGTCATATATCCAGTTTGTGACTTTTTCATCTATTCCTGAAACAAGATACAGGACTAAAGCATCCCATGTTGGCAACCTCAGACCAGACAAGAAATATCAGAAACTGCTAAAATTGAAACAAAATAGGAAGAATTCAAAACATCCTACAACACAGGGAGAAGTGCAAAAGACATGATAAGAATTTGTTGAGGACTTCATACATTATCCTCAAAATGAATCTGCTATTCAACTGCATTACACACTGTTGGCCTCAAAACTGACATTTATTGATCTAAACATTTAAATTTCCTTTTATCACTACAGCCAAATTTCACCAAATAATGCTGAGTCTCATTTAGAAGGACACCTCTTTCTTTGAAGAGAAAATGTGAAAGGTACCACTTATGGATACTGGGGGAAATAACTGGAGAACTCATTTGTATCCAGGGCAAAATAAGTAAGGACATTGGTAATCTAATATAAGTTTCCACTTTCATAAATAAATCTCATGCAGTAAAGTGAAATAGAATCCTATTATCTGGATTCTTCAGAGTTCAAAAATGAGACAGACAAAGACCTCTTGGCTTACCTGTTGGGTCTTGAATTGGTTTCTACAAGTCACAGGTGCCTGTGCTTGCCAAAGGAAAGAAAAAAGTCACCTGCAGCTTTGATAATAACATTTATTTTTTTGTCTTTTTTTCACAGCTCCATTCAACCCTCCCAACGCTGCAGACAGTATGGTCAAATTTGATGCCTATGGAGATGGGATAGGACGATACAACGTGTTCAATTTCCAGTACACTGGAGACAGATACTCCTATGTGAAGGTCGGTCAGTGGGCAGAAACCTTGTCACTTGAGGTAGACTCTATCCACTGGTCCAGGAGCTCTGTCCCTGTCTCCCAGTGCAGCGACCCCTGTGCTCCTAATGAGATGAAGAATATGCAACCAGGAGATGTCTGCTGCTGGATTTGTATTCCCTGTGAAACCTATGAGTACCTGGCTGATGAATTTACCTGTGCAGACTGTGGGCCTGGAAAATGGCCTACGGCTGACCTGACTGGCTGTTATGACCTGCCAGAAGACTACATCAAGTGGGAAGATGCTTGGGCAATAGGTCCTGTTACCATTGCATGCCTAGGCTTTATTTGTACTTTTATGGTCATTGCAGTGTTCATCAAGCACAACAATACCCCCCTGGTTAAAGCCTCTGGCCGTGAACTGTGCTACATATTGCTTTTTGGGGTCTTCCTGTCTTACAGCATGACTTTCTTCTTCATAGCCAAGCCTTCTCCAGCTATCTGCACCCTGCGTCGTTTGGGGCTGGGAAGTTCCTTTGCTGTCTGCTACTCTGCTCTTCTGACAAAAACAAACTGCATAGCCAGAATATTTGATGGTGTGAAGAACGGTGCTCAAAGGCCAAAGTTCATCAGCCCCAGCTCTCAGGTCTTCATCTGCCTGAGTCTCATTTTGGTACAGATTGTGGTGGTGTCCGTGTGGCTTATCTTGGAGGCCCCTGGCACCAGGCGGTACACTCTTCCTGAGAAGAGAGAGACTGTCATATTGAAATGCAATGTCAAAGATTCCAGTATGTTAATCTCCTTAACGTATGATGTAATCCTCGTAGTCTTATGTACTGTATATGCCTTCAAAACAAGGAAATGTCCAGAGAACTTCAACGAAGCCAAGTTTATCGGTTTCACAATGTACACAACGTGCATCATTTGGCTGGCCTTTCTCCCCATATTTTATGTGACATCCAGTGACTACAGAGTAAGTCTTTGGATATCTGTTTTCATAAATCATGTGCATCACTTTAGAGGGCCGTGTCGTCATTCACTTATAGCTTCTTTCACTTCTTTTGTCCCCTGGATCCCTCACAAACAAGTTCTGTTTCAATGTTAATGTCCACCTAAGCACATTACCAAATTTTAGCTTATTTCTAAGAAAGATGCCTTCATTTCAAATTGAGCATGTACAGTTGGATGTGGAAGAGATTAGCACTATCAGTCAGATTGTGATAGAGGCATAGTGTATGGTTTCATATTGGTACATAAGTATGTGAAGTTGTCCTAAAAGAAAAACCTGGTAGATCATGAGCTAGAATGAGTCATAATGAGTTATGTGGTGGAGGTGGGCTCTAAAATTAAAAACTGAACCAACCAATTCCCTTCTGCAAAAGAATCTGCTGTCTAAGCATAGTATTTTGTTCCAAATAAAAAAGATAGGGACATTATTTCAAAATTTCCTATGAAACAGGGTTCTTTAAAAAAATCAACAAATGTTATGCTTGAATATAGAACATTTTATTCTTTGGAGGAGATAAAACACATACAAAACACATATCTCACTGAGCAGAAAATATCGGTCAGCCTTCACAAACAACTTCAAAAAAACATTAAATCGTTTAAATTGTCACATAGTGTTGCGAAACTTCAAGTTCAATAAAATCATATTTTTGGACAGAAGGAAATTGTCTCAGGAAAAGATTCAGCTCTGCTCCACTGGAAATCTCACAGTTATTATGATGTGCGAAGTGAGTGCTGGAGTCGGCCCTTGCAGCAGTTTGCAGTGAATTAATTCAACTTTCTGCCCAGAAGAAAGGTAGATTAGCTTAGGGTGGTATTATTACCAGTAGTATGAAACAGCATGTAAAACTGCGGAGCTAGTAATGTCACTTAACTTACTTTTGGTGAGACCACCCTGGAACAGTATATTTAGTACTATTTTTCTCAGCCTAGGAAAGGTACTGAAAATCTTGAGAGAGCCAGGATAGATAACAAACAATGCAGTAAGACACACAGAGTGACAGTAAAAGAGCTAAATATATTTAGTCTAGACAAGAGTAAACCCAGAGAGACGTCATCACAGACTATAAATAAATTCAAGGCAACAAAAAGAGAGGAAGATTATTCAGTCTCAGGAGAAGTTAGGATGGAGAGCAAAGGATTGAAACTAATTAAGGAAAAATTTAAGGAAGGCACTGGGGAACAGCTCTGGACACCCGAAGTAGTTGGGAACATAGACACAGAAGGAGGGTAATATCAGTGCAGACAGTCACATGAGTGGGCAGCACAGACAATAAAGGTCAAGAAAAACATGACTTGATTGCATTTTTCAGTTTTATCTCCTGAGTGAGATTTTTTGAAACCACCCATAGCCATTTAATTTAAATACAAGGTTCCAAATAAGCCACCTCAAGTTCTACCAAACTGACAGAAAATGATTTTAACCTTTTTGGATCCTTAAATGACAAGTCAGAAGCTTTTTGAAAATCCCATCCTGGATCTCTACACTTCTGGGGTTCCTTTGAAAACCCCAAATTTAATTTCTATGCAGCATTACATGTTGATTCTGAATCAACCTGTGCTAATCCCAATATGCCAGGGACAGCTGGCTCTGTGGGCACTGGGGACCATTCCCTGTGGCACCTCCGCTCCTCTGCACACACAAAAATAGCCTTCGGCAGCATCTCTAATCCTCTTCTGTGCACATTTCTGCTTGCTGCTGCACCTGTTAGCTGCCCAGCACCTACAGAGGGTTCTTCCCTCTGAGTGCTCAACCTTACCTAACCAAGAGCCAGTTTAGACAGAGCTCCAAGCTGGCCCAGGACAGCTGACAGAGCTCCCAAGGAGTTGCTGGAGGTTGTCAGAACTCACAGATTCCTGTATCAATTTTGCACCCTGACATTCCCCAAAGTGTTCCCAAGAGTCCTCCAGTGATCCCAGAAGTTGTTTCCAGAAGGTCTAGAAGATGCCAAAGCAGTGGCCAGAAACTGCTGCGCAAACTGCTGTGTTTAGTGGCTGACTCTGCTAGGCGTGCTGTCAAAAATGTAAAGGAGAGCTGGTGGTAAATATAGATTTCTCTGATGCCATTGATTTTCATGCAGGGCTCCACATTGATTTCAAAATCAAAGATATAATGAAACTTGCTATGACTGCATAAATGCACATAACATAAATTCACAGCAGCCCCAATATCTAGCACATTTAAGGGAATTTTCAATCTGATCACCTTAGACAAAACCTTAGGAAATGCAGCACTAACACAGAAAGGGGCAAGCATTGGTACTAAACTGGTTATAACAAAATCAGGTGTCAAAAGCTCCTACTGTTTAGACAGCTTCTCCCTGCATTTTCTTTAGGGATAATTCTGGCTCAAGGAATGACTTGTCAGTCATTCCTGCCTGGTCTATCAGGATTGCACCTGTTCTGCCAGCACACCAGTGTCTGTGAGGCCAGGTTACACACTGAAATACTGAGCTGACCCGGGTTAAAAGGAACCCTGTGGAATGGGGCGATTTTTAACCCAAATCATCTAATTGATTGAGCAAGGTGGGGAGAGATTTGCTCTATTAGTGAAGAGAACTTACCTAGAAACTACTACCTTCATTAATTCTTGTTTCATAAGAAAACTCCCAGTCCTGTTTTACCTGTACAGTGTCCACTTCAAGACCCACACAGAACAGACTGCAGAGCCCTGTGGAAAAAAATGAAGAGAGGTGAAGGAGAAAGTACAGCTGGAAACATTAAGATATCCCTTTCTCATGCTGCCACTGTAGGGTCTTCCATGATCACTCATCTTGTGAGAGCTGAGCACGTTTTGACAGTTCTTGCTAAATCTACCTTGGGTAAAGAGTGATTATTAATTATATGATCACATTAGTTATACCCACTGCTGACAAAGCACTTGGTGCTCAGTATACATATTAAGCAACAAAGTCCATTCCCTACTCTATTTTTCATTTTGCACCAATTATTTCTGACAGGGAGATATGAGGAGCATTCCCATGGAAGAAGGCTAATCTCCAAGGACTGCAGGAGTGTAACTAAGGAAAAACGAGCCGTGGATGTACAATCATTCAAATTAAGCAGTAGAGTTTAGGGGAGTTTAAGTCAACAACTCAATTAAGGAATCTGCTTGGAAGAAAATAATATAAACTGAAAATGAGGCAGTAAACTGGCACCATGTTTACCATTGAACACAAAGAAAGACAGTGTCAGCAAAGTTGCACTAACAAATCCCCGAAGGCAACTACTCTAAAATTCTGCAGCCTTATAAACAGTTCATTTCGCAGCCCATAAACTTCTGTCTGAAAGTCAGAACACCTTTCAGACCCAGCTCTTATGTTTATTCCAAATCACACTTATGTTCCTGACAGGGATTGTTGAAGTTTTCTGATTAGGATTGAGGCTGGAGTCTAAACTGATTTTCAAATAGATGCTTTGCATGAGGCATATAACATAACCCCACATTATGTATGGTGAGTGCAAGCTGGTTTCACGGCAGCCAGCTTTGCCCAGTTGTTGTGTGACAGGCATTACAGAGAACTTCCTGGTCAATTTAGGAATCAAGGACGTGGAGGACAAGAGAAAGAGAGCAGAACTACTCTTTATTCACTAAACTGAGGAGAATATACTCAGTCGAGCTCCCCCTGATATGCAGACATGGGGAACCACCAGCACCATGCACCTCACTCGTATGATTTTAAGATTGTGGAAGATAAGGATGCGAGAGATGTTCAAGCCAGCCTGTACCAGTGCAAACCCCCAGGACTCTGGTTCCTACTATTGTATGATAATGCTTCTAATATTCTGCATTTCAGAGCTTTCCATACTGAAACACCGCACTTTGCGCCCACTCTCTCCTAGGTGCAAACCACCACCATGTGCATCTCTGTGAGTCTGAGCGGCTTTGTTGTGCTGGGCTGCTTGTTCGCGCCCAAGGTGCACATCATCCTCTTCCAGCCCCAGAAGAACGTGGTCACTCACAGACTCCATCTCAATAGGTTCAGCGTCAGTGGGACCGGGACCACTTACTCCCAGTGTAAGTAACAAAACTGCTACCTTTCTATAAGGATGTGGGGTCATGGTGAGTTTGGATAAAGATGGTGGGTTTACCAGCAACAGAAAGACATTTATAGGTCAGGCTACATACCCTGTGGTAGTATCACTTCATTTGTGTCTGGAGAGAAAAACTCATCCCTCTCCTCCCAGAATCAGCTCAGAGCCCACTCTGAAGCTCCCTGAAGTCAGCAGAAAGCTTTTGGTGGGCCCTGACTCAATCTTGCTGCACAAAGCAAGTAGAGCCCATTACTCACTGTCACTCTTGCACAGTGACAGAAACAGATTGCCCTGGAGTATTCCTGTCAAAATGACACACCAGCAGGACCTGGGCCACAATGCAGCATGCCCTCAGTGGTTCTTATCGCCTGCATTATAAGGAAAGTCTCCAAGCCTGCAGCAAATGCACACAAGAGATGCCATCAATTGTATCTGTATGTGGAGTGTGTGTAATACCCTTTATAATTGCCACAGCCAGGAGAAGCAATCAGTGCTCTGTTGCAAGTACAGTTCATCTGCTCTGCTCCTTCCTTTCCTTCCTCTTCAGTCTTTTCATCACAAGCAGATTCACATCTCTGATTTTGATTTGAGGCTATTGTTCCTTTTCTGGGTGAGTTGCTTAGAGATTTTTTTTTTTATTTAACAACAACAACAAAAAAAAATAGGTCACCTGTATGTTTTGTTTTTTTTCATTGTCAAGCTTAACTAGTCAAGGATGGGAGCACACAGCAGCTTGTTCACAGAGCTTTGCAGACAGCATGTCTAACCTGGGAAGTTAATTGAAAAAGCACACTACAACTAGAAAGGGGCAAGGAACGAAAAACAGAGGAAAGGGAAGACACAGAGCAAGGCTTGCCAGCAAGGTCACACTAACCTCACCTCAGCTTTTTGAGTAAATCCTAAATTTTAAAATTGGCTAGAAGCCTTTGGCACTTTAGACAGAACCTGAAAGGAACTTGGGACCCTGCCGTGTATGACATTGGCAGGGATAAGGAGGAAAATGCATCCCAGCCACCCCTGACTCTCCCATCCCAAACCATACTGTGTCACGAATACCGGGGGTCCCTTCACAAGAAAGCAGCCATGTGGCTCTACATGTCCCCCATCTCATCAGAGTCAGGGTGGCATCCAGCCCTGACACCAGAGACGAAAATCTCTTTGCTGTTTTGGAAAACTTAAACCAATAGAAATTCGATGGCCCCAGGTGCCTGAAGTGCTGAGTGCTCCCAACAAGGATGGATTTGCAAAACCACTGGATTCCAAATAACCTCTAGAGATTTGGTCTCTTGATGAAATGGTAAATTCCATGAGATTATTTTCAACCCTTATGAATTTTGTATAAGTGGTCTTTCCTAGCTTTTTAATTCTATCATAGGATGGAATAAGTTTAGTCAGAAACCATTTTGATTCTTGGATACTTTTGTACGGGATTGTACTTTGGAATTTGATATTTTTATTATAGCAGCTGAATAATAAGTGTGTGTGCACAAGAACGCATACAACTGAAAGACATTCTGAGTGCACATCTTTACACTAAAAGCCTACTCTTCAGATTTGTGAAGAGCTTTAAGACATTAAGGAAAGCATAAAAATCCAGACTTAAGATCTCTTACTACTTCATTGTTTAGAAAGGTGGCTGCAGTCATTTACTTTTCTGGCTTACACCTAGCTGAATAAAGGCTGCTTGTCTTTCTTGTTTTTTTTGGACCATGGCAAGACATGCACCTGAAAGTAGGATGAAAAGGTCCATCACATACAATGGAAAAAGTCCTATAGTTTCCATATAGGACAATTACTTGGGGAAAATAACACTGGGAATTCATTTTCTATCATATTACCGATATTTTTAAGATGGAAAATTTTTCCTTACTCACCTCTATTTATCTGTAAATGACTTTAAATAATTTTTCTTTTAACCGTTTAGTTATTCATAAACCTCAAAGAAATGTTGGCATACAAATTGATTCTAATCCATGTCTAAAATATTCCTCTCATCAGTCCTGGGGCTGTCAGCTTCTTTTTATTTTGGTCTTGATGGTGTTTTCGTCAGTCAGCAACTGCTTCGTCTGAGACTGATCAAAATTAGCTCCAGGGCATTCTAGTAACAGCAACATCTTAAAAGCCAGTTGTTGTTCATTATCAGAGCTTTAGAGAACAGGAGTATCCAAGCTGCTTAGATGAGCAGTGTGTTTCCTACCTCCACGCGTCCTATCTCCACTGCATCTCAGGGCTACCACCACCTCTTCACTCCATCAGTCATTAATGCCATGAGCATAGTGGGTCATGAGCAGCAGGTGACCCATAGTTTCTAACACAGTTCTTGAAACATGAGATCTGGTCAAACACTATGAGAAAAGGTAAGTGACACGAAGCTCCTGGGTAGTGTTGTTTGCTCTAAATGCGTGTTGTAATTACATCCCTAAACTGAGCAGTGGAGGAAGGGCCCAAGTCAGTGGTCAACCAGATGAGCTGTGGTGTGGTAGTGGTTGTAAGAGCTAAACTAAGAACATCAGGTAGTCATCTGGATATAGCTCCTCATCTTTGCTGCATGCTCTGCAGAAAGCACGTAGAGGACAATACTTGACTGCTAAGCAAGGAAACTTGTTTTAGAGGCACCAAGCTTTTATCATTTTGACAGCTGAAGTCTAAACTAAAAAACAATATAGATTTTAGCTAAAGAGAGGCAGGATATATGTGTACCTGGATACATTACATGTTTTGAAATTCATATATCCATATTATTTGAATTTAAAACTCTCTTTTGACAGAGTGCTACATAAGCTCTACTTCCCTTGAAGTGTTTTCCCCCATAGGAATGCTCCCCAGTTTTCCTATGGCCCATTTTACAGGCAGGGCAGAGGTATTCCCATGAGGACGGAGGTCAGCACTCATAAGACTTCCCAGAGATGCTCAGGACTCATTTAAGCACCTGCATGATTCAGGCTGAGCTTTTACACCCAGAAGGTGTCATTCATCCAAGTTATGTCCACATGGAGAGAAGCACTCAGACTTGTGCTCCTCCAGGTGTCCTCCACAGAGGTCAGAAGAAGAATTGAAGCTACAGTTTGGAACCAGGCTGGTAAATTTTCTTTCTCAGAATTTATTTTCCCAGGCTTTGCTCCAAAATGGCCCTGATATATGGCTTTTATACATTATTAACTCACAGTTGTCCATCTGTGAGCATGAGCAGAGGAAGTGGCACAGAGACAGCAAGTTGGAATCTGCCTGTTCCTGACTATGCAGATGTGCTGCAAGGTGCCGATGGCAGTTCTGGGCTCTTGCATTTTACCTCTGGTTCTTTGCTTTGTATTATCCAAGCAAAATGAGGGACATCCAGGAAAGAGAATGTCAAAAGCATGGATTGAAGCCAAATCAAGACTTCTGGTCATGTCGCACATTTTTCCTTGGCCCCAACACAAGGTGAAGTGGAGATGAAGCATCTCTTGCAGGTCCAGCAGTATTTCAGGAAACCCCTTGGCTGCTGCTGTAATACATTATGTGAAACTCAGAACCCTGCAGGGCCAGCGATTAATATTGCAGAGGTTCTAGGGAAAGTAAGATCTTTTGTTCAGTCTGAGAGAGCTGAATACTCAGTGTGAACACTTTACTCCACCCTGCAGAGTTAATATCTGCCTCCCAGCACTACAAGAGAGGTACGTGCTGTGGAGAAAACCTGAGAACTGAAAACACTAGGCCATTTGTTTCTCACCTACCACCATATTTCTCTGTCCATTTACCATAGTATTTCAGCTATTCATGCTCTTCACTATGTTGGACTTCAAAAAAACCCTGAAGCTAAAAAATATCTGGGTAAGTGACTGATGTTTACAGAAACAAAATGCTTTTGCCTGTAGTCATACTTGCAGTGGAACAGGAATTTGAACCAGGTCTCCTAAGCAGCACTGATTTTTCTATTTGCCAACAATAAGTAGAAATAAAAATAACAACAATAATAAAAATTTCAGGACAGTGTGCTGCCATATTATACCCAGTTAAAAACTGAATACAAAACCTGATGGTTAATTTTCACGAAATCATAAGCATGATGCCCTATGCCCTTTTACGTACAAATGATTACTTCCATATATGTGACTTAAAACACATACCCAGGTTGTGAGACATCAAAATCCATCTACCTCATTCAAAGGAGGGGCTCGTTCTTGGCTCTCCTGTTTATCAGGAATATGTCCTGCCCTCTGAGAAGAGTGGTCCAATATGTGACTTTCAATTTCTCTTGTTAAAGCAGTTCTGTTTTCCATGAAATCTTTATTCAGTCAATGAACAAATTAGAAATAGTAGCTGATTTGAAGAAAGAATGATATGTTCTGAAAATGATGCTGAGCACCTTTGGAGAACCAGTCTGCAATTGAGAGTGTAGCCAGCACCAGTTTTGGAAGACTGAGCATGCCCTTGTCAGCTGCATAAATTGCTTTTTACGCTGGATGATTGAGTTTACCAAGTCATTGCTTGCCGGGTGTTTTCTTTGATGAAGGCATCACATTTCTCTGGGTCACTGTTATCATTAACCTAATGTAGCTTTCAAAAAACAGCTTTATGCTGCCATAAGCAGAGATGTCACAGAGTATCTGAAAACACATTCCTGATTCCCAATGGATAATTTTAACAAAGACAGACAAACCAGCTTGCTTTTAAATTAAAATCCACACCACTTTAGCAGAATAGTAATATATCCTACAGTCAAAATACAAATACAATTAGAAACAGATTCTGATACTCAGGTTCAGTTGTCATGTCACTGAAGCAATGAAAACCTGTTGAATAAAATATTAGGCAATGTAGGCAAGGGCATCAGAATCTGGCCCTTACCTCTGGATGCATATTGAATCTTGATCCAGAGCTCCAAGAAAGAAAGGATATTATGGTCAGAAAATATTCTGGGGTTAGGTGAGAAATAATCCTGCTTTCAAATTCAGTCATTAAAAAATTTATTCCTCCAACACATAGATAGGATTCTTGATTTTTTTTAATTAAAAAGCAGATCAACATACAGTCCTAATACGCAAACAAGGATTCTCTCCTGGATTAAAGCAGGCATATCTTTTATTTCAGGAATGTACATTCCAATTACGTGAAAGCTCAGATCATCAGACCTTCACATTTCTTGCCAATAAAACACAAAAAATCCAAAGGTTCGCTTTTTGTTCTACAGGAATATCTTCACACCACCCTAGCTATGTTAATTCCCACTATCATGGAAAGTGCTATAACGTGAGACCCAGTGGCCCAGAATCACAAAAAAAAAAAAAATAAAACACCACCAAAACCCTTTAATGTATTTTATTCAGACACTTGTTGGAGAAGCTTGGTCACCTTAAGCTCCTTCAGTGGTCTCCAAAGAGAAATCAAGTTCCTCCAGAGGATGCTTGACCCTCAGATCTGAATTCCCTTGTAGAGGTGCAAACACAACCTCCATCATCTTCACCACCGACACAGTCACTTACAGTGACTTTTCATTGGGCATGTTGGTTTAAATTGGTTGAGATGGTCCAGATCAACATAAAATCTAAACCTACATGTTGTAATTTTTTTGCCGCCCTGAAGTGAGCTGATTTTCCCCTCTTTCTTTTTCAGCATCTGCTAGTATGTACGTACCGACCGTCTGCAACGGAAGGGAAGTTCTGGACTCCACCACTTCATCTCTGTGATTGTGACTTGCAGTTCAGTTCTTGAGTTTTTAGACTGTTAGGTAAAATTTTGCACATGTTGTGCACTCCAGAAAACACCAGAAAGCAAAAGAAATCAGAACAAAACTAGTACCTTTTTTTAGAAACAGTGTAATAAATTATTTTTGAGGATTGTACAGTATATAGTGACGTTCTGGAACTTTTTAGACTGATTTTAGCCCTTCTGTTGTTAACAGTTGTAAGGAACATGTAAATAACCATGATTCACAATGTGCATAGTCCTGCAGTAAGGGAGTGATTTGTTGCAAGCACAGTTGCAATGTTAGGTGACTTCTTTCCTACGAAATTTTTTTGTAGCTCCTTGTTGTAATTAACTTAGACTGCATTTCTATGTTGTATATTACAGTTACCTTATGTGTAACAGATTGGTTTTCTCAGCACAAAACAGCAGTATTAATGTAAAGGCACCGATAATAAAAAGATAAAAGTTTTTCAGCATGGTTTCATTTTTGTTTCTTCCTCCCTCAAGGTCATTATATTTCCCTAGATGCAAAGATACATTAAAAAGGATAAAAAATCTGCAGTAGTAGTGTGTTTAAACAAATATCTGTGTATGGGTGTGTGCATGTGTTATAACATCCATATCACATAATATATACTAACAATTGATGCTTTGTCAGGGTCAAGTATAAATTCTCTCTCCTGTAAAAAATGCACATTATTAAAGCATCTCAATTGCTGTTTTTGTTATTAAAATGTCAGGTAATTTCCAAAAGTGAGAATGCCTAATTGGATCTCAATGAGATATTAGCAAAAAAATTTTGATCACTGCTTCACTCATTTGGCATGACTTAATGCTGTCATGCACACAGTAGATTGGTAGCATATCAAAAAATGGGGAGATTTGAGATTAGGTTGGCAAAGAGATGGACGAAAATCTGTCAGAAAATTAGCTAAGACTGTTTTACACCTCCAGCCAAAACAAAGCTGGTTCAGTGTGTCTGCATCAACAGCGCTGTGAAAGGTAATTGGAACACCGCAGAAACACAGAGACCAAAACAGTCACAAAAGAGAAATCCAGAAGACACACACATCTCAGGGGTGACCTTTGCATTCAAACCAAACTATTCAAGACACACATATCGTCTACTTAGACAACTACAAAATATCTTTAAAGTCTGGCTTTTATAACTGCACTCTTAAGGCCATTCTAACTCAATTGAAACAATCTAAAATCCTTCCTTCTGCTGGGTCCAATAAGTCATTAAGGAAACAAACACACCTTTGATTAATGTGTCTGGGCATATTTACCTAAGGGCTTGTTCCTGTTGATCTCATTCCGGCTGAGGTCAACAGCAAAATTCACATTGACTTCAAAGGCAACACCAGTGAGGCTTGAAAGGCAGACATTACAGATAGATACTACGGGATGTACAAGTTCTCTGGAGCCCAGTTCTCCCGCACTTGTTTTTGCACATTTCTGGAAAGGTGCAAGTCCTAAGGGTTGAACTAGCAAAGGAAGTAACTGTTACATTGAAAGCAAAATTTAAAGATGCAGGTTCTTAAATTTTCTAGTCATGGATAGATGCTTATTTTTGCTGGACATCCACATGCCAGGGGAGGTTCAGACTGGATATTAGGAAAAACTTCTTCATGGAAAGGGTTGTCAGGCATTGGAACAGGCTGCCCAGGGAAGTGGTGGAGTCACTACCCCTGGAGCAGTTTAAAAGACATGTAGATGAGGTTCTTAGGGACATGGTTTAGAGGTGGATTTGGCAGTGTTATGTTAATGGTTGGACTCAATGATCTTAAAGGCCCATTCCAACCAAGATGATTCTATGATTTTATGATTCTATGTCCACCAGCAAAGACCTATTTATGTCTGCACTTCTGCAACTCTTCACACTGGCAGCCATTTCAGCCTCTGCATCATGGAGCTGCCTAGTACAGAAGTCCCTGTGACTTTCCCCAAAATAGGCGTTGCTCGACCGGCATTACAGTCAGAGCTCTGCATTCAGCTTCTTTCTCTCCACAAGCTGTGGAATGCCTGATGTTTGGGGCTTGGTTCCAACCTTGATGCACGGCACAGGGGTCAAGTTTTGATAGGCTGGGCATCTTCCTTTCTAAATCAAGACCCTTAAAGCATCTCAAGTTGGGCAGCTGCTCTTTTTTAGATTAAGAGACTGTTCATAGTGCAGCAAAAGGTCAGAATATCTGACCATAATGCTGAAATCCCTGCACCTACATTATCTTTATGGAGCTCTTAAAAATGCCTAAGCTAATGAGAATTTCATCTCAATTTTTATGGAAAGCAACAATCAGGGTCAAATCCAACTTATCTAACATTCATTAGTATGAATAGCTACATATGAGATTGTCAACCTCCTTTCTCTTTGTACTCAGTGGAGAGAAGCAGGTACAATTCCCCTGGCTTTTCTCAGGCTGCTACTTCAGGCTGAGGTGAATCTTTCCCGACAAAGGCTAGCACAGTTTGCTCAGATCACAAAGTTTGCACTGAAAATAAAGGCACTGTGTCAGATGAATTCCAGTCCTAGAATCTAAATTGGTATTATGGAAGTTAATTTGTAACAGGTGAGGGTCTTACAGTCCTGGAGTTTTCATTCATTTTGATAGAATATTGAGGAAATGACCCGTGTCTGAACATGTATTATGAATACTTAGGTGGTTTGAAAGCCACCTGAATGTGGGTTTTTCATACAAAAAGAAGTATAAACACGTGGAGCTCTGGAGTTCCAGCTTCACTGAATGTTCCCAGCATTCTTGTACTTCACTTGATTTTGCCTTGAAAGATTTCATTACTTTCCACTGAATCTCCAGGGGTGCAGATTATCTGGTGTTGCCTGGTTATTCACGTAATCTAGTTTCAAAACACATTGAAACAAAGGATGTCAAAAAATGGCAGAGGTTTTCCACACCATACTGGCATGAAAATCTAATGAGAAAGAGATTTTTTTGTTGGTTTTGTTTCACACTATCATTTTAGTTTCTCTGTTTAAAACAGTTCGTATTTTTTTTTTCGCATTTGTGTAAAACTTGGCTTTAGAGTATAAACCTCTTCTGGTCTCTTTATTGCTCCCATCATATACAAAGATTTGAATAATTCACCTCAAAGCATAGAGGGTCCTGTCATAGTTCCTTGCATGGTGGAAGGACAACAGGTACCTTGGTTGTGTGTCTGAAGAGTTGTCACACTGCTCTGAGCCCTGCACGTAGACAACCCAGAGAAATGCTGGGGACGAGAGCCAGGCTTAACCCAGCATCATGGTGCCTTATTGGAGGATAAATAAAAGCTTTTAGTTTCTCATTCATAAGCCATAACTTCAGAGTACCTTAGCTAACTGATACAAATCAAGAGTGAAATACTGTTCACTTTTTATTTCTTGGCTGAGCAGAAAAATAAGACTCAAAAAATCATCACAGGTCAATCTGAAGTAAATAAGGTTTGTGGGGTTTTTGCCTTTGTCTTTGTTGTTGGTTTTATTTTTTGTTTTTCGGGGTGGGGGTGTGTTTTGGTTTGGTTTAGTTTGGGTTTGGATTTTTTTGTGTGTTTTTTTGTTGTTGTTGTTGTTGTTTGTTTGGGTTTGTTTTTTTTTTTTTATAGGAGAGGTGTTTCTTTTTTTCAAATCTTGAGAGTAGTTTGAAAGTAAACCCAAAATCTACTGCAGTAAAACAGAACATTTTATTTTGTCTTCAAATGATTGTTTTTCCTGAATTTATTGAACACAACTGGTTTCAGTCATAGCCAAAGAAATTTCAGAAGTAATTGTCCTTTGAAACTAAAAATGGATCAAAACTTATTTAAAAAAATACCATGTTCTACCTGAACAAAACAAATGCCAAAAATCAGCTGGTTCCACCCAGAATTCTCAGCTCTAGTTAAAGAGATGTCCGCTACAGTCCTTCACTCACTTAGTACACTTAGAGTAAGGCAGACCAAAAGAAACCCTTAACTCATCACCAAATGCAGTCTGATGTCCATGATGCCATTGCCTACCCATTAATGTTTGCAGTCTGCAAGATGAACAAGTTTTATGAGAACTTGGAGCACAAGTCTGATAAGGAGTAGTTGAGGGACCTGGAGGGTTCAGCCTGGAGAACAGGAGGCTGAGGGGAGACCTCCTCGCTCTCTACAACTACCTGAAAGGAGGTTGTAGCATGGAGGGTGTTGGTCTCTTCTCCCAAGTAGCAAGAGACAGGACGAGAGGAAACAGCTTCAAGTTGCACCAGGGGAGGTTTAGATTGGATATTAGGAAAAATTTCTTCATGTAAAGGGTTGTCAATCACTGGAACAGGCTGCCCAGGGAAGTGGTTGAGTCACCATCTATGGAGACATTTAAAAGATGTGTAGATGAGGTTCTTAAGGACATGGTTTAGTGCCAGAGTTAGATTAATGGTTGGACTCTATGATCTTAAGCATCTCTTCCAACCAAAATGATTCTTTGATTCTATGATATTATTCTGTGAAGGCAGAAGCTCTTTATCCAGATCCACCTCGAAACTTCTCAGCAACATGGGCAGAGCTGAGTTTTGTCACTGCAAGAAGAAAAGATGCCAAGGCCAGGCTGGGCTGGTTTTGCAATAGGAAGAGGATGGGTAGGATGCAAAGGCTGGGGCAGACCCAGAGTGCCAATCTTCTTGCTTCTTCTGCCTCTAAGGAAATGGCAAGGTCAGGAAGGGGCTTCTCTCTCCCCAGCAGTGCCACTTACCAACCACTTCTTCAGAGGCAGCAACGGGAAGCCAGGTAACGACTTCACTGCCTATAACCGTCTGGAAAACAAAGCATGTTACCTCTAAAGAGAGTGACTTTCTAGTACGTTGCCATTTTAAATATGGAAAGGGGCAAGGACTGGAATGGGCTGGATGTAACAGCAAAGTTCTCAGAGATCACTCTTGTGCTTCTTTTATTCAAGAAAATACACATCCACACAACTTCACTTTGGCTTTTAGGTGCTGTTAGAGCACCAGCCTCACAGCAAATGGGACCTTAGAGTTTTCTTCCTGATGAGTTCCAAACCTATGCATGCAGAGGAATAACCAAAACATGCATCGACTCACTTCTCATGTCTCTCTTGTTCCTGCTGCATGTATTCCCTGTATTCCAACCAAGTGGCTGGGGATGTCACCATAAGTTCCATCACACACTGTGTATTTTAGGATGAGACTGACCTCCTTCAGTTTTTGTTCCCATCTCCTTACATGCTTGCCAAAGCAGCACAGTTCACAAGCATTCAAAAGCAACAGGAAATAGAAACAAAGGGTTTCAGTAAAAGAAGTACACAAGGCGAAAGACTGAGAACACCACCAAAGCTAAGCAGAACTTCCTAAGATTTTGCCTGAGGTTATCATTCCCTGTTACAATTCCTAGCATAGCTATTTAAGGCCTCCGTACTTCATGATGGTTAGGAGATGGAAGGATTGAGAGCAGCCCTAGGGAAGAGGACTTGGGGGTACTGGTGGATAAAAAGCTGGACATGATCCAGCAATGTGCGCTTGCAGGCCAGAAAGACAACATATCCTGGGCTACATCACAAGGAGCGTGGGCAGCAGGTCAGGGAGGTGATTCTGCCCCTCTGCTCCGCTCTGGTAAGACCCCACCTGCAGTGCCGGTCCAGCTCTGGTTCCTCAGCACAGGACACACATGGACCTGTTGGATGGAAGACCTCTCTTATGAAGAAAGGTTGAGAGAATTGGGGTTGTTCAGTCTGGAGAAGAAAGGGCTCCAGGGAGACCTTATTGTGGTCTTTGAATATTTTTTACTCTGAGGGTGGTGAAAAACTAGAACAAGTTGCTCAGAGAGATGGTAGATGCCCCATCCCTGGAAATACTGACAGTCAGGTACAACGGGGTTCTGAGCAACCTGATAGTTGAAGTGTTCCTGTTTCTTGCAAGGGGTTTGGACTAGATGCCCTTTAAATGTTCCTTCCAACCCAAACTATTCTATGATTCTGTGACCCTATGATTCTATCATATGGCCCGAACAGCAGCATTCTTTGCTTAGGAAGAAATATCCGCATTCGTGTGTCAGCAACATTTTTAGCTACTTTTACATTGAAGCATTTGTGATGCCACTGCTGGACATGAGTCAATAACCATTGGCTCCTAAATGGCAACATCTGCTGCTATCCTGACTGCTAACAATTAAGTATCTTGATTTTATGGGCACTACTGGGTCTGGCAGGACAGACAAACCAAAACTTGAAAACTTTTCCTCTTACTAACAGAGTCCCAGAACCTCCTTTTCAAGAGCAAATAGTCAAATTATTTCTTTGAACAAAGATGACAGCTCCTTGAAGCTACTCAGTAACTTTCCATTGTGGCTGTAAGACACTTAATTTTCCCAAAACCTGGAGTCTTCATCAATCATGTTATATGTTTCAAACATTAACCAACATAATCAGAGCCAAGATAGGATACATTCTTGGCTCATTTCCCCCCTAGCAAGCACTGTTAAAGCTGAGAAAATAACATTCTGCTAATTTGCCAATAATTTATACGGAGACACCACTAAAATGTGCTTAATTCTCAAAGAGATTCAGTGTCTTGACTGCAGATTTCAAATAAAAGCATGCAAATGCAGCAATAAAATGCATTCTGTTTAATCAAGTGAACACATAACAGACTGATTCACATTGTTTTACGGCATCAAACAACAGTTTCTGATGTGATTCCATGTGGGAGAAAAGGGGGAGGTTGCTGTAAGTATATTTTGGCAGAATACTAGAAGAGGTCACAGAAAGCTGATTTCTTAATGAAGTATTAAAGGCTTCCAGAATTTGTCTATTATTGGAAAATGGAAACTTCCCCTCTACTATATCTTCAACAGAAAAAAAAGAATAGCAGAAGCCAGCTAAAATATGCCAGTTTTAACTTGCTTAAGTGTTGGATTTGAGGTAAATAAAGTTTACAGTATTGGTTTATATCCCACTAAGTTAGCACTGCATCAGATATATTATTAGATTGACTGGAACGATTTTGAACAATATCATGACAAACCATTTTGAAAGAGAGAGGAGAAGGGTCATACAGCAAAGTCTGTTAGAGCTGACAAAAAAACCCTCACTCTCTGCTTTACTTGGAAAATAAAAGGGAAAGAGAAGGGAACTAAACAAACCCTCTGTGGTATTAAGTAAAATTAAATATAGTTCATAAAAATTAAGGCATTTTGACATTACAGAGATATGGGTCCAGCGATGAAAGAAGAAATGATGTTCTGGAGAATGAACTCCAACTATAGCGTGGAAAACATATGGAAAGAGAAAGAAAAAAATAAATAAAGGAGATGTAGACAGAAGCAATTTGATGGCAGTGAAAAGCTCAAGCTGCCACTGCTGACCTGCAGTGTTCACGAAAGGCTGCAGTTCCACCAAACATCTCAAGTCCAAAATTTCAAATATATTTGCACTTTATTTTATGAATGCCCATCAGATATATATCTTTGATGCTACGGCACACTAGCTGAATAAAAATCAACAACATAAAAACCCTCTTCATAAAAGATCCAAGAAGTGAAATCCCAAAGCCGTAACCATTTACTCAGTGATCATATAATCTTCGACAACCATATATAAATGACATCATGACAACAAATACAATGTACAATAATAAGTGTGCAATGGTACAAAATATACAAAAAGGAATGTGTATTTAATATACATTCAACAATACCCCATAAAAATCTTTTGGGAAAGCGAAGTGCCTTTTCAAGAACAACAAAAAATATACACCACTTCAGTTAAGATGCCTGAAGTATCTCCCATCAAAAGAGTAAAGCCTGTGTTCTTTGACTGGAGATATAAAATAACTTGGCTGAATTTTCCCCAAAGAAAAAAAAAATCTAATCTCCATAAAAGTTTTGTCGACATCTACAGTATAATAAAATATTTAGAGCGCAGAAAATTCAGTTTAAATTTACTTAAAAGTGGGCCCTCTTTTATTGATAGATCTACCTCAGTCGTATAAAATCAAAAATCTGTGTTCCTTATAGTAAAAAGACCATTTCTGCCCATGTGTCTTTTCTGGTTTTAATGCATTCCACAATTCACATAATTCTTCTATAATGGAAATATGAGTCTGACCAGAAGTCAATATAAGATTCATTCCTCCTTTTCTCCTGGCTCTATACAAGTCTTGCATAATTTTACTCAAATATTTTTTGCCTAAGTTTCAGATTCCTTTGAGTACAACCTCAATGGGAATTTCAGGAAATTATTACAGCAGGTATTATGAAGGTCACATGCTTATAATGTGGCTGATTTTATGAAAAAGTCCACCTAGCCTCCAGTTTTCAAGGCACCATTTGTGCCCTCCTTTCTGTTTGAAGTGACAGCAGAAAGTATTTAGATGCTGAGCTGCACAAACACGTAACCCACGCTCAGCCCCGCTGGGCATCCATGCTTGTTCCTCACATGGGTCCAGGACTAAAGGTGGCCGAGGATTTCTAACAAGCCTCCCAACTGACAAAGCTGATCCCTAGTTTCCAGAAGTAGAGATTCTTGCTTTACCTACAGAGTTCAGGCTTTGTTGGCTTGTGGCCCAGGGAAAGGTGACATATTAGCAGCCCAAGGGTGGGTTCTGAAACTGCCAATGACCTCTCTTGAAAGGACAAGCTTCCACAGAGATGGACAGGTCCAGTTTGCTCTGTAGGCATCACTTTCCTTCTCTTTACAGAGTTTGAGTCTGCCATGGCCTATAAACTCATGGGCCAGGACTTACAATTCATACAACAGTAGTTAACACATTTAAATTTAATAGCACCAGGTTTTACCTCAGCCCTGATGGCCATGACTTAGGCATCAGAACGGGTTCAACTTGCAGGTGCAACACCGTGCCTCTTGTACTAGAGGCCAGCACAGACCATCCAGCCCTTCAAAGTATTAAAATCAAAAGTATTTTCTAAAGTTCAAAACTCACCTGAGGCTCATTCTGAGTACTATTCACAAGTTTGATTCTAAGAGAGACTCATAGTTATGCTACTAAAGGACAATACACAACATTTGCAGGAGGTTTCAGGCCTCTCAGAAAATCATTTCTCATGAATACATGTTGAAGGAGTGATAGGAAATGAAAGGTACCTATAAATCATAAGGTATGTCTGAGCAATGCCCAGGAGAATGCAAAAAAATCATGTTATTTGCAGTATGTATATCTCTTCCTGAGTTGAATTTCATTCCCAGTTTGGAATCCAAGCAACTGCTTTCTTTTTTGGCAAGGTACTCAATCACATGGTAAGGCAATCCAATTTTCTGTTTTGCTTCCTGTCTTATTTTGTCCTAAATGGGCAAGCATTTCTCACCAAGATCACCACTACAATGTGTGCCAGAGTATGTTTAAAATATGGTCCTGTAAAAATAGAAATTCGGTTTCTTTCTTTGAAGGCAGTATTAATTCTTCATATATTCTGGGATCTTGAAGATTTCAGCTGAACAGATTCAAAATTATCTTCCTTTTCCTGCAATGGAAAAGACAGGTTCCCATCAACTGGAATTCATCAAATTCACTCCAATAGTTACTACAATCACTTTTCTCTTAATATCTCCAGAGCAGCCTTTTCCTTATTTCCACCACAGTCATTAAGTACACATTTTGACCCTTTATTATTTAATAACACTACTAATTCTGTAAAAATTTGCAAAATTAATAAAATTATGCCATATGTATTGTTATGGTAATTACTTCAGAGGGTACATGAAAGTTTGTATTTCATACTCATAGTTTGCACAGGTAGCCAGAGCTGGGGAATTGCAAGGTAATCATATCTATGGTTATTATTATGTTTTCTACAATAAATAAAATGTTTGGAGCAAAGTCTCTGAATGTGAACACCTCTACCTCACTCCCAAATTCCCATCCCAACTCCTCTCTGGGAGGCCCACAGGACAAAAAGAGTCTACAAATCCTCCACCATCTTAAAAATCAGGGCTGGAGGGATGAGTTTTCTTTATGTTTTTGTTTTTGCTGGGTGACAGCCTGGCCCATCTGGCCAGCAAGCATCAGGGTGAGAAGTGTGGACGTATGTACTGCGTGTGTGAACAACCCAGTGCTCCATGCAGAAGCAGTGAATGAAGAAGCTCTAATAAAACTACTCACAAGAAAATGCTGGTTCTTGCTTCGTGTACCTACCTTTTACATGCAATGTACACAAACAGTTTGGAAACTACATTAAACTAACCTCATGATCTGGTCTTTAAAGGCATTTCCTTCACAGACCAGGAGAACCTGGTACAGATGTGAGAAAGACCAGGGAAGAAAACTGTCCTATGCTTGCCTACTGCAAAGTATCTATTTCTTGTTCTGAAGGATCTGGTATTGTTATGCTGCAGACAACAGATGGAACCAGAACAGCCTCCAACCTGAAACAGTTTCATAATTATTTTACTTGTATATTCTCATTAAAAATAACAGTTATTTCGTTCTTTAATAAAGCCCTGAATTCTCTGGGTACTCAAAACCACTAGTAGCTTCAGGAGATGTTTCATTTTCATAGAAATGCCATTGTCTGAAGCTTGAACATATAATTAGGATACTTCAGATTTTTCTTTGTTTACATTTCTTCTCTTTTTCTCCCCTGTTTTTCCTCTGTACCTTTTTTATGTATTTTACACACATATGCAGCAGGAGATTAATTTCCTCATCTTCTGCTTAAATCAAACCTGATGCCTATAACATTTGTTTTGGAGAAATATATATTAAATTCCAGTTATCTGCAGGGCTACAGGACACAGATTTCAGTAAGCTAATGAGGTACTGGAAGCTGAGTTTGCCAGCTATGATTATCTAGCAGGAAAAAAGGAACCAGCTTAGAAATATCTGACAGGTTTGTTTAAAATGGAGAGAATACGCAGGGAGTCTGCTACAATGGATATAGAAACTTTAAAAAAACTCTTTTTGAGTCCAAATAGGTATTCAAGCAGTCTGAATACTAAAGGACTAAAGCTTACTTTAAAGAGAAAGAAAAAGAAAGCCACTTCTCCCACACTCTCATCTCTATACTTCTAATCAGGAAGGAGCCAGTGGTTGGTGCTGGAAATGGAGTCAGTAAAGCTTTTACACTTATCAGACATAGAGCAAAACATGACCCTCACCAGCAGCACTGGTCATTACGCTCCTCCACAGCCAGCCAAGACATTTCATGGACAAAAAAACATCGTCAAAAAACATCATTTCAAAGCCAGTCCCTGTAGGATTCAAAATGGCATCAGCTTCCATTTTTGCAACACCACTGCAAAATTTGATGTGACTTGATTTTGTTTAGATTTTCAATATTCTTAATATTGAATTAAGAACTAGTATTGAATTTCTGCTCCTTTCCACAAGGAACAATATTGATTTTGCAAGACAAAGAGGCAGGCTGGGGTCAAGGGGAAGTTCTGCATATTAGCTGTGTAATGGTAACATCTCCTAGGAGGGAGATCCGGGGAGAAGGCAGCATGGAAGGAGGACAGCAGTCTAATTAAAAACAAAAAAAAAGGAAAAGAAGGGGAGGAGAGGAGAGGAGAGGAGAGGAGAGGAGAGGAGAGGAGAGGAGAGGAGAGGAGAGGAGAGGAGAGGAGAGGAGAGGAGAGGAGAGGAGAGGAGAGGAGAGGAGAGGAGAGGAGAGGAGAGGAGAGGAGAGGAGAGGAGAGGAGAGAGAAGAGAGGAAGAGAAGAGAAGAGAAGAGAAAGAGAAGAGAAAGAGAAGAGAAAGAAGAGAAGAGAAGAGAAGAGAAGAGAAGAGAAGAGAAGAGAAGAGAAGAGAAGAGAAGAGAAGAGAAGAGAAGAGAAGAGAAGAGAAGAGAAGAGAAGAGAAGAGAAGAGAAGAGAAGAGAAGAGAAGAGAAGAGAAGAGAAGAGAAGAGAAGAGAAGAGAAGAGAAGAGAAGAGAAGAAGAATAAGGGAAAAGAAAGGAGGTACACATTGCACTCAGTCACAGAGAGAAAAAAAAAGGAATAAATGAAAGAATCTTAACATTCAACATTCTGAAATATTATTTGGACAAGAAACAAGTGAGGGACTTTAAAAAAAATATTTGATTTTTTAAGAAACCTTATTTTGAAACAACCCTCTTCAGCAAAACTGTTTGAAAGGGACAATGTCTTCCACCTTTATCCTAATCAAAGCCATAATAGATGCCCCAGCTGGACAACACTACTCTTCCCATTGGCTTCAAGGCATTTGGAGTAAAGACCAAAGTGTTTGCAGGATCTGCCATGATGTTCCTCTGTTGCTCCTCTCAGGAATGTTCCAAGGACACCAAACACCTTTGTGCAATGAATTCAGACATGCAACATCCCACATCACTTGTGCTGCAGAAAAAAAAAACGCTTATTGCTCTTGCTTCCCAGTGAAATGGAGGAGGTTGCTGTGCTGGGTAACAGGCTGTGGCTGATGCCTCCTCTTAACTGAATCCCATAGCAGTCAGAATTATGGTGCTCAAGTCAGCTATGGAGCCAGCCCAGGTGAGTTGCAAGCAGATGGCTGGTGGCTATGTGCCAAATTTTACTTTTCTGTGCCTATAATACCTCTGTTTGCCTCAGTGTCCAGTAGGAATCCAGGTAGAGAGGCTCCTCCTGCCATTAGCTGCTTCATTTAGGTATCACCCACACCATAAAGAACACTATTAAAATCTCTCTGCAGAAGAGGGAGTGTTTACTCAATACCCTGCAACATTTCTTACCATTATCCATACTGCAGATTTCAGTAGATTGACTATGGACTGGGTGATGTGTACGTGGGTGGCTGCACAACGCACTGTGCAAATTTGCATCACAGCCTCATCACGTCCAGTAATAAATAAAGGTAATAATTATTTTTAGTATTAATAGTAGTAATTACTACTCACCTTTGTTGCCAAGGACTTGAGCTTCCCCAGCAGTGACTGCTTATTTGAATATACTATTTCTTCTTCATTATCTTCTCCTTCCATTATAGCACAGCTGTCAGCAGCTGGCAGTTCACACTCTTTTGAGTTCGCTGTCATCACTAATTTGGAATATTTATACTCCAGCCTGAAGATATAAAGAGAGACAGGCATAGATCTTTTTACAAATGTCACATATTCAAGTTTTTTGTAATTTAGATTATCTGCAGCCCTTCCAAATAGTTATTGCTGAGGTATTTACTGGAAATTAGATACTTTTCAATCATTAAAAACATGTAACCAAAATAGTATTAATGACACATGGAGCTCCTGCTCTCCAGGTTAGTCCTCCATCATTATAAAAGAACCGTGTTTTCCCAGAAGAGCACAAGCAGGTTGAGACGATTGCCTGCATGAAGAAGTGCGACTTGTGTGTTGGTTGGGGCAACAGCAGGTCTGACTCCAGCCTTTGTCAGACTCTGCATCACACTCCTGTCCAAGGAGGCTCTGAGGGAGAGGAGAGACATGTAACAGTGTGTGGCAGGAGGCAGCAAGAGGTGGGGACCATGATACCGGAGTTTGGATTTGATGAAGGTGGATATGCTATGTGGTGATGAAATCCCATGGAGGTGGAACCACCTTTTGAAAGTCTATGGCATGAGATTTGGGAAGCAGGGGACAATGGGGACAGGGAATAGTCAGTATGTTCATTCTGAGAAGCAGGGATCTTTTGGGTGTGCACCAGACATGTCCTGCCAGAATACACCTAAAATCAAGAACCTTATTTTAACCCATCTGAAAGGGACTAATCAGACTGAAGAGATATCCTTTTGGTCTTCAGACCTTAAGAAAGCCCTGTTGCTTCAGAACCCAAGGTCAACTTCAAACTCTCAGGGACTGAAAAGACAGTTCCTATTGGGAAATTATGCCATAACAAAATACTGTGGATTTCCCATGCTTTCCTCACTAGCATTCTTGATAGTCACATTTGGCAGAAGAAACCTCAAGCTGGTAGATTGATAGACTGATCCAACACGTTATTTCTCATCAACTTTGTCATAAGAGATCCATGACATGTCTTTCTGTTCACTACATCAAATTTTTAGCTTACTTTTATATGGCATACAATTTGCAGTACTTACTTCTGGTTTTTCTTCCAAAAATAGCAGGTCAAGGCTATGAGCAGAACAGCTGTGAAAGCACCAACACCAGCTCCAACTTTTAGCCAAAAATCCACTGTTTCACAAGTATTAGTCCTTTTTTCTGGCAAGGGAACCCCTTTAATGCAATGCTTTGGCTCATTCCAGACATACAAGGTTTCCTTTCAAAAACAAAACACCAAAAAGTGAGCCACTTGTAGGAAAAGAGAAAACTATTTAGAGTTGAAGAAAACAAGCTGGTAGAAAGGGTAAACATCTTTTCAATGAAGGCAAACCTAAACATGTTCTTCAGGTTTTCTGACTCTAAGTGGGGTTTTATTGTCTACTCAGTTGTCCCCTTGACTACACCTGCAGGTTCAGACATGGCAAAAGGAGCTTTGGAGCTTCCAAACCTGTGATAGGACTTCCTAATATTTGACTAGAGAAGGCAGAACCAAAAAAATTGTAAGCAAGGGAGGATGAATTTCTGAATGGAAACTCTGAATCCTCTCCTAGTCTGCCCCTGATGCTTATGGCTATTAAAGGACTAAAGTCCTTTGGGCACTCCATCCTTCACAAATAACCTGCCTGTATGTACAAATGCATACAGAGTTCAGGTCCCTACCCACACGGCTGTTCAGCACAAGCCAGCTCTCCTCCAGGAACCCCACTGCCATGGACACAAATATTGCTGAGTCTCAGCACAGCACCTCACCAGCAAGATTTGCACTCAACCAGCTCAGAGCCTGGACAGAGATTTCTCTACTCTACCTGCACTTGCATATCGCTTTGCACAGCGAATTTCAACAGAGTCCAAGTTATACCCAAACAAACCCATCTGACTTGCAGACAAGGTTGCTGTACCTGAAATCCTTTTTTGCAGGCTCCCTCAATCTCATGGTAGTCTTGCTCCGTGCAGAGAGGGCAAGCTTCTGCACTTTCCCATATGAAGTAGAATGTGCATCCATCGCAGGTGCCCGCGGGGCATGAGCTAGGAGGAGAGCAAAGCTTAGTTATCACTTATGAAACAGTGGGGTTTGCATCCTCACTCCACATTCTGCTGATAAAGCTTGGTAATGGTAAGTACAACAAAACATCCATCTAGTCACCAGATGGAAAAATCACGGGGAAGAATTTTTCCCGGTTTGTAAAATGCTTTCTTAGATCAAAACAGATGTTGGGTTGTCAAAGGTCTAAAATAACAGCTCAGTTCCTGGCAGTGAGTGCTACTCACACACCTACAATGAAGAGAAGGGAAAGAAGCAAGCCTTGGAGACCAGCAGAACTACTCCAGCGTTGCACCAGCACGGACTAGCCCAGCAGGCACCTCTACCACTGTTCTTCTGCACTGGGTGACTGTTCCACATGAATGCTGCTATCTGGTTCCTGCTGTTGTTCTAATGATGTCTGGGTGATTTTGTCCATATGGAATGGACTTGTCCTGTCATGGTTAATTACTAGAAGGATGTTCACCAGCTAATGAAGAGATAACAGCTTCTCTTAGTCTAAGAGAGACTAATGGCCCTATTTTGTATTCAGCCTGCAGAAAGGCAGTTATACTGGCAATGACAGGACGTTCACGTAGGTTTTGTTACTGACAATTACATCAGGTCTAACAGCAGCAGCAGCCAAAAGTCCATGCAAGAAGCTAGGTCATGTAAATGTGAAATATATCCATAGAGAAAAATTGATTTAAAGTTTTTTTTTCTATATCCTCTGGAAATCTGTTATCCTGATCTGAAGGACTGAAAAATCCATAGCCCTGAAAGCCCATTCTGACTTATCCTCATTTGAATAACTGACAGCTGTCCTCTCTGGATTCTGGAACATTTTTTCAATGTACATGGCAAGAGCACTGACAGATCTTTCTCCTCAACCTCTTTCATCTTATACTGTACCTGCATGCGATACTAAACACCATGTCTGAAGGATCAAGCAGTTACATGCAGTATTATTTGACTTGTATCAGACAATACCTCATCATTTGAAAACAGCTGTCTGACTGCTGAGCTAATCGAAGGGGGCTAGGAAGAGAGAAGTCAACAAGAACTGAGATAAGGTACATCATGACAGCTGTGTGCTGTTTCGGCCCATGCTCGCACTTTTAAAAGCAAGGTAGGTTACTCCTCCTTCACTACTGATAAGTTCTCACAGCTCATATCATGTTTAACCTACAACACTAGAAGGACACCTGAAGGATTTTGGCTCAGCAGCTGATAGATAGTGGCTTGTTGCCCAGAATAATCCATAGTGTGTCAGGTCCCTAAGAAACTGGGGTAAGCATCTCCAAAGGTTCAAACATCAATCACTTATCCATCACCTGTGAAGCAGATGTCCCTTTGCCTTCAATCAGATGTGCACAGTTCAGCTGTCCCAAGAGGGACAGGGATCAAAGAGGCCCCAACACTTCTCACACTGTCAGTTTTTGGGAAGAGGACTTTTAACTTTTGGGAAGGAGGATAAATGAGAGGGCTATCAGCAGATTTATAGTAATGTCCAGACAAAGACAGGTCTTGACAGCCAAAGAGCAGGGTTACCAAAGTTGAGGGGAAGTGCTGAAGAATGTACAGGGTGTTGCTAAACAGTAATAGAATTCATTCTTTTATTGCTTTTTCTCTGCAACTTTTCAGGTGCAGGCATAAACAGGACTTTGGAAGAAAGAAGCTTTTTGAAGTCACTTGAATCAGAAGGGGAAAAAAAAGGTCAGGTAGATTTAACACAACTGGTACAAGGGGTCCAGGGTACAAGCTGGAATGATGAGATACATAAATACATATAGAACTTGGACTACACAGAGTCAAAGCTCACATCAGCATCGCAATAGCAGATTTCATAGTTCCTGGAACAGGTTGCTCTTTTTAAAAAAAATCACTTTGTCCACAGCCACTGCTGTAGATCAAAGAAGAAAAAATAACCTCTCAAAGCACCAAGTAGGTAGTTCTAATCAGGCAGCCAAAGATCAAAATAAGGAACTGAATAAAAGAGAAGAGGAGGCAATAAACCATCACTACATTTTCTTTTCGTTTTAAGCTTGGAACAACCTGCCCAAGCTCTGACTTCTCTCACCACACAGCCTAAACACAGAGCAATTGGTCTGCTGGGAGGTGATGGACACACACGTCCTTCACCCAGGAGAAACGAGTGAGACTGCACACCTCATTGCTGTTAAGTATAAAATTACTAATGAGTTTCGTGCAGATCACCTGAGGAGAAAAAGGTTTTTGGCACTACTAGGATACAAATACTTAAATACCTGGGCACAGAAAGCTCTCCTTGGTCTGGTTTGTTTGGGTTGCATCTCATTGTCACAACAGTTGCACGGCCATTTTCACAGGAGGTTGTCACTGTTGAAGACCTAATGTCAAACGAGAGGAGATATGTAACACATTTCCACTATACTAAATACATGTTTTTCTTTCATAGGTCTCTGTGCATTCAGGCAACTGTAATACTAAAGAAATAGCATTTACCACAGCATTTTAGCCCCTGTCAGCTGTAAGAAAAAAAAGGAGCAACAGAAGCAGGGTGGGTTTCACCACTTCGTTTAAATCTCAAAGTGCTCTGAGATGCCACCCAGGGAACTGCTCTGTTTTTCTAGCTAGTTTGAACTCTGCTGAGTCAAGAAATAAACATGCCCATAAACCAGAATGGAATGATTAAAAAAAGAGATTTGCAGGTGTTGTGGTTGGTGTGTTACTCTGCTGGAGAGCTTATGGTGGCTCTCCCCTTGCCCAGTAATCTGAGAAACACACTGTCCTCAAAGAGAGCAAGGCAAAGGGGTTTCAAAAAATGGACCTTATTCCAACATGATAGACATTGCAAGCTAAGTTCATAATATACTGAATGTAGAGTCACTGGTGTGAGGTTCAGTTTGCAGAATCAGACGTGTAATTTAAGTATTCACATACGCATGAAGTGCTGATATCTGAAGTGCTACAGCCTATTAAGATCTAAAGCCAGCACTAAAGCCAACACAATCTAGAGAGCCAGTCAGTAGAACAAATATAGGTATGTGCCTTAGGATAAGCTGAATAGCTACACAGGCTTCAGGGTCCAAGCTTAGAAACCCAGTTGCCATGAAGACACCACCATGTAGACATCTTAGTCGAGGTGATCTTTGAGCTGATTCTTACCCAAGCTGAGGTATTCATTTTATGGAGAAAAGCAAAGAACAGGAAAAGCATACTAGTAACTGTGCAGGTTGGAGCAATTACTTTTAAGCATGATTAGTTCATTTTTGTAATATCAAAGTAAATACAAATGAATGTGAAAGAAAATGTGCAACAGGAAGTGGCCATATCAAAGCCACACACAAGAAATTATGGAAAGAAAGGTAATACTGGAAGTGGCATCTGGATGAATCAAAGCTCTGGTGTCACTTTCTATAGATCAAGTGTAATGTACATTTGACTAAACAGTTTTTGCTGATTTCATAAGATGTTTCTCAACATGCCAATCAATATCAGCCAGATACTGACTAAAATGATAAGGATTAAAGGTGGATTGAAGATCTCCCCTCACAGTTTTAGTTTCCTTTAAACAAACAAAGACATTTGATGTTCCAAAAACCAGTATTTTTAACCTACTTGTAAAAGAAATGCACATCAGGTATTTTGCTTGGAGAGGGAGGAAACATATCTGTCTTGATGCTGATATTTTCTAGTGTTGTTTCAATAGTAGCTCCTAAAATTTGAGGGAAGAAAAAAAAAATGGAACAAGCTAAGAATGGATTTCTGAGGTGTTCATGTGTAACATTTTCTCAGTCTGAAAGGCACGGATCTCACTTAATAGCACATAATGACATTACTATACATTATACATTTTCTTCTATTCTAGGTAAACTTTTCAGATTTTTATGTTCCTCATACAGTCTGATATCCTCATATAGACATTACAAAACAAAAAATTCATAAAACAATGCCAGTGTAAATAAGTTTTACACTTTTGTAAGAATTTAAAGCAATCAAGGGATATTACAGAAGCATAAAATAATTTAGGTTGGAAAATAACTTCCGAAGATGTCTGATCCAATCAACTGCTCAAAGCATATGCCTTGAATATATAGCCCCATTACCTATAACCGTGTAACACTCTAAGCAATCTGCAGAACTGTGGGAGAAGAACAGAAAGATGCAATGACAAGATTCAGAAGGATTATGGAGTTATAGGCAAGCCCTGATGGCACATTTTGGAACAAACGACAGGCTGGTATGTGGAACAACACAGGTTACACAGGTCTGTATGGATTTTGGACAGGAGCTGAAAAGGGAAAATTCAAGTAACCAAAGTTCTTAAGATCCTTCCAACCCCATGAACCAAAGAAGACAGAAAATATTGGTGCTGCACTGCGATATTTCAGAAAAACATGGAGGTGTAAAAATGGGACAGGCTGCAACCTTTCAGTGAGATGAAAAATTGCTAGAATGACAAGAAAAATTGGTACCAGCCAGCAACGGGTGGGAAGATGAGAAAGACTGAAGAAAATAAGTTTTCCCCTTGTTCTTGCAACAGTTTAGACAGCCTAGCTGAATTCTTAGGACTTTGACATGACTGGCATTACATTTGAGAGGATGATTCACACAGCTGGAAAATCCATGTCTGGTCATAACCCGTTTAGGTAAATATAGTAGATAACTAAGGTGACAGTTTGCACCAGACACTACTACCTGGTGTAGAATAAGTTAGAGACTGGGATTGCGGGTCAATGTGCTCAGGAACAATGCTCAGGAGGATTACACATGAGGGACAGCTACAGAGCATCCCATCAGCAGAATAAAATGAGCTGTGCTGCAGTAACCACCAGGAACATGTGCAGGAAGATGTCAGGTTATTGTGGAGGGGCCTCTGAGAACATATGCTGACATCAGCAGAGATTATCATTTCCTCTCATCAAAGACATTGCATTGAACTCAGGGAAACTTAAATTTGGATTGTGACACAATGGATGGAGATTAGTTACTCACTAGACTGGAAGATGGGAGCTCCTAGGGACCTTATTATATTCAACAGAGGCAATGAGAGAATATTCCCAACCAATATGCACTACTGTAGAAACGGCATCTCAAAGTGCAGTTTCTCAAAAATGAGAACACTAGAAGCAAAATCAAGTGTGAAAAAAAATGTCATTCTTCAGAGGATATTAATTATATGGCTAAAAACTCACAATGACTCTCTCAAGAATGACGATAGCTTTGACTAAGACTCCACTTTGGATCAGAACAGCAGTAAAAGAACAATTCAAACAAAAATATTGACACTAGCTTAATGGAGGGGGAATGCAGAATCAAATAAAATCAAAAGTTATAAGTTAGAGAAAAATTATAATGGATGCTAAAGACTTCAGGGAAAAGCCTATGTTTGGCAGGACTAGAAAAAGTCTAAGTTTGGAGCTTTTTTAGAAATACCAGAAATAAAAGTACATCTTATGGACAGGAAAGACAAACTTCACCCATTTTAAAATGGAACACTTGTGATAAAGAAAAGGCTGTAGAAGAGCTTGAGATCTTCTCTGTGTCTTGGGGAAAAAATCAGGACTACCTCCTTTCTTTCCAAGACAACGACTGAACACCCCATTGCCTACAGGCAGGAGAGGATATTGGCATCTACTTGGCATGCTGCTTATAAACTGGCAAACCTGCACAAAAAGTGACTTTTAATAAAGCTTTTAACGATAGTGAAATGTTAGAAGACTAATGGAGAGGGAATATGGTGAGCCAAATGACAATGTGGCTAACATGATTAGGCAAAATAATAGGAATGGTAAGTGGAAGAAGAGTTTCAGTTAATGGAGAGGTACCTAATGAATGACTGTCCAGTTAATGGATAGATAGATAATGAGTGTCTGTCAACATGAATTCATGGAGAACAGCTCTTGTTGAACAAATCTGATTTTGTTCCTTGAGTGCTGATGAATTTGGTTGCTACAGAAAATTATGTAAATTTATCAAGTGTTTCACTAATTACTAATGAGATTTTCATTAAAAATTTACCAGTGTAATATCAATTAAGTGCACACTCTGGATTAAAAATTATTTAACTAACTAATTATAAAATTATCTGGCCATGGAAAATTGTCATCAAATGTGGTATGTCTCCAGACTCCTCTAGGCATTGATATTGGAATCTCAAAATGCAAGATTATCATCAAGGATCTGAAAATAACTACATAATCACTGTTGGTAAAGTGTGTAGATGAGACAAAGATTAAGAGGAACAGTAATAAAATACAGAGCAACTTGATTCACTTGGTAAGCTGGTCCCTATCAAACCAAACACATTTTAGTGCAGACAAGTGCACCAAGGGATGAAGGCCAGTCCTAAGGAAGAGAGATTTTCCCTTGGAGACGGTAAACCTGAAAAAGATCTAGAGTGGACATCGGATCCAAGAAGCCATCATGAAACCCCATGAGTCTGGAGAAAGAAGGACTCAGGGATTCTATCCTTGCATGTAAATAGAAATACAGAAGGGATTTTTATTGCCATTCTTTTGAATTAAATACTGGGATACTATTCCTTTCTGATGTCCATGCTTTAAGAAAACCTTATAACAAGTTACAAAGGCTGCAGAAAGAACCTCAGGAAATATTCAGATGCTTGAGAAATACATGATAGCAAGAGACTTAGAAGAACTTGGTCTAATTAGTTTATTCAGAAGAGCAGACCAGGGACGGTGTGATGATTCCAGTACACAAAATATTTCTCCAAGGAGGAAAATGTGGGTGTGAAATGGAGAAAGAATAATAATAAGAGCTAGCTGAAAACTGAAGCCAAGCAAATTAAAACAGGAAACAAGTCTGCTTTAAAACAAAATACAGAGACACTGTTTGATCAGTGAAAAAAAATACCAATGAGTGTGGCAAAGCTTTTATTTCTGGCAGTCTTAAAAGTCCAGATTGGATGCTCTTCTAAAGATGTGCTTTTGTCAAACATGAGTTTCTGGGCTCGGTGCCAGGGAGCAAGAACAAACACTCAGTGCCTGTAATGGATAGGTGAGCAGACTAAATTACTTCATTGTCTAATCTGGCCCCAGACTCTGGGAACTTGTGGGCCAGAGCAATGCAAGACCTAATGATCTGCACAGCCCCATGCTGCCCTAAGCCTCCTCCTTTCTCACTTAATTGTGCCCCAGCACCAAGTGGGGACTTGGCATGGGCAGAAACACTTGGACTAGTGTGACTACAGCAGTGATTGGTCTTGCCCTGCATGAGGTGAGTTGGAAATACGAAAGAAAATGAATGCTTTTTAATTACATCCTCCCAATTTTTGTGCTGAAACTCCATGCACCATGGGACCCACTAGATCAAACACGGGGAGGAGTGAGTAATATGGGCATGGAAAGCAAAGAATGAGGGCACTCCATACTCCAGCCATTAGCTGTACTGAAACAGCAACAAAAAGCATCTGTCCACATGTGCTTCACAGGAACAAAGTGGGACTAACTCTTGGACTGCCCCTTTGCTCTTCTCTCAAGATAATACAGCACTTCTGAGCTGGGAAGGATTTACTCTGCCCCCCTAAACACTTGGGAGTACAAACCACATACCTAAGAACCTGTCGGCAAGGCTGTTGGACTGCAGAGCCAGGGCTGTTCGGAAACCCTTGCTGTCCGACGGGATGATGGTGGACTGACAGACAAAAGCTCCCACAAAGTTGGAAAAATCTTCTGATTCCGCAACCATGTCCTTCAGGGTGACATCTGTGATATTGTCAGTGCAAATAGCCATCTTCTTCCCCTGCGGACAACCAGGAGAAAACAAGGAAGCTGTTGGTTGTTGATAGGATGTGAAAAAGTTTGGAAAAGGAGAGATGATTGCAAACTTCTTGACTGCAGATGGATGAGTTTCTTCCCTGCACCTTAGAAACAACTTGATGTTTCTGTCACGAGAGGGACAAGTTGCAACAACAAACTGTGCCACTCTGAAACCTTCAATTAAAGTCTTTTACAGACCCATAAACACGATGTCACCTCTGGTATGTGTCTTATCAGAAACCTGTGCTACGAAGCACTCTCTTTTGTTTAGCTTGACAGCATAGTGTTTACTTGCAGAGCACAATAAAATGGCTTGCAATGGAAAACCATATTTCCCTTGCCTTTAAAACACTGTAGAATACCTCTTTATTTGGGATTTAATCCAGATCAAATATTCTCAAATCACAAATACATAAAACCCCTAAATAGATACATTGTCTTCAAGGCTGCACTAATGTCACATGCTGAGTTCAGTGCTGGAATCTCAGAGCAACAGCAAGGAAAGATGAATTACCAGACTCAGTTGTTCTAATAAAACACCAAACATTCAGGACCCACTCATACGGTTGGTAGTACTGTAGCACCCCTGTAGTAATTTGGGAAAATGAAGACCACATGGGAGGGCGCATAGCTGTACCTTTGTGCATCTAGTTGTCAGCAGCTTTAATTCAGAAGGGTATGTAAAAACATGTTTAAGTCAAAAAGTATGCAAAACACTGTAAAGAAATGGGACTACTCATTTGCCTCAACTCATGCAAACCCTTTGGCACACGGGAGAGAGACTTCAGAACTTTAGAGGGCTGAACATCAATGTAAACTGCATGCACTGACCTTTGTGGGACAATATACATTGCTGGTACTGCTCTGAAATTTCAGTGTATGTATGTGACAACATGCTCTGGTACAGTCCAAAGCTCAGATGTAAAAACTCTGATTCTGGGGCAAAGACTGTTTGCATTCACGGAGTAAACACATTTTCACCACTTTATACGGCTATAATCAAAGTCAGCAACAGGCACCTCGGCCACTGGCAGAAAGCAGTGTCACCAGGGGCTCTGCTGACAGCAACATCTCCAGTCAAGTCATGAGGGAAAAATATGGAAAGAAGCTGGCAACCAAAAGACTCAGACTCTTCAGTTGAGTTCCTTGGTGTCAGCACAAAAGGTCAAAGTTGTGACCCAAGTGACTTCAAGGTACAAGAACTAAGAAAAGGTAGGGATGTGATAGGGTTTTTCTTCTGAGCATCACTTATGCCTAAAACACTCTCATCTCTTTTCTGGAAAATCACTTGGCTGCTCAAAAGCCCCCTTGCACTGCCAAGCAAGATGCAGAGAAAAGTGTTTACAGTGTTGGTGACAGCTCAGCTGCAAGGAGTCCTTGTCCTTTCTCAGTGTGATCCCACAGAACAACAACACAGGCAGTAAATTGGTTAAAACCCCCCAACCCTTGACACCAGGTGAGCTCACCTCATTCCCACACAGGCTGATGTTAAAGAAGTGGAAGAACTTGGTCCCTCGGGAGGTGAAGCTGGGTCCGCTCATCAATGAGCCCACCTGGCTGAGGTTGCTAAAATCATAATTCAGGCTCTGGTTATCCTTGATGTATGACACCAGGCAGTCACTGAAGCAGGCAGAGTGATCCTTCAGAAGAAGAAGCATCCATTAAAGAGCAGTTATGGACCAGCAGCAAACCATTCACCCGGGAGTTAAAGCAAGCAGGCACAGGCAAAATTGTTCTCTGTGTTAAGAATGGAGGAGAACTTCTCCAATTCCTGTAATTCACCTTCCCCTTGGAAGAATTCCCATTCCTGTTTCAGTCCCCTGCAATCACATATCAGGACTTCAATATTCTCTAAAGCAGGCCTTTCTGTTGTCCCCTGCATTAGCCATGAAAATGCAGTTTCTTTCTTTGTTTTGTTGTAGGTGCTTTTAGGATCCCAGTATCACAGAATCACAGAATCAACTGGGTTGGGAAAGACCTCAGAGATCATCAAGTCCAACCCTTGGTCCAACTCCAGTCCATTGACTAGATCATGGCACTAAGTGCCATGTCCAATCTCAGTTTACAAACCTCCAGGGACGGCGAGTCCACCACCTCCCTGGGCAGCCATTCCAATGCCTGACCACTCTCTCTGCAAAGAATTTCTTTCTAATATCAAGCCTAAATATCCCAGCTTAAAGCCCCGTAGATAGACCAGAACATGGCCTCAGTTACACTTGCATCTTGCAAAGGAAACACAAGAAACAGCTCGAGAAACAGGGACAAAATATGAACCCAGCTGGAGAAAGGCAGAAAATTAACCAAAGGGAGCAGTTCTTTAAGCCCCTGTGCAGCTCCTTGCCAAAGGATGCTGCACATGATAAATGCTTATCTAGCCTTAAGGGCAATTTCATATATGAGGAATTTGTTACAGGTTTCTAAAGGCACATAAACATTATCCAGCTGAGGAAGTCTCTGAGTTTAAAACAGCAGAAGTCTGGGACAGTTTTAGGTGGAACTAACATATGTGCTCTTATGTTGTCCTCAATGCAGCTTCTTGAAATTAACCTTTATTTGAGCCAGCGTGATCCATTTTATCTTCTTATTGCATGTTTACAAACAGAAATTAGACCAGGGACATATTTGGAAGAATGGGGTCGTTGGTTACAATTATACTCCAATGCTCACAATGCCCATACCTGCAGGAAAGCACTAAAATTGACCCTTTGAGTGCTTATATCCCAACCTGCCCTATCTCAGACACACTCAGTTTCTGCACCTTAGTGCTCTTGCTGCCAGGCCCACACGGGATGCAGGCCTCCATGCCGTAGACCTGGTGGATGGACAGGAAGGTGTTGGCCGGACACTCCTTGCACTGGCTGGTCTCCTTCTCGATGTAGTGTCCCGCCGGGCAGGGCACGCAGGATGAGCCAGACTGCTCGGAACCCAGCGCACAGGCCCGGCAAGAAGAGGCAACTCCATCCACTGCATTGGTCACCGTGATGGAGTAGATCTTTGCCATGTCATTGATGAACTGTCTGCTCTGAAACAAGAGGCAAGAAAACCACCCTAGTGCTGTTGCACCATTGCACGTGGACACTAAAACCAGTGCTGTGCACCAGGGCAACTACTCAGGGATTGGCTTATGCATTCACCTGACTTTCATTAAAAAAAAAAAAAAAATACACAGAACAATAACATAGAATGTCCTGAGTTGGAAGGGACACACAAGGATCATTGAGTCCAATTCCTGTCCCTGCACAGGACAACACTACAGTTCACACCATGTGTCTGAGGGTGTTGTCCAGTCTCTTCTTGAACACTGTCAGGCTTGGGGCCGTGACACCTCCCTGGGGAGCCTGTCCCAGTGTCCAGCACCCTCTGGGTGAAGAACCTTTTCCTAATGTCCAACCTGAACCTCTTCTGGCACATCTTCCTGCCATTCCCTCAGGTTCTGTCATTGATTGCTAAAGAGAAGAGCTCAGTATCTGCCCCTCCTCCTCCCTTGTGATGAAGCTGTAGCCGCCATGAGGTCTCCCCTCAGTCTCCTCCAGGCTGCACAAACCAAGTGACTTTAGCCACTCCATATACAGCTTCCCCTTCAAGCCCTTCACCAACTTCATAGACACTCTCCAAACCCTTCACCAACTTCTGGACACCCTCCAGTAGCTTTATATCCTTTTATACCCTTCTTCAATATGGTTCATCCCCAGCCGCCTCCCAAGGGTGAGCTGACAGCCATTGACCCTCTACAAAAAGCCTGTGAGCTTCAGTGGAGGGCAAGAGCTCTGGCAGTGAGTGTCCAAGGAAGGCTGTGCTGTAAAGCCATGTACATAAACAAGTACTTACATCTTGGCCCTCGTTTATTCTCTGAAAAGCCCAGGTGAATGTAAAGGAAGCATTTTTGGAGATGATGTGAGTGTAGGATTGTTTCTCTTTACTTCTTTCCCATGATTCCACCACATTGGTATTTTTTCGATTAATGTCCTACAAAATGGACGTAAATCTCTTTTAAAAAACGAAAGTGTGGTCATACCACACTGAACACCAGTAATACTATAGAGATTAGTATATACTTTACAATTGCATTTAATGTTTAATAAAGGAGAGCAAACATATGTATTCTCTTTTCCACCATTGGCAATTTTTCAACTGAGAATGGGTGTCTATTCCAAAATATGCTCTAATTCACACAACAGTTAAGTTCAAAGTCCTATAGTAGGTTATAAACATTATGAGGACAGATTTAGTACAGTGGTTCTTTCAGATCTGAAATTCTGTTCATGTGTAAAACATGTGGGTAGTGCCAGAGCACAGAAAGGGGAAGGCACCTACTTTGTTGGTGTCTCTACTGAAATAGAACTGAGGCCAAGAAGGCAGTGTCAAAGTTTACACAAGAAAATGCTGTTCAATCTCTGTTTGTATTTCTTATTCTCCATCAGCTGTAAATGTTCCAGTGAAAGATGCTTTTCCTTTAAAACAGATTCCTTTAAATTATCAGTAAAGGCAGATTCCTTCAAATTACCACCTAATTTCCACTTAAATCTCTTTAAATTAAGAGCAGATTCGTGTGAAGTACCACTAAACCAAAACAAACAAATAAAAAGAACCAGCTTCGCTTTGCAATAGAAGGGGCAAGGGAGCTGTCGCAGATCCAGTTACCTTCCTCGGCTGATGAGGAAAGTAAAAAACATGACACTGTGCTTTCACAAATGTCTGCTTGCTGCCATACAAACTCCCTGGGTCACCAACAGGATCAAGACCAAATTTCCAAATTTTCCATTTCCCAGGCTTAACTTGTGACTCTACTAAACTTCTGGAGTTTAACTTGACTGCACAAGAGACACTGAGAATTTTATCAGTTTAACAGGGGAAAATTTGGCTCTTTAGTGTCCAGTGATTTCTTTTAAAATAAACAGATAACCAGGACTCATTTACAACTCATGTGGGTAGAGGAATTTTGCTAGGTCCTTCACAAAATCCTTCTTGCAAGGGCATCACAGATATTAAACTAATGTCATACTTAGTCATAACAAACCAAGCGTAACTAATCAAGCCTATGTAGAGGTATTAAAGTGACATGTGGAATACCAGGCTCAGTCCTCAGTCATGGAGAGAGAGGTCTCACTCACCGCCATAAAGTACAGCACACAATCTGCTGAACAGATGGTCTCAAAAATAAAAGTAATCCGTCCTAGTTCTGACCCAGTCGCTCCTGTCACCGATGTCGGAGGTCTGTTTAACAGAGAAGGAACGAAACATTTACAAGATGCTCTCCAGCCAGGCAGCAGTCAATCCTTCAAATTGCTTTTCGTACAGCAGGAAAACCATCAAAGTCCTGTCACATAAAACCTGCTCTTGCAGAACTGTGGAAGCCAGGTTTGCACAGTGGCTCTGTGCTGGGTATTGGGCACAGCAGGGTGATTTTAAGTGTCTGACTCCCTTATGGTACAGTTCTCTCCTTACAATCAACACCTGAACTTTATTATATCAGTAGGGAATCTTATTGCTTAAATGCATTACATGCTTTAAGTGATCTACAGTGATTTAATTGCATCTACCCTCCACTGGTTTTCAGGAGTTTAATGAAAACCAGAAGTATTCAGGGTGCTCCCCTGAAAAGTATTAAACAGTAAATTGTAAACTGGGACACGTTGAGCTTCTCCATGGATATGTTTCTTGCTTCTATTTTAATTGCTGTTTGCCCATACTGTAAAATAAAAATCAGGGTTTGCTCACTGGGTGTAAGAAGTCACAAGCTCCCTCAGCTGAGGTACAACAAAGGGAGGGTGAGGTTCGTTTTGCCATACCTTATGTGTCTTAATATTTGGCACCTGGTCTGAGCTAGGAGTCTGAGCTCACTCTTTTGACAAAGAGACATGAGCACCTCAAGCCGCTATTTCATCTGAGAGTCCAGGAGGCACCGCAGGAGAACAGGACATCCCACCTCTCCTGGACCTCTCCAGATCTACATCGCAAAGTAACTTGGATTTCCGTGAAAAACCTTTGGGGCAGGCACCAGTATCCACCCTATGTTAGGTTCAGCTGGTTACCTTGGGATAATTTAGGAACAGAGGCATAAGAATGTATTTTCTTGGTTCCAAACAGCCAACCAGCTGGCATCTCAGACTGCTAAAAACCAAGGTCTTAGAGAATCGTCTGCTGCAATGGCTTCACTGAGGGCACAGGAATAAAATCCAAGCTTCCTCTTGCTTCTCACTCATGACATCATTGCACTTCAGAAAAGAAAACTCAGTTCATTCCAGGGGTAATACAAAATAGGTGTAAGAGAAACAAATAAATGAGAAACAGATTAAAAAGAAAAAATCCTGTTCCTCACTTGAATCCTGGGATGTGCAGGTTCAGGATAAGATAGTCATTGTCAGAGCCTCCTGCCCCACTCTGAATGTGATCACCGGCCACTTCCCAGCCTTTACAGAAGAAAAAAAAAAAAATCAAGAAATGTATGGTTTCTGGGTCATATGGAAAAAAAAATATCTGTTACCACACTTTGTAAAGCAATTTGGTAGTTCAGTATGTTTTAAAGATGAGTGGTATACACTGTTGTTAGGGAAGTTCCTTTTCCCTGGGTTTCCCATAGCAGAGACTTGGGCGTGAATTCCAGAAATTCTTCAATAAGCTAGGGCAGTCTATTTCCTGATGCTGTAGAGCAGTACAATAATGCTTTTGAATGAAAAATTGTAGTAATTGTATGAACTGATGATTTTATAGGCAAATGTCAACGTGAAATCAGCAAAGCAATTGAAATTCCTTGACCTTTGCTGTGCAGCTCAAGGGGGATGATCCATCTGATCTCTTTGAGCCTTAAAACAGATGAATCAATGAATCTATGTGCTAAATGTCAAGCATATACTCCAGTGCCCTTTTTCTCAACACACATAAGTTAAAGCTTGAGTTAATATCAGCCTGACAGGGTGGATCAAACTGAGGAAAACCTTTCAGAGAAGGCTAGAGGTGGGAGAAGTCCCAAACGGGATCATTTTCACTGGCAAGCTGTGACTGCTCTCTGCTGCAATCTTAGCATATGTGCAGAGAGAAAGTTCTGAGTGGTAAATGAAGAAAATCACAGATTTTACTTAAGGTTTCCAGGAGAATTATGTGTGACCTCAGCAGGCACAGTTGTCACAAAACATGAAAGGAGATAAACTTAGAAGTCAAATAGTTGTGTTTTTTTCAATGGGGATAATCAGATGCATCAAAGTCAATGGTGGGATAGGTCCTTAGCCGAGGGGACTTCGCACAGGCTGCAGCTCCTGCCCTCTTCTGGTATACAAGAGATTTTTTAATTTCTTGTGATATTGTGACACTGCTTCCTACAGGACATTTCAAGCATGGTGCAGTTAAAGAAAAGAGGGGAAACTGCGCTGTGACTCACGCAGCAAAGAGCACGCACATCTTGATGGGTGCTCCATTACAACAGTGACCATTGCAGGAGAAAGACAGGCACATAACAACACGGGGAGTTTGGCTCACCGTTCATCCCATCGCACTTCGAGTTGCCGACATTAAAGCACGACGTCTTCATGTTGCCTGGTAGGATGTTCCACCACTTGTACTCAAACCCAAGAGCTGGTTCAGTCCCAGCAGGGCAGGCTTTGCACTCTACAGGGTGAGAGAGCAGGAAAAGGATATCACATGGCCAAAGCATGTCTCAAGGTGTTTTAAAGAACATAGATATTACTTTTTTACTCTCTGGGGCAAGTAATGAGCAAAGAAAATAATTTGTTTCTTTATAATTAAATGGTCAAGGACTTATCAAGACCAGAAAAGTAGAAACAAGACTAGCATTTTATAAATCGTAGATCATAACCTTGTGGTAAGTAATCTGCAAGTGATCCCCAAGCATGGCTTCAGCTCAAGCTTTGATCATACTGCTAAACATGAGTTTCCACAAAATGCTGTAGGTGACCATTGGGCCAATACATCTCAGAATCAACAAGCCAGAGTTTAGGCTAGACAATGTTGGCAAGGGACTCATCTGGCAGTCCTTAAAATGGTATTTTCAGAGGGAAGAACTTGGCACGGACAGGAGAATGGGTGAGGAGGAATTATTGACTGTAAAAGTTCTGATTCCTCAGAATCCCTTAAATAACCCTCAGGATGTTTATACCAGCCAAGAAATGCATCCAGAACACAGCAGGTCAAATTAGAGCAGCAGAAGACTTCAGAGGGAAAGCAGATATCCATATCCCTCTCTCCAATGTTATTACATAAATATTTTATGCAAAATGAACTCTGGCTTATAGTGATGCATCATTAAACGAAGTCACATGGAAGCTGACAACTGCTTTTGGGGACACTAAGCAATTTTTTTGTCGACTCCTACCCTGTGTCCCATCTGAAAAGGTGCCTGGTGGGCAAGGAGTGCAGGAAGATGAGGCGTTGTTATAAAAGCCAGGATTGCAGGGTGGACAATCCTTCCTCTCTCCAGAAGGAGGTAGTGTCAATGCATCAGGGAGATCTTCTCTGCAAATCTTTGGTTCAATCCATTTGTACATGATCTGAGTCTGGAAAGAGAAGACACTGAGCTCACAGGGTGTTTTAGGAAGCTTTAGAACTAGACGCACCAGTCAAAGTCCCCCTTGTAAATGAAATTAGGGTGTTCCCAACATTTTAGGCCAAAAACACACCTTGCACATCCAGGACAATAAAGGGAAGGGCAGTGAAAGGAAACAGAAGTGGCTGGGTTCACAGGTGATTCCAAGATTTCAGGCCTTAAGAGCAGAGCAAAAATGTTTATCTAGTGGATTTTCCTATGAAAATATTTCTGAGGAATGTCAGATAAATAATCCTAACAACAGCATAAGCAATCTCTGCATTTTGACCATAGTAACCCAAAATATAACTTCTGCATTATAAAATCCCTTTATCAAGAAGGCTTCTGTTAACAGAGAACATCACAAGTTCTGCATTTTCTCCACACTGGCCCATTCTTTGAAATGTCCTCAATTTCTCTCTAGCCATTTTTACCTACTGAGGAAATGCCAAAACCACACGAGAACAATTCCAACCCCTATCCAGTCCCTCCAGATTACACAAGGAGCAGTCCATAAACACTAACATGATTCGATCCTTGGCATTACCATTCACAACAGGATCACTTCTTTGTCATCACCTCTCTTTGACAACACACAGGTGAGATGCATCACCCATGGTGTTGGGTTTCAAATTTTATGTGTCTTTGAGTCTACCCTGAAAGGGTTTAATATCTCAAGACAAAAATTAGTTGAATTCCAGAGCTGTGAAACCCAACTAGCAAGACTAATTTGCCCAGAGCTCTCCCTCCACGTAGTTCTACCCTTTCATCCTAACAGTGTAACCAGGGATCTTTGAGGCCGGAGGCACGGGTATAGAGCTTGTCAGGAGAGATTTCACCTTACGATTTTGGTTCAGGGCCCTGAACATGTGCCCCTGCCAAGCCAAATATTGAGCTGCTTGTGCTCGACGTTAGCCCTCTGATCAGCCTCTGAGCAGCCCACAGAGCTGCTCAAGAAGTATTCGCCAGCCTTGAAGCTGTTCAGAAAAAAAGCTGGAAGAAGCCTCAGTGCAGGCTCAGGTCTTGGCTCCTGGGAGCTGCAATTAAGCTGAGTTTCTCACCCTTGATCCCTGCCTGAGCTGTGTTGCAGCCATGCCTGTGCCAGGTCACGTACCCTGGGTGATCCACATCCTGACTGATGGGTGGACTCGATGGGAGACAACAATGTCTTTCCAGTGTAACACCTGGCTGATTTTAGTAAGCCACAGATCCATAGGCCCTTAGGCTGCTGTTTTACAGCCACTGTTCACCTGAAGATGGGCTGCAGAGTCAGGCCCTCTCATGGGACTGCATCACATGGAGAGAGGGACCTGTTGGAAAGGGGCCAGAGGAGCCACAGAAATGATCCGAGGCTGGAACAGCTCTGCTGGGAGGACAGGCTGAAAGAGTTGGGGTGTTCAGCTAGAGAAGAGAAGGCTCCAGAGAAACCTTATTGTGGCCTTTCTGTATTTAAAAGGGGCCGATAAGAAAGAAGGGGACAAACTTTTTAGCAGGGCCTGTTGTGACAGGACAAGGGGTTATGGTTTTAAACTAAAGGAGGGCAGATTCAAGCTGAAGAGGAAGAAATGTTTTACACTGACGGTGGTGAAACACTGGCCCAGGTTGCCCATAGAGGTGGTGGATGCCCCATCCCTGGAGACATCTCAGGCCAGGCTGGACGGGGCTCTGAGCAACCTGATCTGGGTGAAGATGTCCCTGCTCATGGCAGGAGTTGGATTAGATGGCTTTTGAAGGTCCTTTCCAACCCAAACTATTCTATGATTCTATGGCTGGCAAGTACAGTAAAAGCAGACTGATTTCCAGAGATGCAGAGCGCTAAGTGGTGAAAGCAGTCCTGAAAACCCAGTATCTGTGCATCTATGACACATGTTGTTGTTGCAACTGGTCTGCAGAAAGACCCACCACTCTGTATTCTGATGATGTCCATCAGTGAAGGGAAAATCCACTGACAAGACAGGAAGAGGATCAATGGCGGGAGCTTATTCAAAGCCAGCAAGCCTTGAATTGCACAGAGCAGTGACAGGGTACTCTATAGGAGATTGCAATTAAAGGGGTACCTGGGGGTGTAACAGTGAACACTGCTGCTAATTCTTTGAGTCATTAAAGAAAGTTAATCAGTGAGTCAAGAACAGGTTGTAGACCCTGCCAGCTCTGTGGCTAAACTCACTGATGCTTTGTTAATAAAGCATGTGAACTCTCAGCTGCATTTTAGAACTGGGTGACAAGGAGACTAGTTGTTATCCCATCCAGATCTATGAGAGATGGAAAAGCGAAGAAAAAGAGATAAAACAGGCCTGAGCATGTGTCCACACCTCTGTGGGCTCTGTATCCCTGTAATTAGGAGTTTCTTCTCCAAATCCCACCAAAATACTGCTGGGACAAAGAGCAGGAGTGCTCCAAAGCTATGCTGCTCCACCAGTAGGTCCCTGTATGAGAGATCCAGTGGATCTAAGATCTCTGGGTGAAATAATCTACTGAGAGTCCAGATGTTCCGAGGCATCCCATGAGGCAAGCACATTATTATCAGCTAATCTCTGCTACTGCACATGGATACTCACAGGCTATGTATATACCATTATTTCAACAGACTATGGGTTCTTTTTTGATGGAATGACCAGAGGACATCATACTTATGCAGAGAAATGTTCTTTCGCCTGCAGCAGGCATGGTCATGCTCCTGTGCACCTCAATTGTGTCCGGGCATGGCTGGGACAGGGCAAGTTGTCACAAGCCAAAAGTATGCCAGGAAAGATCACTACCAACTAAACAGTACGGCTTGTTCTGGGACAGTACTTCAGCTTGTGTTCCAACCCTGTTTTTTTATGAGCGTGGAGGTAGCACTGGTGACACAGGCAGACTAATCACGAGTGCAAGAATCTTATCGTTTCACGAAAGATCCCTTAAGCAGACCCATGACAGGCAGATTCTTACAGATAAATGCTGGAGAGAAAGTAGCTAAAGGACAAGCCCAAATCAGAGAGATTCAATGCTGAAAGCAAAATTGGGAAAGCAGTTGGGAAAGTCATTCCTAGAAACCCTACTTTGTTTTCAAATCAAGAGATCACAGTAAGTTCAATGAGCTTAAAAATAGTCTCGTGCCTTCTACTTACTTTTCCTTCCTTATCACATGGGGTGTGGATCTGGAAAAAGTCTTTGTTTGTGCATGGAGGTCGCTCTATACACGCACTGGATCCTTCCTCTAAAAAGAAAGGGTAAAGAACAGGATGTTAAACTATCGAATGATCCCTGGAAACAACCGTAATGAGCTTAAAATCCAGAGATCAAGGTGAGTCAGAAGAAAAATACAAAATTAAGACAAAATTAAGAGGCAAAAGAGGGAAAATACGAGCTATGCTTGTACTGTCACACTGAAATTCATTGATTTAGTATAACCAGGGAATCATTCAACCCCTCACCCCACTCCTTCGGCTTCAAGCAGTAATTTGTGTAGTTTGCCAAGCATGGGAATTTGTTTTCACTTGATATGGAACAAAAAACTCTCTAACCCATTAGAAACTTCAACACTGGTCCAATTTTTCCTCTCCCCAGATATTTTTGCAAAATTTCCATTCCCATCATGAGCACAGGCACAAGTCCCCAAGCATTTGCCATAATCTGTGATAGCAGGTGCTACAGTCAGCAAATGATTCTTCAAAACTGTCTTATAAAACAACTACAACGAAGAAAATAATTTTGACCATGAGGGATGGATTGTGCCTGTGATATTTGATGACTACCAGCTGGGAATGCAGAGAACTTTGGGGACTAGGGTTTGCAACTAGATCACCACATCTTCCAACCACACAGGAGGCAGGGACAGGCCAGGAGATGATTTAGAGAAGAGACTCCTAGAAACATGACAAGTCTGAAGCGAGTGCTGAAGCCAGTTCAGGTCATCACCAACTGATAACACAAATTACCACAAGAGGGCAGAGCACAACTGTTATTATCTCTCAGAAGAACCATTCCCTTAGAGGTCATAAAAGATCTCCATCCCTCCCTGCTAGCACAGGTGACAGCCAAGATCTAGAATGTCCAGTTATGTATATATGTGCCCTCTGCAGCTTCTGGGAAGCCCCATCTTCATTTCCCTTTCGGTAGATCGACTGGAGACTAAACTTCATTGTTGGATAAAACCATTCTCACATCTGCACACAGAAACAGCTTGTGAGCTTATGTACTCAGGTTCTCCCGGTTTTGCTTAACCCATTTGATTTCTGTACCTGCATAATACATCTCTTCTTTACACTTGGTGCACTCTTTAGCTCCTTTCTCAGAATAAGTATTTCTTGGACACACCTGGCACCCAGACGAACCTGGTTTGTCACTGAAGGTACCAGGCTTGCATGCGAAGCATTCAGATGTATATGCAACTCCTGTAAGGTAAATTATAGGTAAAACACCAAAATGCAAAGAGGTATGCCCCATTACTGCCTGCCTGCTTATGGGGGAAAGCAAGCCAGCTGGGTAACACAGCTTAAACATCACAGACTTTCACCGCTCACTTTAGACACTTTGGCTTTGCTGAGTCACGATTTCAGTTTTTAATTTTTGCTCCTCAATGAAAGGCTGAGCAATGTAAGAAGCTTATATGATACTTCGAGTTTGATCACACTTAGAACAGGACCAAAAGAACAATCCCAGATTAATTAAGTTATTTAAATAGTATTTTAGCTGTCACTGTTATGATATATACGTTCATGTATCAGTGTTGAGAGGCTTACCAATAAGCATAGTCTTTACCACATTAAGCAAAACCCATTTATTTTTCCCTATTTATGTGCTAAGCCAGTCTTCCCCAGTAGATGGCATTATTTACCAGCTAAATAATTTTTTCAGCTTTTCCCTGATAGTGCGAAGTTTTGCTGCTCTGTTTCTACACTTTAGAGGAGGAGACAAGGAATAAGGGGGCTAAAAAAAGCCACTTTGGTGCTCTAGGCACAGCAGTAGAAATAGCACTGGGCAAACACTGTGACGAAAGAGTGAGATAAGACCTAAAAGGCAAATATCACTTACCTTCAATTGTGATGTTTTTAACCAGAACTGGTTTTACTACTTTGGATCCCATGAGAATCCCTGTTGTTCTCCAGTATAATATGTTGCTACCTGATTTCAGCGTTACCTGCAACAACACACATGACACTGAGCAGTTATCCCCTCAGCAATAATTTTATTTATTTCTTACTTCCATTACTCAGATTTCTTGCATCCTAGCAGAAATCTTTTCTGTTCCTAAGCTGCTTTAGTGAGTCAAGAAGTAACAGGGAGACAGCTAGGCAGATGTTCTAGAGACATCTCTGCGGAGTATCTACATATGCTTCATAAAAATGCTTCTCAACACTCCAGTTTCATGGACAAACACCAAGAGCTCTTCATGACCTTGTTGTAAGCAGAACTGGTAAAAAGCTGTTCCTGCCTTTATCCAATACCCCTGACACTGAGGAGCTTTTATCTCTAGCTCTATGATCAGATATAGTCAATCAGTTTGTTTTTCAAGCCTTGAGATACACTTTTATAAAGAAACCAAACATGACCCAGAGTTCAAAAATCCAGGCTCACAAGTGAGTTTTGTTTATAGGCTTTAAAAATCAAGCTCTGCCTACATCTAACACTATGGCATCATGATCAGGAAGCCAGGCACAAACCACTAATGTCCCCAGCAGCAGTCCCATCCCTCCTGCTCATTTCTGACCCTGAACAGCAGACGAGATGCACAAAACAACCCAGTTTACTACTGTCTTGACCTACTTGTCTTCACGGCGTGGCTCAGCAAGCGGCTGCACCACCCCCGTGCTGGCACAGGACAGGTGGTGGGTTGCTGGCACCATGGCTCGGATAAGGGGCACAAGGAAGGCAGGACAACTTCTTTCAGCAGCAGTGTTGGTGCCTGCTGCCTTCAACCCACCTGCGTAACTACAATATCACACTGCTCACTAAAAGCAGCAGGTTTACCAAGACCCTGCCTGCTCTGCAAAGTTGCACCATAGGATGAGAGGAAACGGCCTCAAGTTGCACCAGGGAAGGTTCAGACTGAACATTAGGAAACATTTATTCATGGAAAGGGTTGGCAGGCATTGGAACAGGCTGCCCAGGGAAGTGGTGGAGTCACCATCCATGGAGGTGTTTAAAAGACACATAGATGAGGCTCTTAGGGACATGGTTTAGTGCTGGATTTAGGTTATTGTTGGACTCGATGATCTTAAGGGTCTCTTCCAACCAAAATTATTTTATGATTCTATGATATCTACTAGCCCAGTACAAGATACCTACTGACAACATAGTGATACTGGACTGAAGGTGCTCTATTTTCATACAAGGAGAGGGATAAACTCTACCAGCATAGGGGTCCAGGAAAACGAGATTTACAGTTGTTGTACAGGCCTGGCAGGACCACAGCTTTTGTTCATCCAGGATAAAGAGTCCAAAAATTCAGCAAAGTGGAAACACAGCACATTGTATCTCCCACTCCCCAAGCAGCTATTCTCCAGGGGAGCAGAAGAGAGCTGGGTTACCACAGGTAACAACAGAACTGGGACCATATTGAACCAAACATCATGTTGTGTGGTGCAGAGATACCCAACATCAGTTCTAGTGCAGCAGGACTAGCACGCTGAAAGCAAAGGCTGCAGGATCTGGAAAAATGGGCTCAGAGAAGCCACCGTGACAGGATTTGCAGTGAAGACAAAAGCCTTGAGGGGAGTCAGAATAGTCATCTCACTTAGCTCCTGTGTCTACATTTCAGCCAGGCATCCAAGCAACTTTCATAGTCAGAGGAGACACTTGCACTTCCCAGATGATGAGCTCAGATGGCAGCATCTCTCATGCAGACACTGTTTACATCTCTCAGCATACGCAAGTAGATGTCTTGGCCTTAGATCTCAGCCTGTGACACTCACCCCTCCTCACCCAGCTCTCCTGCCTCCTGATGTGACTGGTGCAGGGCTTGCACCTGAGCTAACAGGCACTGCCAACAAGAGTTGGCTCAGGGATACGGTTTCTCCTCCAGGACAACAAGCAGACCATGGAAAACAGAGACCAGACTGCTGTCTATGCCCGTAAAAAGCCTTTTCCTTCTGGCATAATGTCACATATGTTGGGCCTTTGCTGGTATGGCTCTGGGAATTAGGGTATGATGGTATATTGGCAGCCAGGCATCACCATGAGCTACTGAGTTGGTCTACACATGGTCTGTGCACCGAGCAAACTTGGCCAGCTGGATCACAGGCCAGCCAAACGGCTGCTGCTCCCAACATGGACATGCTCGTATCGGTGCTGCAGGAGCCATCCCAGGGCTGCCAAGTTGCTTTTCAACCAGGGAAAACACCACGGAGCACAAGCTGGGTGCAGTCCAGCTGTTCTGCACAGACTTGGGAATAAAATGCCCGTCCTGTATCTCTCCACATACACACACTGCTCTTCTGCACAGACCTGGGAATAAAATGCCAGTCCTGCCTTTCTCCACATACACACACCGCTCCCGCTGCTCTGCTGAGAAACAGGGAATAATCTTGTGTTCTCGTGAGCAAACAACTGCTGTAGAAGATCACAGAATCATAGAATAGTTTGGGTTGGAAGGGACCTTCAAAAGCCATCTAGTCCAAACCCCTGCCATGAGCAGGGACATCATCACCCAGCTCAGGTTGCTCAGAGCACTGTCCAGTCTGGCCTGGGATGTCTCCAGGGATGGGACATCTACCACCTCTCTGGCCAACCTGGGCCAGTGTTCCACCAACCTCAGTGTAAAACATTTCTTCCTCATGTCTAACCTGAGTCTTTCCTCCTTTAGTTTAAAACCATCACCCCTTGTCCTATCACAACAGGCCCTGATAAAAAGTCTGTCCCCATCTTTCTTATAAGTCCCTTTTAAGCACTGGAAGGCCGCAATAAGGTCTCCCCGGAGCCTTCTCTTCTCCAGGCTGAACATCCCAACTCTCTCAGCCTGTCCTCCCAGCAGAGCTGTTCCAGCCCTTTGACTGTTTTGTGATCATTTTGTGTAAGATTTCAATTATAATCATGCAGAGTGACTATGGCATGTGGATTTGCATAAATCTATTTACCTCACAAAGCACTTGATTCAAAGCCCAGGGAAATCAATATGAAGTCTTGTATCTATATCATATGCTTTGGGATCAGCCCCTTAGCTTTGCCCACAGTGCCAGGAAAGCTGCGCTTCCTCAGATGCATTCACAGGATCTGGCCCTTATTTCCTCTGTGCTCAGAGGAAATCACAGACATTTACAAATGGAATAAAAGTTTCAGAAGGAATTTTTTGCACACTTACAGAATGAGAGCCCCATTCCCCATTGTCTGTTAGCTTCACCCACTTGTCTGCTGTGGACTCCATCTCTTTGCACTGGTCATTTTGTATCTGTTAATTAAAAACGAGAGATCAGTGACCACATCAGATGTATCTGTCAGCATAATCACTGCTGGCAAGGAATTATAAGATTCAGGTTTGTTTCTGTTGTCTACATATTTAGGATAGCAGCTGCCTTATTTGTGGCAGAAAAACCTCAACTTTCAAAACCTGCTAGCAGCTTAACAGTGACTCCAATGACCACCTCTGATGAAGACCAAAAATTGAGAGCAGGAGGAGATCTCAGCCTTGTCCTCTCACTATCTGGTCAGACTCTGTCTTCTGAGCCCACTAAGACCAAATTCTCTAAAATCCAGAGGCCACAAGCTTCTAAATTAGAGGGGAGGTAGGAGTAGACAGGCCAAAGCTAGAAGACAAACTGCATTCTCTGCAGCCAGTATCTCTTATGTCTTTATCTCCCTGCAACTGGACCTCAACAGGGATGAGAGTAGTGTTATCAAGGGAGAGGCAACATGCCATGGAGGGTCTGCCCTGGCAGAGGTGGGAGGTCGATTGTCCCTTGCCCAGGTCCAATGCAGCTCAGCAGTCTTTCCTTGCAGCAGGGTTGGGTGCACGGCCTCACAACGGTCCACTTCCTTCTTCTCATCATGGTCTTCTCTGAAGAAAAAGTGTCAGATCCCTTTGAGGTACGAATTCAGTTACTCAGCTTTTATTCCACCAGGGAGAAAGGCCAATTCAACACTTTCAGAAGACATGGGACCAAGCATCCTCCTCAAAGTTGCTCCACATCAAGTCTGAGTCGCGTAACCCCATATCCTCCAAAGCATCTGTGCACTTAATTCCCACCTAGATCAACAGATCTGAGGAAAAGAGGTGAGAAGAAGTATCTAAGTAGAAGGTATTTGCCTAATTATCTTAAACAATCTGAACTACAGCATGTTTGTTCCTCAGTTCCCATCTGCAAAATGGAGATAAGAATATGTAGTCTGCTCTCGCAAGGTGTAAAGGGCATCAATGTGTAAAAAGAATCTGGAAAGGGCAGAATGCAGAGGCACTGGGTATCTAACAAGAAGCACCCACACTTGCTTCCCACATTTGAGGGCATCTCCTTGCTTACCCTCAGACTGGCAGTGCAGCCACCTCTGCCTGGCAAGCCCAAAAATTTCACCCTTTCCCAGCAACTTGCAAGCCACTGCCACTGAAATGTCACTGTCCAGAGCTGAAGTGTCATTGTTGAATATATTTAAGTACAAAGATATGCTGGAGAAAAAAAAAATACTTTGGGAGCAACGTTAAATATGGTTTCCCTGAAATACCGAGGTTGACTAGGAGTCACTGACATGGGCATTTCTATGAAGGACTGCACCACTCGCTGCTGCTTGAACAGCGAATGATAAATTTAAGGAGTTGAATGAGTGGTGTATGGATAAATGCAATAATGAAAAAAACATTTTCAAAGCCAGTGCTCAGAGAAACAATATATTTGCTTCATTGCAAGAGCAGAGCAATCAGTCTGCCAAGCAACTGGAGCTAGGATTTGTAATCTTGGTGCATTCGTCTGACAGCAGTCTGCTTTTTTCTCCGTGAAGAAGGCAGGATAGTCTAATATAAGACTGAAATGCTAAATAATATTGTCTGCACTGTCCATTATCAAAGCATAATAGATTGCACTGATGTAGCAGCAATAGGGTTCCTCCAGCAGCTTATTTTTCTTCTTTTCCCATCTTTACTAAGGATAAGGATACTTTGCACTTTTCTCCAAGCTTCAAGAAACATTAACCAACACTAGCTGAGGTTTGGCACTTCTGTGAGATACCAGGAGCTGTGTCTTTTGGATGAAAACCGGAACTCACCAGACAGAGAGAGAGGCAGTAACAGAGAAGACTGAAAATTTCCAGTCATTTCCTCTGAGCTGCCCTCCCATTAGGTTTTTTTCTGTCCCAAGTGGCAGGTACAACATTGCCAGGGAAAGCAAGGTAGCTTTTGGTAGAAACTTCCAAAGCATCTCAGTGATGTGGGGCATCTGGGAACCCTCTGGCTCTCTGGACCCCAACCAGTCCATCCATGTGGGCAGAGCACGGTTGTCCTTCCCATTCAGATCCTTGCTCATCAGACTGCTTTAGTAATTTGGGTACAGCATGGTACAATCCCAGTCAGGCTGCTCCCATTTCAGAGCTAATGATCCCCAGCCCCTCATTTTTGAAGTGCGGACGCGCCCTCAAAGCTTAGTTCCTACTGAAAGTCATCGGAATTTTTACTCCTAAATCTCTCTTGAGAACTGTTGTTTCCGTCTCTTCTTTAAGGATCATCCTTTTGTCTCTTCTCCTGCTTTTCTTTTCATCTCAATTGCTATGACCCAAATTGATCTAAAACTAAAGTCTCTACTAAGACTAATGCCTTGAAGCACCTCAGGCTCTGGATGTCCACCTTGGAAGAAATCTTTTAAAACTTCAAGTGCCTTGAAAGGCATCTCAAGTCAACCACTGCCAAACTGAAGCACCTACCAACAGCTGCCTTATAAAAGGCTGGACTAACTGAGACCATCATGATCCCTAATGAAAAAATCCCAGCATATGGTAGATAGAATCAGTTTAGTCTTGAGTTTTGAAGCTGAAATTCATTCCCAAAAGGCAGCATAAGTGGCAGAAAGAAAAGGGCTGTTTTTTTAAATCTTGTTCAGCACTAACAAGCTATGGGCATATGGGGAATGCAAAGGAAGGAAAAAGCTGGTTTTGATGGTCTTTATCTGGATTTAATTCTTACAATATAAGGTTGGATTCATCATATAAAAGGCCTTACAAAAAATTCAAAGAAGATATTGTTGTCAATATACTGGTATTCGAAGAAGACAGAACCAGATTTCTTCAGGTGCACAGCATAGATGAGAGAAACTGTACAATCATCCCTGTTCGACTCGATGTAATTCCCTCGAGGTGTCCACGAAGAGCTGATGAACATAAACAAAACAAGCCTCAGCTGAGAGCAGAGACACTGAGGAGACTTTTCTTACTCTACTATACAAAAACTTATTACTTAAGAAAGAACCCAGAATCCCACAATAGCTAACTGCAGTGAATTTCTAAATTCATTACTGGAATCCCATTTATTTTTCATGTAAATATAATACTTTTCATTAAAATATGTATGGGAAAAGGGATGGTACTAGAAATTTAGGACCTAGCCTACATAGGAAAGGTTCATTATCCAGGCCCAACATATGTTCAATTACACTCAGAAACAGCCTTCTGCAACCACCATGTGTCTCTAAATAAGCTGTGAAAGTACCTTTTAGCCACATTTTAGCCACATTTTAGCCACCATGACCCTGGAGCTTTCCAGTTACAACTAAGAGCAGCTCCAGGCTGGTCTTAGACTCACTAACTGCTGATGAGCCTGAGGAGACCATGATGACAGCAAAGAGATTGCTAAAAATTTCGCTTTCCAGCCACTGCTGTTGGCCATTACTGGGGTTGGTCACCCTCCAGAGAGCTCGGGTGAGTCATTAAGCTGGGTTGGACTGGATGATCCTGAGGGTCTCTTCCAACCAAACTGACTCTACAACTCTATGATTTATGCTGTTTAGCTGTCTCAGGTTCACCCATGGCTGCATAACCCAGACGCAAACAGAACTTCTTACTTGTTGCAGCTGTCGGCTTTATTCTCAGCCGAGCCCACCGCCGTGTCCATGAAAGTCGCCACGTTGGAGAATCCTGCTGGCAGCTCATCCCACTCATCAAACTTGATCCCGCTGCCCAGCGAGTAGGTCCCTTCTGCGCATTTGCTGCACACCTGGTTCTTCATCTCCAGGTACTCACCAGAGGCACAGGAGAAAGCTGGGGAGACAATAATTTTCAACATATGAATGGATAAATTAATCCCAATTAATTTCCATTAATTTTATGCCGCTTAATTAATTAAGAGTGAACTGTGACTAAAGAGAATCAAACAAGAACACCCCAGCCCCAGGAACACAAAAGCTGAACTATCAACTTGGGCTGCAAAATTGAGATGTTCCCCAGTGCCTGTTTTTTCCCTGATGCAGCAGCACTGAAACCAGATCTCAGATGACGGCTCTTGATTTGCAGCTTGTCTCTGTTGGCAAAACAAGGTTTTAGAAACAAAATCTCTACCCACAGACTCTGTCCAAAAGCAATTCGTGAGACTGAGGGTTTGTAATCCAGTCCTCCTCACCCTTGCTCACCCATCTGTTATACTTTGAACTCAATTAAAATCACCAGCACCTGAGAGCCAGAGTAGACTCGTATCACACACCCGTACAGTAGCTAAGAAGGGCATATGGCAGCATACAGACTGTAATAAAATACTACAAGCCTCAGTTGAGAGTTGCAGGCCTAATCCAAGGCTCTCCCCACATTTTTCCTCACATGGGCTGCCGACAAAGCAGTGAACATCTTGCCTGATAGAGCAGGTGGTCTTGGAAAAGATCACTAATGGGCCTGTGTCTTGCAAATGGGGTGATACGAGCATGCTGAGAAAATAAACACCGGTTGCCAGCACAGCAAAGACAGTAATAGCATATGTAACTAGGGGAAGTATAATTTAGAATGAATGTCCACAAAGTGTTTTTACTGATGTCTCTAAAATTACTTGCTCCAAGTAACTACGCACCCCATGTTCCAGTCTGATCACCTCTACCTGCCAAGAGAAGAATATTCTCGTTATATAGATGAAACCTGGACAGTGGCTGAAGTCCCGTGTGACCACAGAGACTCATGTCTGTGCCAGGAATCGTAACTCATGCCCAGACGCTCTTTGCAACAGCAGACCATCCTGCTTTCACAGAATCACAGGATGGTTGGGGTTGGAAGGGACCTCTGGAGACCATCCAGTCCAAACCACCTGCTAAAGCAGGTTCACCAGAGCAGATCACACAGGAATGTGTCCAGGTGGGTTTGAATGTCTCCAGAGAAGGAGACTCCACAACCTATTTGGGCAGCCTGATCCAGGGCTCTGGCACCTCAAAGGAAAGTTTTCCCCAGCCCCATGCTGCACCATGTCCTCTCTGAGACTGAACATCCAGGATGGAAAACAAATGAGCGCTTTCTGCAGAACACAGTATTTCCTATGTTGCCTGCAGATTTTTAAACTTAACTGTGCCAGTTTAGCCAAAGCAGGATTCAGAGCAAAGCAGACAACTCGCATACCAAGAGATGGTGGGATTTTTTACTGTTTCACGCATGCAACGTTGTGCAATGGTGGATATTTCATATACTTGCTTTAAGAGACATAAATTCATAGTCTGGCAGTAGGACGAGACCAGACTGCCAGCCAAAGTGATGAAACTGGCCCAAAACAACTGATGCCAGCTGAAATCCCAGCATATGCAGTTCCATAGATGTGCTGATAGTTATCTAACTGCAGAAAAACTTGTTTGGCTGTAAGTACTTTGATGAAGTCATGACTGAGTAACTCTAATTTCCATCTGAATCCAACTGCAGTGCAGGTTCCCACTTCTGTGCTGGCTCTTGCAGCATTTTCTTGTGTAATTACCCTTGATGGAATCCAGATAAAACGTCCATTTTGATGAAAAGATCTGCCAAAGGGTCATTTTTCCCTCTTGGTCATATCAACATACTCTGAATTTGAACCAGTGGACTGGTTCAGCCAACAAATCTGTTTTTCTAACCCCATCACTCATTGGTGATGGATCAGGATGGAAAGTGGGCAGGAGCCTCGCAGGGACGGGCGCTGGGGTGGGGATATCAATGGATTTCTGTGAAAGACGAACAGACAGGAAAATAATCCACACTCAGAGGGGGAAAGTGGTTTTCTGTAGGCAGTGATGACAGAGCTGTAGGGCCAACATCCCATTTGGCTACATCTGCAACCTCAGCTCAAGCCATAGGATGCACCTGCCGCTGGGGTCAGAAGCCCAGCTTTCTTCAGAGACCCAGAGAAAAACAGTGAGCACTTCCCCAGCTGGGACCAGATATTATAAAGCTTTTCACCTTAAATACATGAAAGTGTCCTGACTCACTGCTTTGGCATTATTAATAAATCCTGCTTTATCTTTTTCTTTTGAAGAGTGCACAGGGAAGCCATCAGGAAGTGAAGTAAAAAAAAAAAGTAAGCTCTCTCATGACATATTCAAATTCATGAACAGTTTCAACATTTTTTAAAGAAAGTTCAATATCAAGAAATAGAGAGCGCTGCTTAACCACATGTTCCAGATTTTTGAGTTTCAAATAAGGACTCAGTATCTGCGAGAGATTCGTGACATAATGAAGATGCAGACGGCAGCAGAGCCTCCTCTTCAATTCCAGTGAGGCTGAGCAGAGATTATTGCTTTAAGTGTGCTAATATGTTTTAACTCCTTGCAGCTTGATCATTTTAGAGAAAAAAAAAGTATAAGAGATCAGGCAGGCTGCTGCGCAGGACACTGCCATCCATCTCTCACCTTCCACGAGAGAGATGAGCCTTTTTCTTATTTAAGAGGGAATTACCTTCTTTCTCTTTTCTAAGAATCGTATTTCAAAGGCAGAAGCATTTCCCGTCAAAACACATGCGTCTGCAAGCAAACAAGCTCTGAGCATGCCAGCTGCTTGCCAGGTTCAATTTGGGGCTGAACGTGGCTAATGGCAACATGAACCACTTTCGACACTGGAACAGATGCACCGTTTGGTCTCGTTCCAGGCAGTTGGGAGCAGCTGGATGGTGACAGGGAGGAAACACAGCGTCTGACAAGCACTGAGATGGTCTCATCTCCTAGAGTCACATAACTTGCTGCTCCAGCAAGGGAGAAGACCAAAAGCCAGGCTAAACCCTCTTAAATCTAAGCAGCATCAATTTCAGAGTCTGTCCCAGCTGGAGTTGGGCAGGTTGTGGCTGTGTCCAGAGGGACCCTTCAGAGCAGATGTCCCCCATGATGGACCAGAAGGCACCTGCCTGGGGGACAGGGCACAGACAGATGATTTGTCCCAGGGCACTGGCACGTCACCTTATTTGTGGGTGCTACATCTCACTTATACACTGCTGAGCACAGATCCAGGGCTGACCTTGTCTACAGAAACATCTGACGCTATCGCAGCACCGCTATGTTTGTGGGGGTGACACACTCAAGATGCTGTCAACGGGAAGGACAGCATCACCACATGGGAGGTTAAGGTGCAATGTGAAGTTTCAGGAATCTAAAGCATGTAAAGCTCTGGTTCATCACCCACTAAACCCTCCCTCTTGCTTCAGCCTCCAGAGGGAAAATTAGTCTCCTGGCTTAGAGGCAGCCTTTGTGAACACCACCTGTCCTCAGCCCCAGAGGCTATTTGTTTAAGCATTTGATACCTACTTTTCAGAGAAAACATCTCTATTGAATAACTCCTTACATGTCTAACGTGTTTCAGAAAACAGAATTAAGTGTTAAATCACATGAGCAATTCTGAAATCTTTCCCAGAATTGACACTATTGATCCTGTTTGGACATTACTATTCCTCTCCCTCTCCAGCTCCATATTTTGCTATTACACCTTTTGAATATCAGTTTGAGTAGTACACACCAGCTTACACAGAACCACACACATTGTGACGACTGAATTTGATTTTCTTTCTTTCTATGAAAAAACCTATGAAATGCTTTAAAACGTTTCATGACCTGGAAGAACATTTACAGAGGCAGCTGACAACGGCCCAACATGGTGTGGTGCTGGATACACTGATGTCTTCACTAGCTCCAGCGAAGCCGATGCAATTATTGGTGATTTGCAGCTGTAGCTTTCTTAAAATAAATACAGAGGGAAAAAAAAATGTTGTGGTTTGTACAGGTGACTGGTCTTGATCACAAAAGAAGCTGTAAAGTACTGTTAGATAGACACTGCCACAGGCAGCCACATGCATTCATACATGCACGCAATAAACCTGGCACAAAATTCTATTCATAAAAAATTAACATGAGCTACAGTATTAATACTGTAGCTCATGTTATTTTTTTATGAATAGAATACCCACCAAATACCCACCAAAACCATTGTATAAGTCTCATTTCATTCTTTAAGAGGATTACAAGTCACTTGATAAAGGCAACTGAGCGGATATAATAGACTTAGGGTTTCCAATACAGTTAACTTAGTTTTGCTCGTCATCCTGATGAAGGTAGCACCACACAGTCCCAGTAAGGCACATCTTAAATGGATTAAGAACCACCTGAGTAACAGGTCTCAGACAGGGCTGTCGGTGGGAAACCATCACTGAGCAGGGAGGAAGGGGCCAGTTCTGCCAGCCCCAGGACTTAGTCCACATTTTTATCAATGATCTGCAGGCTAATAGGAAAAAAAAAGGTATTAAAATTGGTTGGTGAGAGACTGATAGAGTGATAAACCCTGAAGTAACATGAGCGACTCGTATCTGTCAGCAAGCCTGAGCCCACTCAAAGTCTGCAGAAGGCAGAAATGTATCCTGGAGAAGAGAAAGCCTGAAGGTCAGAGTGGATCCACTATTCATCAAGACATGCAAAAAGGTGTTAATGAGATCTGCAGATATATTTAGAGCACATTGCAGGCAAGTGGATTGTTCAAATACTGAATATAGTTGTGATTCAGCATTTTTAAGAGGTTAATGCAAAAGAAAAGGACTTCAAGTGCTTTTAAAATGAGAGGTAACCTCTTGCAGTGAGAGATCTGAAGTGCTTAGTCTTCTTAGTTTATCAAAAGATTGAGAGTCAACTTGATTAATATGTAAGTATCTCCAGAAGGAGAAAACACAGGATCACACTGGACTTTTTAATCAAGAGGAGAACTGCATAAGAAGAACCACCTTCTGGAAACTGAACCCTGATAAATTCCAATTGGACATAATGCACCTATTTCTAATAGAAAGAATGACTGATTGCTGGAACAATCTGTCATGGCATGTGATGGACCCTTTGTCTCTCAAGTGCTTCATACCATAACTGGACACCATATGATGGTGTTATCTCACCTTCGTATCAATTTCCTTCTTTATATTCAATCTTAGAGGTTAAACTACTGAATCTAATTAACCTCCCTTCACTTAAACTCTGTGAGTGGAGAAGGATGGTCTCGTACCTCCCTTCTGGGGCACACCACAGATGTGGGGCATCCTGAAGCAGAACCCCTTCCCACTGCGTGTCCACCTCCAAGGAGTGCTTGCAACAGATTACTTTGCAGATCTGATTGCACTTTCCAATCACTTTGCAGGCATGGAAACAGCTCCCCAAAAGGCAAAACAGACCATAAATCGGCTTGCCTCATTTGCCCTTTGACTGCAAGGTTCCGGGGTCATGTTCTGGCTTTTAGTACAGCTGTGGCCCTCCCAGTGATTTTGATGGATTGGCATCAATGTCAGTTGGCACATTTCTCTTCTGTTCACTGACCCTAACAATCTCACGTTGCTTAATTTTCTGATGTTGGCACTCAGGACAGGCTAATCATGAACACACCTGGACTAACAGAGTAGATACTCACAAGTATATTACTACTCAGCTTCTTCTGAGGTATGAAACTTTCATCTGGAGTGTTTTCTTATGTCAAATATCTCTCAGATACAGCTACCCTGTTAGAGGGATCAGAATATTTGTGATTTCACTCTAAGATCAATCAAAGCAGCCTCAGTGCCCTGCACCAACACCATAACATATTTAATCGTTTTCCTCCTTTATGCAGCACTGGCTGCTCAGTCTCACACCTTCCCTCAGGTAGTTTCCCATCCCACATCACTTGGACCCACTACTTCTACCACAATTGGTCTTCTCAACAGACATTTTTCTCCAGACATTTTTCACTTATGACACCTAGAACTATTTCAGCTCTTCTGTTTATTCTGTTGCCACTGAGCACGTGCATATTCATGTGCATCCTTCTGTGTCCCTCTGGCTCTCAACACATTACAGTTTTAAAAAAGACACAGGACTGGGTTTTGCCAGATTATAACATTATTAGAAGGGGCTAGCAATGGAGCAATTCTACCTAAACCAGTGAAAAGACACAGGAAAAATAATCTCAGACACTGGCTTTCCATCTCTCTCCATTCACTTCCTATGTTGTTCATCCAGAGCCCCACTGCCTGGGATGCAGGTGAGATGTTGCCATCTCCTGCAGGCAGGGTCGGGCTGAATTGTCTCAGCCTCCCATGGGCAGAGGTGAAAACTGTAGCTCAGAAAGGAAATATGAGATGGGCAGCATCCCATAGTTGTCCCTCTGAGCAGCTGCAGGGTTCAGCAGACACATGCCACAAACCTGGAGGGGAAGATGTGGCAAAAAACAAGTACATAGAGTTCAGTGATACCCTGGGACATCAGGGTCCACACAACATAGAAGCAAGGACCAACCAAAGTACAGGATGAGGAGACAAAAAGAAAGCTAAAGAATGGGAGTAAATCATTGCTTCATTATTGATGTTTCCTATAATTTCAGCTAGCTTCAGAATGTCTCCCGTGAATAATTTATACAAGGCTTCTCCAATAGACTGTGAATAATTGATGTTCGTTTTCTTCAGTCATTATATCCCAATGTGTTACCAGGAACCAGACTGAATCTTAATTTAAGAAAAAGTCTGTCAAGGCCGTTTAGGCTTGAAATGTGATCACACTGAAAGCTGATGTAACTTGGAGAGAAGTAAATAATTTTTCTTTTTATCCAAGAAATTACAAAAAAAAAAGAGCAATGCTTTTTCCAGTTCACATCTTTGACAGGAACATTTACCCCAGTCGGCCTGGCACATAGGACAGTTTTATTATCACTTTTATTTCATCATTTGGACTCAAAGGTGTGGTTTTGGAATGGGAATACTCAATAAATTCATGAAAATCAGGCATACAGTGGAGGAAAACAGTCATCACCAAGAGGTTAGCAAGCACATTTGCTGCCAGGGTTGCAGCAACCACCCTAATGGTTCAGCACTGGAGATAGCATGAAAAATACCTTAAAGTGAGTAAGTATCTCTCCAGCACTGAAATGCTGGTGTTCCAAGAGGAATATTAACATTAAATATAAATAGAGGCATTACAACCAAAGCCATCTGTTCCTTTCTGTCACTTACAAATCTATTATCCTTACCCTGCACTACTGCAACCTCATACTTTCTCCTGCAGCTTGTCTCTGTGGCACCTCAACAAATATGCACATACACACATTTGACACCAATTACCTTTACATGGGGATTCGGATCAGCCTGACAAGGGATTGCCAATAGCAAGGAAACAAGTATCTGAGCTCCTAAGGTCTGTAGAGCTGGATAGAAAATATCCTGATGGACAGTGAGAGGAAAACACATCATGGGGGCAACTCCAGACCCCACTGACTCCATCAGGCTTATTTTGATTGCTCACCAACCAAAATGGTTGGTGCAAATGGCTTCTGGTGCCATTCGAGATGTCCTCTGCACACACATACACACAGTGATTGCCTCTCATACCTCTACCAAGTCATAGCAAATCTCAAGGTCTTTCCGGCTGCTTTCCTGTTGAAAGAGAAATCAGTGACTCAGAGGAAGATGCATTTAACTTATTTAATTATACCATCTACACAAATAGGGTGAAAAAATCATCAAAGGATACTAAGGCAAACAATTTTCTTGGAAGTCTCTATACACACATCCACATGCAGTTCGCAGTAACTCTTCTCCAGGAATTAAACTCTGTGGGTTCAGTGCAAGCCCTTTTGTTTTTTTAACTATTTACATCATAGAATCTTTGCTTCAAAAAGCCAACAATGGGACTTTTTCTGCAAAGACAATGTATTGCTCATACACAGAGGACAAAATCTGGAAGAAATTACTTGTAAAACTGGGGTATCTCTCAGGGTATCAATACGCATTAGGAAAACATCCAGATCGAAATGCCATGCCAAAATGTAGCCTCGAGCCTCAGTTCAGGTGGTAAACCTAATGCCATTAATAGGACTTATCCACCCAACTTGAGTTAGGAACATGCATTAGCAGGGATGCTCTAAGAATAGAAATAAACATCTGCTTGAGTGCTTTGCTAAATCACAGCCTTTTAGCAGCAGCTCTCAAACTATGCCATGCACGCCACTGCTGGCTAAACATCTTTGCTACGTGACAGCCTTGCATTAATTCCTCAGCTTCAAAGTGTTCCTCAGAGCAGCTTCTGCTGATGTGTGTTAGTCCCCCACACAGGGTGCTCTAGACTTGTCTTTTCCTTCCAGAAAATACATTAAAACTTTCCTACAGGTACTAAAGAGACCCAGATAAAATTGAGTTGCACAGTCCTGTTGTCCATACACACAAAAGTGCCCCTATAAAGATCAGGACTCTGAAATCTACTTCTTGTGCATCTTGCTGTTCATGTCAGAGGTGGCTCGAGAGCCAAAGTTATATTGTTGTTTTCTCTGTCAAACATCCTTAATTGCCAGGTAATATATGACAAGCCAAGGGCCAAATCTATAGCATATGAAGAAATTCTCAGATTCCCTGGATTTCATGCCCACTAAGAATCCACTTTTTTCCTACTAAGGTTTGAGAGAGCAACCTTCCATATGTGACTCTTATATGTTGACAGTCAGTTTTGTGGGAGCCGTACAACTGTTCAACAGAGAGGGGAGAAGAGAAGGTGTTAGTGAAAATGAGGGAAGACATCAGCATGTACCATTCGAGTGAGCAATCTCAAGGATGGAAGAACAAAATGGGAGATCTTCTGAACACATTTTTTGAACATTATCTCAAAATAGTACTTCCCTGCAGCTCAGGATACCCAATAGCATCTGTCACCTTATGTATGTATAGCTATGTGCACACGTCAGATCTAAATGACATGGTTAAACACCAGCAGCCATTAATAGCTTGACCTCACTGTTTCCTCCAAGGTGAATACTCAAAGAAGCAATGTCTGAATGACAACAAAAATGAAAAAATTATTAGTACATCAAGGCTGATGAAGACAAGATCCAGTGCTTTCAAGCCATGAGAAAAAATGAGAATGGATACATGTCTAGTCCTCAGAGCTATGCTGGTGTCACCATATTTCCTCTTCAGTTGAAACAAAGAAGTTCCAATCATTTCAAAGCCCATTAATGAGACCTGAAAATAATCCTCAGTGAATGTCAAATAAAGAAAAAAAAGGAAAAAAACCCTTCTGAGGATTTCTTGGGATTCCCGTTTGCTTCAAGAGGCTCTAACTCTGGACTCATTTAAGCCCTATGAAAAGCAGTTCCTACATGTATTCATTTATGAAGACAATGACACTGCGGTGTTAATACATTTTTTTGATTATACAACAAAGTATTTTGAGATAATTAAATGTGACTATTTAATAAATAACACCATTCTCATGGGGGTATTTGTATGGACATTCATATCCACATGTGTAATAACTACTAAAACTTATCATTGCTATTTTTAGCCAAATTTGAAAATTCTAAGTAAAACTCCAGAAGAATCAATTCTTTAGCACAAAGACTACACAGAATTTGCTTGAATACAAATCTAGTTGAAAATGAACAGGTGTAAACTTGTCAGAAGGCCATAACACAAGCACACAGATTTTGCCAGATGTATAACATTGATTTTATATTATCCATATACAGAGGTACGTATGCTTATATACCATATGTTATAAAATTCCCAGATTCCCAATGACTTCAAAGGAATTAGGAGCAGACCCACTTCTGACTGGCTTGAGATACCCAGTCTTACCAGAGACTGAGAGAACACAATTTAAAACCTTCTATTTAAGTTTTCTGTTACAAAAGCATAATGTTAAAACTTCTGCAGATCACTTAAATTGCCTTGAAGTGTTATAAAACCTACAAGTCTTAAAAAAAGATCATTTGACCTAATTGTGTCTAAAGTGCACAGCAATTAGCAGGAAGATCCATATCTCCTCCTATGGTATCCTAGGAGCAGATTACACAAGTTAGAATAAACTCAATAAACACAGCTCAGTAGCAATAAATCTAGGCAAATTTTGCTCTTGGTAAAGTCCCCAGTAAAGTCAGTTGCCCCAGAAAAGCCCATTGTAATTAAGGACAGTCTATTTTCTGAAGTCAGTGGAGCTTTTCACATGCTGACCTCTTGGCACATGCTCACAGGCCTCCACCTCAAAACTGAAGCACGTTTCTGATTTCAAAGAAGTTGCTCCCGCCTTAGTGGCACCAGGTAAAGGTGGAGTTTGCTAAGCAGAGACACTGACAACTCCACAGCACTGTAGTTGGTCAAGTTCTTCCATATTATCAATATTTTTGTGTCTCCTTTCTTAAGAAATCTTGCTGATTCCAGCTGGTATTTAGATGCTGACTATAGCAGTGTCCCTATCAGCACTTTTCCCCCTTGAACATGGTAAATTCAGCTCATTTTGAAGTTGCACCATTATTCTCTCTACAGTTGCTTTATTATGCACATGGCATCCTTAAAATTAACAAATACTTATGAAATAAGGTGCAACCCATTCCTGTTTAGGATGGCAAAAATAACTCATATTCTGTGGAATAAGATAGTTAATATTAAAACAAGAATTAGAGGACAAATGTGAACCTTTTAAGCCCTCTTTGGTCACAAACTCTGCTGAAAGAAGCTTATCAGTGCCCCTGGGCACAGCAAGGGCACTCTCTGAACCAGATATTTGGGTTGTACTTGAGTAAAGTGAGACAAAAGGAGAGGAAGGAAAGGAGATGTGGAAGGAAGGCAGCGTCCAAATGCAGACTTTTAATTTGACTGTAAAACATGCAGCAGATGGTCGGGCTGGTAGAAAAACCTGACTGTGGCCACCGAAACACAGTGTAGTGTCAATGGGAGCATCATGCCAAGTCCTGTTCCCACTGCCAGGCCCTGAATGGTCCCTATTAGACACAGCACACAGCCCCCACGCCAAAACAGAGGGTTTTCAGAGATACCAGCCTTATGGGGGTGCAGGCAATGGCTTAGCTCCCAAAGTAAACTGTTCCCATTGACTGCCATAAATATTTTCTGTTTAAAAAGCCAGGCACACTGCCCTGGTGGCAGCAATCCTTATGAGCTAAATTCCTTTCCTGCTATGAGATGCATGAGGAGATCATAGCGAGATCTGTTGTAATTAAAAGTGAGCAAGACCAAATTAGTTAAGCACATTCAAGTTGCAATGTAGTGATTCAGAAGTTGGGGTTTTGCTGAGGGAGGATATCTGTCTGTCACTCACCCAGCACAATGCTACCCTGACTCCAAAATGGTTCTGGGAAGATGCCTAGAGGGGACATCTTAAACATCTAGCAGAGGAGAGCCACACAGAGTAGCTTTAGGAGTCATAAATACTGTGTTTTTCCTGGCCAAGATCCTTGCTGCACTTTTAACATACCTCTCTGCAGGATTCTTTGCAATTGTCACATGCCGGTGTCATAACTATGGCCCATCTCTGACCAAAGACAAGCAGGAGAGGTGGCCGAGCAGTCTGGCATGGCTATACCTTGAGGTACTGCACCCAATGACAAAATGCAGGCTGACACCTTGATGTGGGGTCTGAAAGTGGCAATGGCCACAGCCTCACAGGGCCAAGCAGATGGGAGGAGAAAAAAAATAGAGGAGAGTGAAATATAGAAAGGGGAATGTTGTCCCAGCTCATTGTCAGTGAGCTACTGTGCTGCAGAGCTGCTCCTGCACCTTCCCTCCCACTTCTGGGGTCACTGCATGGCAGGACCTCCTACAGCATCACAAATATCTGTCAGGTGAGGTTCCTCCTTTCTTCCTACCTCCCTGGACAGTAAAGGTGTTGTAGGGATGGTGGCAGGAGGGGAAGGTGGTCTCACCACGCTGCTCTGTGCTCAGTGCAAGATAAAGTAAGAAAAAAAAACCTTCATCTAATACTCAGGTCATAAAGCAGTCAAAATATTACAGCCTTTTCTATGCTGAACCTCATGATTAATTCTCAGAGGACCCTGTGTTCTCTGCAAGTAAACTTTGCTGATTAAGATTTTGAAGACCAGAACGGGATGAATCCTGGCATGTTTCGGAGCCTACAGCCGTTTCGGGCAGTTGCTCTCGGCAGGTCACAGTCAGCTGTGCTTTGCAGGTCAGCATGTGCTTCAAAACGCAGCAGAGCACAGAGATACCCAACCTAATTTGAAATGGGTTCATTCGAATGAAAAGCCATAAAACACAACATCCTGAAAATGAGCACATCTCGAGACACCGGCTAAGTGCCAGTGCCACAGTTAGATTGCTCCAGATACGTGAAGCACCTGAGCTGGTACATTTTTAGTAGTCTCAAGTGTCTTTCCACTCCACTGGAGACCACAGACTAGACATATTTACAGAGATGATTGGAGACATTTAACGCATTGTTATACCGTCTTTCAAATTCCTAGTTCAGGGACAATTTAAAAAGAATGACTGCTGAGCATTTGGAAGTGGGAGAGGTTGGCAGAGTGTTGTCAGGATCCAAAATTAATGAGAGCCTGCAAGTCACTTCTGTTTTCAGGGAGCAGTAAAGATCAATAGCAGATATTCTCAAGTGGCAGGCATTTCTGAAGAGATGAAAACAACTGAAAATAGTGCATCATGAAGTCAGCAGCAATGGCAGATGTATTCCAAAAAACCACACGTTTTCTCCCAGATTCCTCCATATCCAGTGTCCTAACTGCCGCCGAGGACCACTGAGGGCTCTGCCAGCCTCAAGGAGACAAAAAAAAAAGCCCTAAGAACTCATGCTGCTATACAACTGAAACCCGTTTTTAAGAGGAGAGACATAGTTGGCTCAGTTATATCTCAGGACTAGTAGATAACAACCAAAACTTCTGAAGATAGAAGATCTGCCTGTGGTGATTGTACTGTGGTCCCCAGCTTTGCAGCTTGAAGGACTGAAAGAGACATCTAAGGGAGTTCAGGACTCTACCAATCATCAGGATGAGCCCCAGTGTCCTGATGCTCTGGTGTAGGGTAGGACCTACCAGATGTAGTAGAATCTGAATAACTGTGTAGAATGACCAGAAAGACTCATCACTCATCTCTAAGGATATGCCATGCTTAACGGTATATCCTGATATGCCTCAAGATGAAATAACTCTAGACATAAGAGAAAAGGAAGGCATCCCATGGAATCATTAATTACTTGGTGAGATGTGTTTGCGACCCCTGGCCAAGCCTGTAGCACAACTCTCACTCTACACATGATCCACTGAGAACGTATGTTGTAGCAGCCCCAAACACAAAAACTTTCATTTTCCTGAGGCTATAGCAATTTGTGCTTTTTAGTATAAGACATGCTTGCTCCAGCTCCTGTGTTGTCAGATGAGACAGAAGCCACCAACTCAGAGAAGACAAGTCAGTGAGGAACAGTCTATCTGGCAACATTTTCAGTACAACTCACCGTCAACAACCCCTATTGTGCAAACTCTGAAGAGCTGGAGGGCACATAATTTTCAGAAGCTGCCTCTCCCAGTATATCTCACCCATTGCAGAATGGACTGTCAGCCAAACTCTAACGCTGGTTCAAATATTTTGCAGTAAAAGCCACCACGTTAGCCAAGCCGAATGGGAGGGGTGTTCCCTACACATTTCCTGCAGTGATTGACTGCTGTTGACAGATTCATGTTTTCAGCCTGAAAGATTAGCTGTTCTTAAAGCAAAAGGTGAAAGACTATGAGACAAGAAACCTAAAATGACTTTTGCCATCAGAATACAGCCAGACATCTCCTGAAGCCGGATAATCTACTGCAGACACACACAAAAAAAGACAGAACTACATTAACACTGCTGCACTCTTAAGACCCCAGAGAGATGAGATCTGAAGGGCTCAGTAAAAAAAGTCAAATACCCAATTGCTTCTCAAACCAGCTGAACTGTCATGGGACTTAACAGCAACACGAGGAGAAGCATCAACTGAGATGAGTTTTCCACTGTATTTAACTGAATCTTCTACTTTGGTGTATAATATCGCAGACAATTGACTGGGCAAAATTTTCCCCTTGTCTAGCAGGGGGGCAGATATGGAGAAGCCAGAGATTAATCTATTGTTATAAAACCGTTGAATTTTCACTGAAATTGATTTAAGACCAAAAAGACACACAAATAAGAGGAGATGAAGAGGGAAGTGCACCATTTGTTGAAATCTATGGCAATAAGTCGAGGACAGTGCAACATTGCTGAACCTCAAACCATTTATCACAAGGTTTAAGAAGAAAAACTGAAAAAATTAGTTATACCTATGTTCTCTGGCGTACACCACAAGTGGTTGCCCAGCAGAAGGAATAACACTATGTGCTCCTTTATAGGGCAGACAGCAAAAAAGTAACAGGCTTGAAGTACAACAAGGGAGATTAAACAGCAGAAAAAGCTATAACAGGAGGGAAAATGAATAGAACAAAATAGATGAGCAAATATCTGGGGAGCCTGCGGGCCCTTCATCACCAGGGTCTCTGAGAACAGTACAGCCAAGCAGCAGCCATGAACGACAAAGTCATTGCAACTTTGCTATTTGGGCTGGGGCGTGAATTATGGGATCACCTGAGGTGCTTCCCAGCCCTGTATTTCTGTAATTAAAAAACACATCCTAAGGATATACAGAGATGTCACATTTAAAACCTTAGAAACTAAACCCAAATGCCAGGAATGACACAGATAGTTTTATAAATGATGCTTGCAAGCAATCAGATATCTTTCCAGTGGTCAACACTGCTACAGAAAGCATTTATATGCCTTACACTGGAATATATGCCGTAAAGAAATGAACAATAAACCTTTACAGGAGGAGAGTCAGAAGTAAATAAAATCTCACCGTTCCTACAGTACAACTGAAATGATGTTGCCATTGTTCATCCCACTTGTCAGATACAAAAATTTATACCCTCATACAAACTATTAAGAAAGTAAAGCACTTGTAGGATCTTTTGTGAAGAGAATTGCTAGAGCAAGGAAGTACAATGGGAACGGGCGTTCAGCTTGGGAAGCTACAAATCAGTGAGGGAATAGATAAAAAGTGCTTGCAGAGCAGCAGTTCACTTATGTCCTCAGATAGAAAGAAGTGTGTTAACATTTAAAAAATTGCAGGACCACATCATACGAAAACACTCCAAGTTGTTAAAAATAAACATATAAATAAATAAAATGCAAAAGCTTAATCATGAAAATAACTCAGGCAAATAAGATATTTGCCACTACTTATGCATTCAGCTTATTAATTAGCTGATTAGTTAGGTAAGGAGAATGTGAACACTATGCAAATACAATTTGGCCACTCCTGGTCACCATTTTGTCCAATACAGCTACAATCGAACTGGAGAGCTGCAGAACTTAAGAATATGGCAGCTCAACACAAGCAACCACATCTTTTCAAGTGGTGTTTTAAGAGACGTTGCTTGTCTATGAATTAGACCTGTAGCAGATACTGAGTTGTACAACTACACTACAAAGACAATCCCTGCTCTACAGCTCCAGGAGAATAGAAGGATTGGAGGGGATGGACTAGCCCAGGGATGCTCAGGACATCAGAGACAGAGCTAAGAAGCCACACAAGGGTAAATAGCACAAACAGCTAACAGTGGTCTGTAAAATGATAAATGCCAACATACTGCATTCTTTCCCTTTCACCGGGTCGGGTAGTCCAGAGCACTCCACCGATGGGTTCGGGACAGCCACTCTCCATCTGGAGCCGCTGCTGTCACATTCGGTGTACTCGAAGTGGTAATCTGTCTGCAAGCAATTACAAAGAGTTTCAGTTTCATCATAACATTTGCATATTAAGCTCATTAATCAAGACTGGGATTAGCAAACTCAGTTATAATTAAACCAGAAAGGAAGTAACTGGAGTGGAACATACTGTGCAGCACTCGCACTGCTTTGATGATCACCGTGTATCATTACAGAGCAAGCACAAAGCACATCGGACGCTGTGCAGAACAAATGTTAAAGCAGAGGGTGGGATTTGCAAAAGCACTTGAGAGACAGGACACAGATTCCACTAGAATTCTTTTCCCAGTCTCTTAAAGCAGGATTGATTTCAAACTTCTGGCCATCATGGTATGTGATCTACAGTACCCAGCCAGGCTTCCTCTTTGGTCAAAAGAGCAAGATGTACCCAGAGCACAAGTCATCTCATATTAGGCTGGATGTCTAAGATGGATGGGATGAATCATCTTTTGCAAGTGCCTTCCCCTCTTCACCAATTTCAGAGGAAGCCCAGAGAAATTAGGGGACATAAACCCAGTATTGGGATACCCCTGAAAATGCCATCCAGGTTCAACTCTGAGGAGTGCCTCAAGGTAGGATGTGGGGAAGATCATCCCCATGGTCTCTGTGACCAACATAAACCCTGAGTAGTCTAACCGAAAAGCTATAAACTTCCTAGCACTAGCTAGAAGAGAATATTAGCTAGTTATCTTATTAATAATATTGATTCAGATCCTAAATACAATCAAGACTCATATCGACTCACATTTTTAGTTTTGTCTTTGTAGCTTTATTTCCAAATTCATGGCCCAGAATTTTACTACTTAAATAAACCCCAGCAACATCTCATTCTAGAACTGGTTTGTTATCAAAAGAGAGTGTGGATGAAGCTGGCAGAATTGTTGCATACCTTTCTTCAAAGGGAACAGACCTATATTAAAATGACACATCCTGGCAAGCTCCATGAGATGGCTCCACAGGGGCAAGGCCACCTCCAGCTCCCTTTGCGGTTAACAGAGGGAAAGTGTTGGCCACATGCTTATTTTAGATACCTGCTCCAGAGTGGATAAGGAGATAACACAGGCCCTAGGAAAGTCTCTTTCTCTCCACTGGCTACAGAGGGAGACCAGCCACTTGGTTTGGATGGAGACTTCTCCATTTCCTCAGGGGAACCCCACCTCTGACACCGCACAGCCCTATGTGGCCCATAGAAATAACACAAAATCATGGGACTGAGGAAAATGGGACCAGAGCTTTAGCCATAGGTTCAAGATTTACACAGCTTTACGGTAGACTGATGTGGTGGATCTATAAAATGTGTTGGTTCCTTTCAATTTATCTGGCTTGTCCTGGCAGGACTGGCCATAAACCAAAGTGGGGAAAGGCAATGGTCATGTCCACCGCCCAACGGACGAGGAGAAGCGCTCCTTAGCTGGCATAGCTCCCCCATGAGGCAACATAAATCTGCCTTCCTGAAGATCTGTGCCACCACAACTTCAGACGTCAGTCCCTAAACTACGGTCCCTGAGGAGGAGGTATTCTGTGCACACAAGGATTATTTTGGGGGAGATCTTTTCCCACTCCTTCTACAACCCCCTGCAGTGCCAACATCCCACATGATGGAGCAGAACAGGGAGAATCAGGTGGAAAAAGGTCGGTCCATGCTGGGTCTGGTATAAATTAGTTAATCCCTGCAAATATTCAGCTGGCTCACAAGAAGACTTGCATTTCTGCTCATTTACTTATAGAAAAACAAACAACACTGAGTTTAATACTTCTCTTACTGTTACCATAGCTCTCCAGAGATATTCAGACGTTAATATAGTTCTATCTAAATATCATTAAAGCCTTTGGTATTTTGCTTCCAAGTGCAAATAATATTATGATTTCTCTGGAATTAATATTTTCATGGTTCAATAAATGCCTTTGTGGCTCAGCCTGTGGTTTAAAAACTTAACTAACAGCACAGCAGAAAGAAAAACTATTTGTCTCAAAAATAAATCAAAGTATAGGAAGATACTATAAAACCCAGAGCTATATATGAAATATGATATACCACATTCTCAACTCTATGAATATACTCAATTAAAATACACATTTTCCCTCTTTCATTATACAATCTTCAACAAACAGAAAAAAAAACAGTCTCTAATCATCTTCATGTGAAAACTGCCTGTAAGACAACCAGAATATATAAATAACATATCTGTAAAAGATCCACTTCATAGTTCATATGACATAAGAAAAAATGATCTATTAAATTAAATATGCAAGACTGGAGTGAAGTAAGGAAAAGGATATTGAAACTCTCTGAATCTGACTCATTTTCAGATCTCATTTCTATTTCATATCAGGTCAAAGCAATTATAGAAAGCAGTTTTGTACCAACAATCCAGGTTGTTCTCACGGCCCCCCACCCTCTCAAAATCCACTTCAAGGGACGTCGAGCCAGCAACCCCTCTGCAGCCATGGAGGGGCCAGGGTGTCCCAGAAGTGGTGCGGCTGGCAGGGACACCCCATGCCCTGCAGGAACAGCCCCTCTAATGGTGGATGACTGTCAGCTATCACCGGAGATTAAAAAGTCAGGACAGTAACTAAAATTATAAAGAAATAAAGGGTTTCTGCTCTCATTCCACATTCAGGCGGAAGAGTCAGGTCTCCATCCTTCCTCTTTCATCTCTTCATGGAAATCTCTCCAAATTTAATGAGCCAAATGAGGTTTCCAGGGGAGACAGACCCAGCAAATGTCCTTCCCTCTGACCACCCCATCTCTGTGTGCAGCTAGCTGTGTCCACCGACGAGTCTCCAGACTCACTAGGAAGGTTGTACAGCAGAACAAAGTTCTTACATGGCCTCTTTCCATTGCTTTTTCCTCTACCATGATCAGTTCTCTTATGGAAGGGGGATTCTTTTTGTTTGTTTTCTATCTGACTTCCAACTCAGTTTTATGTCTAAAAACTGCTCCATGGACCTGCTTGTTCCTCTGGTAACTGACTGTAATAATGACTTTGCAAATTAATTTCTGCCCTTGGTCACACACACACCGCTCCAAAATCCATTCCAGCTACCATCTTCTCCCTTATGCTATAGTTCTCCCTAGAAACAACCACTGAGGGTACAGCTGTATCTCTTGTTTAAAACCAGAATATATCTGTGTTGCATCGCAGACATGACAACAGCTCATAACTTTGGCTGCACCACTTGCCAGCTTTACATTAACCACCCTGGCTACTTATAGCAGGTGAATATAAATGCATAGATCTTTCATTCAGCTATATTATCCAGCATCTCAAGCTGATTTAGAAGCCATGGTGATGCCGTCCTCAGCACCCAGCATAGCTCAGGTCCATCCTACGAGTTGGAAGCAGCCTTGATGGCAGCACTGACACACATGATGTATGCAAGCACTGGAAATCGCTCATTAACACTGGCTTACTGGGCTCAGCGCTTCTAATCTGCCTCGGCAATTTGAACTTCCAAATATAGAAGGCTGACAGGAGCCTCCTCAGCACCATGGGATGCTTACACCACCTTTGCATCTCACTGAAAAGTGCTGTTCCATTATGCTGGGACTTCTTCTCCTCCCTGATGGAGAAATTTCTTCACCCACCCATTCTCTGAAATGAATTTCATTGCAAACCCATTGCCAGATGTTATCTGTTGCCAGCTATTACTCTGTTTTTGCTTTCAGTGTTTTTTCCCCACTATCATCCAAACATATAGTATCTTTAAATTTGGCCATGGGCCTGTTTTCGTTTTAACTGTAGTTCTGACTCTGTTTTATTACTTTTCTGGGCTTGGCCCTAATGTTCTAAACATGTCCCTCCCCCAGTTCAGCTGTTATTTCCTATAACATTTCCTATTTTATTGCTCATAAATCCTAGGCTTTGGCAAAAAAGGTTTGAGTTTCAGACTCAAAGAGTAGGTTTCCATAGTAAAATGTCTCTCAGGAAAAAAATGAACACCACCACATATAGGGTTAAGCTTAAAATAAAAGCAATTTTCTAAATGGAAAATTGATGCTGTTCCAAGAAGCTGCTCAGAATCAGTGTGTAGTCCTCAGCATTAAATTTCAAATGAAAGGTTAATAGTAACCTGAAAAATGTCACCAAAAATAGGCAAGTGCATTTGGTTTACCCTACAATGAATCTTGTGTTATTATTCTTGGAGAATTAGTGAAATCACATCTGCAGTACCACGCAAAGCCATTATAGGAAACTATCTGACGTACGTACGCTTTCTTTGAAGGACATTGTGTACAAAGAGATGCCCTCATGCATGCACATGATGTCAAAGAGATGGTGCACTGGTCACAGCTCTGCCGTGGGGGAGGGGGGAAAATGACAGAATTTTTCCAACATCCTATGTTCAAAAAGCATTGATATGGGATTGATGGCGTGGGCCTGCCACCCTTGTACACATCCTGTGCAAACCTCCAGCAGACACCTCCTGGCTCTGTGGCGGCACCTGCACCTCCTGTTCTGCAGCGCTTCCCCAGCTCCCAGACCACCATGAGCTGGCTGAGTGGCAATTCAATGAGGCACATCCCCTTCAGTGTCTTCTCCAACTCCACTGCCCCTCTTCTCGTACAAACCTTGGCTTGATTTCGAGTGGCACCAAGTGGTCCTCCTTGCCCAGGTACCTGAACCCAGTGCATGTAGTGTTAGATGTCTCCAGTGCAGAGTTCTGCATCTGAGATAGTCACCTCATGGTCCTTTACAACAGTTGACAGACACAGGGCACAGCTCCTCTCAAATTAAATGTCCATTTCAGGGCTTTTCTGAAACTCTAGAAGTATCAGTTTCCTCTCCATTGGCTGAGAGCTTTCTCATAGGCTCTGTAGAACTGAGCTATCTCCATGACAAAGACCAACATCCACTTCAATGCCTTTCCTACTTTTCTCCACCAATCTTTTCATTCCCTCCTTTCACCTAGATCACAGAATCACAGAATCTCAGAATCACAGAATATTAGGGATTGGAAGGGACCTCAAAAGATCATCCAGTCCAATCCCCCTGCCGGAGAAGGAACACTTAGATGAGGCTACACAGGAAAGTGTCCAGGCAGGTTTTGAATGTCTCCAGAGTAGGAGACGTTTTTCCTTCAGCCAGTTCGCAATCCACCTCACTACCCGATCATCCAGATTGCAGTCCCTCAGTTTAGCTGTGAGGATGCTGTGGGAGACTGTGTCAAATGCTTTACTGAAGTCAAGGTAGACCACATCCACCACTCTGCCATCATCTATCCACCTTGTTATGTCCTCATAAAAGGTGATGAGGTTGACCAAACACGACTTCCCCTTGGTGAAGCCAGGTTGACTGCCCCTAATGACCCTCTTATCCTTGATATGCCTTGAGATGGCACCAAGGATAAGTTTCTCAGGGATGCAGGTGAGGCTGACCAGTCTATAGTTACCCGGGTCTTCCTTCTTGCCCTTTTTGAAGACTGGAGATGCCCTGTAACCCTTCCCACTCAACCAGAACTGAGGGGCAGAGAGCTCACACGTCCTTCACCCAGTTCCCAATGGTTGATCTGGGCAGAAAACAATGGATGAAGCCCAGGAGCAATAAACAATTGCCATATCTTTTATAAAATATAATAGAAGAGTCTCTTGCAATTTAACAGCTTGCTCTGCTCATGTTGTTTTCCAAACAAAGACATCACTGAAGCAAAAAAAAAAACAAAAAAATTGACCCTACCTGCCACAACATTACTAAACAACAACTCTCAAGAGGTCCATCACTTATTCCTCCCTGAACTCACGCTGCTTGTTCCACTGATACTTTTGCTTAACCCGATTTACTGCACACAATGCTATTAAAAGATATTGTTTGCCAAAAGGGGCATCCATAATCTTCACAGACCCATGTGCTACCTATTTTTACATGTGCAACAGGGATTAGCTGTGTATTTAAAAAAAAAACAAAACAAAAAAAAACAAAACAAAAACAGAAAAAAACATACACAAATAAAAGCCTCTTTATGGAAAGAATGAATATAGGAGACAATGCTTTCCATTTCCTGGGACACCGAGATGTGATATCCCAAAAGACATCAGATGTAAAAAAGATGTAAAAACATGGCAATGTCTCTACCTGCCTGTTTCCCCATGTCTGGCCTCTGCATCATTTGCACACTCAGGAATTATATTTTCAACACTTTCAGACCACTCTGATGCTTTCAAGGGCTGCCTATCAGTCACTTCTCCTAATTCAAGCTTTAAAAGAGGAGATGTAACTTGCCATTTATTATAAGTTTCAGGCTTCTAGCCCATTCTCCTCTTTTACTGCACTCATTATTTCTAATTATATCCTCTGGCGTCAGTAAATACTCCTGCTTCCCCTCTCTGCTGCCATCATTCCCAGCCCAAGAGCCAGCAGCAGACCCGTCCGTCACCAGGGCTCTGTCACATCACTCATCCAGATCTAATGCCCAAATCTACGCTTCTCCTGAATGGGAACACATTCTTCTCAAATCTCCTTTGAAATTACCTGCATTAGTGCTTTTCAGCTGAAAACTTGAGCTGGGCTTTTAATTATTTCCATCTTTAGTCCTAAATCCCTGAATTCCTTAAGACACTTATGTGTATTCTATCACATTTCTCTTTCCGGACTCCTTATTCATTTGTGGCTTTTTTTGGCAAGGAGAAACCCAGCCCCAGTTGCATTACTTAGAACCCCACAAGGCAGCTGCATATATTCAGGCTTTCTGAAAATTAGGCTATTTGCATCTTGAGCCTAATTCAAGCACTAGGTTTCAGCCACCAGAAGCTAAAGTTGAAACACTGCCAAAGCCATCTGCAAATTAAAGATGAACTGAAGAGGTCTGCTGAATGTAAGCCAAAATTCAGCAAAAATATATCATCAATATTTGTGAGGAATCAGAATAAATTACACTTTAGGTAAGTTTTTATATAACCTGTTTAAACATAATTTCCAGGATTCTAACCCAAATGTACTAAAATAAATGTCTAGTCCTAGGCCAGTGAGCAGAGTGACCTGCAGTGGAGAGTTCTCTGCAGAATGATGGGGTGAGTTCAGAGAACCATGAGCAGTTCCACCAGCAGAAGGAGGACAGAGACAACCCTTATCAATATTTAGAAACAAACAGCTGATAAAAAGTGTTTGGATTAATATTGTGTCCCGGTGAGAAGGGTACTGAGCTCTCATGCCAACTGGGTGAAAGGATTCTTTTTGCCTTTGGTGAACATACTGCATCATGGGATGATGGTCAGCAGTGGCAGAAGGTGCTTTCAGTACATTTCAGATGTCCAGAGCAGGGCACACGAACTGTACTTGTTTCTCCCTCTGGAGCTGGAGGAGTTAGCTAGCCTAACTAGGACAGAGAATAACAGAATAATTGGGGTTGGACGGGACCTCTGGAGATCATCCAGTCCAACCCACCTGCTAAAGCGGGTTCACCAGAGCAGATCACACAGGTATGTGTCCAGGTGAGTTTGAATGTCTCCAGAGAAGGAGACTCCACAGCTTCTCTGGGCAGCCTGGTCCAGGGCTCTGGCACCTCAAAGGAAAGAAGTTTCTCCTCATATTCAGATGGAGTCTCCTGTGCTTCAGCCTGTGCCTGTTGCCCTTCATCTTGTTATTGGGCACCACTGAAAAGAGTCTGGTCCATCCTCTTGACACCCACACTTGAGATATTTATAATCATTGATAAGATCCCCTCTCAGCTTCTCCTCTCCAGGCTGAACAGCCCCAGCTCTCTCAGTCTTTCCTCATAATAAAGATGCTGCAGACCCCTAGTCACCTTGCTAGCCCACCGCTGGACTCCCTCCAGTAATTCCTTGTCCATAAGTTTCCATGAAAGCATCTGAGTTTGGGTGGGACAAGGCCATTCCTGTGTGTCTCCTCACCCAGCTGTGACACACTGGGCTGCTGTTCCAATTTTGAATGCGCTGGTGCAGCCTCTGGACAGTTCCTAGTCCAAGAGGAACCCACCTCTTAACTGAGCCTCCCGCAGGTGCTTGTCACAGAAATTACATGTTATTACTATGGCAGAGCTTGGAAGTAAGAGACAGCAGGGCTAGAAGGGCACTTCAGAAGTGATTTAGTCCATCTTCTTGTCCCCCATACCTAAAGCATTCCTAATAGAAGTTTGTCCAGCCTCTTAGAAAACCCCCAGTGATGGATTTTCTGTAGCTTTCCAGGGTGAAGCTCATAGCTATTGGCAGATAAAATGATGCTAATGTGCAAGGACCATTCATCAGGCAGCTAATGAAGCAGTTGTTGTCATCAAGGAGGGCGAGCACAAGAGCTGGGAGAAATATGTGGGTGTGAAGGGTTTATTTGTTGAAAAGCACAGCCCATTTCAACACAAAAACAGCTTCAGAGAGTGGGCTGGCACCAAAGGCTGGCTGCCTCCTTCAAGAAACTGCATTTACTATACTATACATTTACTATATGGTTTGCTAAGGATGGTGGAGATTTCTCCAGCTTTCCTGGGCACTGGACAGGGTCTGCACAATCATTTTTCCACAGAGATGTTGTGCTTTTTCACACTGACATTTCTTCAACCAAATCTCTTTCAGCAGCAGTCCAGTAATGACTAGGAGAGTTTTTTATTATCATTATCTTATTTACCCTTTCAGTGACCATTTCCAGTCTGAAAAGGTCAGGTCAGCCAGCAGCCCTTTGACTGTAAGAAATTTATTTCTCTTTAATATAAAACTTCACAAAGAAGCTACATGCAGCACTAGCCCTGCCATCTTTGAAAATCTCTGGGATTATTTGGTTTTGCAACATAGAGAGACAAGTAGTTCCTAGTAAAACAGTGGCTCGTTCATCCAGGGCCTCATCTGTTGCCCAGCTATGTCAACACAAGATATCCATCAACTCCATAGGACAACAGGATGAGGCCCAGTCAACCAGCTCATTTATTCATCACCCTAAGTATTAAATAACAAGTGATGGGCATTGACAGCTGTCACGAAATATTACACGGAGGCACCCCGAGGTTAATTTAAGGGACAAGAGAGTCCACAACAACTTTTATTAAACCAGTGAGAAACAGGGTTCTTGCACTCCACAAGTGACTTAAATACAGGTTCGGATATCAGTTGAGGAAATAATTTGAAGGGGCAGCAACTAATACAACAGCGGTCCACAGTGTGCATGCACGTGGCTGCACCAAAACAATGCCGGGGCCGGCCCTGGGTCCCGGGGAAGCACACACTTGCCAAACACGGTGCAGGATTATTTTTTAAAAGAGATGCACGTACTCGTAGTGAGTATGGGAAGTGTGCACTCGCGATTCTGCGAGGGTAAATTTATAATACACTCGCAATTGTGCGAGGAAATAATTTACTTACCCGTGCCAGTGTGCACGGAATCCTACACGTGCTTATATGAAAGCACGGGAGGAAAATACACTCGCGGTTGTGCGAGGGGCTCTCGGCAGCCACTCGCGATTGTGCGAGGATTAATTTAAAGTACACGTGCAAATGTGCACGGAAAATATATGTGCAAATGTGCACGAAAAGTATAAATATACTCGCAATTCCGCGAGAAGTTTTACTTACACACGTGGCGGCAGGGCAAGTGGAGTCTCCATCCCGGGGAGCGGGGGGGGCCCGTGGCTCCCGGTGGCAGTGGCCAAGCTCGTGCTCCGAGGGACCCGCACAATGGGCGGAGTCACCGACCAGAGTCCCGTTTTTTATCTGATCAGACCTGACTGGAGTCACTCTAGAAGCTTCTCTGCACCCCCCACACTGACTGTGGGTGCCCCTGAAGCCTTCCAAACATCCCCCACATTGCCTGTGGGTGCCCAGTGGCTCGGCACTCCCTTCTCCTAATGGGCCTGGGTGGTGTGCCCTGAGCCACACAAAAGAAGCTGTTAGCCTCAAGTAGCGGAGAAAGAGGGAGATGTGCCTACTCCAAACTGGGAGAGAGAGGGGTGTTGCATTCTGCCACAACAGCCTTGCAAGTAAAACTCTAGGGAAAGTAAAGATGTTTCTACCTCTTAAGATCATTCAACTGAACTTAATGGGTGGAGATGCCAAATACAGAATTCTATAGGATGGTGCAAAATGGCCCTCAAAAGATTATTTTCAGCCAGACAAACTGTATCTGTGGTGGCATCTCCACTGATGGCTGATTAATTTTATAAGGTGTATAGGTCAGTTTGCTTGTCTTAACTCACGTTTTTTCTCTTCCCTTGTGTCAGCTCTACAGCTTAGAACAACCTGATCCATCATAAAGTCTTCGGGTTTTTTTCACTAGTTTTCAGCCAGAACAGCTCCTGATCCAGTTCATCGCATGCTGTGTGAGTGCTGCTGTGGACCCATGAGGAGAAAGCAGCAATGATCAGCCAAGGTGGAAAGATGGAGAGCAGAGGAGCAGGGAATAGAACGGACCTAATGGCCACACAGACTTAGACTGATGGTGAAAATGCACCTTGATCCTGATGTCTCCTCTCCCAGCTTTCACAGCTGTGTTATTCAAAGGTTTGGGTCTCTCTTGGACACTAAAGAACAGTTTAATCAATATGGAAATTAAAACAGTCTCTAGGGATACACATCTCCTCAGCCACTCAACAGAAGTTCCAAATGCATATTCTGGTTCATAGCAACAAAATCTTGTAAGTCTTCATCAAAGAGAGTTTTTTCTAATGCCAATCAAGCCATTAAAATAGAGAGTTAAAGAACAGACTTTGTTTTCTAACTACATCTTTGGTGAAGTGCTGACTCCTGTTTTAGTACTTCCCCCCTTGCTTTACATAAAGTAACTTTCAGGAAAGCCATCAGCAAGAAATTCAGACATGATGATACATGCTTGCATGGTATCTTAAATCCTAAAATAGTTTTTTCCTAAAGGAGAAAGTAGGAGTTAAACCCTCCCATCATGCTCCATCACTTCCTCATAGCTTGACTTGGGTTATTTGGAGCTGTGGGAGTGAGGGCTGTAGAGGCATTTCAGATAAAGTATGTGAGATGGAAGTAGTAAATGGCACCTCATAAAAATGGTGGGAGATCTCAAATCCCCTAGCAAACATGAGGGTTAGGGCCTTTTTACAATGCACAGTTAGTTTGGACCAGAGGCAGAAGCCCTCCTCCTTGGTCAAGTGCTGGCTTGCTGTGGAGTCTCAAAGAAGCCTTCACTCATCTGCCCTACAAGTATAATCTCATTTAGCACACCTGGAGAGGATACACTTATCTGCAGAGTATTTTGGGAACCAGTCCATTTTGAGTGTATCAGCTAAAGTCAAATTACACAGCAAGTCAGGAGTGGAATACAGAAGCTGATTCCTTAAACAGATAATACTTCTTACTCTACAGGCAAAGGGCAAACCCCCAAAACAGATCTCAGTTAGCTAATGTAATTCCACAACATTTCACTCATGGTCTGCATAGCTCCAGAAGAATGAAAGGCTTAGGGCACTTATTTTCTTTACATTTAAGACTCTGTAATAGGCCAGTTACAGAAGCCTCAAATAGGATGCTTGTGTCAGGATAGAGCTTGTAAAAACAGCAGGTTAATAACCTGTCGCTGTGTCTCTGAGGGGTCATTCCATGTACAGGATCTGCCAAATACACAGCAGAAAGGGGGCATAAGCTGTCAAATAGTATAGCACAGAAAGCAGCAGAATTTTCCCCGTTTCTCCACTGACACATCCTTGTCATCATCTGATACAAGAAGTCTCCTCTCGAGGCTGAAGGGATATTCCTGCAATCATCCACTCTTGGGCTTCACTGCCCAGGACTATGAAAACCAGTCCTGGTTAATACCTGTGGAGTGTGCTGGTTTTAGAATAGGATGCCAGTCAAATAAGAGTGTTTCAAGGATCAGGCAAAACATTTCAACACAGCTCTCAGGTGGGACCTGCTGGTGCAGGACTGGGATAAGGAGTTCCACCTTCTCTTCAAAAAACTTTTAATAATATACATCCCTCTACCTCCTACAATGTCACCAAACCTTTTAGCTGAAAGTTGACTGTCTCAGGAGTGGCACAACTTTCTCAGGTCACAAATAAATTTAAATGATGGTATGAAACTGTCTGGCCTGTTTCCAAAAGCAAGGATAGAAGAGAAATGAGAGAGACACATTCAATACCAAGAGCTTCCGCTGGTAGGAAAATCTGCTAGATGTGATCAATTAATTTGTTGTAATAAATAGCGCTGTAACCTGCTATCGATCATTTTTGTCCTGTGTTTTCTATTAGATGTATTTCTAACATATGCACATGTCACAGGGCTGGACAGAATATTACTCAAGCAAGTCTTTCAGTTGTTTTTTTTTAACTACAAATCATGCAATTATATTGTTAACAAGTCAGGGATGTGTTAACGATCTGATGACATTTCATTTATTACTGTTGTCTAGGTAGGGCCTCCAAGGTACACTAAATACAAACAAATTAAGAAAGCAGTCACCTTTAACTAGTGTGTGGGCACATACACACCTGCATGTGCATTTTTAATACACACACGCAAAAACTCACACAAGGATAATTCTGTCAGCATTTAACCCACAGATTCCATCTCTCCTTGGCTGAAAAATGTTGGTACAGCTCCTCTGTCTGCAGCAGAGCTACACTGATTTACACCCACAGAGACTCAAACTTCTGGTTTATCTTTGAACAGAAAGACAAAAGGTTGTTAAGGGTACACATAGATGGAATTTGGTGTTTCTCACTGCTGCTCCATGAGAACCCTCGATCGTGAAGCCAGAACTGCAACTTTCTGTCTCTGCTTTCAAGCCATTAGGTGCCACAGAATCACCTTTTATCTTCCACCTGTGTGCTGGTGGTGACTAATTGCATTCACAGAATGAATCAGAAAGCAATTCCAAGCACTCCAGTAAATCCCACCATGGGCCAGGGTGAGGAGACTCTATAAAGAGCTAGACAAGGTGGAATTGACCTTGCCAGAACACAGATGGCAAGGATGACAAAGCAGGAGCGTGATGCCTTTCCCTACCTTGGAATTAAAAGAAATGCTCTAGGAATTTCATGATGCATCATCTCACTGCAGTTGGGGCACTGGGCACAAACGCTGCTCCATTCTGGGGTCCCGTCGTGGTTTCTCAGGGTCTGTGGCATGGGACTGTCAAGGCAACATCCACAGAGCTCCAGGGGAGGGTTGTAGGTAACTTCTGCCTTCTGCTTGCTCACAGTCATTGAAATACTGTGGCAAAGTCCATGGCTGGATTTCCTCCCGGGATCTGACAAACCCATTTCCCTCATCCTCTCTCTCCCCAGATGCTTTTATGTTGTGTTACACATCACCGAAGTGCTGGTGTTCCAAGAGGAATATTAACATTAAATATAAATAGAGGCATTACAACCAAAGCCATCTGTTCCTTTCTGTCGCTTACAAATCTATTCTCCTTACCCTGCACTACTGCAGCCTCATACTTTCTCCCGCAGCCTGTTTCTGTGGCACCTCAACAAATATGCACATACACACATTTTACACCAATTACCTCTACATGGGGATTCGGATCAGCCTGACAAGGGATTGCCAATAGCAAGGAAACAAGTATCCGAGCTCCTAAGGTCTGTAGAGCTGGATAGAAAATATCCTGATGGACAGTGAGAGGAAAACACATCAGGGGGCAACGCAACTGCCTGTTCATAGAACATGAAGTGCTTCAGTGTGTGCTTTACCCCAGCTACCTGGAGACAAGGCCGTGACTCCAATAAGACAAAAATCACGCTTCAAGTGAAGCACATGCTGCTCTGAGACACATGCAGGTGTTTGCAGAACTGAATCATAGAATAGTTTGGGTTGGAAGGGACCTTCAAAGTTCATCCAGTGCCACCCCTGCCATGAGCAGGGACATCTTCACCCAGATCAGGTTGCTCAGAGCCCCATCCAGCCTGGCCTGGGATGTCTCCAGGGATGGGGCATCCACCACCTCTCTGGACAACTTGGGCTGGGCTCTCACCACCCTCAGTGTAAAAAATTTCTTCCTCATGTCTAACCAGAATCTGTCCTCCTTTAGTTTAAAACCATCACCCCTGAAAGGGATATAGGTGCCCCAAAATACAGGAGAACAGAAATGTAATTTGTGACAAAGCAGAAAGGCATTCAGATCCACAGAGTAAACCAGGAGCAACTAAAGGCTCTTCCCTTTCCTTTAAGGACTGTGACCTAAAGCTCCAGATAAAACAGCTGCAGTAATACTTCCATGTAAGATCCACATAATGACTTTTCCACCTTTCATTATTTCTATTTACTATTTCTGTGCAAAACTCCCATGGGAAAGGGTCACAAAAGATTTGGACAGAGATAGTCTTCAGCAAGCGGAGCAGAAAAAACAACCTTACAACCCTTTTCCTGGGGTAGTGACAACCCTCTCTTGACATTGGAGATGCTGATGAGAATTTTTCCTAGTCTTGCGTCATTGCCACGCCAGACCAGTCTCATCCCCCCAGCAAAGAGCAGATGCCAGAGTCCCCATTTTGTCCATGTCCCCTCAGCCACCCTCATTGTCACTGCTCGTGCCTGCGAGGGGTGGCCAAGCTGCTCGGATCTGCCCCAGGCAGCAACAATAGCTCAGGAAACCTCTTTGCTCCCTCAGTTCCTCTCCAGGTAGCACGGAGCAACGGAGCCAAAACCCAGCAAACAAAAGTTCAATCAGTTGAGACCCAAAATAGAAACAAGACCGTGCCGGCTGTGACAACAGAGCTCAGAAAGAGTCGCAAGGGCTTGATTGCATGCAGAGCTAAAAAAGGCACAATATTTGTTCCTGGCCTGCAGAATTTGCACGAGTCCCTCTGCGTTTATCAGGCATTTTCCCTGTGTGAGGAAGTAAATAAGCATTATTAATTCTGAGCGAAAAGCAGAAGAGCCTCCTTGCTAAATAGGAATTCATAGAACCGAAGGCTCAGGTTCGCTGTGCTGCTCCACAGTCACCAGTGACAGATAATCAGGCTCCGTGCCTTTGCCACGCAGCTGGGGAAGGAATTGTAGATAACACACTAGTGCTAAAATGTACAGGAATCAACCCAAAAAAAGCACCAATGGTAAAATTCCTAGCAAGTTCACAAATATAAGAACAAAGCAAATCTACACCTCTCCCAAAAACTGGAGCATCACCTGAGGCGCAACTATGAAGATAACAGTACGTGCTCAAGTCAGTCGCCATTCAGCAAAAGTTTTCTGAGCATGCTGGAAGTTCAGCATCTGAGTTCTTGACCAGCTCATGACGCACACATTGACATTCACCTGGCTTGTTGAAAATTCATGTCCAAAGCAGGATCTGCTTGCAGGGGTTCATGTTCCCACTCTAACTGGAAAATGTGAAGTTCTGAGGTGGCACCCATTGAAATGGGTGAGAACAGCCCTGATGTCAATACCTGCTCTGCACTGCTCTTCTCAGCTTCTAGATCTGAGATCTGAAATGAGAGACTGTGAAAAATCTTACCACTCATTGTTTAGCTTACATCTGCTTTCTTACGACAGAGAATATCAAAGGACACCTTGGGTGATCTGGTGTCTTTATCCTCATTGCACCTTTCTAGGGGAGACAAGTGTCATTATCCCAAATTTAGTCCTTCACAAGAGCTCAGACCCAGGGTACTCAGGCCAATATTTGCAAAAGTTACTCAAGAGCCTTGCTCCTATCCAGGCACCTTTTCTGCAGGAGCTGGGCTCTTGACTTGCTTAGAGTCATGCCCCAAGTGATAAGACAAGGTGCCACACAAGAAAGTCAAATGCAGGTCTCCTGAGACTCTAAAGACTGGATCAATCTCTTCCTTAAGAGCATCCTAAATCTGTAGTGTCAATCCTGCCTGAGGGACTGGTGGAAATGAAGTGCTTTCACCGCAGGAGGAAATCTTGTAGCAGCCCCCACCATGGCAATCCCAAACAGCACCTCAGCAGAGATCCAAAAATCAGCAAAATAGGAACATTTGGCCCCATTTTTCTCATTCTGCAAAGCCTTCCTGATAATCCATCTATTTTCTTGCCAAGGAAACCTCATCACATAAAATCAGGGGCATGGGCTTCTCCAGCCAATTAGGCAGACAGCGCTGCTAAACATGGTTTTATTGAGGAAACAGGCTTCCCCCTTGGAAGGCAGCAGGTGCTGTTCAAAGGCACTTGGCATGCAGGGTGCTATGCCAGGCCACCGACATCATCCATCTTATGTCAGCCAGCATGATGGAGCCAGCACAAGGTTAATGTAGTCTAGATGCAAAAAAAGAAAAAGAAGAAAAATAATACACTGAAAGGCAATGTGCATATAAAGCAGCTGATTTCCAAATACACTGCATTTGTCTGGCTAACACTGGTGTGGGTTTCCACAGCGTCTTCCTAGCCCTGACCACATTGCACTTCGCAAGCATTGAAGTTTTAAGCAAGACTCAACATTTAAAGACCAACAAGTGGAAATGAAGAGATGTCATATGAGCAACACATTTTGACCTTGCAATGAGCAACCAAATGCATTCTTAATTGGCCCAGAAAATCCTGTCCTGTATCAGCGTGGTCAGCAGCACAAGGGCTGTACTCTGCATTGGTGAGGCCACACCTGGAGTATTGTGGTCAGTTCTGGGCCCCTCAGTTCAGGAAAGACATTGAAGTGCTGGAGCGGGTCCAGAGAAGAGCAACAAGCCTGGTGAAGGGACTTGAACACAAGACCTATGGGGAGAGGCTGAGGGAGCTGGGCTTGTTTAGTCTGGAGAAGAGGAGGCTTAGAGGTGAGCTCAGCACTCTCTATAACTACCTGAAGGGAAGTTATAGCCAGGTGGGGATTGGTCTCTTCTCCCAGGCAGTCAGCAATAGGACAAGGGGCATGGGCTTCAACTCTGCCAGGGGAAATTTAGGCTGGAGATTAGAAAGCAATTCTTTGCAGAGAGAGTGGTCAGGCATTGGAATGGCTGCCCAGGGAGGTGCTGGACTCACCGTCCCTGGAGGTTTTTAAACTGAGATTGGACATGGCACTTAGTGCCATGATCTAGTCAATGGACTGGAGTTGGACCAAGGGTTGGACTTGATGACCTCTGAGGTCTTTTCCAACCCAGTCGATTCTGTGATTCTGTGATCAGAATTAAGCACAGGCATAGAATGATTATGTTTTCATTTTTCTCCGCAAACTGTTCGTATTTCAACAGAATCAAATCTGTCCTGAGCTGGGAGTCTGGAAGTTTGCTGTCCTCATTTAAATGAGTCTAAATGTCTCCCTTCACTGTCCAAGGAGAGAGGTAGGGCCCCCAGAGGACAATACATGTCATTTCAGAGGGGTTTCTGCCACCAGAGGGTCTTTAAGTTGAAACCACTCAGGATGTCCAAGTCATTCACTCTGAAGGCTGGAAGGAGGGAGGGAAGGAGGGAAGATTGTTTGAGTCGTGGAGTTTTCTCAGTTGAAATATCAATTCAACAAGAGATGGCTTGCATTCCAGCTAAAAGCACGTTTGTCAAAATGCATCAGAAAACATTCATTTTAATGTGGAAGACTTCAAATTCCACTCACCGATACATTTTTTTCTCAGAAAAAAAAAACACAAAACAAACCCAGTGGATACTTTTCTCTTATTTCAGTCATTTAAAATTCTGCAGACTAAAAATTTTGTGAGGACTCAGAATATGACCTTGGCACAACCTGTGTGACAGTTCCACTTCCATGTGAGCCAGAGAGACCCCAGCCAGAGCTTTGTTGTGTCAGATGAAGACACCATCAGTACTAATTAGTCATAACACCCAATGCAGAGATAAATCAACATGATTTAAGGGTCTCCTGCAGCATTCAGGGAGGCTCCAAGGATGGAGCAGCCCTGTTGAACCAGCCAAAGCCACCCCGTGCCTTTCCAACCTGCTACCTTCCACAGGCCTTTCTCTGTGCAACGTTCTATCCTATTTATTCACAATTTGTCACACACCAAACAACTGTCTGCCTAATGCCATAATTCAGTCTTTGTAATGAATCATTATAATTAGTCTGCTCATCCTGACTACAGCAAATCAATATACAGCTATGCACCGTTAGGCACAGAGAGAGAGAAATAATTACGAATCCACTGTTGCTGGCTAAGTACTTCACACACATATGTGTAGGTACAGAACCAAACACAGTAAATCTCAATTACAGACTTTCTATCTGCCTGATACCTCAGGCAGGGCTGGAAAACCCAACACAAGAGATGACAAAGTCACTGAAGCTCCTGGGGAGCTCCTGCAGAAAAAAATAATACAAGCTTTACATCCAGGGGATTCACTAAGGGAAGGAATAAAGTGCTAAATCAAACACGCCATTAGCAACCCTGTCTTCACCACTCCCTCATTCTCTGTAGCCTCCCCATCGGTCTCTTATGAAGACCTGTGACCATGTGAAGCCTCTACAAAAATTTCCCCAGACCACAAATTAAAGGCTGACATTTCTTTAAAAATAGATAAGCACAGGGGAGAGAAAAGGTCATGTGCCAGCAGATTATCTCAATGGGAATGAGGTTGCTTCGCTTTCCAAAACAGTACCTTCCTCTTGTGTGTTATTCTTTGGGTAAGAGATGCTCAAGCGAAGCAAACTGCTAGAGCCAAGTTTCATATCCCAGGAAAACTGTTGTCTCTGATGGAAAACCCTGACTAGCAGAGCACCACAGCTGCTCTGTCAGGAGCCATTACGATGAAGGATTACCAGCACAGGCCATCTGCCCAAGCTTGGGGATTTGCCTTGCTTCTTTTTTCTTACTGCATGATGCTGCAGTAAATCATGAGAAAATTAAACCCAGGAGTGACCAGTTGCTTTGGCGCTGAGCTGTGCTGGAGCACCGCTATCCCCACCCCACGGGACAGGGAGATTAAAATACAAAAACACAAAAAAACCTCAACCCGGTGATTTATGAACAATGATTCAGCACAATATGAACTGCGTAGCTGACGTGTCCTCGTTAAAAAACATAAGCAGTGTCAAACAGAAAGGGGGGCTAAATCAACAGCCATGATTTGGGCTGCATTAATTCCAAATCCCTTTCACTGTGCAAATACATTACAGTGATTCACAGAGACAGCCTCAAAGATATAAGTGCCTCTGTGTTATTATGCAGCAAAATGTTAGGTGCTTGGGAGTCATCCCAGGCAGACAGATGATAGCATTAGTGATTTAATTGACCCTTACAGATAAAAGCGCATACAGAGGATGGCAGGGCCATCAGCAAGCAGTGGCGCACACGGAAGTCAGGCCAGCAGAGAGCAGAAGGGGAGTTAAGTTGTTTCCCCTGTGCTGGCAGAGCAACACAGCTGTTTGCTTGGTGTGAAAGCCATGGCCGAGTCACTGAGGGATGCAGCTGCGTTTAGGTATGGAGTGGCATGAGCATCCCCTGGGGATGGCCTGGTCAAGGGCCAACTCCGCCTGGACACCACAGGGCTGTGTGATAGTCATGGTGGGTGATGGATGCCCTGTAGAGCGGAGAGAGAGGGCATAATCCCAGGATTGCATTTAGGTTTAAAGCAGGGAGTTGCCTTGAAGAAGGTACCTGGAGAAAAGCCACATACTGACAGTGCATGTCATGGAGATGCAACCAAAACCACCACTTTCGTGGGGTTTAAAGGTGCATCACCAAATCTTATCATTATAAGCAGGAGATGTCCTTGTTCCACTCACAGACAGGACACAGAAAATGTCCATCATTACCTGAGGGTGGACATAAGGGCACTTTGGTGCCCCCTCCATCTCCCTCAGTCATTGCAGCTGTGCAGCTGGACACATCATGCCACAGACAGACAGACAACTTGCATCCTCATAATCCCCTGCCGAGAAGAAATTTATTAAAGCCAGTGACTCAGTCCTGCCCACAGCCCCTTGGCTACCAGTAGCCACACACCCGCATGCTGGCTTCCAACGTAAGTGCTCCCAAACAGAGATATGTTCTGAAGAGCCAGGGGCTAAATTTTGTAGACGGAGGCGGGTATAAGCGGAACATTAAATGCATTCCCTCATCCTGCACAGAGAACAAGCATCTATATTTTGAAATAGTAATAACATAGCTGAATAACAGCTATTTGTACAGGGCCATTGCACTTACAAGCTCAGCAAGGTGTTTAAGACAGGAAAAATGGTGCAAATGATGCTACCAGGCACATAATCAAGTTCTAACTATTTTCTTCTTCTCCAAGCACATGCTACCCAAATCATAAGCTCTGTCATGTTAGATTATGGTAGACAGGAGCAGAAAGCAGCTTTTTGATGTCTTTCCTTGCCCATGGGAAACTCATCACCAAGCAAGTACCCACCTTTGGGTTAGCGGTGAGAAGCCCACAGCTCGTGAGGCACAGTCAACCACCCGGCTCATTTAGGACATTTCCACTGACAGATGCTTCATGCACCTGGGTCCTGGGGTAGCTGTAACAGGGCTCCCAGAGGTGTAAACCATCCAAAGATACCCCACGTAGTGCAGACTGTGGATTACCATGGAATCATAGAATGGTTTGGGTTGGAAAGGACCTTAAAGAGCATCTAGTTCCAGCCCCCCTGCCATGGGCAGGGACACCTTCCACTAGTCGAGGTTGGTCAAAGCCTCATTCAACCTGGCCTTGAAATCTTCGCTTAGCAGTTGAATAACTACATCTCTGCAACAAGCAGAAAGCAACATGCTTGGGAAAACCAGGCAAAACTGATATTGTGGGCTGCGCCTTGGGTAGGATGGTTTGAAGGCTTGGAGGCAGCCACACATGGGGCTGGGAAATTTGAGTTGTGAGGCTGTATGTAGAGCTGAAGGGGAAGAAAATGCCGAAAGAGCTGTATTTGGGGTAACAAAAAGGACTGTAGGGTTATACAGGCTCTCTAGGGGAATGGTTTAGCACATTTGTTCACACAACTGGGGCGTTTGCCATATAATTATTTGTGTCTGGAGCTCATGGATTTAATACAACTCTAACTGGGTGTCTCAGAGAGGACAAATTCTGATCTAATTGGGTAATCTTCAAAGTACAAAGGTTTTCTAGTACTTGCATGCAAGCAAAGTTTGTCCTTTTACCTACAAGGATCTCACATATAATTCTTCCTGTTACAAATGGTCTCATTATTCAATATTGCAGTTCACATAACCATAATCCTTTTATCCTCAGAAAAAAAAAAGTGCTCTTTTATAAGCACGTTCAGTCACATTTAAACAGTCTCCCCCTGAAGTCCTGATGAACCAGGGTGAACTCATGGAAATGAATGTAAGCTTAAACATTATTTTTCATTAGGAGAAATCTAGGCAGGAAAGAGAGAGAGACACAGATTTACTGGCATATGCAACCCATCTAAAAGTCAGGGAATGAATAATAATTCTTAACTGCTAGAGCTCAGGCTGGGGAGTAGATGCAAAAATACTAGGCAAATGAGTCTATGATCCCTGTTTAGAGAGAGAATCAAACTTCTAGCAATTAATTTAATTTTCTGAAGTGACGACAGAGATGAGACTAAATTAAGCTTATGGTATATGAGGAAAATGCCAGACAGCAGCTTTGGTGGTCTCTTCTTCAGGTGAATAATGTATTTTCCTTAGCAGAAGGCCATGAGTTTCTAAATAAAACCCTCCTGGATTTAGACCATGATTTCATGAATATCCATGTGCGTGAGAGAGAAAAGACTTGTCTTAGAAAGGATTAACTCCTCAGGCCAAACAAGCTTTAACACATGACTAAGGATCCTCTGAAGATTTGTGCAGCCAGAAAAGGGAAAAAATAAATTTAAAAAAAAAAAAAGAATTTTAAAAATAAAATGGCTTTGGCAGGCCAATAGGCACCGTGGATGAATTAGGTCTGCCTAATGCTTGGTTAAGAACTGTAGCCTCAGGAAATTATTTTCTATTAAATAGGTTATATTCAGCACAAACATAGCGCATGTGTAAGCCTAATGTTAAAAGGCTATACATGAAAAGACACAAAATAAATTGTTCTGGGAATAAGGGCAGGAGGAGACCTATAGGTGAAAAAAAGTTTTTAAACCCAGGAAAGGAGGTGCTTAGTGTTTACCAGAGACAACGATCAACCCTCAAAGAGCATCTTCTTACTCCATAAATACATCTAGGATACACAAACCCTCTCCTGACCGCCTAGCAAAATGAGGAATACAGAGATGGCTCAGGGAGACACAACCCCAGGGCTCCTGCTCTGCCAAGATGCTCCAGACCACACTGGGGCAAGTTTCTTACCCAGGAGAACCTCATCTGACTTTACAGCACAGCAGAAGCTCTGGCTCGGAAAGGTCAGTACGTATGGACAGGAACTGCCTAGGCCTTTCTGGATGAAAAATTGCTGTTTGGAAAAGCATCAGTTCCCTGAGATATTTTGTGGGAAATGACCACATTTTAGTAAATTTTTTAAACTGAACCATTTTAGAAAATCTGTATTGTCCATATGTGCTCATTAGTAGGTTTATATATAGATTATCCACTTTTTCAGTCAAATGGTACAGAGTACTCTAACCTCCAAGAAGACAAACTCTTAACATCTTGAAGTCTTGTATTTTCCAGATTTTTTTTCACTTTTTAGTTAGAAAATGAAGCTCAACTTCCATAATGAACTGGAGCATACTTCTGAGCTCCCAGTGCTTTTGCTGAGCAGCGAAACAGCTGAATCCAGAGAAATTCAGCTTTTAAATGACTCAGAAAAGGGCCAGCATCCAAATCCACTAAGTCAGTAACTATCTTTTAAACAATTCTAAGCAGGTCAACCAAAAAAATTCGCTCAGGACCAAACCCTGCAATACACCAAACTCTTCATTTCCACGAATGCGGTCTTCAAAGGATGAAGCTCTGAAAGGGCACCTGGGATTTGATCCATAGATCCTCCTGCCAATGGGCATTTGACATTCCCATCAATTAGTAACGAAAAAATGTAATATAATCTCTCAACAGAAAAACAGTGTTTGGTAAAATATGTGTTATCTGTTTCTCCAGTGGCTGGAAGAGTGCTCTGCTTTGCTGGAGAAGCAGCTCATGCTTTGCTATTTTCTGTCTGAATGTATTTGCCACATTAATGGAGTTGTAAGTAAAGCCAAAGTGAGCAGACCGAAGCTGACAGCGGTATCCCAGCTCTGTCAACCTATAAATCCAGCATGGACAAAGAAACTAAACGAGAGAAGGAAAAACCTCTTCTAAAAGGAAGGTTCTCCACACAGCAAAAATATTTTAAAAGTAGATCCGAACAGATCAAACCACCCAGCCCAGACTTCAGCTGGGCTTTTGACAGACCTGGAGCCACAAAGAAAAGCAGAGCAGATTGCCTTGAAAAGCAGCAGACATTATCAGTAAATCAGTAATTAATAGCCTTCTGTACCTGCCACTTTGGTGCTCCGTATCACAGCAACCCAGAGCAGAGACAAAGGTTACGGCATCCCAGCATCGGAGGGGCTGGTACCCACTGTGCCCACTGACACGCCGTGATCGCATCATCCCATATCAGCCCCTTGCCCAGCATATTTTGCTATTAATGTCACCAGGAATTTAAGTGGACAATTGAGGACCGAGATGTAGCTGCAGTGATCATCAGCTGTAAAGTGACAAGTACAGGGAATGTTGTCCAAACATTTATAGCAATCCCCAGCACTGGCATGCACAGGGAACCAGATTCAGTTGCAAAAAGGGAAAGGGACAGATCATCTGTAACTCTGGGATGCCGAGCGTGCCCAGCACCCACCAAGAAACCAGAAATCCTGCCATTCCACAGCTCCTTTCCTTCCGACAGTCTACAACAACCCCCCATCCCACTGAAACATAGAAACACAGAATCATAGAATCATTTTGGTTGGAAGAGACCCTCAAGACCATTGAGTCCAACCATAACCTAACTCTGGCACTAAACCATGTCCCTAAGAAGCTCATCTACACATCTTTTAAACCCCTCCAGGGATGGTGACTCCATCACTGCCCTGGGCAGTGCCAGTTCCTATGCCTGACAACCATTTCTGTGAAGAAATTCTTACTAATATCCAATCTAAACCTCCCCTGGCACAATTTGAGGCTGTTTCCTTTTGCCCCATCACATGCTACTTGGGAGGAGAGACCAACACCCTCCATGCTACAGCCTCCTTTCAGGCAGTTGCAGAAGGTGAGAAGGTCTCCCCTCAGCCTCCTCCAAAGACTTTGTGTTTGTGGCATTAGTAACAGACAAAAGGAATATGACCCCCCAGAGATCATTATTATTATTATGGTATGTGGGACTGGGGCATCCACACCCCTGGAGGGAGAAAGAAAAGGGACCAGTGGGACCTGTTTCTCCCCACCAAACCCTATAAGAAGAGATCCCTCTGGGGCAGCTCCAAGGGAAACCACAAAACTGGGTCAAGAGGGCTGAAGAGGAGGAAGTAAAGGTCCTTCCTCATTCACTGTTCCTGAAATGCCCTGGTGAAAAGGTTTAATAGCAACACGATCTTCATCGATTTCACATTATTTTTGTGCTATCCAAATTATAGAAGTCTTCAGGTTTATCAGCCACCCTTACTCCTTCGTCTAGCTGGGAATATACAGCATGGCTAGACATATAAGGACAGACTGAAGACGAGGTTTATTATAGCCTGGAACTGCTCATACATCCTCATAATTTTAATGCAATTTTAATCTTACAGCATCTTATGACACTGTTGCAAAGCCAGCTATAAAAAGAGCAGCTCTGTGTTTTCATCGTGAAGAAGCTAAGACACAGATACAGAAATGAGAACATGGGCTGTAAGTGAGAAATGGAGGGAGGCGAGGACATGGAGAAGTTCAAGAAACCCCCAAATTAAGTGGAAAAACTTTGCCTGCCTTCAGTACACTTTGAATCCGTTCTCTTTCAGTGTAAGTTGAGGACAATTTGCATTTCAGACTCATATTTTAAATTAAAACCTAAAAAAAGTTGCTTCAGAGCTCAAAACTGTCCTGGAGTTCAGCTGAGGAGACAGGCTTTCTCATTTCTTATCGACTTCAAGGACAACTTCAATGCTTTTCAGGATTGCCACACTGCAATTTGCAAATATCTATGAATTTCCAGGCTCCTAGTCCAACTTGGCTTCACTTGTGGTTTCTTATCAGTTTCCTGTTAGTAGTAAGAGTTTCCTTCCTTGGATTTCCCTAATGTGATTTTTTTTTTAACTCCAAAGTATGATTCAATAAGCAAATGATAATTCTGTTCCTTTAGCTTGATTTTAATAAAGTCTTATAAAAGTTAAAGAGAGAGAAAATTATAAATTCAACAAAATTCCCAACTTGTAGCATGTCAGGCTTGAGATCTTATTTAGACTGGTGAAAGTGTTCTCTAAAACAAGAGTCAATTGTTTACTATATATATATATAGTGTATATGTATATATATATAGCACATTTGTACATTAAAAAAAATGTAAATGGTCTGTAAATGTAATGCTCTAAGAAAAAAAATGAGAGCTTCCAATGTATTTCACAGCTTGAGTATAAATGCAAAGGTTTCACCCCCCATCTAGAAACCACGTCTCATATAAATACTTGGTATTATCACCCAGTTATCCTTCAACGGAATAGAATCTGGTTGGCAATATTTGTCTTTATCTTTGTTGCGTGTGTTCTTGTTCTTTAAACAAACGACTGGCTCTATCTATCTACAATAACGGTCTGTAAAATGACCCCTGGTGTATTTACATCCAGCTTCACAAAACTAAGTTTCTGCTCCAAAGAGCAAGCAGTGAAAATGTTAAATCACAAAGATTTCTACAACTGTCTTGATTAAAAGAAATTTCTTTGCTCCAAAGTCACCCTCCTACATCTTTACTGAAGCTACAACTTGTCACAGTGCTTTTTCCCTAGAACATGCATTCTTCAAAGGAAACTACTGAGTCAAACTGAGTATCAAAATTCAATTTCATTTTCATCACTAAGTCTATGGAGTCTTCTTACAGCTTGAGCCAATGACACATCTCACAGAAAAGAGTGGGGGGATGAAACCCATAGGCTTATGAATAGCAGAAATCTTCCCTGGCTTCCTTTAGGATTGATTCTCAAGGTTAATTGGTCTTTTATGTACAGATGACTTGCACGAGCTGGCTCTTTATCTCTGTAAAGTTCAGTTCATGAAACCATTTCTAAACCCAACTCTGTTATAGCAGGGGATGAAGCTCAAGGCTAATAGAGAAAGCAGATAAATGGAAGGATTATAAGGAGAGGGAAGAAATAAGAATTAAGATGGAGGCAGAAGGCAAGGTTATCACTGCCAAAGAGCAGGTAGGGGCTTGTTTTAACTGTAAGGAATATATTAGAAAGAAATATATTTGTTATCATGTTATACATTCACAGAGTAAACAAAGCACCAGCAGATAATATTGCAGCATAGTTATATGAAGTGAACACAACAGACCACATTCATGGTTGGCCTCATTTTACAATAACGAATTTTAAATTGGGTTGTTTTTCTTCCAACATGACTTTTTTTTTCTTTTTTGAGCTTTTCTCACTGTTTCTGGGCAGCGGACAAAGGCAGCAGGTAGAACAGCCTCTTCAGCTGCAAAACACAACATCCTCATGGGAACTAGGATGCATTTTCCTAATTAACCTAATGATCCTCAAACCTAAACACTGCCTATAATTGGCCCTTCATTTCCACCATTGTGCGAGGCAGACTCATTAAAGTCTTTCTGGCGTCAGGCGCTGGCAGGACCTGCATATCAGGAGGGGACAAAGCTTTCCCTCAAGCAGCCTTAGAACATGGGGTGCCCTCAGAACTGGTCCTAAATGGATGCACACCTTGTGCTACCGGCTCCCTGGATCCACCACAGCACATACAGGTGCTTCGATAAGGCAAAAAGAGTCAAAAGAGTCAAAAGCTGTGTCAGGATTGTTTTGGTAATTGTCTTACCTGCATTTGCCACACCTCTGCTCCCCAGGGGATGGAGCCTTGGAAAGCCTCCATCACTGCTGGATCCAGGAGTCCTGGAACCAGTCCTGGCCACCTTGGTCATCTCAAATTGTCACCCTGTTAGAAGTGAGATGTCCTCATCTCGTGCTGTCAGTATTTCACACAGTTCAGCTTCAACTCAGTGTTCGGGGGGGCCATGAACAGCAGATCAAAACTCCTGTTGCATTTTCCCTCTCCACTATAACTACTTAGAACATATTTGAATTTGAATGGAATTTTTTAATTGTATTTGAATTGACTTTGAATAAAATTTGAATTTCGATTAAAATTTTCCCTAAGCTATCTGTTTACACCCTTCATCACCGGTATCTTTTATTATTCCTTCAGAAAAAACCCACCTGGAGACAAACTATCACTTTCTGTCACCAAACTGATGTTTTTCACTATGCTACTTGACAAATGTAGTCCGTTATGTTGTTACCCTGGATCTCTGGATCTCTTTAAACACTCCTTATTTCCAGGTTTCTGCTTTCTACTGAACAGGTCTTTTAGATTATTTTCACTACAGATACTTGAATTTTTCATTGGAAGTCTGGTTAACATATTCCTCCCTTCTCTAAGAAGTCATTAGAAAGTCATTTTTTTAATTATCAGTAGATATTAGTTAGCATGCAGGAACCAAGTCATCTGGGAGAACATTTTCACTTGCAGTTACACGATGGATCACTCCAGCATGTGTCAACATTTCCATATCCCCCATTTCAACCCAAAATATAGAGTATTCTTCTAGTATCCAGCCCAGCCTTTGAACTAAACACGTATTGTAGGGGCTGATGAATCAGGGACTGGGATCTGTACACTCTTACCAGTTGCATGCCCTGGTGTGTGTTGTATCAGATCCTTTACAGGAGAGATGGAAAAATTAAAATGATCAAACATAAATGTGGACAAAAAGCTGTCCAAATTTCCAGTGATGGCCTTTGAAAGGGATCACAGTATCACAGTATGTTTGGGATTGGAAGGGACCTCAGGGGATCATCCAGTCCAATCCCCCTGCTGGAGCAGGAACACCCAGATGAGGTCACACAGGAACATGTCCAGATGTGTTTTGAATGTCTCCAGAGAAGGAGACTCCACAACCCCCCTGGGCAGCCTGTTCCAGGGCTCCGTCACCCTCACTGAGAAGAAGTTTCTTCTCAAATTTAAGTGGAACCTCTTGTGTTCTAGCCTGATCCCTTTACCCCTTGTCCTATCATTGTTTGCCATTGAGAAGAGCCTGGCTCCATCCTCATGGCACTCACCTTTTATATACTTATAGACATTAATAAGGTCCCCCCTTAGCCTCCTCTTTTCCAAACTAAAGAGCCTCAGCTCCCTCAGCCTTTCTTCATAAGGGAGATGCTCCACTCCCTTAATCATCTTTGTTGCCCTACGCTGGACCGTCTCCAGCAGTTCCCTGCAAGGATGCAAGAAAGAATTAGATTTCCATTGCAAATCCGGCCAACATCAGCTCAGTCGCCTGAGTAAAGCAATGCAATTCTGCTGTTAAAACATACCCAATTGATTTACTACATATGGACAATTCTTTCTGTTGAACAGAAACAAGGAAGAGTTTCATGTATTTTTTCTTTGTGTACACCTGAAATTCTAAACAAAAATTAAAGCAAACAATGGGGACATAAAAATAATTCATCAGATGCTCTGTCACTAAGTCACACATCTATCAATCAAATATCTCTAGACCATTAATTATTCCTTTTTCCTCAGCATTTCCTATACCTACCTGTTTATACCACCTACACAGTTTATGACAGTTGTTGAGACTTACCCTGATCTATGGAAACGCTAAATAGAAATGTGTGGGGTTTTTTCATTGAACTAGTTACCCTGCTATGAATCTGTTTGGACAAGTCATTGCTTTGTTTAGAGTTCCTCAGCCACTTATCAATCCACGCCATAGGATGCAAAGCACACACTGAAATTGTTTTATGAGCAGGTTTCTATGCAATACGACAGCAATTTTTTTATCACAGGCCAGACATAAATATTAAACATGAGCTGTAGTCACCCCCATCTACGGATTTGTCTCTATCAGAAAAAGCAATGAAATTTGCCTGACATCATTTGTTCCAGTGAAATCCATGATTTTGCCATTTGCTAGATAATGATTTTCTCTCCTCTTTTATTTGTTACATGGTTTTAGTCTGTTTTATGGGCCAATGATAGCCAAGATTGCCTTTTCTCTGAAAAACAGCACAGCATTATCTTTTTTCACTTTCTCAGAATTTTCCATTACTAATTATTGCATCAAACCTTTTATATACATTAATTGAATGTTTGCTTTCTAGAGTCAGATCATCCTCCCAATTACTGTACACGTTCTTTGCCACTTTCTAATTATTTCCCACAAAGGTATTTCACAGGTGACTATCCCTTTATCTTAAAATACTTAAGACATTATCAGTAATGGAGTTAGTGTAAAGCAAACATTATTCTCTCATCTCTAGAATTCTAAAAGCTCTCTCAATTTCCTTGATACATTTTGGCTAACATCACCTATTTTATATAATATCTAGAATTCATCATTTTTGTTTGCTATTTTTCCCATATTAGTCAGAGATGCCTCTTTGTATCTTCATCTGGTTGTTTACCTTTCTCAGTGCAGATATTTATATCCCTACTGCTCTGATAATACTGTTGTTTTCATTTCTTTTTCTGAAAAGCTCTGGTTAGCTGGTCCAGAAAAACCTTACATCCTTTACTACCACTGGCCTTTTTCTGCTACTCCCCAGTAGTCCCAGTCCCAATAAGAGCACAGGCACATTGTAAAGAAACCCCTGATGAACCAGCACTGTGCCCTTGTGGCCAAGGCCAATGGCATCCTGGGGTGTATTAGAAGGGGGGTGGTCAGTAGGTCAGAGAGGTTCTCCTGCCCCTCGACTCTGCCCTGGTGAGACCACACCTGGAATGTTGTGTCCAGTTCGGAGCTCCTCAGTTCCAGAAGGACAGGGAACTGCTGGAGAGAGTCCAGTGCAGGGCAACAAAGATCATGAAGGGAGTGGAGCATCTCCCGTGTGAAGAAAGGCTGAGGGAGCTGGGGCTCTTTAGTTTGGAGAAGAGGAGACTGAGGGGTGACCTCATTAATGTTTATAAATATGTAGAGAGTGAATGTCACGAGGATGGAGCCAGGCTCTTCTCAGTGACAATCAATGATAGGACAAGGGGCAATAGGTATAAAGTGGAACACAGGAGGTCTCCCTTAAATATGAGAAGAAACTTCTTCACGGTGAGGGTGACGGAGCCTGGAACAGGCTGCCCAGGGAGGTTGTGGAGTCTCCTTCTCTGGAGACATTCAAACCCCCCTGGACACCTTCCTGTGTAACCTCTTCTGGGTGTTCCTGCTCCGGCAGGGGGATTGCACTGGATGAGCTTTTGAGGTCCCTTCCAATCCCTGACATTCTGTGATTCTGTGATGCTCTGTCCTGGCACCTCTGTCCTCAGAACACCAGCCCAGCAGAAGAATCTGGCCATGCTCAGGCACCACCAAAACCACCACCAGGGTCATCATGGATCAGGTTCTGCAGTCCAGTTTTGCTCTGGTCAATCTTTTTTTCTTTTTTTTTCAGAAGAATTTCCAAGCCCCGCTGCATACACAGCTTGTAGGAAAGCAATCTTTCAGTGCTATCAACTGCATGTTCCAACACCCCACGTCAAAAGGTCCATTGAATTAGATCACCAAAGGAAAAACACCAAATGATAAAAGCAGCACAACTAAAGCTGCAGACTCTTTTCCAGCCATTCCCACCCTACGCCTCACCACGGAAAATGCATTGGAACTTCAAGACATTTTGGAAACATTATTACTTGAACTGGGTGGCTATCTTAGCCCTTTTTTTTCCTTTTAAACATCTATAGGTAACAGTTTTACTATATCCCAGTCTGTCTGCATTATTTTAACCTGCCAAAGAAATTATGACTAGTGAAAATCAGTGCAGTTGGGCTACCAAATCCATCAAAGACCTGGTCACCGGCTTGCAAATGAATATGGCAGAGATTATTATTCATGGAAAGAATGTACATAGCTTCTAGACTAATAGAGACTCTCTTCCCACTGACCCAACAGCATCTAACCTTATCCAAATAAAAATATAATGGGAATTTTTGACGGAAGCAATTTATTGAGTCATGTTTCCTAAAATGATGAAACTACTGAGCAGCGATGATTGCTCATAACACCATCTACTCAGCAAGGCTGCATCTGAGCCATTCTCCTAGAAGCAGCAACCCTCCTTTACCAGCCTCCGCTTCATTAAGGACATACAGATCTGGACACAATGACTAATGGCTTCTGCTCAAGCCAGTCATCCCACTGATTTCAGATAAATTACCCGTGTAAGCCAGAGTTACCAAAAAACACCATTTCTCATCAACTGATGCTTTCAAACATATTAATCTTACTACAGCTGCTTCTTGTTAAAAATTGCTAAAAGATTTACTGCTGGCGCAAGTGGGTTATCTAGTAAAGATTGACAACCTAAAGTCTGTGGACTCTCCTTTGGCCACATAAATGGGTGGGAAGCCATGTGGTAAGGTCTGTCTATAGCCCAAGTGGGTCTGAGCATCCCCAGGTTAACATGAAAGGGTAGATCCTTCCTTAAGAGATATGGTCCCCAAATTACATTTAACACTAAAAATAGCATCCCTTTTGTTAGTGCCGTGCTCCTGTATTTCTGTCAAGGAACTAAAGACCTGGCACCCTCAGCATCCATTCTCCCAAAGCCATGCTGCCTAGAGAAAGGGAATGGAGACCATATCCCGAAAAGACAGATGCCTTTTCCATGAATTCAGGAGTGTTTTTCTTAAGGCCTGTGGGACTAATCCTTACCCACTCTGTGCTTCCCTCCTCGATGACTCCTACTAGAGGCACTTGACATTTTGTGCATGCTGCCTTGCAATACCATGCAAGAAGATGCAGGAGGAACATGTTCAACCCCACACCCATTCAGAAATTGAATTTGTTGCTGAGAATTTAATGATGGAGAGCAATCAGCGCAGCAAACTGAGAACTGACCAAATGTGAAACAGAGGTAAGTGCAAAGAATAGGCATGATATAGCAATGCATCTCTTCCTGCACATTACACTTCATGTGCATCCACAGTCAAAGAGCTTTATAACATGCAGGGATGACATTATACCACATAAAAAGAATGTGCTTCAATTACCAATAAATGACTGCTTAGGTTGGCCAAAAATAATGGGGTTTTTTAAATCAGATTTTATCATTTCCTCCAAAACATTGCTTCTACAAAGCTTAGTGCAGTACACTGGTTTTAACATGATATTCATTAATTAAAATGTATTAACATTTTCTGAGCACACATTACCCTTTACATACAAGAGTCATTTCTATTCCTAGAAAAGATCATTTTTACCGTGACATTTCTAATTAAATAAAAAACGTTGCTCATAGATAAATAATAAATGAGACTACAGATGCTCTTTTCTGCATGGCAGAAAGGAATAGGGAATGTCTCCAAATGAAACTACTAGACCTGTCCACAACACGCACACCTGGGTACCATAACAACTAGCAAGTCACTGACTAGTTGTCCACCCACTTTTCTCCAGCATCCCACCTAACCAAACGTATCGTTTTCTTTTTCTTCCTGAGGAGTCCTATGATGAGTAAATACAATGAAAATGTATATCTAAGAATGAATGCCGTTGTTCTTTAGGCTGTAGGTAGCTTTGGTAGTCATCTTAAGTTGTACATTAGCTGTATGTTTTTCCCTGAACACGAGAAACTACTATAAGTAATCAGAGCTATTTCCATCATTTCAGCAGCTTGATTACTCATAATGGTATAGAAGAGTGAGTCAGGACTGTGATTCTGTATTAAATGCCTGGGAGGGCTGAAGATAACTGGCTTATAAACATCCTGAGTTTCACTCTCTTGGATATTTCACAACACAGACTTTAGGTTTTGGCTTTGCATTAGGAAAAGGCATGTTCATTAGTGTTTAGAGCAAGCACTGGGAATAAGGTTTACAGCTCCTGATCCTCCTTCTGCCAGAAGCTTGAGCTGTTTTGTGGCTTTGAGAGAACAACTGGGCCTCAGACTTAAATCTCTGCATCTCTAATACCTTAAAGCATGCTCTTTTAAAGACCTTTTCACAGGACACAGGTATTATTGAAGAAGGGAGACTGAGGTCAGACATGAGAAAGGTTTTACAATGAGGGTGGTGAAAAACTGCCAGGTTGCCCAGAGAGGTGGTGGATGCCCCATCCCTGGAGACATCCCAGGCCAGGCTGGACAGGGCTCTGAGCAACCTGATCTGAGTGAAGATGTCCCTGCTCATGGCAGGGGTGGCACTGGATGAGCTTTGAAGGTCCTTTCCAACCCAAACTATTCTATAATTCTGTGATTACAAGTATATGTGCACACAGAGGTTTGTAATGTCCTAATATTCCAGTGGTTAAGGACTGCCTAATATTGGATCATGCCTCACTGTTGGAAAGCTGGAAAAATCAGAAGCAAGGCACAATTATTTATAGACTGCTTAACTTCCAAGCAGTAATGCAGGTTTCATCCCCATCCATTACCCTACACAAGTAGCTGCAAAACCCAAACCATGCACCTAAAATAGAAAAAATCAGGTAAGACTGCAATTCTCCTGATTGTTTTGGGAGCTTGGGTTCCCCTGCACATCCGATGGTCTGAATTGACCCCTCTGCTCTCAAGATCACGGCAGCCGCTCATGTGCCCACGGGGGCTGCAGCTGCCTGCCCACAGCACACAGTCAGCTCCTGCTCTCGTGGGCGAGCGCCTTCCCAATGGTGTCAGAGGGGAAAACACAGTGTGCTTCTCGTGGAAAATTAATGTACAGTAACCTTGCTCCTAAGAAACGTCAGTGATAAAACGCTAACATTATTTAACACCATTTGGTCTAACCTTACTGACTGGAAAGCTGTTAAGGCAACAATTGAGGCTTAGTCACAAAATGGTATAATTAACATTTCACTAGGGATTCACCTAAGTATCCAAAGCACTTCTTATCTGAATGTTCATTGTTATTCGGATTATGGTATCCAACACGCCTATCAGTAATTCCAGCTCCTTCTTAACTTACTCAGACAGGGTCAGTATTTATATCAGACTTTGTTTAAATCCTTTCCCTCCTCACAGGCCACACCAGCATGGGGGAAGGGAGGGAACACACACCATCATATCTCCTCAAAATAATTAGCTCAAAGACCTAGAGACTGATTCAAAAGGCAACATGCAATAACAGAGAGAGAATTAGCCATTGTTAAGCCTCCAGTTTCAGTACCACATCACTTAATCCCAAAGCCAAAATAACAACAAACAAGCAAACAATTTCCTCTATAATTTTATTTTTATTACTTCTCCAGTAACAGAGAACAGGACCAGATTTTACCACTAACTCTGTTGCTCAGGGAGTAAAAGGCAAATACTGTGCTACTCTGTGTAGGAGGCTGAGAAACTGAGATGTCAATTTTCCTCTTTTGTAGAATTAGAGGGAGAAATTATATCAGGCCTTAACATTGAGTGAAAATAACAGCTTTGACACTGAAATTGCACAAAGGTGGGAAAATGCTGCCCAATTCTAGAGGTTAAACATTTCAGATAAAACAGTGAGGTCATAATAATTATAGACAAAGACCTCGAGACTGTCAACATATCTTTAAATCATAGCTAATTAATTCCCTAATGAAGCAGTGCAAGGTACAAAGTTACTACCTATCCCCTTAGCTGGAGGGCTCAGGGAGCACTAGGATGATTTTATGGTAGATATTCTAAACATCTTCCCACCCAAGTGAGATGTCTCGGTAGCCCCCAAGCACACAAACCCTCACGTGTTTTCCTTAAGCACCCCTGCATGGTGATGGGGCTGCCCAAACCTCTTGGACCAAAGGGGTTCAGAGGATGATGATGATGGTGCCTCGGGCACAACACATCTCTGGACAGGCAACAACAATGGCACAGCACCCAGGGTGGTGGGGAGAGCAGTAAGGAGATGCCACCCACCAGGGCCCAGCACAGAGGTTAATGTTAGTCATGGTGACATTTGCATGGCTAAAGCTAAAAAAAAATATCAACTATGCAGGGAAATGTAACCAAAATCAAAGCTTTGAAGAAGCTTTGGTCATTCAGGATTTCCATAGGAATTCCAGTCATGTTTATTTTACTCACTCTGAAGGCAAAACGGTCAGGATCAGGATAGCAGTTCCGGCTTTTCTCCAAATGAAAACTAACATAGTAATATTTTAACAGGAGTCAAGCATCTCGTGAAATTGCAAACTTGCCCAAAAATGCTTGGTTTAGATATACAAGTCAGAAATTGACCAATTTTGCCTGTGCCTCTTGGCTCACATCTGTGTGCTGACTGCGGGCAGCTCCAGTACATTGGAGAACATAGTGCCCAGTCACATCGCCACCAGAGAACCTCATCTGTAAAGCCCAGTTTCATGGCTCCAAGCCAGGCTCTTACCTGAGTGCAGACTTTCACACTACAGTTTTGGAAACCTCAAGGACGCACCATAACTACAGATTAAAAAACAAGGATCAGGCATTCACAGAACAGTCTAAGTCCTCTCCCATTTCAATAAGCAGCAAAAATTCCATCTGTTTAAATGGGAACCAAACCAGACAAACATCAAACCCTTTGTAAAACCCTTTCCACCTCCCTAGGACTCAAGATGTGATTTTTTCCTTCATTAAGAAATCCACCATAATCAAGCCAAATAAAAGGTCTTGAGGAAACTCCAAATCTTGTTCTGACAAAGTGCTGGGAAGATGGAGCTTTGTAGGCTGGAGCAGGAGAGGGGCCCAGGCTGGTACCTCTCTCCATCTCACAAGGGATCTCAGCTGTGGGCAGGAACCCTGTAGTAACACGTGTCACCAGCCCAGCCCTGGAGCATGCGAATATCATAGAATCATAGAACCATAGAATAATTTGGGTTGGAAGGGACCTTCAAAGGTCATCTAGTCATTACGCAGAGGGATCAAATGAGCATTTTTCAGAACCTGATGGGAACAATCTTCTCTGAACTGCAACTGATTTGGGTTGGAAGGGACCTTCAAAGGTCATCTAGTCATTACACAGAGGGATCAAATGGGCATTTTTCAGAACCCGATGGGAACAATCTTCTCTGAACTACAACTGGATACCAGTCACATCCACTGTTATTTTTGATCTGTAAAACAAGGCTAGAAGATATTGGCTCTGCTACAGAGCCACCACAAGAGAACATGTACAGCGTACTGTGAGGCATTGGAGTATTGCAGGATAGATCCCCATGTATGGACCACAGACAGTCAAGAACTAGTTTCCCACATAGTCTACAAGCATTTAAGGTTTTTCTCCAAAATCACAAGAATCCATTGATTTTTTTAAAAAAAACAAATTTTTATTGCAACTCAACAAATATTGGTCAGCAGCAATAATGTGCATCCTTTTGCTTAAATGGCAAAGACTTTCTGCTTCTAACCAAAGTGTGATCACACACCATGTCTCGAATGCCACTGTGGTAAGTGAACAGGGTTATACTCTACACACATGCTACTCGCCCCAGCTCACTCCCCTTGCTCCCCTCTCCCACCCACCCACAGGATGACCAACCAGCTCATCCAATCAATCCTTCACCTGCACCACTGGAAGTGGGACAACACAGCTCTCATGCACTTCTAAACTCCATCTGGAGAAGGACTGTCAGAGGTGGCGATGCCCTTTCCAGTCCCTACAACTGCAGCCAGGGAGCCTTAAGCTTGTCACAAGCGCTTCTACAATAACTAGTGCCTTGAAATCCAGCAGCATTTGTTGGATTTACAGAAACTTTACAAGCAGGAAACATAAGGAGCTGCTTAATTAGGAGAACATAGAATCATAGAATCATCTTGGTTGGAAGAGATCCTTAAGATCAACGAGTCCAACCATAGCATCCTGCAGGTAATATTATATAGTACAATTTAGTTTATAATACAAATTTATACAATTTAGGTGCAAAGAACAGCCGAGCCATCCAGTCTCTAGGACAAGGAAGCAGTTCAGCTGCTGCACTGGGCTGTGTTAACCATCCCCACCTCCTCCTCTACAGCCCCTGCTCCAGCCAGGACATGCTACACCCAGTTCTCACCTGTCAGTGTTTCACCACACATTTAATTATTGTTCTTTTCAGCCCCTGGAATTCACCTAATGTTTTGTTAACCTTTGCTAACCTGAGGTGTGTGTCAATGTGCCTTTCAGAATTCCCAGCACTAACACTATGTGTTTCTAATACACACTCATACAGCTACAATGTTTAAACCACTTCCTTCCTGATCCAGGGGACCTTTCTCAAAGGGTTTTACAGTCTAAATACCACATTGGATTTGATTGTAAGGCCAGATTTATCATTTCTGGCCTTAAATAACTGTTTGGGAGGAGGTCAGCTACTTTGACACTAGCATTGTCTTTGGTGTGGAGCAAAGAAATTGGTGCCATCATTTTGTCACGGCTCTCCCACAAAATTCTTTAAAACACGTTATCCTTTGTAAAAATATGCTGAACGCAATAAGCCACAGTCAGACCTTACCAATGTGTCGGTAGCACATTGATTACTGTAAGGCAGCAACATGTCATCTGCTGTAACACTGAGCACTTACACAGCCTTTCACCCTCATGAAGCCCTACAAATACTAAAAGAGCCCAAAGGAGAGTTCAGAGCCTTCCCTCTTGAAAATTAACCTCCATGAAAGTGAATTCACTGGGGCTAAATCCCTCTCCCTTCCCCATTTTCTTCCCCAGCGTGTCATTGAAAGTCCCTGGCACCAGAACTCTTGGAAAGCAAATATTAAATCCTTCAACATGGCAACTCCACCACCCAGAGAGGACAGAGCTGGAGGGAAAGCCTCATGTCCATTCAGACCACACCAAGTCTCAGTTTTGGCTCTTGAGGGCATTCACCTCCAAGACACAACTTGCCCAGCTCTCTAACTCTGCCACTGCCCACCATCATTGCTGGACAAAGACCAACAGAAGAGGGATGGATCTATCTCATTGGATTTCAACCATCTAGATGGTGGGACTTCTTGTGTGGTCAACAAGCAGATGCAGAGGGTGGACCTAGTACAGGATAGGGTGGGACACAGGTTGGAGACGACATTTGCCCACTGGAGAAGCACCACTCAGCAATATGAATACTGCTGCAGTTCACACACTGAAAGAAGCCCAACAGCTCAGATTCTGAAAAAAATCCAAACATGGTATTTGCACATACTAATTCAGATAAGGGTTTTCTTTAACAGAAAAACCTGACCATTACATTCTGAACAGGCAGAAGCCATGGTTGGACTCGATGATCAGTGTCTTCCACCCAAAACGATTCTGTGATTCTATTCTACGATTCTAAGTGGATGACCCTTTCAAACACAGCTTTGAAAGCTTGCTTCACACCTTAATTAACACACAACATAGCAGTTTCATCTCAATTGACCAGTCTTTCGTCTCAGGGAGCTCTTTGGTGTCATTTACACAGGCTGAAGTTAACTCCACAACCAAAGCAAAAATCCTAATGGAGTTACAACAGAGGACAGAAAGTGGACAGGTTTGAATGTGATGTTACATCCATGTTCACACCTGGGTCCAGACTGCAGAAGAAATGGCTGTGGTGAGACACATCCACACAGTCAGGCTACACAGCTTGGAAGGACTCGAGACTTCCCCACTCCTCAGCGTTTCCCTCCTATAACAACCAATGTTCCTACACAGCCTGTAGTGGAGACTTTAAGGCCTAATACAGAAATTAAGATCTAAATCAAGGCAAGTATCAGCAGAAAAGTGGAGAACCTCCCTTTGACCCAGGTGTCCTTCCAGACTGCCAGGGACTCTCAGGAATTGGGAGGACATTTCTGATGAACTCAGAAATTCAGGGTTGGGTTGTGGGGTTTTTAGCCCTTCAATCTCAAAACCTAACAAATTCACTGGCAAATCTCTACTGTTTCTCAAAAATATTTTGGACAAGGGTGATCAAGAAATTAATTAATTAATTAATTTATTTATTTATTTCCAGTAAGCTCCTAAATCTTCTGGGAAAAAAATAAAAAATAAAACCAAAAACAACAACAAGAACAACAAAACCCAGTCAGATTACAGAGAAAACTGAAGTGAAGAACATGGTGGTAAAAGACATTAAGATATTTATAAATATATTTATCTTTGTTGTCTTAATGTTATTGAGTCCTCCAGTGTTTTAGTAACCCAGCAGTAATATTTGGACAGGTTTAATTCAGTTCCATAAGCTGAGTATTTTTCCATTAACTGCAATGAGCTTTCTATGAGCTTTTATCATTTTCCTCTTATATTTACAGCTAAATAAACATAGTTTGTCAAACCGAGAATTACTTTTATTACTACCAGTCTACACACAACAACTGTTCTTCATTATCATGAGAAGAAATCTTGCAGTTTAAGGGTTAACCATGAAGAGTTGTTTTTTGTGGGTTTTTCTTCTCTTTCTAATAGTATCGCTTGCTACTAGCATTTAAATGCAAATGTAATAATATTTTAATAAACACATACACACAACTTGCTACAAGGCTAAACATCTTTAGTGATACTTTTACTATCTGTGGCAGCACATTTGCAATTATTTTACACTACCCTACAAATATTCACTCCACTGCCTCATGTCACTTTGCTTCCACACAGCAAAAATCACCTTTTCCAGGAGTTACGAGATCCCACTGTTTCCAGCCTTTTCAATAACAATAATGCCTTTTCCTGAGGTTATCTCTCCCAAAGCAGGAAGCCCTATTTCAACAGTCAATAAAAGTATTTGAAAATAACATGTATTTCACTTGTTCTTGTTTGTGACAAGAGGTTTTCAGGCCACTGCACATGTACATGTGTGGCGGAAAATGGGGTCACAGTGGTACTGGGCACATCTTCACCTCAACCCAAAAAGACCAATCCCTCAAATAAGCTGAAATAAGCTCTCAGGGCTTACACATGCAATATTGAAGTCAGCTAGTTTGAAATATCAAGCATTAACAGAGATGTTAGGCTTAAGGAAAAAATCTCAGGTTAAATGCCAATATTCACGATCTCATGCGGGTCCCTCAAAAGTAGAATCAATGCACTACAGCTTTTTAACTATCAATATTTAAGCATCCTATTTGCAGCTTAAGCACTTGCTTTGTTAAGTACCGGGGATCCATCCCTTATCCACTCTTTTATGTCAATAAAAAAGGTAAAAAGAGGTGTAGTGCCTCACACTTTTGACTTGATAGCATTTTCCCTCCCCCACTGTCATAAATTTCTACCTATAAAACCATAGAGGAGAAAATGCGCTAAATCCCGATGCTTTGTTGCTTGGTGTTCAACAGTCAGAGCACAAGGCGAATAAGCTGCCGTGCAGAGGGAACAATGACACATTTACTCCACGTGCCACATTTCCGAGGAGTTTCCACATCCCACTTTAGCCAAGAGCTGCAGGTGATGTCCGTGCTCAGTACTGAAGGGTCTTCCAAGACCACCCACATGATGACGCTCATCTGCCTTCCCTATGGCAAGGAAAGCTTTGGGTAGTGGTGGAAGATGTTCCCCAAAGTGCCCCAACACACCAGGTGCTCGGGCACAGCCCGTGTTCCGTGGTGCCACCAGGATGGACAGTCCCCAGCTGGCCGGGTGCCCCTCACCTACTCTCTACCAACTAACAGAGCAGCGTCCAGATGTATTGGCAGAGAACTGTTTGCACAAGGTCACTTCCATACACACAAATCAGCTTTTGTTTTCAGGAAGGCAAATTTTAGTGCCTATTATTCACAAACATCAACTACACGGTACGTCTTATGCAAACATTGTGTGCATATGGACACTAGATGAAGCCACCCACGGCATCTCAGTACAGCGTACTCTAATTCACACACGCTGGCACTGTGTAATAAGCCAAAACATTCTCCAAGAACAAGATTTATATGTCACTGCAAATATGGTTACGCTTTTTATTCAGAGCTGTGCAGTTATTACAGTTGAGAAGGCCTGACAGCATCAAAGTTGATCACAGTTCTAATTATAACTTGTAATATGCTGGGTTTTATTCATTTCTACTCCTTTTCAACCTTGATGTTTTATTCCCAGCTATTCAAGGTTTAAGACGCATAAACGCAAAGAGAAGCTTCTATTTTTTTGAGTACAGATGTTGCTGACTTGCCTGTTCAGAAGGCAATCTGTACAAAAAGAACTCAGGCTATCACTGTTTAATAACCCAGAAGCAAATCCCAAGAATGCAACTACCTAAGGTACCCACAGCATCCCAACTGACATACAGGGTGTTTCAATAAGATGGACCCAACTTGAAAACATAATATACGAATTCAACTATCGTCTCGACATTGTCCATACAGCAAGTGTAGGGAACATTTATAAAAAGGTTACTAAAACTTGATAACTCATCAAACCATTTGCACATTTTTGTGTAATTGTAACATGTTGCCATCGTGAAATTGTGTCCATCTTTTTGAAACACCCTGTATTAAAGCCACAGGGAAGATTGCTGAGCTTTTGCTTGTTAAGGAACCAAGGCCACCAGGAGGTTCCAGACGTGAGATGGACAGCAACCAAGTCAAGTGCTTCAAGGTGAGTGAACTGATCTTGGCCCCAGGTGGCCTCTGCTCAACAGATATACAAAGCTTTCCCCAGGCTCCTCTTGGTCACTCACCTTTCCAGCCTGCAAGACAACTTTTCCCTTTTTACTTCTGTCCCTTGCCCTCTTTTCTGAACACCTACATCAATTCTGTGCCCAATTTCACAGAATCACAGAATCGACTGGGTTGGAAAAGACCTGAGAGATCATCGAGTCCAACCCTTGGTCAACTCTAGTCCATTTATTAGATCATGGCACTAAGTGCCATGTCCAATCTGAGTTTAAAAACCTCCAGGGACGGCGAGTCCACCACTTCCCTGGGCAGGCCATTCCAATGCCTGACCACCCTCTCTGTAAAGAATTTCTTTCTAATATCAGCAGTTCTTTCTATTTCAGCAGTTTCTAAGCACCTGACAAGTGAAATCACTTCTTGCTATGCCTTATCATGTCCTTTTTTATATCAGATGCAAGACAAGATGATACATTTGGCTCCTTTTTTATATTCTCAAAATAAAGGACACAGAAAAATACCTCACTTAGGGTGTTCCTGAGACGTGTAGTCAACAAATTAGAACCACATTGGGCATAAAACAGCTAGGTAGGGTAAAATAATTTACTTCACATGAGGACCTGAGCTGATAACTTCAGTGGGGGAAAAAAAAAGAAAAAGAAAACCTATGTACTTGAGAAAAACGAGACAGATGGAACAAACGTTAAGGTAAATATTATAGCTTATTTATCTACGAGGCTCCTCCAACCTGAGTGGACCATTTACTGCAACATAAACATTTTGGGGCATGTTCCAGTACATCCTAGAGCCTGTGCATCTCCTTCAGTATGGCCACTACCTCACTGAGCCACCACTCTGAACCAAGTTTAACTTCTGCAGCTACAGTTTCAACAGGAAAAATGCATCTTCAAGGATTCAGTTCTCAAACCACCACCAAACCTCTCATCTCATCCTCGTGGGGATCCCAGAAGGTTCATGCAGAGTAGTATAAAGGTAACACAGTTTTACAAGTCGTCCACTTGAATCCAGGGAGGACCTGAACTATGGCCAGATTTAATCATCTGAGGAATCCATGTGGCCCATTCCCTGGCATTTCACCTCCAGCAGCTGCATCCCACAGCAGCATCTTGTCCAATCTGCTACACCAATTAAATTTTTAAAAGCATATAAAAGGACATCATCAGTTAGTCTCAAAAAGTCTGCTTAATGTATACAGAACAAAATAAGTATTTTTAGGAAAACCCATAAAAGACAGCATGAAATAGGCACTAAACTGAGTTAACATTTAAATATTTCTACAGAACATCAGTCAATGCATTTTTTTCAACACTGCACCTAAAGAAAAATCTTCAGTTTACTGCAAGTAACAAGTTTAAATTCAATAATATATCTCAGTTATGTCAGAGTATTGACCCTCTGCAATTCGCAGAATTCCCTGACCTTAATCCAGCATGGTATTTAAGCATGAACTTCATCTTAAATAAGGCATCGGTTTTCAAACTCAGTGGAATTATTCATGTGCTTAAAACCAGGCACATGAACGAGCATTTTGCAAAGCTTCCGCTCCTTCCCCTCTGCAGCCGGTTATCAGCTCCCATTAGGTGTGTGATTTTTTCATATGGCACTAGGCAGCAGAAAAATATTAGAAAAGGAACAACGCTGTTATTAGAGGGAAGTCTGGGTGATGCTCGCTCATCTGATCTTGTATCATTTTTCTGCCCTGTCACCTCCTCTACAATTTCCTACCAAATGCATTTGCTCCACATTTCCTTTTCTCTCTTGAGAGAGTTTCTATATGAAAAAATATCCACCTACCTATTTGGCTCAGACAGGGCAGGAGCCAAGTCCAGCTGTGACAAGCCCATCCCTCATTTCCTCATCACTGTTGACCCAGGTCTGTGTCCTCTTGGTGTGTTCCTCACTCAGGCCATGGCAACGGATAAGTCTGGCTTAATTCTGAGCTCAGCTTTTCCCTTTCAGACCCTGCCTCCCTCAAAGGATGAGTTTTAGGTACAGCCAGATACATAATGAAACAAACCTCAACGTGAAAGAGATTATTCCAGTATTACCCCAATACAAAGACTCCTTCACCAATATATATAGTCCCCAGAAGAAGACACAAGAGCTACAGGTATTAGTCATTTCTGTGTCAGTACGAATTATTTGCACCACAACTTGAACTCACATAATTTTTTCAAGGCAGGATTTTAACCAAAGTGGTCACATTGAGCGAAAACGTACTTATAACCAGGACTTTAATTGTTACACTTACATATAATATTGCAAAGTAAGGATTCTGATAATGAAGAAAAGGTGTCCTTCTTTCACTGAGTCTAATTAATCCTGGGGGGTGGGAAGTAAAAATAGAAATATTTTTATTGACTTTGGGCTTTGCCAAAGCTGCATTTGCTTATATGAAGATCATGACCAGATTCTGCTTTTTACAAACACTCAGCAGTCTTCTGTGTGGGGAAAAAAATTCAAAAGAAAACCCCACCAGACTACAGAAAGACTGTGAACTGTTTCCTTCTCCCATTAGTTGTTTTTCTGCCAATATCATGCAGCATTTTATTTGTTTGATGACCAGATGGTTGAATATTTTCAAACAGGAAAAAAAGAAGCAGCCCATAGCAAATAGGACATTTTTTACAATTTTTAGCTGAATCTTCATCAATATTCAGGTTTGTGAATGCTGCATGTCTTCATAACTATTCCATTTTTTTTTTGGGGGGGGAGCAAAGAGGAAAAAAGAGATTGATGACACCTGTAACATCAGAGGGAGGTCACATTTGGGAGGTTTAGCTCAGGGACTTCTGCTTGATTTGCAGCCACTTGTCTCAGAATAGGAGAGTGAGTGCTTAACATATCTTGTGTCTGAAATAACCCTGTTCATTGAAAGAAGCAAGATCTTAAATCACAGCCTGACAAGAAAAATATGTAACTGTATATTCTTATGAGGAAGCCTCAGCCAATATTGCCCTCTTGGGTTGCCTCCAAGCCCACAGAGTCCGTTTCCATTGCAAGAATAACTAATAAATAAAAGCAAGGACAAGCTAGCAGCCCAAGACAGCCTGAGCTAAGCAAATGATGGAGAAAACGCATCTTAGATTTAACTCAGCCATCGGCTGCGTTCAGCTCCTAGACTCTTCTCTGTACGCATGCTGCTAATCCCATTCAAAATGATCGGCAGTATCGGGGTCTAACCAAGCCCTGCCCAGTGCACACTTCTTCTCAAGCCCAGATCTACCCACACAGCTAAGGCAGCTTTTTAGGCAACTACAAATCCAAATGTATTAGCATTTCTAGCAGCCAGACGGTGCCTGGAGCTACAAGCTTCTCTGTCATGCAGGACCAAGGCTGGGTTGAGGTGTGAGCTGGGGGTGAGAGCAGTAGGCAGAGCTTTGGCTGCAGCTCCATTAAACCCTGTCCGGGGGGCAGCGTGATGTGTAATCACAAGGGCTGTGTCAGTCAAATAAATCAGCAGTGACTCATCAGCCTACAGAGCAGGGGAAGGACAGGACAGGGAAGAGCATTTTGCTCAGGCACTGTTCCTTGCTACTGATTGCACCTGCGAGATACCATCCAGTCTACAACACGAAGAAAGAAATGCATTCATTTCTGGTTTTCCTGCAGTCAGCCTGGAATCATGCACATTATCAGCAATCATAAACTGACCACCTGCCTTTGGAAATTAAATCCAAATACAATGTCTAGCACACTTGACAAACAGTTGCTATAAACTATAAGCTGACCATTACATGCAAGCTTACATGTTAGGTTTAATCCTGCATACGTCATAAACAAAAATTTACACTGGCATGAGGGTGGTGTTAATTATTCCCTGGATAGGCAGGGTCTCTGCTGTGTGATAATGCACCTTTGGTAGGAAGCTGCTACAAGGCAAAACAATAGACAATAGACAATTGTCTATTAACCAAATAGACAATAGACAATAAAGGCTCTTTACTCAGAAGTAGCTCTCCAGAGCTAAGGACCAAGGCTGTGCTCCTGCTGCATTTCTATTTCAATTCAGCAGTCCAGAGGCAAAGATTTAGGTCCCTTCTCCAGTGTAATTAGGTCATTGCAGAGACCTCGCTCCTCCACTGCCACGTCCCAGCCTTATCAAAACACCTTCAACCTTGCAGCTTGTGTAACATCTAATTTAACCAGTTATAGTAAGATTAATTCCACTGATGGGTCCAGATTCATTTTATTTTACTAAAAGTTGAACACCTACCTGATATAAGCCAGAGTCCCTCTGTAGTCAATAGAAAAATACTGACACGCCAGCAGAAAAATCACACCACCCTTTCAAGATGGGAAAAATTAGTCTCTGTCTTGACAACAAGACATTTAGGTCAGACTAGATGCCTAACTTGTACAGCTAAAAGTGAGAAAAGTCCTTTCATGGTATGAAATTCTTGTTCGCCCCAGTGCTCAGCTACTTCCACACCACCAGGATCTGATGCTTGGACTATGCACCGATCACTGGAGCAAGTTTTCAGTTCAAACTGATCTTCTGCTGACCTGGAGGACTACAGGGTAGTCCTCCTAACATGGTGCTGTTCAAGTAACTGTACCCAGTTGTCATCCCATGACAAAACTGCCTCCACTCATCTTTATTGTCTAACCAGAGGATGACTGAGGGAGCTCATCCACAGCTTCTACTGCAATACCTCATCTCATGCCAGCTTTCATGGGCAAACCCATGCCAGGGAGGCCACTGATAAACCTTGAGGTGATCTGGACAGTTTGAGGACCAGAGCTCTTCAGGTCTGTCATGCTTAGTAGGCTAGAGACTGCCTATAAAAGCAGGATATCACCCCGATAATTTACTTTTATTTCCAGCATGTGTGGTGCCACTGGGTCTCCCATCAAACTATCTACAGTGTAAATGCTAAAGCCGAATAATGGCAAAGTTTGTTAATTGAACTGTACTTTCAGTAACAGTCACATAAAGGCTCCCAAAACCTTGATTCAGGCATCATTGCTTCCACCCCATCAAATTCATCCGACTTATTTAAGTGCCACAGGACCTTAAAACACTACAAAACTTACCTCAGGTTCATTTAACTTTCCAGATTTTTGTTTTCAAGGTTCACATTTTCCAACTCTTCTCTGCAATACTGAAGAGCTGAATTATTTTTGTTTTCCCTCTTTTTTCAATGAAAGCTGTGATTCCTGCATAACCACATGATGAGGGTTTAAGGAAATCTTTTCCCTTGTTTAGCAAAGAAGTTCAAGAGATTAGCAGGTCAGTATAGTCGTGGGCAACGCTGAAAATCAGCTTTTTATTTTTAATTTAAAAGCTGGAACTAAAAAGCGATGACTCTTCAGAAAAAAACAGCAAATATGTAGGGATGGCTTTAAGTGCAGTTAAAAATACTGCAAAACAAAAAAGATATGGGAATTGATTATTTTTTACATTATGGTCCCTCTTAGCTAGGGTGAATGGGAACTGGGTCATCGATCACAGCTATTTCAGTAGCAGTGCAGGGCTCGGTGCTGAACTATTTGTGATACCAGGTCTGTGTGTCCCTAGAAGGATGACTTGACACTAACAGGACATGATGCTTCGGCGCAGGACTGAGCAGCTCCTCCGGATCCCCTTCCTCTCACCGTGCAGAAGCTAACACAGAGCACAGTCAGCTTCCAGCCAAAAAAAAAAGGAGAATCCTGGTGAATCCTATATTCAGCATCAGAAACAGACGTTAATCAACAGAGTCACCCTGTCTGCTCTTCTGGAAGAGGAGACAGTTGGCCTGGGTTCAGCTGTTACTTGAGCAGCTCTGGGGGAGACAGTCATTACCTACTAACCAGGACACTTGACATTCATCACAAGGCCAGGTGAGCTGCTCATCAGCAGGTCTGCAGGCCAGGTACTTGCCAAGAGAGGTGCAGTGTGCAGAGCTGAATGGTTTCTCCGCTACAGTTCTACTGAGCAGCCTTCTCCCAGCATCCCTACAATGCACATCAGCTCAGATTCCTCCCGTGCAAGCATAAATCCTGCTGGTTAGGGCCCCTTTCAAGATAAGTCTGATTTTAAAAAAAAAAAAAACAAAAAAAAATGGATTAAATAAGACCAAACAAAAGAGAGAAGAAAAGAACTGTCTTGGGAAATCTTACTTTTTCTTCATTTGCTTTAAGGAACCACAGAGCGGGAGATAAAAAGCAGCTAACCAGAAACAAGCAGCATTTGATCAGCACTGTTGACCTGCCAGCAGGAGGGAGCCACGGATATAAAAGCCTGGGAATAAAATCACCAGTCACCCGTTTCTGATGTACATCTCCCAAAAGACGCGGCACCAGCCCGACGTTTTTATTAAACACGGATGGCCTGTGTGAAGATCTGCCTTTGAGAAACTTCAGAGAGTAAGTACAAAAACAGAAGTATTTCACGGACCACAAGAAACACTATGGGAAATTAACACTTTAAGAGTCAACAGCTGAGGTCTAAATCACCTTTACCCTCGAGTTTGCTGCTAAAAGTCACCACTTCAATGCACTTCAGTTTTCTGGGACAGAACGAACAATTTAGACACTGATTTCTCTACTATTAATTGTATGTTGTATTTTATCAAGCCAGCAGCAATTATGTTAATGGCATCTTCAGGTTTTGCACTCCCCATAGCATCTTCCTCTAGCTTCATTATCTGATGCTTTTCAATTTTCTGACCATATTCATTACATCAAAAAGACCTATAAGCAGGTTAAGCAGGTTCAGGTCCATTCCAGCCTCAGAGGGAAAGTTCACCCTTTTCCCAAAGCAGGGTTTTTTCATCAAATTGGATTATAAGATTAGCATCAGTAACCACAATGGCAATTATTATAATATATAGCAATAGCTCTTGGTAACTAGAAGAGGGCTATGGATCTGTGCAGTGTTGTGGATCATCTCCACCTCCTTACATGAACCTCTTCTCCTGATGCTCCTGTACTCGGCAGGACGGGCATATCCTTTTAACCCACCCCAAGCACACTGAGCCACTTTTCTGTGGATTATCCCTGGAAAATATTTGTACCTATAAGGTGGAACGAAATCTAAATGAAAATTGTGTTTCCCAGCATTTTCGCTACCAAATAACAAAGGTCCTATCATTTTTCATAGGTACTTTCCAATAATCTTCAAATATCACTATCTCTGTTATATGTCATATTTCTTGACCATAAAACACTAACAGATAAGAGAAGTTATTGCCGTATTGGCAAGGGAAAATGGGATGAGTGATCTGCCCTCTCTTTGTAGCAGTAAAAATTCCCTGTCAAAGAAATTTTCTAGTATGGAACAGCCCTTCATCTGATTCTTTTTTTGTTTCATTGAAAACCTGTCTTACAGCCAGCAAAGAGCCCTTTCCTTGCAGAGAGAGCACTTGTATCTCTGAAACCACACCTTTAACACATACAGTTCTTATTCTCCTTACATGAGGAAATAAAACTCTCTTGCCATTATCTCACACCAGCACCAAAGCAGGGGAGCCAGCAGCTCAACTCCATGTGTCCTCCCAGATCACCTTAAATCAGCTGAGAGCCCATACCCCAAGTACATAGCACTTACTTTCTGGCACTATTTATAAAAGTGAGCATCACAACACTTGTGAAATAAGGTCACTATTAGATGTGGCTGATGTTTTGTAATTGAAAGCTTTGGGTTTTTTTTTTTTAAAGAGGTTCGAGAAGAGGGTTTTTAACTATCCCTCTTCTTCAAAACCAGAGATTTTCAGAAGACTGAAGAACAAAATGTTCACACTACCAGCAACCAAAACCTAAAGAGATTTCCAGGTCTGGGATAACAGCTAAAATATTACCAAGAGGGAGTGGGAGGGACACTTTTCCAAGTAGATGTATGAATTAGGAAAGACATGGCTATTCTGGATACCAGCACAAGACCTTTGCAGTAGCAGCCCCTAGAAAAACCTTGGCAATGTTTGAGAGATACACAGGACCTGTTCCCAAACACACTCTCATCCCTATCTCAGGCACGAAGTGTTCAAGGCTGCCTTTCTTGTTACCAACCATTACCTATTCTCCACTTTTTAATTTTTTTCCTATGTAACTGGTGTTTACCACTTCCTTTAGTAGGTGTTGATAGCAACAATATACATGACATAGGGGAAGCCTGCTGTGATGGCATCTCTCCGTTGCCCATAGAGATGGGGCAGATGTGTCAGGAATGCCAGCAGAGCTCCTGTCCTCGCTCACCCTCTCTAAATCCACACAAGCTATGAGGAAGTTTCCAGAGTCTCCTACTCTGGAGACATTCAAACCCGCCTGGACACCTTCCTGTGTAACCTCATCTGGGTGTTCCTGCTCCGGCAGGGGGATTGGACTGGATGAGCTTTTGAGGTCCCTTCCAATCCCTGACATTCTGTGATTCTGTGAACAAAGGGGGGAAAAAAAGAAGATCATAAATACTCACCCTGAATGATCAAGTGGTGGTTGATGGTGGAAGAAATGTAACCCCATCTTGGCTTAACGTCTACTACACTTTGGAATTGATGGTCTGTTATAGCAGTTTCCACCGTGCCTCATTTACTTATTATTGAATCATTATGACCATGGCTCACTTTCCATTTTTTATACCCGCACCTGCCTCCTTCTCAGGTTCCAAATTCTGATACCTCCCAAGTTTCTCCCGTGCTTGCCCCCACCTCCCGCCTTGGTTTGCCCATGTGCTGCAGCGGCGATGCTTTCTGCTGCGGTGCCTGTGTCTCAGCATCTGTCTTCTCACCTTTTGTGCACCTGTTTCCACTCCATCAACTTTATTGTCAGCAGTTTTATAGCACAGGGTTTTGCGCTTTTCTCCTCGTCTTTATGACCGTCCATCACGGTAGCAAATGGAAGCTGCATGTTTTTCTTTTCACCTCAAAGACACATAGCATAGCAAGAGGTGATAAAAATAATACGATCTGTCTAGGAATCTTTCCGCAGCCTCTTCTGCTGACTATGAACTGTCCATAAATTAAGAGTTCAAGATCTTTTAGGGTGTTTAGAAATCAGGGAATACAACACTGAATCACTCCAGCAGCTGATGCAGATAGCGGCTGCTTTGTTGCCAAAATAGCCAGTGCAGATGCTTCAGAGAACAGGACAAGTGTACAAATAAGGGACAGCGAGGGAACCAATTTAGAGGGAGAATTCCCTCCTAAATGTTTAGCAATGAGCTAATCTCTGCAAAGATTTTAAGGGCAAGAGAGACTAAATGAATCCCAGAGATCAAGATGTCCCAGAGGCTGTTCACAATTACATGAAAATAAAAAAGTATTACCTTTTAATAGTAGTAGCATTTAGCCTTTCAAGAGCACAAAAAGCCTTTTTATTTCTACCTTGTCCTCAAGATTTGCATCTCATTAATTTTCTCTACCCCATGCGTTAACACGTGTTCTTCTTTCTCTTCCTCAAGTTATTCCCTTCTTATCTAGGCAGCACCACCCTCTCCTGTGATCACCATGTGCTTATTAACCAGTTAAAGCTCAAACACAACATTCACAGTTCCTGAGTATTAATAATTAGGCACAAAAACATTCTTACATGTTTGGATTTTGGTTTTGTGTTTGTTTGTTTTTTTTAATCACCCATCCAATGTCCTTCCAAGACTGACATGTATCTCCTCTCCATCCTTTACATGGAAAGACAGAACTTCACCTTGCTTCCCAGGCTGCTTACCTTAATACATAGTATCTTGATTTAATATACTAATATACCTAAAATACCTTGCACTTAACGTAGACACACACCATTTTTTAAACCTTTTCTCATCATGAAAATTGACATTATTTCAATATACTTAATCCACTGACCTACTTTCAAGTTCATGCTTCTCCACCCTCCTTAAGACTTCCTTGGCTTTGTCTTGCAAGTGATTTTATAAAAGATTTTTTCATTGTTCAAATAAATTTCTTCTATCACTTTTATCTTCTCCAGAAATATTCCAGCAGACTAGTATAAAAATACTTTCCCTTATAGAAGGCATTTAGCATTACTCTTTCTATTCACTTAGTCACTTTATAATTCTATTTTGGGTTTACCTGCTTACTGGAATGCCAGGTAAACCATCCAGTGTAGCAGAATCACATTTATCATCTGTATCAAAAACATATGTGTTTCCTTGCAATCTGCTTAGTAGCTGAGAGTCAAACAGGGTATATGAAAGAAAACATTTTTGACAGCAGCTTAGATATTCCATTTCTCTCTTTGCAAATGATTTGACTGAATGGGAAGTAAGAGAAGAGTCACTCTGTGATTCTTTTTTATGGTTTCAAAAACAACAGAGAGAAAGGAATAATGAAATGAAGAAAAGATCCATTTAGGCTGAGTATCAGTTAAAACACCCTAAAAGCAAAATCTGTTCATATATGGAAGAATGTCTAAGGCAAAGACAAAGAAGATTTGTTCAGTTGGAAAGTTTAGAAAAAGCACCAAACACTGGAAAATAAGGTGTAGCAAAGATGCTGTCTCCAGTGGCAGGGGGGTGGGCATGAATATCTCATCATTTCCATCATAATTGCTGAATGTGCAATTAAGAACAGTGAAAAGCATGTGTGTCGTCAGCTCCACTCAAAGTCAAAATTTATGCAACACACGAAACATTTGCATTAGTATCCCATTCATCACTGGCATGAGCAAAAAGAGTTCACCAAGCAGTTATTCTGCTCCTACCGTCCGAATTTGAGTTATCAAGTCATCAGAAGCACAGGATACAGCAGTGGGTCTCCCCAGCTTCTGCATCCCAGGGGTACCACAGCCATCCAAACCCAGAGCCTTCTCCATCTCTTGGAGCTGCACCTAACCCACCTTCAAACCAGCTGCTGGCATTGCACAGCTCAGCAAAAGCTCATGATGTGAATGGGCATCGCAGCCCGGATCGAACACTATTATGCCAGAAGCCCATGGCTGTGTCAATTTGCTCCAAAAACCCATGGGAACATGCATTCAAGCTGCTTGTACCTTTGGTTTGCAGCACAAACACACCTTTCCTAAATCCAGTGTGCTGAACTACTGCAGTCCCTGATGAAAGAAACCAATGAAAAAAAGGTTCCTGAAAAGTGACATTGCTATGAATTATTATTTTTACTATCTATGTTATCAAGGCACCATGGAGCCTCAGGCATAGTCAGAGATCCCACTGCTCCAAACGCTGTACCAGCACAGAAACCTCACAAACTGGCAGATAACCATATTTCTCATAACAGTGAGGAAACAGAAAAACAAGCTGTGAAGGAAGAAGGAAAACAAGAAGTGCAGCTAAAGGAAAGATCCCCGATCGATTCAAAATGAACTACCTGCCAGTGCATTAAGCCTTGTGCTTCTTAAGCCTTTTGGGTTAAAAACAATAAGACCTTCACCAAGGAGAGTCTCTTCCAACCAAAATTCTACGATTCTAAGTCTTCAAAGGACTGTAATACCCTCTCACAGGTTGTACTTGTCACTGACCAACTTCATCCCTGTCTGAATCTGTCCAAACCAGAGTCAGTCACAGTGAGAGCTGTTGTGATTTTAATGGCAATACACCCAGATCACTCGAATGAGGCTGAATTAGGGCAAACAGCAAAGTTTTGAGACCAACACCTAATAGCCGGGTATTAGCCATGTTTTACATGAGCTATTAACTTTTGTTCTTTCCTTTTGTAAATCAACTGATCTGCTACCCTGGTTCTTTGCAAGCTTTTTTTCTCTTCTCTCCATCCAGACATGTTTGTAATTATATTCCCTGGGACATATGGTTGCATGGATGCGCGCACACACAACAGCACAAGTTACATACAGCTTTTTAACCACTTGGGTGAGAATTATCTCTGTCTAAAAGAATATTCAAGGGAAAATAAAGGAAAACAACATTGTCCATCATTCTGAAAAGAAAGCAAAAGCACTCAGGTCCAGATCCAAAGGCACACAGAAGCAGAGCTCAGGAAAGAATTTGCACACCTAAAGCCCAGTATTAATGCTCAAAGTACCAGATTTACATCTTTGGTACCTCTGCTGAGATTCAGCTGTCACCTTTAGCTGTCTGCAAAGGTCCATTTTTTTAAGCAAAGAGTTTAGGACGAGCTCTATAATAGAATGGCCTGTTTCCCTTGACTAGATAAAAAGAGAGATAGGTAATTCAAAGCAGGTGGCTACATAAATCCTCCCCTCTGTGGATGACCAACATTTAGAAGAAACATGCCCCAAACAGCCAATGATTTTGGTATCCCTCTATTGCAACACTAACACTGAGCTCTGGTGCTGAGGCTCTGCTACTTGCAAGACAAGAAGTAGATTCAATAGGCAAAGAGGAAATATTCCCCAGGTCAGGGATGCCCTCTTTCACCACAGGCAGGAGACATGGTCTTCCACAGCCCCAGCTGAGGAGGTCCCACACTGCAATAGCTTCCAAGCATGGATCAGGAGCCCTCAACAGACGAGTGCTCTGACCTGGCTGCAGTCATTTACCTCTGATCCAGGCTGGAAATATACAAATTATTTCTTGCTAAATGGTGCAACTGCAGTAGGAGAGATAATGAAGCTCTGTACCAGGAGCATTATTGAGGGGTAGGAGAAAGGAGATCAGCTACAGCCAAACCACTTGCAGGCTTCTGCTTGCTAGAGCAGTGTGTTGGCCACCAAGATCTGTTTGGGTAGGTGGTACTTAGCCTCACCATCCCTACACCTGGATCTAAAACACAGGATAGGTCCACTTACTCTTCAAAAGTAGCAGAGAGGATCACCCTGCAGTTAGGAGTGAGGATAGAAACCCTGGAGAGGAGTGTCAACCTTGGTCCCCTCCATCGGGGCTCCTTCTTGGCCACCTGGAGCCAGCCCAGGGCTGGGTATCCCCGTCCAGCAGCCTCAGCTCCTGCATCCCGCACAGCCCTGGAGATCAGTCCCTGCTCCCAAAACACCGAATCCCTCGTGTTTCAGGTGTTTTACAGTAGAAGGGAGACAGAAAGTTTCTCTCCCCATGTCAAACACACGGCTCAGCCTAGGACACCCCGGGCTGACACAGGGGGGTCGGGACAGCTTCACCACCGGCCCTTCTTACTCCCCCTTCTTTGCACTGGTTTAACGCGGTATTTAGAAAACCAGCGAGGCCAGCCGAGTCCCCCTCGTTTGGGGGGCTCTGCTATTCCATTGCACTGGAGGGAGTAGCAACAACCCGAGGGTGCGGGGGAACAATTCGCGACCCACGGCTAAAGGGGCCGATCCACGCGTGATGCGGGGCGGGCTCAGAGCCCCGGGCAGCACCGCGGCGGAGGCTCCTTCTCCGCGGCTCCGACCCCTCTATCGTCCCACGAACAGCCCTGAGGGGACCAGCAACACCCAGCAATACACCCCTCCTGGGCTGCCAACCCCCAAAAAGCTGGTGCATGGCCCCCGACCTCCCTCCCGCC